>NW_017728931.1:23423361-23449099 GCF_001723895.1 Crocodylus porosus | reverse complement strand
GAGGATCGTCTCCTTAAGGAACAACCACTCTTCATGGACACCCAACTCCCCTCCCCTCCGGGACCTCAGTGCCTCCCTGACTAATCTCCTTACCTCACATAAATCCGCCCTCCTGAAGTCCAGGGCTGCTGTCTTGCTGCAGGCCTTTGTCACCCTGTGCTGGATAGTGAATTCCAATAGGCAATGATCACTATCACCCAGATGGGTCGAGCACCCGCAGTCCCCTCACCAGGTTTTTGTCCCTTGTCCTAGAGGCAAATTTTCCTTTGTTTGAAAGGTAAAACTTGTTAAATATAGCAAGATGGATGTGTGCAAAATATTTTGAATAACAAAGTGTGTTGCAATTTTCTTTTCTATAGTGTTTTTTAAAAGAAATCACTGTTTTGTCATTTGCCTTACTGATTCTACTTTTCTAACTGGTTACAGTCATCACTGTAATACAGACCTGGATCTGTTGCAAAAGCTGTCTACTATATTTTGACACACCTGGATGTAGTGGGTTTTCAGAAAGGTGGCACTTTCAGTATTCGTATTTCTTTGCTGATCAGCAGGGATTCTAGTTTTCTCTGTTTAAAAATTGCAAATTCCCTGATAAAAACCCACATTGCCAATTCTCCGATTAAAAACCCCACCAAACCACGTTTTTCCATGATTAAAGTGAAGTACCACTATATATTTAGATATGTATCTAGGTATCAATTGAACACACAATATATGTTGTATTCATATATTTACAACTTTAAGTAATTTAGTAGCCTACCAGTACATCAGTCACTGTACTAAATTTTAATAGCTGTACATTTTGGCATTTGATTTTGGATTTTTTATCATGGAAAATCAGAGTTCCTCCTGCCCCCTTCGCTCACCAGGACACAGGTCCACCTGCAGCTATCCCTCTGTTCCCCCTAGTGCTTTGTGGAACTGAGCAGCCCTAATATGCCAGTGCCCTGCCCACAGCCTCCTTGGCCCTGCTGGTGCCCCCCAGCCCCTCTGGAGTGGGCCTCTGGCTGCCAGAAAAATGGAACCAGAGACCTGGGTCCATAGCCCCCTGCAGCAGCACCCAAAGCCCAACTGCTGCCTATAGGAGGTGGTGGCTGCTATGGCAGAGTGAAGCATGAAGCCTGGTCCCCCCCGCCCCCCCTTGGGTGGCATGGCCAGTGTGGAGACTTGGAGGGAGAAGGGAGGGATGAATGCAGGCTGCCCACTATGGGCTTGGGCTCCCCATCCTGCTGCCCTCCCCCTGGGACCTCTGCAGCCCAGCAGGCAGGACCCCATGCAGCAGGGCAGAGCATGACTTGGCAGGGAAGCTTGTTGCTGCCTCTGGGAGCTCCACATCGCTGTGGCAAGGTGCTCCCTGCCCACTTGGCAGCAACAAGGAGGTCAACTCCACATCACCACCCCAGCTGCTGCCAAGCGGGCAGGGGCTACCTTGCCATAGTGATACAGAAGTGGCGGCAATGAACTTCCCCACCTGATTCTGCTCTGCCTGACATGCAAGGTCCTGCCCACTGGGCTGTGGAGGCCCTAAGGGTCAGGCAGGGAGCCTGAACTGACAGAGGGCAGAACCCTCACCCCATGCACAAACCTGGGGAGTACATGCTGTCCTGGGAGTACACACAGTGGCAGGGAGCTGCCTCCCCCGCCCCCTGGACAAGCTGCCCGCAGCTCCGTCCAGGTCCCTGCTTAGGCCCTACAGCCACACATTCCAGCCCCAGGGCTCAAGACCCATGTACTGCCCCAGCTGTGCAACGCCTCAGGCCCCAAGCCCTATGCACCATACACTGTCTGGGCTCTGTCCAACTCCCTCCCTCACTATGGGAGTCTCAGTTTCCACTGCTATCCCCCCACCACACTTACCTGTGGGGAGCTGCTCTCCAGGCTGTCTGACAGCCATGTGCATGTGTGCACATGCATATGGCACCACCTACCTGACCATCTTCTTCCCAGCACCTTGCAGGCTGAAACTGTGAGCCTGCAAGGGCAAACCCACCATTCCCTGCATTTTTTCCTTTAAAGGAGAAAATCTGGGTTTTACTACTTTTTCCCAGGGTGAGTGGAAAACCTGGATCCCTGCTGATCAGGGTGCAAACTCAGATCCCACCATCTCATGTTTCTTTCCTCTGTACCCCACATCTTCCTAAGTATTCAGTCGTGTTACAAATCCCCGGAGCTGAAGCAACTTAGAGGGATGAGCACAAGTGACTGAGGAGAGGAGCTGGTACGTGGCCCCAGCCTGCGTGCAGACGGCTGGACTGTTGGCTGCAGACGGCTGGACTGTTGGCTGTAGCTACAGCCTCTCAAGACATCATTCTGGAAGTCCAGAGTCTTCCCTTTTTATTACCAATTAGATGATACAAGAAACAGGAGCTATAAATGCTGATTGCAAAATAATACTTTAGCTGCCAACAAGCAACCCTGTAAATGAAACTGATGAGTCTGGGCTCTAACTTGCAGCTGTAGGCTGCTATGTATTTTCAGCTCGCACTTAAGAACAGAGCAATTAAAGGTTCTTACAATTCAAAAATACTTCAGTTCTGCTGTTGCCATGCCACTCTAGCTACCAGGAGCTATCTTGACAATATAAAACACTTGAATCCTAACGTTGTTGTCTTAATACCTTTTTGTATCTATTGTGGCAGAGTGACTTCCAATTTTACCACTGTTCTATATATTTTACAATGCAGTATGAATTATAAATTGTGCTAACAACATCAAGTGACTACTGTCCTAGATGAGCTACAAAACCTGCCAACTAAAACACTGTGCTGTTTCTGAAATGTCACTGTCTAGCATCAAAACTGAGCATAATACAGCTACTGGTTCACGGTCTGTAAGAGATGTCCACCTCTGCTGAGGAAGAAAATGAGGTATTGAAATAAGAAATTAGTTGGTAAGCCAGAACTCTCATTAATTTAGTTGCTAGGTTTTTTTTATTACTTTGTCCCAGGAAAATGGAGGTTGGATTGGTGAATATAAGCTGTGTGAGATTTGGTTTCAAACTTTGAAATCTCTCTCTCTTTTTTTTTTTTTTTTTTTTTTAATGATCCAAAGTCCATTCCCATGGAAACAGAAAGTTAAATCCCCTTGCTGGTCAGCTTCAGCTACTTGGCTGTCTGTTAGAAGAATTAAAAGTATTTTCCACTGAATGCACGGGCTTTTGATCAGGCTAATGTCAATACAGTAGTAGTATGTTTCTTGCTAAGGATAACAGGGATGCTATAACTCTTGTATATAGTTGTTGCTGGACTCAAGTATAAATCTCTTATCTAAACTTTTGTTAGAGATTTTTGCCAGAAAAATCAACTCATTTTTTTTTTAAGTGTCAATATTTTTGTAATTGTAGTGTTTATTTTTAAAGAACTTAGTATAACACATTTAGGTAAAAAATATTGTTTATTTTTAAAGAACATAGTACAGCATATTTAACATTTAATATTTAATGTGGAGCGACATTTCAGATGACGTCCAAATGAATTTATCTTTATTGTAGAACTTCTTTGTAAATAATGTTTGCTTTGTTTCCTGTTGGCACTAGTATATACAGCATAGACAACCTTCTTTGACTACCAACTCTGGAGCAAGTCACATATAACTATCCATGTGAAAAGCATTATTCCCTTAAATAGTAACTTGAAGCCCCAAAAAGGATTAAGTGAAAAACAACCCACCTATAATTTTCTTCAAGTGGTATTCAGTGATTTTGAAAGGTTTAGAGTAGATAGGACCAGCCAGTCTCGAGTTATAAGCAAACATACATACATACAGGCATGCACTTCATTTTATTTTAATTTTATATAGTACCAATATAAAATTTATTTTATACAATACCAGTACTAAAGAGGAAAGGCCGGTCCCTGATGAATAAGACAGCCTCAACTACATTATATATCTGTATTTTATATATCTTTATAGAGATCTATATATAGATAGATGAGGCTGTCTAATTCATCAGGGACTGGCCTTTCATCTTGGGTACTAGTACTGTTGCCAGTGTAGTGGAAGTGAGGTAAAATGGCTATGTGTACAGGGCCACAGCATGCATGCACTCCTGCACTAGAATTCTCTGATAAACCTAAAGCAGGCAGGAGAGCTGGACTGGGCTGCAGCTCTTCTTGATCAGCGCCCCCCTTCCTTCCCATCTCCTCTTGCATGTTTCTCCTAGACAGAGGTGTGCAGGATAGTTCTACCTATCCCATGCACCTCTCTCCAGAAGACACTGTGAAGAGGAGCACATGAACATGTCAAAGCCTTTCCTAGTCTGCCCCTGGATTTTTACCTGGCAGCAGTGGCACCCAGTTGAGAAGCACTGTGGTAGATTGAACACAACAGTGATTTTCAACAAGGATGCTGCCACATTTAAAATTAAGGTGTAGGAGGGGTGCCCTGGCTGAAAAGATTGAGAACTCCTATTGGGAGTATTGGGAAAGTAACAAAATGTATTGGAACTGCAAAGTACACTAGCATAGAAGAGAAATATTAATATTTTGTGGTAGCAAAATAAATGAATTCCTTGGAAAATGTTGCTGCCACTCTGCGTTTTGCCATGCACCACCCTCTCCCCCCACCCTGCTCTGCGTCCAGCTGCTGGGGGTACACTTATTTTAAAAGGTTGAAAACCCCTGCTCTACATAACAACTGTTTTCTTGTATTTGAAGACTACTGCCAATCCCCAGCCCTCCCCCCCATTCATCTCCATATTAAATATTTCCAGTTATTCCAGTTTATCCTTGTATGTCATGTTTCTTAGATCTAGATTTTTGTTGTGGTTCTACAGAATCTTTCAAGTTTGTTCACATCTTCCTTGAAATGCAGTGCCCAAAACTGAATGCAGTATTCCAGCTGAGGCCTCACCAGTGCTGAATGGGTAGGAGAACTGCTTCTCTTGACTTGTAGGCACTGCTCCTGTTAATTTATCCCAATAAGCTGTTGTGGGGTTCTTTTTGTTTGTGTGGGGGTTTTCTGTTTGGTTGGTTTTTTGTTTTGTTTAGTTTAGTTTAGTTTTGTTTGGGGGGTGGGGGAGTGAGTGAGTATAATAGTATCCAGATGCAAAAACAGTTCCCAAGGGATCAAAAACAGATCCCTTGGCACATGATGCCATCCCATGTTGAGCCATTAGTGACTACAAAATGTGTATTATTTTGAACGGAGATGCCTAGGTAAAAATTTAGAGGTGTTTGTACAAAGTCAGCCTGCAATGTCTCCAAGCCAATGTTATTATTGCTAACTTGCCTGGATGGGCATGAAATGCATCTGTTAGAAAGAAAAAAACTGATTAAAATTAACTGATAGACTGATAAGGATTTCTTCCATCTAAAATCATTGGATGTTAAATGGAGTTAGAAAGTAGCTGCATTGTATCAGTTTGTATTTTCAGACCTAGAAATACAAAATTTGAGGCAATATTCTTGAGCCAAGTGGATGAGCTCAGAGTCTGAAGTGACAGCTACTTACTTTTGATTTCTTTAATGCAGTATATGGAAACCGAAGTCCTTAATGGAACAGAAATCTGTCAGGTTTGTGTCACTGGCAATTGTCTTGATTATTCATAAATAGTGAGGACTATGATTTAGAGGGGGAGGAAATTTCATCTACATAATTCTCAATTATCTTTAACTACCTTTACCAATAATTGTCTGATCTAGTCAGTGTTCTGCTTTATCAGCCTGGAGAAATTGTGCTGCAAATCAAGCAACACTTCAATCTCTAGTGTTTACACTGAAAAGATACTATAATTCACCAGAAGCTTTGGCACAAACCCAACCCTTGAAAACAGACTTGTAAGAATGTTTAAACTTCAGCTTTTTAGTATCATGATTTTATATTTTTCTGAAACAAACTTTTGCCAGGAGCCACCAGCACAAGGCTTGACAAATTTATGGCCTTTTGCATAAGGCTTGTGTTGTTATGGAACTGGCTGTGACAACGCTTTTCAGTCAATATGTGATCTTTAATGCACTTTTTTCTAGAAGGTTTGAATTTGTGTCTAAACACTAGTTTCCCACCATTTAGTGGGAATTTAAATATATAATATTTGTATTTTTTAAATATTTTAGAATTTACATTTGATTTGCTTCTACTTTTTCCTTGTGCCTTATCTTATAAATTTCTGGGATTAAGAGCAGACACAAAATCAAGAAGCTCTTATAGGTTTTCCTTTTGGGTTTGTCTTGAACACACACATTTGCACGTTACATTATACAGAATTGCAAGTTTTACACTTTCTTCCAAGCTGGGAAAACCACATCCTTAATTTTTCTTTCCTAGCTAAAGCTTTTTGTCACTGAGAACTAAGACAGCCCATTAACACATTGAATCAAAAAGCATTTTGTTTTGCTCAGTGACTCATTAGCTTCCATATTTTACACAGATTTATAAAGTATGTTGCAAGTACAGCTTTTAGTCAGCTGTTCAACTAAAATATATAGGGAATCACCTACTAATCACCATTTTAGTGCTTCACAAAACTGAAGTTGTATTTAGTAGGACTATAGGAAAGTAGGTCTGGAAGAGACCTCTTTAGGTCGTCTAATTCAGCCTCCTGCTCAATGCAGAATCAAACCTGACTTAAACCATCCCAGCCAAGTGTCTGTTCAAAACTTCTCTAGGTGGCTTGTTCCAATACTTGACCATCCTTATAATCAGAATATTCCTCTTGATCTCCAACTACACTTCCTTGGCTGCAGTTTCAGGCCCCCTTTTCCTAATTCTGACCCCAGCAGCCAGAGAGAAAAGCCCATCTCAATTCCCTCCATTATTGTCCTTCAGATAGAAGTACTGTTATCAAAGACCCCTCAGTGTCTTCTCCAAGCTAAATAACCCTGGTTCTATTAGCCTTTCCTCATAAGTCTTACCTCCTAGGCCTCTAATCACTTTTGCTGCTCTGCACTGAACCCTTTTCAGTCTGTCCACAACCTGGAAATGTGGGTTTCAAAACTGGACACAATGCTCCAGGTAAGAGCTCACCAGTGGTGAAAAGTGTGGAAGAATCACTTCTCTTGATTTTTTGCAAGTAACATGCTTGTTAATACAAAGCAGCATACTGTAACCCCCTGACCCTGCGCACACTCCCCTTCTCCAAGATCACACTGTTGGCTTTTATTCATCTTACTGTGTACTGCAGTGACTCTCAACCTTTTTAGACTTGGCACCCTGTGGAAAATGCCAGCTCTTAGTTCTCTCTCTTTCTCTCTCTCTCTCTCTTTTGCCTATAGAAAAATAATAGACCAATTTTTCTGTTGCAAAGAACTCAAAGACCACAACTATGGATTTCTATTTGAAATTTCTGGATTTGTCTTGTGAATCATGTCTGTAAACCTAACATTGTGTGGCACCCTAGCTGAGAATCACTGGTATACAGTCACCTCTGTGGTACGGCAGCCTAGCCAGTCATTTCCCAGTCTGTATTTGTACATGCAATTATTTTGTCCCAAGTGCAGAACTTTGCACTTGTCTTTGGTGCCTCTCATCTGGTTGATTGTGAACTATTTCTTCCAGTCTATCCCAGTTATTCTGGATCCTAGCCCTACCCTCCAGGGTTTCTGAAGCTCCTCCCAACTTGGTGTCATCTGCAGATTTGTTAAGCATGCACTCATCCCATCATCCAAAATGTTAGTGGAAGTGTTGAACAATAGTGGACCCAGGAAAAACCCCTGGAGAACCTCACTTGGTAATTCCTCCCAACTAGGTATTGAGCCATTGATGACAACTCATTGAATATGTTGATTGAACCAGTTATGTATCCTTCTTACTGCATTTTTCATCTAGTCCAATGGTGCTCAAACCCATGGACCGGATGAGGGGATATGGGGCCAGTCCATGGGCTGAATTGACCCTGCCTGCTGGGATCAGTCACTGGGGCTCCACACCACCACTGTCTGCCAGGATTGGGCCCCATTCTGCTCCTGACTGCAGGGATCAGGCTCCAAGGGTCCTGCATCACCTCTGCCTAGTCCCACACACCAGGATTGCTCTCCAAGGGCCCCGTGCATCCCCATGCAGATTCTGGGGGCCCTACACTGCCCGGTTCTCTGTGCCAAGACTGGATCCTGAAGTACCCTCTGTGCCTAACCTAGTACATGGGGCCATGGTCTGTGGTGTTCCTACATGGGGAGCCCTGCAGGGTGGATGACACGGTACCAGGAGTTGGATTTGGCCTGTGAGCCAGTTAGTATTTCTTTAACTTGTTAATGAGAATGTTGTGGGAGACCAGTCTCAAAAGCCTTGTTAATGTCAAATTATCACAACCCCCCAGCTCTTCTTTGCCCTTTTCCCCCCTCCCCACCTCCTCCACACAGAGCCTATCACCTTGGAAGAAAATCAGGTAGGTCTGTCATGCCTTTCTCTTGGTGAATCCTTCCTGGCTGTTCCTTATCACTTTGTTCCCCTTTGGGTGCTTCACTGTGGATTTCTTGAGGACATTCTCTGTGATCTTTCCAGGTGTTGAAGTCAGGCTGACTGGTCTGTAATTCCCTGGATTCTTCTTCCTTTTCTTAAAGATGAGGACTATATTAGCCCTTTCCTAGTCATCTGGAATTTCACTGAACCCCCATGAGCTCTCAAAAAGGAATGCCAGTAGCTCTAAAATTACCTCAGCCAATTCCTTCAGTACCCTATGGCAGTGGTCTCTGAAGTGGGGTGTGCGCACCCCAGGGGGTGTGCAAGATGATCCATTGGGTTGCGGAAATAAAATACTAGAACTTCTATTTATATTTATTTATAATCTAAAAACAAAAGAAAGAAATTAAGCTTTACTAATATTTAATATACGAATTGACACTGGCACCCTCACTCAGTCCGTATGTCAAATGGTCACGTGTCACGTATGGTATGTGAGTAGTACATGTATATAATTTATAAATAAATATACATATATTGGGGGTGTATGCTCAAAAAATTTTTACTGATAGGGGTGTGCAATCAAAAAAAAGTTTGGAGACCACTGCCCTAGGGTGCATCCCATTTTGGCCTACTGACTTGAAAACATTTCACTTCTCTAAATAATCCCTATCCTGTTCTGTCACTACTCAAGTCTCCTTGTCTCCTTCCTTATTTGTGCTGCCAACTTCAATCGTCATCCGGTAGCTGCCCATATCTGTGAAGACTACAGTAAAAAAGTGTGTAATATCTCATCCTTCTCTGCATCATCCATAACTAGATTGCCTTCTTCATTCCCTAAGGGCCAGATGTCTTCTCTGGTCTTCCTCTCATTTTTTACTTACTTGCAGGATCCTTTTTTATTACCTTTATGCCCTTTGCTAGTTGCATCTCAAATTGTGCCTTGCCCTTTCTAATTTTTCCCTGCACACCCATGAGATATGCTTATGCTCCTCCCTAGTACTATGACCACTTTTTATAGGATTCTCTTGAGTGACCAGGAGAGAGTAGCACTGGGCCCCAGGGACCAATCTTGGCATGGGAAGCTTGGAGGGTACAGTATCAGGACCCCTAGGACCCAATTCCATCATGCTGGTGGGTGAAGGGGCAGCACCAGGCCCCTAGGGACCTGTCCCAGGTCATAGGGCTCAATCTGGTCTACAGACTGGTCCTGCCCCACAACTGGAGTATGTACAAATATACTTCCTTCTGCCTCGAATAGAAGCAAGAGCATTTAGTCTCTCCCTCCCCACCCACAGGAACAAAAAAAAGCAAAGCGTTTGACATGGATGGATGGTGATGAGCAGACTTTAGCCCTGTAATCAACATTCAGAATTGCCTTGAAAACAATTTTACCATACCACAATCCTTGTGTGCAGTTTACCTAATGAGCTATCTGGTTACACTGTACACTGGGCCTTTAGTATTTCAAATGACCCCCAAATTCTGTTCAAGAGAAGGACACTTTGTGCTTCTCCATTCAATGCAGTAATTTGAGCCCAATTTAAGTTTAATGACACTTTGTTTGTATGCCTGTATCTCTTTTAAAGATGTAATGGGAGGCACTCCAGACTAAAACTCTATAAAGAATGTATTGGGGGGGGGGGCGGGTATTGTTACAGGCAATTTATTCCTACACCCTTGAAAAGACTTCCAGTATCTTTCCTGACTGGCTAGTTGGTGAGAGAGAAAAGTATGTTTTCTTCAGTGTTAGTAGTCATGGAAACCTGCATCAAGACAACTTCTAGGATACTAGGACTGAAGAATTTCTGACTAGAAACAGTCCAGTTGCATTCTCCCCCATCTTTCTCTTTGAGACTGACCTTTAACCTAATGTTTCTCAATATTTTGTCACATTGTTCTGAAAGTTTCACAAGCATGTGCAGGATTCCCAACACAACTCTTTGCTTGCAGTTAGTAGGTTTCGATAAGCATAGTGACTTTATGAACTCCTGCACCTACACTGACATTCAAGGAGTTTTCTGATTCTGCATCTGTACATCATTTAAAATATCAATAATCAGCAGCCATATAAATAGAACTGTTGCTTCCTTGCCAAGGTTTTTATTTATTTATTTATTTATTAATTATGATAAAACTTGCTTTTGTGGGTATCAGTAGCAGTGATTAGAGGTGGACTTGGTATAAGCAGCTGCTGTTTGTGAGCCCTCTGTATGCTTCTTTCAGTTGTACCTGACCTGTTGTAAACTGGCTGTTTTTGTCAAGGGTTTCTCTTCTACAGGTTCTCCTGTGCCAAATTTTTGTGGAATTATTATACACAGACATAGACACACATTGTTTCCATTTCAGTTATGCACCACTGTCCAGTGGATGACGTATGTTATTCCTAAAGGCTGCTGTTTTATAAGAACATAATTTTATTAAAATAAAGTAATGCAAGCCAGTTTGGGTGGGACTAACATTGGGCAGCACAAGTAATAGGAAACGTCCTATGGCAAAGATAAATGGGATTGGAATATAACTGTTGAATATCTTGAATCATAAATCCTAATAGGTAGCAACACAGGCAGTCATAAAATAATTTTAAACATCCACTATGTTTAAAAAGGCTAACCGTTTTTAGGTTGTCATCTATTAGGTATACTAGTGCAGAAATGCAGCAATTATATTCTGAAGGTGAGAAACCTGGCATTAAATTTCAGAGCAATGTACCTCTAAAAGCATAAGAGTGAACTAGTGATTAGTAGTGTTAATCCTGCTCCTGCCCCACACCCTGTCACAATGGGGGCCTTGATCTGCCCTTCCCCATCAATTTACTGGCAAGGAGCTGCTCTCTATACTCCCTGGCTATATTCCTGGCCATGTGTATGTGTGTGGCTGCTGGTGGTTCAAAAAATTGATTTTATTTTATTAAATCTTGGATCTTGAGTTTTCACAGGTATAAATCAAGTTGACCAAAATTTTAGCTTTTTGGTTTTTTGCTCTTTGCAGACCTTGATCGTCTAGTAAATATTTGTCTGTCTTATCTTTTTCCATTCATGTTTTTTAGTTTTTTTGTGTATTTTCAGGTTTTTTATTTAATTTTTTTTGATGGGGGGGGATTGGGAACATCTCTTCCATTAAGAAGAACTAATAAATTGGGCTTTATCTTTTTTGCCTTCATCTAAAAACAGTTCAGTTTTGGTAGTACAATAATTACAGAACTCTGCCTATTACATTTTAATGCCAAGAATGAGTCCTCTTTAACATAGAGGAGAATGTCCTATTCCTAGCGTATATTCTGTCACATTCAAATTAATATTGCAAGGGACTCTCCACAAGAATGGGTGAAACCCACAAAAACACAAATGGGTTAAAACAAAAGTCATAAAAGATTATTTAAAAAAATAATTTTGTTTGAACCAGACAAGCCTTGTTTCCAAGAAAGCCAAAAGACAGAGCAACTAATTAGTAAGTGACTGCTAAGCATTCCTGGATGCACAGAGCTAATAGCAATATAGAATTCTTCTGTTGGTAAGATTTTTTTCTTTAATTCCATAGTACAATTAGTTATTTTCCTCAATTAAGTAGGCACCAGATGTAAGGATGTTTATAAGTACTCATATGGTTCATAATCTGCATCATAGTTGCATGTAACCTTGTGTCTTCACTTCTACTAAAATTGGGCTGTTGAATTTTCCTTTGTCATTTAAAAGATTTTCAATTAAAATGTAAGTATCAGAAGTGTAAGTGGCATTCCCCATCCCCTCAGCCACCTAACAAGAGCAGAGGGAGAATTTTTTTGTGAAGCAGTTTTTAGAGGAACAAGGTGGTGAGGGTGAGCATACATTATTGTTGAGTGCAATTAGTTTTTGATGGGTTTTTTTTGGGGGGGGGGGAACTGTCTTCCCCTCTTTTATTTGTAAGTGAAACTACAGTATGTAGATTCGCACCACCCTCCCTTGAGTGTTCCAAGTTGGAGTTAGGGATATTTGCAACTTCCATCCTTATTACTGAGGACAAGGTTATTGTGGATCCTTGTTGGTATATTTATCTTGCTTCATGGCTATTTTTTATCTTTTACTTGAGTTTTTTGTCATGGTTCCTAGCCTTATTAAAGCAGACTCTTATGAATAGCATATGCTTTCAGGAGTAAATGGTACAAGACTTGGCTCTGGCTTTGTGGGTCAGAGGGATGACCAGTTCGTGAATCCAAAATGTTCTCCATAAAATGCTGCAGTACTGTACTATATTAGCAGAAAACATGGCGTATTGGCTAAAGGGAAGGCATTATGAAAATCTTTGTTTTATCAATAACCCTGACTTTAAACACACTTCCTGGAGGAAGTATTCCAGGACAGAGATGCTCTATAAGACCAAACTATGAGGGAGTAGAGGGGCAGCCCTGGCCAGGTCAGAGACCACTCAAAATGATACCTAGCTGGTCAGCACACTGCACATAGAACTTCCCCATTTCTTTTACCCTTCCTGAAATTGAGTGTGTGGGGGGGTCGAAATCCAGGTACTTACAGGTGCTGCTCAGCGTCAATAAGAAGCTAAGCCTTCAAGGAAGAGATGGTACAGGTTCTAGCAGTCTGGTGTTTCTCTCAAGAGCATATGTGTTTTCTTGGGTGAAAGGAGGACAGTGTATCATGCAGGGCATCTCAGTAGCAAAACCAGGATCATCAAAGTTGGGCTGTTGGTCCTATCCAAAGCTACCTGTGTTGTCTGCATAGAAAACATCTGATACCTACCTACTAAAAATATTAAGAAATCTCATAAAGTATCTGATGCTAAGGCACATCAGTGCAAGAAGCCTTCTGCTATTCCTGTGTGTGGAAATATATGGTTACAGAAAATCAAAGTACAGATGAAAAAGAAGAGCACTTAAGCACTAGAGCTGAATTTTGTATTGCATTTGTGTCTTACAGCTAACATACCATAAAAGCTATAGGTTGATGCTTTTTATTGCTCTGTGGGGCTGAATAAAATTTTCATTGCCATTGATGTACTTCCTCTCTTCACTTATTAAAAAGATTATGGCTGAAATTTGACATCTTTCCATAATTAAAAAGAGCTATTGTTGGTAAACACTTTCAAATCTGTTATTTCTAATTTAAGCAATTAGAACATCATTAATGTGTTTAAAAACTGCCCATCTCCAAGCTATAAAATCTAATTTCCACTTAATTTTTGCAGTTATATTAGGAATGTAAAAATGGATTTGAAAGTAATATTATCATCAGTGCAGCAGGGCTTGGAATTAGGCAAAATAATTTGGCTCATTCCTAACATTACTGAATTTTATTTTTTGTCTGAAATTCTAATAAAATTGAGCGTAAGCTCTGGGATGGATCAATTGCATAAATCAGAACAGGAAGAGGCCTATAATGGAGTAGGGAGAAAACACAATGGGCAGCAGGGGAAAATAAATGCAGAAATACCAGCGGAGGGGGGAAGAGATATATTATGCTAAAGTGGGGTAGGAAATAGTGCGTCTATGGCACCTTCTAAATCCCTGATCTTGCAATAAGGCCTGCAAAGGGAGGTGACTGGAGCACTTCATGGACATAGGGGGTCTGCCTGACTGATAATAGGGTTTAGGTATTTTATAGGCACAGGTGGGTCAGCATTGCTTGCTTGGTAAAGGCATAGGTTCACAGGTAAGGGGTCACATTAACCATGGGTTGACAGTTAAGGGTTCACAAACAAACTAGTTCTGAGCTTTCCTAACTCATTTTGGTTGGTTGGGTTTTGTACAGCAGATAGGTGTGGGGGGGTGATTTCCTGGTAGAGCAAAACACTGTGAGATAGAGATCCAAGTAAGTGCTAAGTGTGAAGACAATCTGGGGGTAGAATTAAAACACTTTTCTCTAGTGCTTGATGTATAAGTGATGTAAGACAAGAAGACAAACTTAATGAAAATGCTCTAACATCCCTCTTAAGTTGACCTGTGGGGTTCTGCTATGTCTTACTCCAGAAAAAGGAAACCTTAGAGATAGAAAGTGTGCTTTTGGGAGATAGTGAAAAGATAGTGACTAGGGACAGAAATTACACACAAACTGGTATAAGTGATCAGAAGTCAGTTCAAATCTGTAACACAACAAATTCAGTGCACGTAAACCACTTCCAAAATGACCAAAGCCAGTTTAAGATAGACCTGGATGGATGTAGTATAGACATGCTTGATTTAAGTTAAATTGGTTTATTGAACTTCTGTCCCAGATCCCTTCCAGATTAAAGTTAATTTACAGTCCCCCAGCACCCCCCACAAACCCCTCGCAGGGTGGGTGGACTAAACTTGGAACAAGCTATCTGTTCCAGCTGAGCAGAGAGGCGTGCTCTAGCACCCTTCAGCTCCTAGCCTGGACCACTGCAGGCATGTGGCTAGATTTCCATAATCAAAGTGAATATCTGTTCACTTGCTTATTGGTTCAGTCTACTAGGAGTGCACCAATAAAGATTTTTTTGGCCAATACCAATGGCCGATTATTAACCAGCCGTGTAGGCCAGTACTGATCTGATAGCCAATATACAGCCTGGCAGCTTGAAGAGCAGCATCTGGCTGGTAAATCTGTTATAGGGAAGGGGTGTGGGGAGGTGCAAATCAAGGCCCCCATGGTGAGGGAGGGAGCGGGGCTCGGGCAGGAGCAGCCGCTGCCCAGCCAAGGTAGTGAATGAGACCCTGGAAATGGGGTGAAACTGTGGGCAGCTCATCTGAGGGTTGCAAGGGGGGGGGGCTCCCTGCCACTGCATGCACCCCCAGGAGAGGCATGGGGAGCATGTGCCTCAGATTTGTGCACAAGGTGAGGGCGGGCTGCCAGCTGTGGACTCAGTGCCAGGAGCTGCACCAGCCTCTTCCCAGTGTGAGGGCTGGGGTTTGAGCAGTCTAGAGCAGGGCAAGCAGCAGCAGTGCTGGGAAGAAGTGGCTATGGGGTGGGCTACAGCCACTTCAAAATTCCTTGTAACCACTGGGCCCAGCCCCCACCAGGAAGAAGCTGGTACAGCCCCTGGCCCCAAGTCCACAACAGGCAGCCCACCCTGTGCTGCGCACAAATCCGGGTTGCACACTCCCCCCGTGCCTCCCCCGGGGGCATGCACAGCAGCAGGAAACTGCATCCCTTCCCACCTCCACACCCCAGACAAGTCACCTACAGGTCCATTCTGCTCCTGGGGTCTCATGCACCACCCTGGCTGGGCAGCACCTGTACCTGCCCTGGTCTCAGCCCCACTGCCACCCTCATCATGGGGGCCTCAATCTGTTCCCCCTCCTATGCCCCTTCCCCCCTACACTTACTGGCCAGATGCTGCTCTCCAAGCTGCCGCACTGTATTCCTGGCCACGTGCATGCTGCACCTGTGTGCATGCACAGCATGTATCAGTGACGTTATTGGTTACACTGGCCAAAAAAGCCGATTGCTGATTAATGTAAATTTTTCCTTTTATTGGTGCCAATCTGATACGGACTGATTATATCAGTGCACCTCTACAGTATATGCAACTTAGACTAACCTGTGATGATTGAATCAATTAAGCCTTGGGCTTTATGACTGTCTGTATTTAGCCATTGAGCATGAAAGGAGAAAGAGCAGAGAGTATTGGGTTCCTTTCATCTGGAGAGGTTAATTGTCTTGGAATGGAGCACTGAGATACCTCTAACTCTACACTATGTTCTGCTGGGCAGTGTTTCAGAAGCTTATATAAAGCATGTTAAAAATGGAAAAGAGTTTTCAAAGCTGTCAGCGGGTGTTGGTTCATGTCCTGAGATCTGAATCCCTCACCGTCTCTTGATGTATTTGGTTTGGTTCCTTAACACAAGGAGCTTGAATTTGAACCTGTCATGTCCCTGTGTAATTTAAGTGTTGCTTTTAACCCAAGCAAAGTAGAAGGTAGGAGTTTTAACTTATAAACCTTGTCTAACTTGACAGTTTTGTTTGAAAGCTGGAAGCCAAGGATGGTCAAAGGGCCATCTGCAAGCAAATGTCAGCCTATGGCAAGATGCCAATGCAGTTCTCTATTTGAGCTCAGTAAGTTTAGGTTGGCTGAGTTTTCAGCGTAACAGCTTTACCAGAAAGAAGGAAAAAAATCATTCTATTTGTGATCTTAGTCACAATCCTTTTCCCATTAAATTCCCATCCCTTTCAGCTGCAGAAAGTCAGACCTCTTGTATGGAAAGCTGTCTGGGCAGAAGAATAAAGACTTCTTAAAACAGAGATGGGGAGAAAGTGAACGCAATGAGGCAAGTTTTGAGGTCTTGAGTAACAGATGGGAACTGAGCAGGGGAATAGCGAATCGGACCATTAATGCTGGCAGTAATGACTAAAAATGCTTGTCAGCATATTGGAACGAAATACTGAATATAATTAAAAATTTTGTCAAGTTAAGTAAATTCAAAATGGGTTTATTCAAGAGTGATAGTAAAATGATAGCTGACATTCTGAAATCTCACAGAGGGAAGTCTTTATTTTTTTGTCCAAGTGCCAGGAGTTGCTCTTCCCGCTAAGAACTTTCTTTATTCTTGTACTTGGTGTCAAGTATGTTCCCAACGTAAATGCTAGATATGTAATCTTTAGCAAATGTTTTTGAAAAATGCATGTGATTGCAAAAATATTTTGAAGCCAAACTGACTAGCACTTTCCAAAATAGAAAATAATCACAGCCATAAACTCCAGCTACATGCAATCGCAAGACCAAAAAAATATGATTTCACACATGCTCTATCTGTGCAAACCTCCAGGTTTGTAGGATCAGTTGTTCATGCAAACTTTACTGAATATGTAAAATTGAGTTGGCAGTCTCAGGAAGAGAATGGACTTAATGTGAACTCTCAGTAATTTAGCTACCCTAATCCTTCTCTCCTTTGTTTAGTAGCATATGTTTTTGTATTACATTTAGATATTTCGATCGTAAGTTATCATCATTTTCCTGTGCAACATCTAGCATACCTTTGGAGCAAAAATAGTGAAGTTCAGGGTGGCACAAAAATAGGGGAGTAAATATCTTCCAAGCTTTGATATTCAGACTAATTCTTGATTTCATACAATCACTTTGGTCCACTTTGGACTTCAATTTCAAATTGAAATGTATGATGTACAGTAGCATCATAATAGAATTCTATTTTAATCAGGTCTCAAAAAGCACTTAGTTTTGAATGATCACTTATCCTAGCCACAGCCCTCCTAAAAGTGATCAGCCTGGTCCAAGATCCTGCTCAGCTCTTCAGAGAGTCATTGGCTTACACATCACATGTACACTAGATGTTTACTTCAAGTTGCCTAATTAGCACTGCAATAAAGTCTCCCCACCTACATGTGCAGCCCCATTAGGCCACAGGAAACTAATGAATTCTGCACAAGTACTATGCTATGGCAGTGTTCTTTAATGCACTGCAGCGAATGTGTATACACTGATGGGGCTGGCAGGGGCACAAGGATGCTTCAGTGCGGGTGCTGCATGCCAGCTAGCCCCACACTGGCGCACCCTCATGACCCAACCAGCCCCTCCACAGCATATTGACCCAGGTCAGAGCAGCCCCAAGCTGACAGGATGACCCCCAACAGGGCCTTTGTCAGCTGGGTTCAATCTGACACAGCTCAATGTGCTGTAGTCTCAGGCACATGTGTAAACTCAGTGTCCAGGAGCAATAAATACTGGCGTGAACTGTGCCAGAGATTATTCAGTCACATTAATGTCATGTGTAGATGTGTCTACTGTAGCCTTCCAGTAGCCAGTACTAGAGAGTGAAACTTAGTCCTGGATGTTTTACCCTTTTATCAAGCTGGACAGAAAGCTTGGCTCAAAGTGAACTACCTGCATTGACCTTTCTGTCCAGGTGTGTTCACTCTAGAATTCAACTAAATAATGTTTTACTTGTAATACAGAATCCTTCTGGTCAGACCCAGGTAATTCTACTTTACTTGCCCACTCTGTAGACTGTAATACAATACAATGCTTTAAACAAGAGCAGTCTAGGGCTCTGCATTGTAATATTTTTCTAGAATTAAACCATAACCCTGCCTTCCAGCTATTTGCCATTTCCAGTAATCCTTGAGAAGGAAAATTGTAACATCCTAGTCATCTTTGACCTCTGCCTCTGCCACTTGCAATTTTGATGGTTACTTGGGCAATCTTTGCTTTGAACCTTTTGCCACTGGTTATTTTAATGCTTTCTGTGATGCTGCTTTTGCAGGTAACTTGCCATTGAGGCCTTCAATCGCTCATCCGTTGAAATCAGTGGGAGCCTGTTTACGAGAGGACTTGAGCAGGCCTGCCTGACTTTATATCCCCTGTTCCAGTGATGTCATATCTGTCAGTCCATCTTGCATGCTGATGTTCTTCCTCATCATAGAATATCTGAGTGCCCTACACTCTTTAATGCATTAATCCTTGCAAAACCCCATGGAAATAAAGAAGTGATATTTTGCCCCATGTTACAGATGGGAGCTGTGGCAGAGTGTGCTTTGTGTCCTAAGCAGCATCCAGTGAACTTTTAACCTTGAGTGAGGCAACAAGGCTCCCCATACAGTGCATGAAGGGAGTTAGTTTCCTGAAAAGATGGATGATCAGAAGCCAGCTGAGTGTGAAGTTGCTTGTACTTTGAGACCTGAGAAGGGTAGGGAGCAGAGAGTAGCTTTAGGCATCTTAGTAACTCCTAGTACTCTGGTGTAGTGCCTGAAGACTGGAAGAAGCCCAATGGAAGAAGCCCAATGTGGTGCCTGTCTTCAAGAAAGGGAAGAAAGTGGACCCAGCTAACTGTAGGCCCAACCTGACTTCTATCTCAGGGAAGATCTTAGAAAAGTTTATTAAAGAGGCCGTCCTTAATGGACTAGCCAACACCAACATCCTGAGGGATAGCCAGCACAGTTTTGTTGTGGGTAGGTCTTGCTTGACCAATTTCATTTCCTTCTACAACCAGGTGACCTGTCACCTGGACAAGGGAGAAGAGATTGATATAATATATCTTGACTTCAAAAAAGCCTTCGATCTGGTATCCCACGATCACCTCTTGGTGAAACTGGCTAATTGTGGCCTTGGGTCCACTACGATCTGCTGGCTGGGAAATTGGCTCCGTGGTCGGACCCAGAGGGTAGTAATTGATGGAAGTCAAACATCATGGTGCCCTGTGACCAGCGGGGTCCCCCAAGGCATATTGTTCAACATCTTCATTAATGATGTGGACATTGGAGTCAGAAGCCGACTGGCCAAGTTCACCGATGACACCAAACTGTGGGGCAAAGCATCCATACCAGAAGACAGGAGGGTGATCCAGGCTGACCTGGACAGGCTCAGCAAATGGGTGGACGAGAACCTGATGGTGTTTAACACTGAAAAATACAAGGTTCTCCACCTTGGGAGGAAAAACCTGCAGCATCCTTGTAGGCTCGGCAGTGCTACTCTGGCTAGCACTACGGAAGAAAAAGACTTGGGGGTCATCATTGACCACAAGATGAACATGAGCCTGCATTGTGATGCTGTGGCTAGTAAAGCGACCAAAACTCTGGCTTGCATCTATAGATGCTTCTCAAGCAAATCCCTGGACATCATTCTCCCCTTGTACTTAGCCTTGGTGAGGCTGCAGCTGGAGTACTACATCCGGTTTTGGGCTCCACAATTCAAAAAGGATGTGAAAAAGCTTGAGAGAGTCCAGAGAAGAGCCACGCATATGATCAGAGGTCAGGAAAACAGACCTTACTACGACAGGCTGAGAGCCATGGGGCTCTTCAGCCTGGAAAAGCGCAGGCTCGGGGTGAACTGATGGCCACCTATAAGTTTATCAGTTTCTGGGGGAACGTTTGTTCACCAGAGTGCCCCAAGGGGTGATGAGGTTGAACGGTCATAAACTACTGCAAGACTGTTTCACGCTGGACATAAGAATTTCTTTACTGTCCGAGCCCCCAAGGTCTGAAACAGCCTGCCATCAGAAGTGGTTTAAGCACCTACATTGAACACCTTCAAGAGTAAACTGGATGCTTATCTTGCTGGGTTCCTATGACCCCAGCTGACTTCCTGCCCTTCGGGCAGGGGGCTGGACTCGATGATCTTCTGAGGTCCCTCCTAGCCCTAATGTCTATGAAATCTATGAAACTGACCTGGTGGGCCTGGCTGGTAGGGCCCAAAAGTAGGCATCTCCCTTTGCTCAGCTATGAGCTGTCTTCTGAAGTTAGATATCAAAACAGTTCATCTAATTTAAATAACCCAGGCTACTTTAGCAGGCAGAACTATGTTCTCTCGCTCTGGCTCAGACTCTCCGTTTCCTTTCCAGTCCTAGCTGCCTAGTTCAATGGCTGTTCTGCTGTCTTCCTCCTATTGGTGGAGCATCTTCCTGATAAAGGAGTGCCAGGTAACACGTATCAAAGTACCTTAATAGAATCTGGACCTGCTGATGAGGTGAATGCTTCGTGCCTAGTTGAAGAATCCAGCTTCTGGGGCCTGCTGAGTCTTTTTTTGGACTAGGATCTGAGCACCTTGCAACTGCTACCACTCTCCCCAACTAACACTTAGGCAGGTTTGCAAATACTGACGGACAGAAATGTAGGTGCATGGGTGTTAGGCAGTGAGTGAGCATCAATTATGAAGATCCTAGTCCTGCCTAAATGGTGGACTTCAGATCTTGGGTGTGGTCTGTACCCTTAAAATGACTTGCCCAAGTCATACAGGAAATCTGTGGTAAAGCAGGGGCCTTGCACCCACGTTTCCTAAGTCTAGTGCCATAAAAAATAGATATATTTTTTTCTCTTTGTTCCTTGTCTGAAGATTGCTTTAGAGGGATTGCTTATGTACTAGCTCAAAAGAGTTGTTTAAATTTGCAGATTCATCCAAATAATGAGCATTTTTGGTTAGAACTTCTATGTTGCGTTGTCAAGTAACTTGTCTTTTTTGCACACATACTGGCATGTAGGATTCAGTGTAACGTCTCTATACTAACAGATCTAGTCTGATGTCTTCAGCCACTTAGCTTCAGTGCTTCTTTGAACATCCAGTATTGTGATGGTCCTTCACTACACATCTGAAAAATCAGCTCCCTTAAAATCAAACTGCTTCTCTGGCTTCCTTGTGCACCTTTCCAGAACTCTGAAGAATTTGATGACACACCCTGCATTTCAGGTAGCAGATCTTTACAATAAAAAAATAAATGCCTGTTAAGTTCAGTTGGTTAGAGTGTGGTGTTAATAACACCAGGCTTACAGGTTCAGTTCCTGGTTGGGCTAGATCAGGGTTTCTCAACTGGTGGGACGCATCCGCTAGGTGGGACTTGGGTCGCAATGATGAAACCGGAATTGCCACGGTGGGACTTCCGGTTTTGTTTCATAGAGTCGGAAGGGACCTCAGTGGGCCATCTAGCTCTTGCCTGTCAGGCAAGAAAAGAGTCACCAACCCTGGGGTCATGTGATCCCAGGCATGTGCCTGTCCAGTCTCTTCTTGAAGACCCCAGGGATGGAGCGAGCACCACCTCTCTTGGGAGCCCGTTTCAGATTCTGCCAACTCTGACCCTGAAGAACTTTTTCCTAATGTTCAGCCTGAACCTTCTCTCTAGTAGCTTATGGCCATTGTTCCTTGTCATTCTAGGGGGTGCCCTGGTGAACAGATTGTCGCCTACTTCATGTTGCTGTCTCCTTATGAATTTCTACGCTGCCACAAGTTCCCCTCTCAGCCTTCTTTTGGAGAAGCTGAAGAGGTTAAGGTCCCTTAGCCTTTCCTCATAGGGCCTTCCCTGCAGGCCTCTAATCAGGCGAGTGGCTCACTCTTCTTTTGGACCCTCTCCAGGTTGTCCACATCCCGCTTGAACTGCAGGATCCAGAACTAGACACAGTACTCCAGCTGCGGCCTGACCAGTGCTGCATAGAAGGGGAGAATCGCTTCCCTGGACCTGTTTGAAGCATCTATGGATGCACGACAAGGTGCGATTGGCTCTGCCAACTGCTTCATCACGTTGGTGACTCAAGTTCATCCTGGAGTCAACAGTGACACCAAGATCTTTTTCTGCCTCAGTAGAGCTGAGAAGGTCGTCCCCCAGCCAGTAGGTATGATGGCAGTTCTTCCTCCCTAGATGTACTTGTCCTTATTGAATTGCATCCTGTTGCTGTCTGCCCACTTCCCCAGCTTGTCTAGGTTGGCGTGGATCTGGCTCCTCCTCTCTTGGGTGTTAGCTGCACCCCATAATTTTGTGTCGTTCACGAATTTGGACAGGGTGCTTCCCACCCCCTCATCCACATCACTGATGAAGATGTTGAACAGCACCTGCCCCAGAACTGAGCCCTGAGGGACTCCACTACCCACATCTTTCCAGGTTGACGCTGACCTATCCACTACCACCCTCTAAGTGTGACCCTTGAACCAATTTGCTACCCAGTCTATTGTGTAATCATCCAAGGCAATCCCCTCAGTTTATGTATAAGGATGGTATGGGATACCTTGTCAAAGGCCTTCTTGAAGTCCAGATAGATAATATCAACCTCGATTCCTGCATCCAAACTATTGGTGGCCTTGTGATGAAAGGAAACAAGGTTAGTCAGGCAGGACCTGCCTGCTAAAAACTCATGTTGGTTACCCCTCCACATCACATTAGCTAGCAGGCTCCCACAGATGTGCTCCTTGATAATTTTTTCTAGGATTTTCCCAGGGACAGAGGTAAGGCTGACTAGTCTGTAGTTCCCTGGGTCCTCCTTCCTCCGCATCTTAAAGATTGGGATGATGTTAGCCCTCTTCCAATCCTCCAGAACCTGACCTGAGCACCATGAGTGCTCATGTATCCTTGCCAGTGGATCAGCTATGACTTCTGCTAATTCCTTCATTGCCCATGTGTGGAGTCCCTGTGGTCCTAGTGATCTAAATACATCCAGTCCCTCCAAGTGTCTTTTTACCATGTCCGCAATGACCGTTGGTTGGCTGATGTTCCCTTTGTTGGTGTCCGTGATGTATGTTGAGGGTTCATCTAGATTCCCATTTAAGAAGACAGAGGCAAAAAACTCATTGAAGAGCTCTGCCTTGTCCCTGCTATCCCTCACTAAGCCCCACTGCCCATCCTGTATGAGTCTATGCTATCCTGCACCCTCTTTTTGCTCTCAACGTACCTAAAGGACTTTTTATTGTCCTTAATCCCTGACACTAGCCTGAATTCTAGAGTTGCCTTGGCCTTCCTGACTGACTCCCTGGAGGTGCAGGCTAAGGAGTATACTCCTCTTTGCTAGCTACCCCCTGCTTCCACTTCCTGTACGCCTTTTTTGCCCTTAAGTTATCCTGGATGCCCCTGGTTAGCCAAAGGGGCTTCCTGGCCCTCTTGCCCCCTTTCCTCTGCCATGAGATTGACTCACTCTGAGCCCAAAGAATGGTTTCCTTGAGGAATGTCCACCCATCCTGGACCCTTAACGCATCTAAGTTCTTAGCTCCTAGCACCCTGCTATCCAATCTCCAGTCTATTAAAGTCAGCTTTTTTAAAGTTTAGCACCCATGCCCTGCTAGACATAGTGCCCACCCTTTGCTGGATAGTAAATTTAATCATTTGGTGATCACTATCCCCTAAGTTGCCTTGAATCTGCAGGTCCCCCACCAGGTCATCCCCTGTGGCCAACACCAAGTCAAGCAAGGCATTGCCCCTGGTGGGACACCTTACCTCGTGTGTTAGGTGGAGGTCCTGAATACAGGTTAAGAACCTGTGAGAGCAGTTAGATCTAGCTGACTGCTTCTCCCAGCATATGTCTGGGTATTTAAGGTCCCCTACAACTACCATATCTCTAGACCTCACAGCCTCTTTGAGCTGCTTGGAAAATTCCTGGTCTAGCTCATCATCCTGGTGCGATGGCCTATAGTAGACTCCCACCACCAGATCCCTTTCACTCCGAGCCCCTTGGATCCTAACCCATAGAGTCTCTGCTTGACCACCCTCTGACCCTAATTTGATTAGGGAAGATGTGTACTGTTCTTTGACATAGAGAGCCACTCCCACACCTATTTTCCCTACTCTCCTATGCAATCTATAGCCCTCTATTCCCACCATCCAGTCATGAGAAGAGTCCCACCAGGTTTCAGTTAGTCCCACTAGGTCAAAGTTGTTGCTTGCTATCAAGACCTCTAGATCCTCCTGCTTGTTTCCCAAACTTCTGGCATTTGTGTATATATACCTAATTCCCCTGGTGGCTGTCCCTGGTCCCCCTTTAAACTGCTGTCTAATAGGATCTTTGCTACATACCTGGGCTGATCTTGTGGGTGTCTCTTGGTTCGGTGTTCCGTTGCTCCCTTCATACTCATCCTTCCCTTCCCCCAACAAACCTAGTTTAAAATTTTATGCACTTTGATCGCCCTCCCGCAGTCTTCAGCTGACCTCTGGGAGACACCCCACCCCTGTCCTGCTCATCAACTGGTGGGATCAGGATTTTTTGATTGTATGCAGGTGGGACATAAGGTGCAAAAGCTTGAGAACCTCTGGGCTAATGATCTCTTGAGGTCCCTTCCAGCCTTACTCCTTCTATCTTTTCCAAACAATGATTTAGTGCATCTTTTACAATATTCTTGCCTTATCAGTACATACATAAAGAATTTCAACTTCTCACTAAAGAAGCTTGGCTAACAACTGTGGGATGAGTAGGCACTTCCCTCAGATTTGTTACAATGCACAGTACTTGATTTACACTACTATTTTAGGAAGTTCCAAGGATGTAATTTAGTTCTAAATCATGAAAGGGAAGCTAGTAAACTCTGAGAGCAATGTGACAGAAATGACTGATTATATGTGGCCGCTTTTCTGACATCTTGACTTTTTTTGTGTTCTATTAATTCAGGGGTGGGCAAAATGTAGCCTTGATAGTCTGGATCCAGCCCATCAAGGGATTCTGTTTGGCCCAGAGCAGGTCTGCCAACCCTGCCTGACCTGTGCTGTGGTGGTGTACCAGGTGTGCAGTGGTTTACGGCAGTACAGTAGCTACACTCAGCTTCCCAGCAGCCCCCCGTGGTGGCAGCTCACTCTGAACAGGCAGGCAGGGTCTCCATGGAGTTTAGCCCAGGACCCCTGCAGGCAGGGTGTATTCCCCTGAACAGATGGGATGGGGCTATGGGCAGGTAGGGAACAGCATCCAGGAGCAGGACAGGCAAGGCTGGGGCCCAAAGCAGAGCTACACTCCACTCCCCACACATACCTGCCCACAAAACAAGTGCCCATCACAGGGATATGCAGGGAGCAAATTGCAGCTCTGCCCCAGCCCCATACTTATGGCCCTATAACCTTGGCCCCACCTGGCTGGCCATCTCCCAGGTGCCTCTCCCCTCCCAGCTGCAGCCCCATCCCATCCACCCAACCAAGCACACCCTGCCCACAGGGGTCCTGTGCCAGTTTCCATGGAGACTGTGCCTGTTCCATCTGGTGCCCTCAGCAGTGGGCATGGGATGAACAGGTCAGGGCTGGATAGAATTATTGGCTCCCCCTCTCTCCCCA
>NW_017728931.1:23390280-23423232 GCF_001723895.1 Crocodylus porosus | reverse complement strand
CCAGTTTGGGTCTGACCCTGCTATGACAGAGGGGCTCCCGCTTTTTCTCAGCTGGCCCTGCCACTTTTAAAGTGCTCAAGCCAATTTATTTTTTTGCCATGTGTGGAGGTGGGGCAGAGGGAGCCACTGCACTAGAGGCTCCTGTTTTAACTCAGGTGGACCTGCCTCTGGCCTCCCGGCCTGCACGGCCAATTGGCACATGTGCAGTTGGGCAAAAGTATTATGGACAGGCAGACAAACTAAGCCTTTTATTATATTATAATATGTCAGACCTTTTTAGAAAATTTTAAATGATGTTGAATGACTTGATATATCATTTTTGCATACTTTGTGGTACCACCATAGAGGGCAACCCCACTTTCTAGAGCCATCTCAATCTCTTGATGTGCCTAGTCTAGGATATGTAGTCCATGTTTCTGAACCATAAAGCATGGATGACAGCACACAAGTTGCATAGATTTGCATGGTTGTTTTAGAAATGTTTTAAAGACCCACACTTTACTGCAGGCCTCTATATAAAGTTCATATAATTTATCATTGTAAAACGTATCTTCCAGTCCATATTTACTGAAAAGTTTTCCCTCTCTTTTTTTTCCCCCAAGAGTAACTTGAACTGTAAAGCTATACTATACTAAACTAAAACAAGTCAGTTGCTATTTGAGAAGACACAGTGAAAGCAAACTTCCTTCATGCATTCACAAAAAGAAACTTTTAAATGTACTTTTTACATAAAGCTTAGTGCTATGGCTTGTTTGCTCTAATTATTTTTCTTGGCAAGACCTTTGTACTACTCTGCATGTTCTGAATGTATACTGGAATAGAGGCTGGAGAAGTTGATACAAACAATCTTTTATTACAAATTTGTTGTCTTTAAGTGTTGGACATGAAGATGCCAGTTGTGTTCCTATGCAGTTAGATAGGGACTGGAAAGTAAGATATCATCTCTCCCCAACATACTGTAGATGTGTGTGTTGTAAAACCCTGTTCCTTCACCTTAAGAAATATTTATGTGTTAGTTTACTTTAGAAGCCCTTCATAAGCTGCTAGCCAAGACTGAACTAAGAAGAGTAATAACAAATAGGAATGTTGAACAATGAGATGGGCACATTAGAAATGCGTAAGCAGATTGAATCATTCAGTTAGGTTATTCATCTGATGCTGATGATACCACATTCTGTGTATGGGATCTTTTATTTAAAGACTTGTAGTTCTTAAGTGAATTTGAAAATGTTCCTGACTACTCTGGAGTCTGCATATAACCACAGATCAACTACAGCAAGGGCAGCACCACGTTAAGTTTTCATTGGTACCCTAAAACCTAACATAGGTCAACAATCTCCATGTAAACAAGATGTAGTTCTGTGTCTGCAGCCGTTCTCATTTGCACACTTGAGACCTCTAAGGAAGCTAGTTTTGATTCTGTTTTTCTGAAGTAGAAGCTTCCTGGCTAGGAATCAGGCAGAGAGAAACTGATTTGAGATAGGCTGTTACACATCAATTGGATAAAGGATTGATTGCCAGGGATGGGAGGATAATTAGGACTGCATGACCTAGATGTTAAAGGTTCCCTACCCTGTGCCACCCTGTTTTTCCTTTGCTAGCTAACAAAAATGAAATTCACGATTCATCACCCCCTGCCCCTGCAGGATGTTCACATATCTGTCTATTACAGGCATGATGGTATTTCTTGTATATGATGACCTGAACACTAATCATAAACAATTGTAGGCTGCAGTCTTCCAGAATTGTCATTACTAACAGATATTCAAACTAACATCCTTTTATTGCCCTATACATAAGTGGCCAAAACTGGGACCCTGTTACACTGTAGACATGTCTTCCTGGAGACAGTGAGTTAGTCTTTTAAGATTACTGTTCCCATATTTTTTCTTAATGGCTAATTGCCACCTAACTTCAACAAACATTGAAAGGGCTTTCATTTAAAGGTTCCTGCTTGTAATCAAAGATTGTGCTTTCCTGTATTTACACAAAAAAGTTTTTCAAAAGCCAAGTCAGTTTCTTGGTGACTTTATTTTTCCCTTCACAACTTAGTTTTTTCCAAAAAGTCTCTTCCAGGATCCTAAACTACACATTGTTCCACTTGAACTTCCCTTTTAACAAGAGATTAGTTTGGTTAAAATGAGTAGGGACATAATTTTGGTAGAGGTACACCAATACATCGATCCCATATCGGACCAGGACTAATATAAGGAAAATTGACTGCATCAGCAGTCAAATTTTTGGCTGATGTGGGCAGTGATGTGGCCAATTAAATGCCTCATGCAGGTGCACAGCCGCAGCACAGCACACAGGCAGCAAGGAGCACAGCCCAGCAGCATGGACAGCTATATCCAGATGGTAAATGTGTTGTAGTGGAAGGGGTGAGAGGAAAGAAGGGGTGTGGGGAGGGGGCAGATCGAGGCCTCTGAGGTGAGGGACGAAGTGGGGCTGGGTCCGGGGTATGGGCAAGTGCTGCCCAGCTGGGGTGGGGTGGGGCATGAGACAGAGCAGCGGCTTGTCCAGGGGGCACAAGGAGTGGGGGACAGCTCCCAACACTGTGTGCACTACTGAAGGGCATTGCGGGGCATGTACCCCTGGATCTGTGCACAGCGCAAGGTGGGCTGCCACTGTGGGTTTGGGGCCAGGGCTGGGTTCTTCCCAGCATGGGGCTGGGCTAGGCTGCGCTCAGAGTGAGTGGTAGCAGTGCTGAAAGGAGGCACTGGGGAGGCTACAGCAAATTTTGGGATGGCGTGCCCCCCCGTAGCCCCTCCCCCAGCACCACCACCCTCCCCAAGTGCAGCGCAGCCCAGCCCCCTGCTGGGAAAAGCATGGCATAGCCCTGGCCCCAGCCTACAGCAGCAGCCCACCCTCGCCATGTGTGCAGATCCAGGGGCACACCCCCCCGTGCCCTCCTGGGGTGCACACAGCAGTGGTAGCCACCCCCTGGACAAGCCACTCAGCTCTGTTTGATGCCCTGTCCTGGCTGTGCAGCGCCTGCCCAAGTCCCACTCCCTCCCTCACCACAGGAGCCCCAACCTGCCTCCCCCTCCTGAAGCCCCTTCCCTCCCCCTGCTCCTTCCACCACAACAGACTTACCAGCCAGACACTGCTCTTCAAGCTACTGGGCTGCATATCGGCACCCAGATCGGTATCAGCTGATATGGCTCGTTAAAAATTGACTATCAATATTGGCCCCAAAAAATCAAATTTTGGTTGTCATCCAGTAAATTTATAGAATAACTACTGAGTAAGTAAAGTAGATTTCATAGTCCAGAAGTGTTGCTGTGTATTCTGGCATCAGTGCTGCTTTCAGTTGAAATCAGTGGAAGTTTTGCTCTTGATTTCCACGGATGCAGCAGTAAGTAAGCTTTTGGTGTTCAAGTTAGGTGAAACTGAGTATCTAGAAGTGTTGACACATGTAACTGAAATGTTTCAAAAGACATCTGAAACATTTTAAGGACCACCTGCATACAGGTAGGAGCACTTTTTGAAAATATTTGTAAGCAGTTGAAACACTTGGGATAGGGACAGACATTCAAAAAGCTGAAGCCTGAACTGATTCAACCTTTGCAGGTTAGTCTAACCTACATAGGCTAAACCAGTTTGTAATAGCCAAGCTGCAGCAGCAGCCATACCGGACAGTACCCCCATGCTATGCTGGGCAGACCTTGATGCCATGCCAGCAGCTAAGCCCCCTCCTGCCCAGAGGGGGCTTGCCCCAAGCACAGAGCAGGTTCCAGCACTGCAGTGGGGTTTGTCCAGCAGGGCTGCAGCTCAGGGCCAGCTCCTAAATAAGCCTCCTCCTGCTGGCCCTGAGCATAGAGCATGGGCTGCAGCCATGCCAGGCAAACCCCACTGCAGTACCAGCGGCTGCTCTGTGCTTGGGGCAAACCCCCTCCAAGCAGGAGGGGGCTTATTCAGCCACTGCCACAGCATCATGGTCTGCCCAGCATGGCATGGGGGTACGGCCTGACACAGCTGCTGCCACAGCTCGGCTGAATGGCTGAATAAACGAAGCCTCCTCCTGCCTGGAGGGGGCTTGCCCTGAGCACAGGCCAAACAGCGGCAGCTGTGCTGGGCAGACCCCAATGTCGTGCCAGCAACCAGAGTCTGAATAAGCCGCCTCCTGCCTGGAGGGGGTTTGCCGTGAGCACAGACCCAGTGGTGGGGGCTGGACTCTGCTCCCTCCTGGCAGCTGAAACGGTGAGCGAGTGATGGTGACAGGCAGCAGTCCGTCACCGCTTCCCAGATCGTAAGTTCCTTCCCAGCAGGGACCACTCTGCAGGGCTGGCAGAGCTGCTGGGGTGTGCTGTGGGGATTTGCGGGGCTCTGGCCTTCTTCGGACCCAGGTGCTGCCGTGCGCAGCCCACTGCAGCTCTGCTGGCCCTTCAGTGCAGTGCAGTGCCCCCGCTAGGAAGGGGTTTGCACTCTCCCACAGTTTGACAGGGGCTGCTGCCCCCAACTAGGGTCCTGCCCCTTCCCACTGCACCAGCGGGGTGGGGGCATGGCCAGGCAGGGTTCCCGGGGGGGGACAGGGTGCAGTGGTGAGAGTGGGCAGACCCAGTTCAGTGGAGGGAAAACTAACTCTTCTCCCTGGCCTCCTCTGCCTCAGCGGCCATGGTGCCCGCTGCTACAGCGAAGGGGAGTGCCCGGCAAACCTGGCTTGGGTCCCTGCTCATGGGATAGAGAGAGGGAATTAAACTCCCCCCTGACCAGACCCCCACCCCTGCCTGTCCCATCTCTGCCTAGGGAGCAGAGGAGTGGGGCCAGCCTGGCTGGGATGAAGCACAGAGCCCAGCCCAGAGAGCATGATGGGATGCTGGGGGTCTCTGGTTTATCTTAAACCAGCAAGGGGTCTGGGACAGACATTGCATAAATCAGTTTGAGCCAAATCAGTTAAGTCTGATACTACATTCAGCCAGGTTTATCTCAAATTGGTTTCAGCCATGTTAAAATTGGTTTGCGTGCACTGAATGTCTGTTCTGTTACAGGTTTAAACCAATTTCTGATCGCTTAAACCAGTTTATGTGTAAACCAGTCATCTTTTTTCTGGATTCCCAATCCTAAACGTTTACTAATCAAAGTCAATCTGTCCCTAGCCTTGAAGTGCTATTACAAAACATTTCACTGTCCTTCACTTCTGAATGAGTGGAAGGAGGGAGATCAGAGTGGGCAGCTGTTGGATCCCACTCTACATCCTGCATCCATAGGATGCTGCAGGGTCCCCACTGGGATCCCCATACCCCCTGCTGGAGCCCATGTCTCTGTCAGACACAAAGCCAGGCTTGCTGCCCTGCCAGACCTCTGCCAACTCCCAAGCCTCCCACTGGAGCCAGGCCCTTCAGTTCCAATCCCCTCTCTCTGCTTAGCCAAGAGAGGAGAGGTCAGAGGATTGGACCTGGAGCTGCAGGAGTGGGGAGCCCTTACTTACCGCTCTGATCTGCCTTCCCTTCCCTCTACCTCTCTCCCCTATTCGGATGTGTGGAGGCGGGGGAGGATGGAGAAATACTGAGAGCAGAGGCAACGGTGGCTGCAGCCTCCTGTAACAACACCCCCTTTTCTCCCCCCAGCTGTCATTAGAAGCTGCAACTTCTGAAACATTTTAGCAAAGGGGCATGTGTCCCTTGGCTGGAATGTTTTCTTTATGGAGTATTTCCAAGTGTGCTTCACTTTGGAAATTGTTTAAAGCGTTACTTCTGTCCCTAAACAAAGTGCTGTTCTCTTCCACTTTCTTCAAGTTTCAGAACAACAGTTTAACACAAGGTTGTCTTCTTCCTTGCTGCTTTTTGTGACCTTACTCTTGAGACTAAGGTGAAGGGTGTTACAAAAGTATACCCAATGACAGTTTGTCAGGGATACCACTTGGACATGTCTATGAATAGAACAGGTTCCAGCCTTGAGATTTTCTCACATTCTCAACTGGTGACTTCAGTTCAGTTTGCAGATGATTCTTTTTTTATTAATACATTGTAAACTCAACCTGATAAATTCCTTCAGCCTGCCACAGCTACCCTGTTTCTTCGCTAACAATAGAGTAGAATGAGTTACCCTTCCCATGCTATATTAGCTTTGCAAGTCTGAGTTGTGAAAATGTGTCATCGGGATCCTCAATGAATGGGCATCGTCCTTTTGTTAAAGGACATTTTTACAGCTATGAGGTTCTTTTGAGTAGCAAATTAATTTTAAATTCTTTAGAACCTGTAAATTGTTGACAAAATGTAAATTTGGCGGGGGGGTTATCTAGTTTGTGGGCAAATCATGGTGTTCTATAACTTCCTCTAAGCTGTTTCCTTTTTCTGGAGAAAAGTCTTGAAACGTTCAATAAATACCTACTTTCCAGACAGTTTCACCTACTAACAAGAGGTAGATTTATCCCTGCTGCCTGTTTTTGTGCCCTCGTGTCATCTTCCATCTAAATAACTGAGAGAGATGTTTGCCTAAAGATGGCATCCTGTAGAACAGTTAGGTGTTTCTGTTTCATGATACTAGACTGTCCTTGAACCTTATGATCTTGTATCTCCACTATTAAAAGATGCTGTGATCTTCTAGCCAGTTAGCCAGCAATTGTTTCTGTTGGCTAGGTGTCTGATTTAAACTTGCCCATACCTTGGAAGTAATTTTGCAAGCCTATGGAGATAGCTAGAAGGAGGGAATGTTTTATGAAGCAGCATGAAAGCAGATTCATTTATCAGTTTAAATGATGTTCTTCTGTAATTCACATGCTAAAAACCAATTCAAATAGAAGGTACTCTTGGCTTTCACATATTGAATACACCAAAACACAAGCAGGCAACCAAGGGTGTATTTACACCAAACAGTGTATCCTAGTCAGAAGATACTTCAGCAACCACCTGCTCCTGTTCTGAACCAGTGGCCCCCTCTGGTACTGAGAAGATGAGCTGCAGAAGGATAGCCTAGAGCAGCATTTCTCAACCCATGGGTTGTGACCCAAAAGTGGGTTGCAAGGATATATGAAAGGGTTGCAAACAAACTTTAAAAAATGGATTCTCCTTTAAAGAAGAAAAACATGGGAAACCATCGGTTTTCTCTCGCAGGCTGGTAGAGTTCCAGCCTGCAAGAGGTTGGGGGCAGCAGGTCAGGTGTGAGGGGCATTGGTTTGGGACTGGCAATCTATGTTTACAAATGGGTTCTGACAGCTGACCTGAGCAAGGTGGAGGGTCTGGGGCAAATCAGCTCATGTGGGGCCCCACCCCCACTCTGATCCCATGGGCCCTGGACCTGAAGAAGTTGCCACTGCCATTGGTGGCAGCAACATCAATGTCGGGGCATGGAGGGGAAAGGTAGCAAGCAGCTAGACACAGAGCTGCTGCTCTGCCCAGCTCTGCGCTGCCACTGCTCCACCCTGCTCCGCAGGGCCCCCCAAAGCACGGGGCCTGGGGTGATCAGACCAATTCACCCCTCCTAGGAACGGCCCTGGGTCCTGGTACAAAAAAGGCTGAAACCATTGGCTTAGAGCAGCCTCACCAGTAAGCATGTAAGGCACATATAAGATCAGCCTGTGCATACCAGCATTGCAATTTAGACATATAGGCTAAACATCTCTGAAAGACACATTGCCTTTTGATAACCTTAGGTGTTAAATGGACTGTGTGTGTGCATGGATGTTATATTTATATAAACCAGTTGTTCTCAATCTCATTAGACTCAAGGCACCCCTTGAAAAATACTAATTCTTGGTTTTAAATCTTACTATGGAAAAATAAGGGAAAAATTCTGTTGCAGAGAACTCAGACCACAAAAGGTCAGAATGTTTTTGATTCTATGGATTCCTATTTAAAATCTCTGGGTTTATCTTGTGAATTATGAGTTAAGTGTCTGTATACCTAACAGGACTAATATTAATCGCACCCCTAAAAGGGTCGCAAGGTATTCCAGGGTGTCACAGCTCTCTGGTTGAGAATCACTGATACAAATGCATTAAAAAGTTGAGATATGTCAGAAAGATGAACAGCTACTTCAAAGCTACCCAGAGAAGGAGATGGGAATGTCTGGGATATGTCCAAGAAAGAAAGTAGGGCCTTTCCTCAGTGTCCTAAGTGGCAGCACAGGAAGGATTTAGATTCAGAAGCTACTACAAGAATATCTGTCCCTATTTCTCTCTCCTGCTTCTGCTGTCAAGCCTTTTGTGATGGTGTTTGAGGAGTAATACTGCTATGTATCCATCTCCCCTTTCTAGCCCATAAAAAACACCCAGAAAAATAGTATCTTCTCTGTGAATAAATATCAGCCCACTCCTAGTTTTCCCCACCAGCAGATTGAACTTAACATGGTCCTTTGAGGTTTTGCTGCTGTTTTTGAATGGAAAAGTGAAATTGAGTTCTAGTCCTGGTGAGTTTGCTTTCTTGTAGTTTGACGAAACAAACAGGACCTGAAGAGGCCCTGGATTGATTCCCCCCACCCTTATGGTTGTGAAGATCCTCCCTCACACTTAGAGTAGAAACTGAAGTTTGTATTACATAGAAACTTAATTCTTTTTAATTATTAAAAAGCTTCGATCAGTGCTTCACTAAGAGAAACTTCCTCAACTCTGTTGCATTTTTCAATTTTTGTTTAATTCACTAAAGTTCATCTTGTAGCCCAGCTATTTATAAACAGTGTAATGTGATCACTGTCCAAACTCCCAAAGCTCTGCTAAAATCCTTTGAGCAAATAAAGGGGAGGATTGGGAAATAGTGTGTGTGTGCGTGCATGAGTGCATGCCAAACTGCTAGCTGTATGACGCCAAAAATCTCATTGGCAAGAGACAAAATATCTGTATTCTTCTTTGCAGTTCATATATGGGAGATTTGCCTAATACATTTGAACAAATATGGCCCTTCTGTGATCACATATCCTCCAAACTAGACTAATATGTTACTTGCCGGCCCTTGCTGCCAACAGCAGCTATCATTTTGGAGAATTATCATTAGCTTTTCCTCTTGAGCTACACAATGCCTATTAGGCAGCTGGAACCTCCACAAAAGTGTGAGTAGGGGTGGATTGGTTGTTCGTTTTGTTTTGTTTTGTTTGCGCTCTGAAATTTCCATGCCTGATTTGTGACAGTCTTTTACTTCTTCCTAGTCTATGGGTAGATTGATCCTTCTTACACCGTTACCATGCTTTGATTTTACTAATCTAAAGATCTCAAACTGGTTAGAAATCCCAGCCTAAAAATGTATCTAGTTGGTCTGGAAGTCTTAAATGTGGTCTCTGTTAGACTGCTTGTTGCAACACAGGCAGCTCAGATGGCCTCAGGGAAAGCAGAACTGTGTCTGTAGGCCTTGCCTAACTTCCTTTCCCCCCACAGCCAAGGGCTGTGTCCACAGGCCTCCAAATTCCTTGGGCCAAGCGGAGAAGCTCTGCTGGCCAGATGTTTAACACCCGTGCCACAAGGTATACACAAAGACAGTACTCCCTTAACCCAAATTATGTCCATAGATGCTTCTTGATTGGAATTCATAAAAAGCTTTCTACCAAGATGACTACTGCATCTCTAGAAATTTACTGCCACGTGTGATCTTTCTGTAAGTTGATTTAACAGCTTTATTTTATAAACATGCTTCTAGAAGTGATTGCCTAAAATAGATTCATCAAGAAAGGAGGTCTCTAATGGCAAAATGTGTGCATGATTTGACCTCAAGTTCACTCTTCTACATTCCAAATATCTACTCAGATCAGCTAGTTGTTTCAACAGTTAGCATTCCCTTGGAGCTAAAATTAGCATCATTCTGGGTGGTTGCTGATAAGCAATTTTTCAGAGTGAACAGCCAGCATCATGGCAACTTACTTTTTAGGTAAAGATTGGCCATTCATTTCTTTTGAGTGTTAAACTAGGCTGATGGAGCACTTAACAAGGAGAATTTCAATTAATGCTTGGTTCAGCCTTTGGTGTCTAGCTTTGTCTTCATTTATAGCAAACTGATAGTAGGTTTGTGAGCTAAGCACTGACAGCTTTTTCCAGGACAGAACTTAACCAGATGTACATTTTTTTGAATTTTATTTTAATTTTTTTAAGATATATTTTCAGATTAACTGAGTGACCCCACATTGTGGCTTCATTTATATGCTTATTAACAAGCCCCAGCATCAGTGCCTTGGTTTTTAAGAGGCATTAGTGCTCTATTTTTGATGATTCAGATTGGGTAAAGTTGATGTTTTGACTCGATGCCTATTTGATGTATGGTAAATGAAACTGGACAGAATGACTAACTTTTATGATTGCTATGACTCCCAAGAGTCTAGCAGACTTGAGAAGTCACTCCGTCAGAACATGTTCTGAAAATCCCCAATGCTGCTTTTCAAGTCAGCTTTCTAAAGGTTGTTAACCCTGATTCAAGGTCCTGTGATTTGACAATATCCCTCAGTAAACAGGAAAGTTTTGTTCTGTATACAGTTATTGTAATTTGTTGTGGATGCATTCAGAGCCTTGGAGAGGTGACTCTTGATTCTTGGCATAAATCTATATAAATAGAACGTGTGGTTGTGGGCTCAGTATGTGAATACATTTGATTTGTTACTCAGTATGCAGACTTATTCTATCATATATACATTTCAAATGTTAGCATTAAGTTGTGTTACCTCCTGTACTTAACCTTTTTTGAAGATTAAGTACGATAGAAGGGATTTTGGCTCCTGGAAGCCACATGGAAATGTTTCAACCAAGGAGAGAAGTTCTGGCAAAAGGAATAAGCTGTATATGTTTTCCTTCTTTAAAAAAAATCAGTTCAGCTGTTATTTAAACAAACCTTCAAATATGCATATGTTAAGTGGGGAATATGCAAAACAAGCCTACAATTCAAATACCAATAAAAAAAATCTTGTCAGTAGATGCCTGGATTAAACTGAGCTATTGTGACAACCACCATTCTTTTTCTGTTATAATGATACTGTCATCCCTCCTTCTGCTACCACTGTCTACATTTTTATATCCATATTGCCCTTCAGCCAAGCAGTGGCAGTTTCCTGGCCTTTCAGACTGGCTTCTCAGGGGAGGAGAAACTATGACAAGTCAGAGTATATCCTATATATAACTTTGTTTTATTTCGGCACACGAACCAGCCATGGAATGGAGGCAGTCAGATACCATGCAGGATAGCATAGCAAGTTTCTTCTCTGAGGTATTTTAGCCTTCAGCCCAAGATCAACTCGTACCCGAAGCTTTACTCTAATTAGTGTCTGTAGGCCAGTTATTCTCAACCAGGGTGCTGCCAGATGCAATATTGGCACTCTTAGGTGCAAACACCCACATGTGATTCACAAAATGAGACCAGAGATATCAAATAGTGGCAAAACAATTCAGACCCGTTGTGGTCTTTTCTGCATTCTTTGCAACAGAATAATTGTTCTTGTCTTCTCATAGTCAAAAATGAGTGAAAGCTAAGAGTTGTCATTTTCAGTAGGATGCTTTGACTCTGACAAGGTTGATAACCTAGACAGGCTACAGTCTCTCCTGTTGCTTGCATTCCCCCTTTTGTGGAAAGGACCTCTGTTCCTTAGAGTTTTGATTTAGAAATCACATACTTTGTCTTCCAAAAGATGAACATTTGTTTGGAAAATGATGTATAACAGTGCTACCTTGCCTCCCCTGCCCTACGAATATTTGGTGTGGATGGCAATGATGAACATATTTTATTTTAGTTTACAGGCAGTGTGTGAGAGAAATGTTTATGCAACATGTTCTTGCCAGTAGGATGTTGTTTAAAAATATTGATCCAACTTCATTTCAGTCAAGAAAAGGCTAATTAACTAACCATTGAAAGGCTTGTTTTTCTGTTTTTATATGTATATGCAAATGAGTAACCAGTTACTCTAATATGATATATGATGGAAAAAGGAGTGGGGGAGAGGAATACAGCCATCTGTCTATCTCAAATTGAGCATATGCATGGGTACATATGCTGTATTTACCCAAATCCAAAATAACTTAAAATTTTAAGATGACCCCTCACTAATTAGATTTTATACATGGAAATTTTATTAATCTTGTTATCATTTTGTATGTATAGAAACTAATTGGTGGAAGGTTGTATTAAATTCATCACTCCATCTGGTGTGGCAGAAAAAGCAGCAGTGGGAGGTAAGGGGCCAGACCCTTTCTCCTTTGCCCCTCATCTCCCTACCTATGCCATTTTCACCCTGCCTGTACCTGCCCTTTCACCCCCACACCTTCTGCTGGAGCTGTGTTCTAGCGGGGGCAGTTAGCTGTAGTGGTGGCCACATTTGGCCCCAGTGCAGCCTGGCGAGGGCTGAAGGGACAGGCTTAAGAGTGGAGGATAAAGGGAGACAAGACAGCTGAGCAAGAAGAGGTAGACTTCAGGGAAGAGTGGGGGCAGTGTAACATCAGGCGTGAGGGCAAGGCAGAGGGGTGCAGGTGGAATGTCTCCCTCCTCCCCCTGGCCATGTGGCTCCTCCCCACTTCCAACCCAAAGCCAGTAGAGCCCAGGACCAAATCCAAAGCTGAGATGCCACCTACCCTGGGCTGGTACTTGAATCCAAGACTAGGTTCGCCGCATGCTGACTCAGGGAACAGAACTCATCTTGGATTCAAGTAAATATGGTATGTGCTCGTGAAGACATCTTACTCTCTGAAGTAGTTTTCCTTATTGCAGTATACTATTAGCTGGTAAAGCTGTGCAGTAAGGGTGGGTTCCAAACACTGGTAGGAGGTGCCCCCATAGCAGCTTCAGTGCCTTATTTCTAGGTTTGTTGTGTGTGAAGCAAGTGGGTAGAACTCTTATTTCTTAGCAGTGCTCTCATGAGTGCTGTAGGAGGAGGCATAGATATTCCCTCATTCCCACTGGAGGCTTCTGCTGTTGCTACCTGGTTGCTCTCAGGTTTCCCTGCCCTGTTGCAGTGTCAACTTGTCCCTGCTCCTGTATCGATAGCTCCTTTTGGGAGCGTCTGTGGCATAGTTCCTGTCAACTTCCTCAACAGTGGTAAAATCACTATATGCTATCTCCATCTCTTTTTTACATTCCTACTAATGAAGGCCTCACTTTTGAAATAACCTAGAATAACTAAAACAAATATCTCTTTCACCAATTCATTTATTCTTAATGGATCCCTTCCCTCCCACCTTTCTTATTTTCAGTAAAATCTTGCTAAAAACATTGCCAAACTATTTGACTGGGGTTTCAGCCTGTTCTTCAGTCAGCTTTGTTCCTGAGATATAACTATCACTTTCCTCTCCACCCCTATCCCTTCTGGAGGGGAGGGGAGTGGGATTGAGGAGTATGTTAACTCCAATTTTTCAGGACTTGGAAATCTCCCAACACTGCAGGTTAGAGCCCCAGCATCAGTCAATGCGTTTAAAAACTCAGTGGTTGTATGCATAACATTCCCAACAGTGGGTTTTTGATTTTGGGGCTTTTTCCTGCCAAGCACCTACTTTCCTTTCACTGGTTTCTCGCACTCCCGCTCTACCCTTAATTTAAAAGAGAACCAGAAACAACCCCTCTCCTTCCCTTTCCCTCCTTCCATTTACTTGGATTCACCTGGAGAAATCTAACCCTCCTCAGGGGTTCCATCATCAGTCAAGCTTACTGACAGTCTGTTTAATTTCTCTTGCTGGCACAGGGTTTGTTATCTGCTGTTTGGATCAAAGTAATTTGTGAGAGAGAGGTTTGTTGCTTTGATGTCTATAAGTGTCTTTGCAGGCTGTGAAAAGTGTTTGACTCTTCTGCCCAAATAGGTACAGCAGTCAATTAAATGGTAAGGCAACACCAGCATGAAAAGGCAATGGTTTTACATTTAAAGGATGCTGCCTTGTAAATGAAAGCTGGGTGCGCAGGATGAAGCCCTGAAAATAGGTTCAGAAGCAGTCTGGATCTTCAGCATTTGTTAGACATCTTGATGTGTGTATTTTATGACACAGCAACAAGGAATATCTAGCTTTAGAAGAATTCTGTGGGTAGTCCTTGTGCCTGCCATTTTTTAACTAATCAATCCATTCCTCTAATACTGGTGTTATATCAAAGTCCCATTTAAACTATTTCCCTTGGCGCATCCCTTGACTTCACCTATGTGGTTGCATCCACATGAGCCCAGCCATGCAGTATGTGGCGCTGCAGACACAGTCCACTGTTCTTCATGCTGCAAGGGCGTGCTGCCTGTGTATGTGCTGCTCAATTTTGGTTTTTTATTCCACAGGCTTTTTTTGACCCCTGGATATCAATAGTCTGGCATGAGAAAACAACCTGTCTGCCTCCCTAGCAACAGGTTACATAACTCCTATTCTCACCAAGGCACCAGACCTTGTTCCAGACCCAAATTCTAGCTGTGCCTCCTCATTAACACAGGAACCATCATCACTGGACGAAGTAACGCAGATTTATCTACACCTCTACCAACATCATACATACCATCACCTGCTTACGTCACTGCTGCCTGCATTGGACAGACAGGGCCATCCATATGTGTAAAAATGAATGAACATCAGTCTGAAATCAGTCACAGAAAGGCAGGTCTGTAACCTTCGTAGACATTCTGTTACTGACAGAGTGGCTTTTTTTGGACAACAAAACTTTCAAAATGACAGTGACCAGGAAATTGGGGAACAAGAAATCATCCACAGACTGGACTGTGTTAAGTATGGTCTAAACTGAGGCTATGGATTTTTATTCCATTACCTAGATTAATTGTTATAAACTGTATGTCCCACAGTAGGTTAACTGCTTCAGCTTTTCTCTCCTACCCACCTACCTATTCCTAGACTCTCAGCAGTGCCTTGCTTTTCTTCCCCCCACCTTTCCGACTCTTTGTATTTTAATCATTGCTTTCTATTTAGCAGCTTCTCTTTCTGCAGTCCCTTCACAGCCTCTAATGAAGCAAGCCCTCTGGTTATGAAAGGTTATGCTATACATCTCCAAGATGTATAGGTTTCACCTTAGTCTATAACGTGAAATCTACCCTGCCTTCTACATATTCAGGAGCTGAAGCCAATGTTGCCCTGACTTCACTGCTCTTAGTGCCCAAAGCTATCTGAGATGCTTCCTACATGTGTTGCAGTTGCATCTCCAATTGCAGTATAGACATACCCTTGATTAGAGTGTTACTGATCTTGGAGGTATCCACTTATTAATTCCTTTTTCCTCCCACCCCCCCACCTCCCATGTTCTTAAATTTTCTTGGAATATAGTGCAAGGTCTGCATATCTAGGCCTTTGCTTGAATAGGAGCCCTACATTAGGGTGCCATGGAACAAACAGTATAGAGAACTGTTGCATCTGGTATGTATGTGTTTATCATACAAACATGTTTTTATATAGGTACCTGGATGATCTAAACTTAAAAACTGAACATAAGTCAAAAATTTTTTCCTTCTATTGGTACCAGTAATATATAAGATTACTGTAACTGAAAGAATGGGGATTTTTTTTTTCCAGTTTACTTGCTTTACACATTTGGGTATAGTTCTTTCACTGGTTTAGTCTCCCTCCCCCCTTTTCCCCCAGTCAGTCTTCCTGGTGCTCTCTTTTTGCGGGGATAAAGGGTCTCTAGAGTATGTTAAAGAATTGGCTCCAGAATCCATCCATACTTTAATATTCGTTAAATAGTTCTGTTCTTTGTGTTTATAGAAAAAATATTCCAAATATGAACAGCGCGCAGGTGACGGAATAGCATCTGCCCAGGTCTGCAGATGGCCTGAAGCAACTCTAAGAATGTTGAGCAGTTTTGTTCTTGGGGTGATAGCTCTGAAACCCAGTGATAACGTTAGTATTTTATTTTTTATCTTAACTCTTTATTTTACTGCTGATTTATTTTTAACCAAAACATCTAGTTAACGTGTTGCTCCTATAGTCTAAAATTGCTTCTTGTGTTTTCTCGGCTGTCAGAAGTTCTTCTTGCCAAACCTACAGGTTTTCCTTGAACCTTCTGATTCTATTGTGCTTTTTGTGGGGGAGGGAGGAATAAGTTTTGGCACAGTAAAAACAGTCGTGAGGGAAATTTTAAAATAAATTGAAAGTCTAAAAAGCAATACAGGGGCTACTGCATAGATGTATTTTCACATTCCATTTCCTGTAAAATCCTGCAGTTGATGGCGCCAAAGAAGTTGTACCAGATTTGTTTCACCAGAGTACTGTGAAACTAATGGAACTCAGTGACACAACTGTTTCCTCAGAATTTATACCTACTCTTGCTTAGAGTTGAAAACATCCTATGCAAATGCATTTGTACTTCTGTCAAATTGTTTTGTTTTTAAAGGTTGGGGGTACTGTTCCACTTACTATCACACTCTACATAATTTTTGCAAGTTGGAAATAATGCAATATAATTCCATATTCGTTAATTCTCTATTCAAATGCTGCAGAATGGCATACTATTGATTTGAAATACCTAGGTAACCAACATAAGTAGAATATGGCACTGTACTTTAGTTACCAAAAAGTGCTTGCTCATCTAGTATATAATCCTATGCTTCTAAAACAGGTGCAAGATGCAAGGAAGCTTTTTCTGCAGGGGTTATAATATCAGTGGAATTCTATGTCCTATGTTACAGAGGAGGCTGGAGTAGACTCTGATAATGGATGCTTCTAGCTGTAAAAATATCGGAATTGGTACTGGATGGTCTGGGTGTACTGAGAGCAATTGCCTTAGTTATGTACTGTGGAGTATTATTAAGTGGAAATACCCTGTACTGTCTTAGTGCAAGTCTGCAAAGCTCTGCATCTTATGTTTATTTTATAAAGTGCTTTTGATTGTACACTCCATAGACAGCCATTAAATATCAATCACTTCACCACCCATAAAATACAGGCTCCTTTGGGGTGGTCCACAGCAGCTGTTGAACAGTGCAGAGTGACCTTGTACAGCAGTTTGGTAGAGGAACTGAAGGCTGCCCTATAGAAGTGAAAAAGCAAGCACAACATATAATGAATGTTGTCCCCCACAGGGAAGAGACTGACACAGCACAAGCATGCTAATCCCAGAGCTGATGAATTCAAGGGAACCACACATTTGTTGGACTCTATCAGTTTTTGTTTAATACTTTTTCACAAAAAAGTCACAAAAATTCACTTACCTTCAAGTATCTGAAGGAATGTATTGCCCAGTAAAACCAAATCCTGGGTAGTCTGTATTTATATGCCAGGTGACTAGGGTGGCATTCATCTCTTCTGTGTGGCTGGAAACTGGCCATACAAATTGCATGGTTTGGATGACCTCCTAAAGAGAAACAGAAGGTGCCTTGGAAAACTTGCAGAGGCACATTGAGAGTGAACACTGAAAATTAAGGAATTACTTTTCTTGTTCTTGCTTTTTCTCAATACCACATGTTTTTTTCTGATCAGGCTGGCAAATAGAATAGTCTAAGTCTGTCATGTACCCGTTAGTTTACTGTTGTGGGATCACCTCTACTACTGCTGTGTGGTAGGAAGCAAGAGAACAGGCTTCCAATGTATCATTCAGGCACCTATCCAAATGCTGTAGGCATAGTCTAATGTGACTGTGTTTGATGCTTTTTCCCAGCTTGGCGGGAAAATGAATACCAAAGACACTTCTGGAGTAGGGCAATTGCAACCCCCCCACCACCACCACCTTTGAAAATTTAGGCCACTGCTGAAATTCAAAAAATTTGAAGTGATCTCTTTAAGTAGCTAAAAATGGGGGGGGGAGTAATTTTATTATTGCTGTCAATAATTTAATTAAAGTCTTCTACTTTCCCCTTAACCTGTGAACTTTGGAAATTTGACAAAATGTAACTAGCTATGAAATGTACGCAAAATTATTTTTAATTCATTGACGCTCTAATAGCTCTCCAAATCGAATACAGTTCCAAGGGAAGTTTAATGAATGCAAATATCACATCATCAGGTTAAAATCTAATTTCAACGAATGAGTCCTCAGCAGCATGTGACTCACAAGTGGGCTTGAACAAGTGATTCATTACTAAGTCAGAAGAATGACAGCCAGCTCTTGAATCATTGATGCCAGTTCCTGGAGCAGACTTTTTTTCCTCATATCTGGATAATGACCTGCGAACCAGCTCTTGACCTACTTAGCTACTGACAAGATTACAACATAAGAAAGAAGTTAAGTTTGCATGAAGTCTAGACAAGGAAGGAAACAGTAGGAATGGATCATACATTTGATGTACTTGATATTGGCCTGAGAATTCAAGATTCTACCCTCATGCTTCAGCAGGTGGAGACACTGAGCTTTACCTTTAAGAACGGACCTTTATTTCAAGAGCAGCCAGATATTGATAGGAAACACCGCAGCTGTGTTTGGGCATTGCTCTTGTTTTTTGGGGAATCCTGCTCCAACCAGTGTGTTACTAATATTGTCCCTTTTTGATTGATATCTGTTCTCTCCCTTAACTCTTTAGCCTTTTTTTCCACTGCAACTTGGCACTTTTCTGGAGCTTCACAATCAACTCTAACTATGCCCTTAAAAACAAGCAAATAATCAAGAGCTGTGACATCCTTCAGAAGAAGACTTAAACTAAGAATCCTACTAAGCCCAGTACCCACAGACTCGGTAGAGCTTTCCATGAGATCTTGTTAGCATTCAGCCCCTTGGGAGTTTTAAGATGTACAACCTGGCTGCATCCACACGAGTGTGGACATTTAGTTCCCCAGGAACAACTAGCAATGGGACACCTTGTGCCGCTGCTAGTTGTCCCCAGGGAATGCCTGTGCCATGCGCTCTCTGGCACGTGGCAAGTTACCCCAGGTGGAGTAAAGGAGGCTGGGGCCAGCACTGTGCCGGCCGCAGAAGCCTTACCTATGGTTCTAGGGCCCTCCTGGCACTGCAGCAGTGGCAATCCTGCTACTTGGAGCCTGCCTGGCAGCCAGAGCATCACTCTGGCAAGCCAGGCTCTGGTTTTGAGTGGTGTGCACTGTCCCCATGTGCACTGCTCCACTTTTTCTTGCATGGGTTTTTTTTGACCCCTGGATATGCAAGGATCAAAAAAACCCATGCACTGCTCAGTGCAGTGCGGAGAACAGCTGGATATGATGTATGTGGCACAGCAGGCATGTACGTACCACATGGCTGTGCTCATCTGGATGTGGCCTATGAGATCCTACCTAGTGAGCAGATTTGTCTTTATTTTGGAAAGGCCATGCCATGCAGTGAGATGACAGTGTAGAAAGAGTGCCTATCATCACACTTTTGTAGATGGCAAATAATGGATTCTGACTCAAGGTGAACTTGAGAGAAATATATAAATGGGGAAGTTCTTGACTTACCAAAGAAGAGGAAATATTTTGTCTTCTATTTTTGCTGTAGAGACCCATCAGACAGGAAACTTAGCTAGATCAGCCTTACGTAGATATCAAGATTACATATGTGCACCTTCCTCATTTTGGCTTTGTTTAGAGCTGTATATAAAAAGAACAGAGCTGCTTTGACACTGTTATCTCTAGAACCAAATTCTTGGATTGTACTGCATTCCCTCTGAATACAAAAACAGTTGTCACCTCTTCTTCCTCTCTCTTCTTCCCTGCCCTGAGTTAAGTACAACACAATATGCCTCTTATTCTTCCACTGTCTGTGGTGCAGCTTTTGAATGACCTTGCACTTGTCCAAACTGGTGAGATAACATAGCTGCAGTTCAAGATATCATGATAAAAGCATCTCTTTATTTTTTCTTCCCCTTTTTTCATTTCTTGTAGCGCATTTAACAGTAAAATCAGTGGGCTTGTGATGGCTTGCTTTTTGACACTGTTTTTAAAAGCTATTATTCCCTTATCTTTTCAGTGCAAAATTCTGAAGTCTACTTATGCAAGTATACTAAATTATTTGCAATTATATGGCACTTTTCATTCAAGCTTCTTGAAGCAACTTACTATTACTAATGAGTTGGTCCAGAACATGAACAAGTAATATCTTTTAGCATGCAGATGATGGAAGAGTAATAGAAGGGCTGATTTGGGGGGTTGACTACTTTTGGTTTCCTACACTAACAATACAATCCTAAAACTGTAGCCATTGAAATCAGCAGCACCAGATTCAGACTTCTCTGACTTGCTAGAATACCTGCTTGTCCCAAAACAAGGACCACGGAATCCCTTTGGTAGTCAGCTACAGATCCCCAGCTTAAACACATCATTGATCTCCAGCCCTTCCTGGAAATGATGACCATCTCAAGGGAGCCATAGGGGACAAGCTAGTAGCTAGCTTACTGGCAGGTTCCCCTCCCCTCCAACCTCAAATCATCTTTCTCCAGCAACAGGCTACCTGATTCCACTGAATCAGAGCTTGCGCCAGATTCAGATGGCAGCTGTGCCCACTCATCAACACAGACCACATAATCAGTGGACCAAATAACATGGATTATTTACCTGCACCTCTGCCAACATCATATATCTCCCCCACTCTCCTGTCCCCATTGCCTCTCTTCTAGTGCCCTCTTTTTCCTTCTCCCTTCTCTAGCCTTTGTATTCTAATCCTTGCTTTCTGTTTAGCAGCTCCGCTTCCTGCTGTCCCTTCACAGCATCTTATGAAGTAAGCTGCTGCTTATGAAAGCTTATGCACCTCTGAACTTATTGTCTATAAGGTGCAAATCTACCCTGCCATCTATTTTGGGAACTAAGGGCATTTATTGACATACTTTTCTGTCCTACAATGCGCTGGAGATCCGCCACTTCGGAGCAGACTCAGTTAATCAAGCCTGCGCTGCACACGAGCTGAGGCGAACTGCGCTGCACTGTGTGCAGTTGTATAAGCAGTGAAATGCATGTCAGAGCACAGAAAATGGCGGCGGTGTGTTTTTTAATTAAAGCACCTCCAATGTGTTTCAGTTCAAAAGTGCACCGCCGCCATTTGCTCAGTGCTGAGGCACATTTTGCCACTTATACAACTGCAAGCATTGTAGCACCGGGGGCTTACATTTATAAAAATACCCGTAATTTAAAACTACAGCCCTCTTAGATATCTAAAAAAATTATTGAAAATGTGGCATTTGAAAAAACTGCCGTATTATCAGATGTTTCTAGATGGCCACTCAAAAATAGAGTCACTCACAATAGAGACCTATTAAACCGGCCTGCGTATGTTGTAGAAATTCAACAGAAGTCTGCCAGAGCTGGGGAAAGTATCAAGATCTCCTGACACTCTTAACCACCAGAACTTTTTTTCTCACAGACCTAAAGCTTATCATGAGATGGACAACCAGGTTTTCCTGTGGCTGTTTGAGTATGTTTCCTTTCTGCAGGGAGCCAGTAGCAGGTCTCCTGCCTCAACAGTTCACATTGTTTCCAAAGGGGACTGCAGATTGCCCATTCACCACATAGATGGTCCTGAGGCAGCAAAATGTTTGCTGATATGATAATCTTTTATTAGACCAATTAAGTATACAGCTACTCAAAGAAACTCGCCTGCCAGTGTCCTTAGACCAACATGGCTACAGCCAAAAACATACCTGCTGATACTGCTGGTAGTAAGCGGAGTGATGCTGTTGCCATGATGATCCAGGAAATGTGCAAGAGGTAAAGATATTCTTTTGTGGGTGATCTCTTTTATTGAACAACCGCATGGTGGAGAGAAGTTTCAGACAAACTTTCAGGCAAAATGCTCTTCTTCTGGTCTAAAATCTCTCTCACCATGCAGCTGGTCAAATAAAATACATTACCTCCATAAAACCAGCCTTGCCCTTGTGAATACTGCTGCCTACAGTAGAGTGAGCCTGGGGCCTTATGCCCCCCAAATCCTTGCAAGATTCTTCTGACTTAGAATTTAGTTATGAAAGGGAAAACTGTACTGCTAAAGTCTTAAGTGATAAGCATTCTGGAAATCGTCAAATGGAAAAGCAGATATGCAAAGCCAAGGTGAGTTTTACTGGAGAGAGCACAAATATAGGTGTAGACAGGCATGACTCTTGTACTGCTATCGGAGGGTACCAGCGTAAACCATTACATCTGCCTGATACAGCCATACAAATGTGGCTAAACCTCAGTGATTTACCCTGCTCTATTCAGCGTCAAAGCAGTAGTGTAATCCTGGGTGGATGAGTTAGACATGAATCCTGGTTGATTCCTAAGGGGAAGGTTGTGCTGCAAGGGAGTTGGGGGTGCCTCATGCTCCCATCCGTGCCCCCGTCCCCTCCCCAACTTGCCTCCTAGGCACCTTCCCAGCAGGGGGACTCTGGCTTCGAGGGCAGAGCACTAGTAAGAACAGCACAAGAGTGAATGAGGGAAGGAGGGAGGGGTGCGGAATCAGGTACTGCCCAAAGCATAACACCAGGTAGTTACTTTTTCAGGTCAAAGCATGGACATTTTAGCTAACTTGTATCACTACAGGATCATGCTAACCTAACAGTTGGATTCTAGCAGCAGAGCAAGCTGAGGCACCTCTTTTCTCTGGTTTTTTTATAGTAGTTAAAAAGTACAGTTGTCTACACCCTGCATTTCAGTTTGTGAAGCTATAATGAAATTGGGAATTGAATTGAGGGGAAGCAGTGGTCAAGCTTCTCTGAGTAATAGTGAAAAATAGTAGAATTGTCCTGGCTAAGGCACTCGCAGATGGTTCTCTGGAGTTCATAGCCATTGCCCTCTACTTGCCAATAGATGTCAAAGTGAAAATTAAAAAGTGAAGGCTGAGACAGCATGACTGGAAACAGCGTGATGGGGAGAGGACTGAGAAATGGATGCCAGGCCACAAGCTTGGATCTCCTTCCAAGATGGTCTAATTTGTATACAGAGAAAGGAAGGATCAGAGTATGTATATGCTTTGCCACTTAAAAATATATTTTTTTCCCTCCTCCCCACTGCATGCTCCTAGATCATTTAAGTTCAGTCTCCTCCTATGCTAAAAACCATACTATGTAATTTTGTTTGTGGACTTATCAAATTCCCTTTTAAAACCAACTAGTTATGTTCTTTGCCTGCCCTGCTTTTGTTCCTACAAGGAAATGTTGTGTAGTGAAAAAAGAATGAAACTGTGCTTCCTATGAGATCTACCTTGAATTTATGGTTTGCTTAGCTGTCCCTTTTATCAATCATAGTTTTTATTTTCAGTTATGCCATTAACTTATTGACCACTGGAAATTATGTAATACTCATGTACTATGAAATGTAAATGAAAAGTTTAATATTAGCAATAACAAGATATAGTGAAGCAGCATCATGAAGTTAGTACTGTATGCAACTGTTAAAAGTATTTGAAACAAAAATGATGTATTTATCTCACATGCTTCCACCCCCCTATAGAAAGTGGGGGTCATCCTTTTTGACCGGTATGACACAAATTAACCTCCTTAAGTGCTATTACAACTCCCTTCCCCTGCCCAATCTGTCGCTCTGCTTTCTGCTTCCTGCCCTATCTGCCACTTTGCTGCTTGTCCCCTCCCTGATCTGCCACTTGCTCCTCACAGAGGCTACTCATGCCACTTGGGAAATATGTGCCACAGGTTGGCCACCCCCGCCTAGCATATAAAGGGTCAAAGCTCTTTTATTTTTAGTTTGCCTGCCAGTTCATACAAATACTAGTTGTAGTCTCTCTCCTCCTGTGTTTGCAGGGTGTGTTGTATTGATTTTGCACTAATTAAAATACACATAAATTATTTCTCAATTTGGCAGGGGAGAACTGGACCTTTGGAGAGGTGTCATTCTGATTACAATCTTCTCTTCATTTTCAATATAATATAATTTCAGCAATTTTATCTATCAGATCGCCAGAATGGGAACCTTTATATTTGAAATCTTTGATTTAAGCCTTATGGAAAATATCAAGTCTTAGTTTCAGGTTCTAGCTGTTCAACTGGCATGTTTTAGTGGCTACTGTCTTAAAGTAAGGAAGAATTAAAAATAAGATGTTAATTTGAATGAGACAAGTGTGAAGTCTCATTTTGGAGACTTCAAATCTATTAAGACTTTTGTAGACGAATGCAAATAGCTTTACATTCAAAACTCTGGCTGCTGAGCAGAAAGAAAGAAAATATGAATTCCCAATGTATTTTTTAAACTTTGATTGTAAGTGCTCTAACTTTCTACTTGTAAAACAGTGTTGAATTGCTTGATATGTCTTCCTAATGTAAGCAATAAAGTTTGCTTATTTGTCACAAGCATACAGCTGAGTGTTGAGGAGATGTGTTTTACAACTTCCAAGAAAACTCTTGTCATACAAATTTGTCATTTTCCCAGTGTAGAAGTTCTGATACCTGCAGTCCATAATAGAATTTCTGCATTTTGGAAAAATTATCTACATCAGTTTCTGATATAAGATACTGTTTCATTATCATTCTAGCCAGCATGGGTTTGTTGCGGGTAGGTCTTGTTTGACCAATCTCATTTCCTTTTATGACCAGGTGACTTATCACCTGGACAAAGGGGAAGAGATTGACATCATATACCTCAACTTTAAAAAAGCCTTCAATCTGGTATCCCATGATCACCTCTTAGCAAAACTGGCCAACTGTGGCTTCAGCTTACCACGATCCGCTGGCTGGGGAATTGGCTCCATGGTCGAACCCAGAAGGCGGTCGTTGATGGAAGTCAATTGTCATGGTGTGCTGTGACCAGTGGGGTCCCTCAAGACTTTGTCCTTGGGCCTATCCTATTCAACATCTTCATTAATGATGTGGACATTGGTATCAGAAACGGACTGGCCAAGTTTACCGACATTGATGTTTTGGGGTAAAGCATCCACACTTGAGGAAAGGAGGGTGATTCAGGCTGACCTTGAGAGGCTCAGGAAATGGGCAAAAGAGAACCTGATGGTGTTTAACGCTGAAAAATGCAAGGTTCTCTACCTTGGGAGGAAAAACCTGTAGCATCCTTATAGGCTTGGCTGTGGCTAGCACTATGGACGAAAGGGACTTGGGGGTCATGATTGACCACAAGATGATCATGAGCCATCAAATGTGATGCTGCAGCTAGTAAAGCAAGCAAGATGCTGGCTTCCATCCATAGTTGCTTCTCAATCAAATCCCAGGACATCCTTCTCCCATTGTACTCAGCCTTGGTGAGGCCGCAGCTGAAGTACTGCATCCAGTTTTGGGCTCCGCGCTTCAAAAAAGATGTGGAGAAGCTTGAGAGAGTCCAGAGGAGAGCCACGCGCATGATCAGAAGCCAGGAAAACAGACCTTATGTTGAGAGGCTGAGAGCTATGGGACTCTTCGGTCTAGAAAAGCGCAGGCTCAGGGGTGATCTGGTGGCCACCTATAAGTTTATCGGGGTGCTCACCAGAATCTGGGGGAACGTCTGTTCACCAGAGCATCCCGAGGGATGACAAGGTCGAACGGTCTCAAACTCCTCCATGACCATTTCAGGCTGGACATAAGGAAGAACTTCTTGAGCTCCCAAGGTCTGGAATAGATTGCTGCCGGAGTTGGTTCAAGCACCTACTTTGAACACCTTCAAGAGAAATTTGGATGTTTATCTTGCTGGGATCCTATGTCCCCTGCTGAGTTCCTGCCCCAGGGATCTTCTGAGGTCCCTTCCAGCCTTAATGTATATAAATGTCTATTAAAAGTAAGAGTCAAGTTTAAAGGAAAAAAGACCAAATCACTGTGCTCCAGACTTTTTGGCTCTTCTCCCCCTCCCCCCCCAATAATAAGATAAGCTTTTCCTGGTGTTCGGATGTCCCTTCCTTGCCTCTTTGGCCCTTTCTTTCTTTTCTCTACAAACTGGGTACTTTGGGGTTGTGGAAATTTGAGCACTATTTGGGAATAATAATTTGTAAATAACCTCCAGTGTTTGCTCCTAAGTTAGCTTTCTTCCAAGTCTTCCACGAGAGAGAGAGAGTGTTTTACAAGGGCCAGATACTGTTTCATTCCAAGGAGGTTTTAATACTTCATCAGTCCAGCAGAGAAAAGATGCATTTCTGATTGAAATTGTAACAGCAGGCTAAGTCTGTACCAAAGCTGACAGTGACTGATGGCTCTGGCAGTAAGCAAAAATGGACTAAATCCAACTGAATGTCTAAAGAGAAAACTAAGTGAATTTAAATAAAATTAGCATCCAGAGTCTTCATGTTCCATCATTCAAGGAAGAAAAAAAGAGAAAGTCAAACACCCTTTTTGACTACAGTGTTTAGCTGTTAAAAGGCTGACTGCAGATAAGTAGCAGTATACTAACTTTTAACCCAATTGAATGTATGTTTTATGGGTGTGGAGGAAAGCTTGAAAAATGGGGTGTTAACTATTGTAGACTTATAGACTAACTAAATCAGAGATTCATGATGTAAGCTTCTATAGGCAAAAGGCTTTAGACAGCGTCTGAAGTAAGGCCGCTGCTTATGGAAACTTCTGCTATATATGTTTGATTCGGTCTATAACAGAGGTTCTCAAACTTTTTTCTTATTGCATATCCCCTTCCAGTTTTACCAGCTGCCCCCATGCCCCTACCAGCATACATTTTATATTTTAACCCCTTAAATATCAATTATTATTATAATGAAAAATTGCCATTGTTGAACCTACAAACCAGATTTTAAACCTAATGCTTTAAGAATTGACACAGTACTTGGTTGATTTAGCAGAAAGGCTTGCTTTGATAACTACCCTCAAATTATAAAACTAAATGACAGAAAAAGACTCTTTCTTAATATTCAATACTTGAGCTATTACAGTCTTCATATTATTTTAGCTGCAAGAGATTTTTACCCAAGCAGGCAGGAAGTGATTCATGTCTTTATAGCTTTCACACAGCATGGGTCCTTCACTTATGAGCTGGATGCAGGGTGGTTTCTTGATCTTCCCTAGACTGCACACCTTGCTGGCAGTTTTGTCTTGCTTTTTATACTGTTTAATTGTATAGCTTCAAAGCATTTTTCCTTGTTGGTTGGTCAGTTAAAGTCCAAACAAAACATGGAGGAAAAAGGAGATCATCACATTACAATTGTTAAATTCCCTGGCTCTTGTTTTTTGATTTGTCCAGGTGTGAAGACTTCTGTTTCTTGCAGCTACGGACTACCTTGAAAGTTATATGTCAATTAAATGTGATGGGTCTTGAGTGGCTAAACAGGATACCTAGAGACATTGGTTACCGGGCCTATCTTTGGGTATTTGTTTAACAATGGGACAAATTTTCCATAGCCTGTACTGGTAATGGTATACTTACAAGACTCCAGACAGATACTGAATGATTGAAACATTTGTAACACCTTAGACAATGGATGCCTGTTTTGAGAAATATGAGGATGTGTTTAGCTAGGCATGCATTTGTCACGTACAGGGCATCTTTCCTGTATTCAGTATACTGTACCTTTTACAGATTTTACTTGAAATGTGTATTTAGTCTTTTGTTTTCTTTAGTTGCTAGTTCACTTGACATGTATATGTAGGTTCCTTGCCTTCTCTAGTTACACTGACTGAGCCGTTCTTTCTTGCTCTCTTAGCTTGGATATTCATGTGCAATGTGTCAGGTCTCTGCCAACAATTTTCCTTTTAGAAGAACCATCACTCTTTATTTTTAGACTCGCGTGTGGTACAGGGTTGAAGCCTATCTAACTCAACACCTAGTGGGTGGCAACCACTAGCGGACCAACTGTTCTTCTCAATAGCACTCTCCCCATCCTCATCCACTCTTGACATGGCATTCATTATGAGGTTGATGTTGCACCGCTTGGAGCCACATCATCTCCTGATTGGAGTGGTAGTGTCTCGTTGTTGGAAAAATCATCTGCCACACCTTTGATGTTATGGGAAATATGTCTAGACAGTCTTGGGAGACAACATATATTGCTCAGGATGTTGCATATATTGCTCATAAGCTCAGATGTTGACGACTTTTCACAGGGCTCCACCATCCCCATACCCTGCCCTCACCACACCTGATGTTCTGGGCATTGTTACATATCTCTGAGATCGATGTTCTCACTCTCGCTCAAAGGACCTTTACCTGAGTCTTTGGTTAATTGGCTGCTTGCCCTGTTCTTCCATGCACAGGTCCGAAGTTAGCTATTTCTCTCTTTCAGTCTCCTGTTGTCCTCCTGCGTCTGGGGCCAACTCTGTCTTCCTCCCACCCTCCCAGGGAGTAATTCCATCCATACCTTCTTCCTACCCCAGGTCCCTGGAGTGGTTCTCTTCACCCTCTGGTACTGGATTCACTGGTCAGTCAGCTCTCCGCACCGGATCAAGTTCTTCACTGGGTCTCACCAGGTAAGTTGAGAGGCCAGAGTCTTCCTTCAGGCTCTGGGGTCGGTCTTCTCCTCCCGTCTGTTCTCCATCCTCCTCTCCTGCTCTTTGCTGTCTTTCCCCACTCCTCCGACCCTGAACGCTTCTTTGGCATCCCTTAAATCCCCATCTTTCCAGCTGGGTCTGCTGTGGCAGCCTCCTATAGGCTGCCCATCTCACCCAGCTGTTTCTTCTCTGGGTCTCTGGTGCGGTCTTTTCTTTTGCCATGCCATTTTCTCCCTCCCGGGTTCAATCCCCAGTGTTTGACTTTGCCGCGGCAGCCTTTGATGTGCCGCGGCCCCTGTTGACTCCGCTGATCATCTGGAGCATGGCGTTTTCCTTGTCCCAGCTTGCCATGGCTTCTCCTGTTTCTCAGGGTAAGTTTATTCTTTTTGCCTCCCTCTTGGTGTTCCTGTGGTAGGGTGCTTCAGTTACCCTGTCACAGACTATTAGCATTTTATGCCTGGTTCTGGTATTGGGTGCTTCAAGCTCCACTTCCTCTATGCCTAATGGGTTGCAACCAATGAACAGAGTTTTATTTTCTTTGTGGCAGACTTGTTACCACAACCCAGTCTTGCCCCAGCCACTGTCTTGCATTTTTTTGCAAGAAGCACTGTCCAAGCTTTCACAGCCCTCAGCCGTTACATAATTTGTCTTACAGAACCCCAAGAGATGCTTTGCTACTCCCAGGAGTATGCATACCACAGTTTGGGAACCCCTGGTGTATAAGGTACAAATCTACCCTGCTTTCTGTCTGACTTCAGACTAACATGGCTAGCTACTTCTCTATGTTAATTACTGCCATAGTACATAAAAATTGGCTTGTATCTAGGAGCCTTGTATGCAAACAAATTCCATCCATATTTTTAGTATATCTGCTCCTGGTTTTTGTCAGTAGCTTATTTTTACAATAAATCTTGCTGAGGGGTGGGTGAGGGGGGGTGTTTGTGTGATTCTGTTGCCTCCGCTTTGAGCAGCTGAATCTGATTGCAGAATCTTTGATGGATGTACAAGAAAGAATAGAGATGGACCACTGTAATCTTATGCTTCCAAAGAAAAGTAACAACATATAGTTCAAGGAATAGTGCATTAGAACACTGTCAAGCAAATAAAAAAGTGACAAAGAATTTCTTTGAGTAAATGTGACTTAGGGATTTTTTTAAAATTTGCAAATAGTGTATATCAGTGTGTCCCCAACTCAATTTAGATATTGCAGGGGGGTTTTGTTTTGGAGGAGGGGGACATTTGTGGGGGGGTAATGTCTTGATTTAAATAAAAAGTTTATTTGTTGGTAGAATGGACTGGGTTTGACAGTGCATATAGGAAAACTACTGATAGGGATTTTTCCACTTAAAGATATATGTCAGTTGTGGACTCTGATCTGGGAATTATTATAAACATTATGTGACTTCTATAGTCAGAAGTAGATGCACAATACATTTCACCTTCCTGGTATTGTTTTGTAGTATTTGAAAACATTCAAGCAAAGTAAATGGCTTTGGGTACATATTTGGATAGGGTATCCTAGCTGTCTATGGTATTTTCCCCCGGTGCAGCTGAAACTGTGCTTGGATAGGTGAAGGAAGATTGCTATATTTGTTGCATTATACTGTTTAACAAAGAAATAGTTTTGCTTTTGGTTTCTGCTAAGAGTGCACCAATAGAGATTTTTGGGACCTGTACCAATAGTCGATTTTTAAAAGGCATATTGGTTGATGCCAGTCAAATTTCCAATACACCCAGCCCAGCAACTTGAGTGGCATCTGGCTGGTTAAGTCTGTTGTGGTGGAAGGGAAGGGGTGTAGGGGGTTGCAAATCAAGGACCCTGAGGTGCAGGAAGGAGTAGGGCAGGGCATGGGACAGAACTACAGCTCGTTGGGGCGGGGAGGGGGGGAGGCTCCAGTCTGCACACACCCCGGGAGGCATGAGGGGCATCTGCCCCCAGATCTGCACTGGATGGGGTGGGCTGGGGCTGGGGCTGTGTTGGGCTTTTCCCAGAGGGGGCTGGGCCGGGCTGCACTTGGGGCAGGCAGCAGCGGCGGCACTGGGAAGGAGCTACGGGGGAGGCTGCAGCCACCCAAAATTTGCTGTAGCACCCCCAATCCCCCTCCCAGCACAGCCCCAGCCTGCCCTGCCCTGCCCTGCCCTGAGTAGATCTGGGGCCACATGCCTTCCTGGGCTGTGTACAGGAGTGGGAGCTGTCCCCTCTCCTCACACCCCCCAGATGAGCTGAGGCTCCGCCCCACACCCTGCCCCACTTTGGCAGGGCAGTGCTTGCCACAGCCCCACTCCTTCACTCACCTTGGGGACCTTGATCTGCCCCCCCCCCATGCCCTTCCCTTTTCATCACAACAGACTTACCAGCGGCACGCAGCTCTCCAAGCTGCCGGGTTGTGCTCCTCACCATCTATGTGTGGTGCTGCAGCTGCACGCGTGCACAGAACATTCATCAGCCACGTTATCGGCCACATCATGCCAAATTCCAGTGGTCAATTTTCTTTTTATCAGTGCTGATCTAATATCAAACCAATGTGCACCTCTAGTTTCTGCATTATCATTATGCTGGCTTTTCTGATAAGAGCCACTCCAGGGGTTTGCAGCCATTTGCAAAACCTAACAACTCATTCTAACCCACTGATCAGCTTTTGTATGCTCCACCCCAAGTCTACTTTTATAATAGTGCAAAGCATCCTGTTATACTAATTTCTTAAGTGTGTTCTGAAAGTGGAAGCTTCTACTGGAAACTTAAGGAATTGTTCCTTATTTTAAGTTTCTAGCTGACTTAACATGAATCAAGTTCTACCTCTTGGGGCACATCTACATGTGCAATTAATGCTCTTGAATTTTCTCAGCAGAAAATTTAGGCTCATAAAAACACTCCCAGGTGCACCACTACACGTGTGCCTGCGACAGGAGCAAATTGTGCCCAACACAAACAGCCTAGTTCAGAGCTGCACCTGCCTTACTCTGCCCTCCTGCATCAACCAGGGAAACCTCCAAGCTTTCCCAAGTGCCAGCCTCTATCTGTCTTGGCTCTGGGAGCAGCCCTGATCTGTCCAGTGGGAAGTGGGGTGGCAGTTTCCCAGCTTCCATTGACTGCCAGCCCTGGGGAGATTGGGGTCAGTCCCAAGCCCCCAGGTCCAGGGGGAACTGTTCCAGCTTGGCAGGCATTAGGCTGCCAGCCCCGCACAGTTTGGGACAGGCCCTAATCTGTGCAGGGCACAGAGAACTGTCCAGCTCAGTGGGCAGCTCCCTCCCAGCCCTGCGCAGATTGGGACCCATCCTGATTTCCATGAGGCAGGAAGAGCTGTCCCAGCTGCTGGGACCACTCTACCAGGCACATGGAAAGTAGTGTCCCACCAACCTGGGACCACTTATTCCTGCCCCTGTGGCCCCCTTCTGCCTAGGCAAATTGCTTCTGGTCAGCATCTACATCTGGACATCAGTGCATTAGTTTAATGTGCCATTTCCTCATACCTGTATCTAAAGTATCTACAACTACTAGAAAACAGCACAGACTAATCTACTGTGCAGTAATTGCTGCACATGTGTAGACAGTGATGCTTTACTGAGAATTAGATTAATCTAAAGGTAGAAACTATGGCAATGGAGGAGGTTCCTCGTCCTGGGGAATGACTTAAAACTACACCCTGCTGCAGTTGGATGGTGTGGTGGGGCTGCCTGTGGTGGGATGGTCCCAAGGAAATGCCACACTAGTTGCCTTCTTAGTGAAAGACAAGTATGGGGTGCTGTATAGCCTCAGCCCCCATGACCTGGTGGGTTACCCTGTAGAAGAGACAGGCAAGGAGTCCAGGCATGTCATCAGAGGCCCAAGGCCCAAAGAGCATAAGACCTAATATCCCTGGTGAGGGGGCAATGTAGTAGCCCAGCGGGGGCATGTGTGAGCAGGCTGTGTAGAATAGGGTCTGTGTAGGTGGGCCCGAAGGACTGTGTATAGGCTGGCCCAGAGATAGAGTGAGCTGTATTTAGAGGGGCCTGAGAAGGATTCATATGAGAGGGAGTAGGCGAGGTGCTCAGGAAGCTAGCCAGGCAACCCTTGACTGGTCAGTGCTGGGGCCAGAACCAGAACAGTCAGAGGGCCAGAGTGCCCACCCTGAGGGATGGCCAGAGCCAGGGTCCTGGAGTTCTGAATGGTTTAGAGGTGGGGCCAGGACCTGAGAGGTCAAAGGTCTCAGAGGGAGCCACTACCAGGATGGAAAGGGGTCTAGGGAATCTGCAGTCCTGTATGATGGTGGAGGTTAGGTCACATGACTAGGAGGGATCCAGGACAGGGTCTGACATGACAGACTGGAATATAATGGAGCCCAGTGTAGGGCCAGAGCCACATAATGACACTCTGCGAGGCATGGGACACAGTGTAAGGACAGTATAGATCAGTGTGTTATGCCCTTGGTATCGGGCAGTAAATAGGCAGCCTCCCACCTTGTAAATATCTATTTTGGTTGCATCAAAAGCATGGCAGGTGAGTCAGGTGGGTAGACTGCCCATGACAGGTGGGCAGGCCCATGTTTGAATCAGCTGCAAGATGGTCCCCCCATCACATGACAATACTAGCTTTCATTTTTTAAAAGTAAGATTCTGAAGCTCAGGGATATCCAGGGGTCAAAAAAACCTGCAGAGAAAAAAAGTGAGGCAGGGCAGTCTCGAATCGTGCCCTGAGGTAGCCAGAGGCTGGGTCCTCCACAGAGCTGCTCTGGTAGCAACCAGAGCCTCTCTATGATTGGCCCTTGCCCTGCTGCTGAAGCACACTGCCTGCCTGCGCCAGCTTCAAGAAGCTGGACCCAGGCTCCACTGCAATTAAATAAGGAGTAGGGAGAGCTGGAGGATGGGGGAGGAGACCATAGGGGGATCCCTGCCAGCTTCCCCAGGCCCCCC
>NW_017728931.1:23379921-23389420 GCF_001723895.1 Crocodylus porosus | reverse complement strand
GGGCAGCCACAGGGGTACAGGAGCCAGCAGGGGATAGGGCCAGGCAGGGAGCAATCAGGGGGACTCGGAGAGCAAGCAGGGGTGGGCCTTGTTGGCCCTGCAAGTGGGGCAGCCCCTGTGAGGGCCATTTGGCCCTTGTTGAGTGGGCTGGGGCCCCTGTGGGGGGCAGCAAAACGTATAGGTATTTAGAATTCACTTTATTATGATGATACACTGGTAGACTTCCAAGTTGCTTTAACCCTGTAGATAAAACATTGCCCAACTGATCGTGTGCACAGTCTTTCTTTCTCTCTCTCTCTGTCTTTATCTATTTGTTTATTTATTTTATATATTATTAGTGGTCTTTTGTTTTAATTGTGGAGAAACATGGATTTCAGGGTATTTTACAGAGTAACTTTGGGGGGGGTTTTATCAGGGATTTTTCAGTTTTCCAACAGGGAACACCAGAATTCCTGGTAGGGAAGCCAGTGGCAGGACCCTGCCTGCTCAGACATGGCACCTTGGACTCAGATGGAGATGGCTGACCTCCTGCCAGTTGGGGCCAGGAGGACATGCTTTTACAGTTCAAAGCAGGCCACCACACCCAGAACATCTTCCAGGCGATTGCTGCCCAGATGGCCAGGCAGGGGGTACACGTGGCAGTAGTGCTGCACAAAGGCCAACTTTGCAGCCACAGCCCATTGGCAGCTGACCCAGAAGGGCAGATGCCTCTACTGGCTGTGCAATTCCCATTCGGGTCTGGCAGGTGTGCAGCAGGTCAAAGGCAGGCAGCAGCCCCTGCTGCCAGATTGCTGCAGTGGGTAAAGGGTGCAGGGAAGTCTCAGGGCTGCCTCAGCAGTCCAGCTGGCACAAGGGGTAGTGTCCCCAGATACCAATTGGCTGTGCCCCAGAATCTCCTGAGAGTGGGTAGCCCTGAGCTACTTGACAGGGAAGCTTTTTGTACTGATGGGGCCAGGACCGGGAAGCTTTTTATAGTACTGGGGACAGCACAGTTTCTGGCCCTGGGTTCTAGCTCCGCCTGGCTACAGATCCAGGAGGAGGCAGGCAGTGTTATTTTGCCCCACACCAAAGTGCATGTCTAGGCACATGCACTGAGGCAAAAAGCCCCAGCTCAAATTTGCACTGCTTCTATTTGAGCTCCCGCAAGTGCATGTACTTGCATGTGTGGACATGCCCTACTGTGTCACACTATACATTTACATCTGCATTCAGTTCTGGGTACCGCACTTTAAGAAGGATGTGGCCTGCCTTGAGAGGGTTCAGAGGAGGGCCACTCTCTTGGTTAGAGGGCAACAGGGCAGGCCCTATGAGGAGAGGCTGAGAGACCTGAACCTGTTCAGCCTCAGCAAGCGGAGGCTGAGGGGGGATTTGGTTGCTGCCTACAAACTCGTTAGGGGAGATGAGCAGCAAATAGGAAGGGTCCTATTCCCCCCAACAGCACCTGGGGTGACGAGGAACAGTGGCCAGAAGCTGCTGGAGAGTAGGTTCTAGTTAGAGATTAGGAGACACTATTTCACTGTTAGGGTGGTTAGCATCTGGAACCAACTTCCTAGGGAAGTGGTCCTCGTTCCTACCTTGGGTAAATTCAAAAAGAGGTTAGATGAACACCAGTCTGGGGTCATGTGATCCCAGCATGTACTCCAGCCAGTGGTGGGGGGGTCAGACTAGATGATCTATTCAGGTCCCTTCTGACCTCTAACTACTATGAAAACTATCTATATCATGGGCCCGCATATCACATCAACTTCAAAGGAATCTCATTCCATTCACTTCAGTAGATTTGCTCTTGGTTTACCTACGTTTACAGGATGTGTCAGGCCTGAAATGGACATAAGAGTAATGACTCATACATCAAAGTAATGATGCCGTGGCACTTGGTGCATTAGGAGACTATTTGTGGATGCTTTATGTGAATGTTGGCAGAGGACCTTCAACCACCTGAGAAATATGCTAATAATCTATTGATACTTAGTACCTCCTGGCACAAGCTATACGTAGCAAAATATGACTTGGAGTCGAGGGGGAGCTAAACAGTTTTTGGAAAGGTTTTCACAGTATGTCCTTCTGCCCTGAAGAATAATTCAAATTATTAGACTAAGAAACTCTATTACATGGGATAAATTATAAATCTGTTTACTGTTCTGAATGTACATGCCTGTACAGTTTTTCCCCAGCCATCTCTTGGCTGTGTTTCAAACCCACTCTCCCTCCTGTAAAAATCCTTGAACTGTTTGATTCTTGTCTTTCCTCAGAATTTCAGCTCTATATCCAGCTATCATTTGTGGCCCCTTCGCTTTCAGCTGACTTTTAAGATTTCTGTTTTCAGAAGGTGTTCTACGAGTAGTAGCATCTGAAACAAAATACCTGAAACAGCATAACTAAGCTACCTTGTAAGAATCCTATCTGATGTCTACTGTTTAGTCACTTAACACCTGCAGTACAAATCTTTCACAGAAAAATGGAAGAAAAACAGATTTTGCTGCTTAATTTTGAAACGATGATCTAATGCTGTAAGCAAAAGCACAAGAGGTTTGTGGGGGCATTTTCTAGACGATATCCCTAAGACACCAAAATTGAGTCATAGAGTTTGCGAAATTTCTGTATCAAGGCTTTTCATGAGGAGCTTCTTTGCTACTCTTGAGAGAGCAAACGGTTGTCAGACAGCTGTCTTTTTACAAGCATATGTCTACATAGTACAAAATTTATAGGGAAAAATAACCCCAAAATAAATACTATTCAAAGTACCAAGAGTTTTCATCTTGCAGCTCATGTCACCTGTGAAAAATAGGTAAATACGTAGATCTTTGGAAACATTCTATAAGACTGTCCTTTCTCCTTTTTTTTCTTTGTTTGTACAAATCTTTCTGTGCATACTGTTGCTATGATTGCTATATGATTTGCACTTGAACTTCACTGGTAGATTTACAGGGTAGTTACATTTTATTGTAGAATTTTGAATGCCTTTATTTTCAAAGATCTTTTAGAAAGCTAATTTAAATTTAAATGCATTAAATCTTGTCTCTGATCTCTGAAGTATGAACAATATTGTTCCTAAAGAGGAAAGGTTTTAGGGAAATGCATTGTCAGTGAGCCAAATAGGGCAGAATTCTGTGATTGTATTAAGACACTGTAATTGCATAGGTATAACCCCCTCCCCTACTATTCTTTTTACATTAGCTCAGGAATTGACAAGCTTTTTGCTGGCATGGGCCATCCTTTTTGACCTAGCTCCCACCATGGGCTGCAAGTCTTTACCACCCCAGTGGCTATCTGCCTGTATTTAGGCTTGCCACTGATCCCCCAACCCCTCTGCAATGAGGATAAGTGCAAATGCAGCAGGCTCCACAGTGAAAGGGGTGGGCAGCATAGAACAATTTCCCCTGTGTGAAATTGTACCTCTTTGTGTGCTAGATCCAGCCCCTGGGCCATAGGTTGTCAATCCATGCTTAACTATGCTCTTCTTGCAGGAAGCAGGACAGGATGGCACCTTGGGGGACTAACTGGTTCAGAGCCATAAGTTTTCATAGGCAACAGCCAACCTACACCGTGCTATGAAAAGCCTATGCCTCTGAACCAGTTTGTTTCTAAGGGTGCACCCCCATGAGTGGGAATGTGGTGTTTCCCTGAGGACAAGTAGCAGCAACACATTTGTGCTAACATTATTTGTCCCCAGATATGCCCCTGTATGTGCACTCTGGCATGTGGCAAATTGCCTCAAGTAGGGTAGGGGAGGCTGGGGCCAGCACTTGGGCTGGCTCCAGCAGCCTTACGTGGGGTCCTGGGGGCCTTCCGGGGCTGCAGCAGTGGCGATCTGGGTGCACAGAGCCTGGCCAGTAGCTGGAGCTTGGTTCTGGCCAGCCAGGCTCCAATTTTGGGTGGCGTAAACTGCCATCATATGTGCCACCCTGCATTTTTTTCCCACTGTTTTTAGGTACTGGGATTTCCCAGTATCTAATTTTGCCACTGTGCTGCAAATATGCAGTATGGCAAATAGATCCATGTGCACCTCATGCATTTCATGGTGCCGCAAACCACATATTGACACAGCCTAAGGTGACATCCTGTCTTGCCCAGACTAACATAGCTAACTACCTCTTTCTAAAGTGATGAACAACTTAAGGGGTGAGGGAAACCCCCTTTGTTCTGGACTAAGTGTCTGTTTGCTGGGTTGTACTGGTAAAACTATCTATTTTAATTTGTGTTTTATACAGTTACAACTTTCCTGTACAGGCAAGCAATTTCCTACAATGTACCACTTAAGTAATCACTTAAGAATACTGAGGCAAAGTGGTTACCTGTTTAAGTAAGTGAAATACCAGATACTTAGTGGAAAGGAGACATGATTTAATTTTTTGTAAACAGCTTCTGGATCTTTTGACAGTACTAAATCACAGTTATGATAGTCTCCCTTAAAAGCCATTTTCTGAAATTGTCATGTAGCATATAATGTGAGACCATGGAGATAAACTGAAGGTTTAGTCATAGGTTCAAAACTTGGACAAACTACTCTGATGTTGAATTTGCCAGATGAGATTTGAGAAAAGCTTGGGAAATCTGTGGTGTTTACTTTGTCCATTCCTCTGTTTAATGTTCATTATGTTCATTTCATTACTGATTTATAAGTCTATAGATATTTCATTGCACACTTATACTGTCTGACTCATGGCATTTGGCCCAGTCAGATTAATTTTCATGGTAGATGAGGAGGGTTATGCTTATCTGACATGGTTAAATGATTAAAAGACACATTGGTAGTGATTATACAAACCTGTCTATTTTTGTTTCAAACTGTATTGGGTTTTCCTGTCTGTAATTGCTTTTCCATTTTGTTTTTAAGTATTTCCATTTCTTGTTTAGTGTCTTTCTGCAGCAGCCAGCTGCTGCCTCTGAACAGCCTAACAGTTACAGTTGCCTTCATTATTTTATTTTTTTTAAGTGAAAGCTATATACTAGTAAGAGTCATGTGATTTCTGATTAATTTTTCAAGGTACCGGTAACTAAATAGTGAAACAGCGGGCTGTCCACTATGGGAGAGAATTCCTGTAGCCTGTATTTGGGTATTGCTGCAGGTTAAGTATTTCACTGATTGAAGGGTAATGCTCAGTTAAACTTTGATAATTTTACAATCCAACTTTTACTCCACGTTTTTTGGCAGTGATCTGGCACTAATGCCATAGGATATAACTAGGTTAAGAAAGCTCTATTGTGGGCTTCATAAATTGTTTAATCTGTTTGCTGCACTATTTCAGAAAAATGGAATCTATCATACCATACTCATACCATCCTTTTGGCATGAGTTTGGCCTGCTTAGTTTGTTTCAAATGTAAGCAATAGTCTAGTGAAAAGACAATTGCTACAACTTTTGTTTGCTGTGCTAAGGGGAAAAACCTATCCTTGCATTTAACTGACGATGACAGCTTCAAAGTTAAAACCAGCCTTTAGGTTAAATAGCTAAGGTTGGGCTTCAAGGTTAAATCTTGTTCAGCAAAAGCATCTGAAGGACAACTTGACCCCTAGCATTCCATTAAAGAAATAAACTCTTACAGAGTCTGGGCAGAAACTACCAATTGTATTGCACTGAGTTTTTCTGCCAAGAGCTACACTTTGCCCAGCATTGCAACATCACCAAAGAAAGTGGTAGCAAACCCAATAAATCCTAACAGTATGAGAGCTCTGTTTAGCATAACAGAACTAAAGACTTAATTGTTGTAGCTGCCTCCTGGTTATTGAAGCCAGAATTTAATAAAGTAAATGGTTCTTGGTTATTTTTTTTATTAGAGCCCACTCAGACTAATATGGCAGGAGGAATGAACGTTCAAGAAGAGCTCAGTACTTTGTTTGAACCAGGACTCTAAAATTGTTAGAGGTAAAACACACTGTGCCTGTTCATGGAGTTCCTAGGGGAAAAATGTGCTCTAGTTGTAATGTGCTTTTTATACTGAGAGCTATGTAGGAACAACACCCCATTTCTCAAAAATGTGTCCAAAGTAAAATGTAGTGTTTTATTTTTTCTGTTTTTAATAAATTTGCTAATCCTGATACAGGCTGTTCTGTACATGCTAGAATATTAAGAATCTAACTGAAATGACAAAAATAAGTCAAGTTCAGCATTTTTTGTTTGTTTTTAACATGAAGGTATGGTTTTTCTCTCTTTATGCTCAAGCTTGCTTGTATTTTGCATGCTGTTTTAGGTTGTCTGTTTTTCTCTTTCACATCATTTGCCAATATGTTTAAAAGGGGATGCTCCTACTATCCAGGTTGCTAGCTCCTTTCATTTTTCTATCTACAGTCTCAGTAATGGGGGTCTTACAGTTGTATCACAGCACCTCACTGTCTTTTATCCTCACAAGACCTTGCACTCATACTAGTATCTCATAGTAGTATCTGAGACTGAATTAATCTAGTCTGGTGGAGCATGGTAATGACCATGCTCCAGCAAACTACTGTCATGTGTATCAGCATCCCCATGCTAAAAACTGGTGGCAGCAGCGTTCAACAAGCTTTAGTTAAAGCACTCCTACCACCATTTTTCAGCATGGGGGTACTGATACATGTGACACTCTGGGCACTTTAATTAGAGCGGCTCTCAGAGCCAGTCTAATTAAAGTGCTTCCCCCTTATTCCCAGAGCATGTGTATACATGCCCACAGAGACTCCAGTGCCCAAATCCTCCAAGCTGCTTTAGGTAACTCCCACTGAGAACTTGGGACTACCTAAGTGATTTGCCTATGGTCACAAAGAGCCTGCGGCAGAGCAAGGTATTGAACCCCAGTCTCCCCAAGCCTAGAATCCTTTGGGCCCTAGGATACCTTGTAAGGAAATATAAATTGAAATTATGATGGTGTTGTCAAGCAGGATAATGCACATTAGGGTATACAGTCATTGCTTGCCTTTCTGGTGTCTTAACATTGATGGCTGGAAAATGGCATTTAGAGGTTTGGTTTTGGGAATTGGTTTATAGGTAAAATAAATATGCATTAGAACAATATTCCAGGGCAGCAGCAAGGGTTAATTGATTTATAAAAGTGTGGTTGTTACACAGTTTCACAGCCTTCAAGGCCAACAGGGATAGACACATAGGCTGGGAAACTGAAGGCATGTTCCATAACATGAAGGAAGGAAGACCCAATCAGTCTGACATCCATCCCTGGAAAGATCCTGGAGAAAATCATCAAGGGTTCCATCAGCAGCAGGCTAATGGAAGGCAACTTTCTGAGTGCTAGTCAACATGCTGGAAGGTCTTGCCTGACCAGCCTCATCTCTTTCTATAACCAGGTGATGCATTACCTGAACAAGGGAGATGAGGTTGATGTCATATATCTGGATTTCAAGAAGGCCTTTGACTTGGTCTCCCATGATGTCCTCATAGCTAAGCTGGTGAACTGCAGTGTCGACCATCTCGTGGTCTGATCTCTGGGGAACTGGTTCTGTGGTCAGACCCAAAGAATATTAGTTGATGGGAGTAAATCAACTTGGTACAAGGTGACCAGTGGTGTCCCTCAGAGCTCAGTACTTGGGCCAGTAGTCTTCAACATCTTCATAAATGATCTGGATTCGGGCATCAGATGTGGACTGGCAAAGTTCATGGATGACACTAAACTACAGGGGAAGGCGGTCACACTGGAGGGTAGGTTGGGGATACAGGCCAACCTGGACAGACTCGCAAGGTGGGTGGACCAAATCCTGATGGCATTTAACGTAGAGAAGTCCAGGATGATCCAGCTGGGGAGGAAAAACCAGCATCGTACTTATAGGCCCAGCAGTGCTAGTGCTATGCTTGCTAGCACCATGACCGAAAGAGACTTGGGGGTCTTGATTGACCAAGATGAACATGAGCCACCAATGCAATGCCATAGCAGCAAAGCAAAGCAAACCAAACTCTCGTATGCATCCACCAGTTCATCTCAAAACCAGGGACAACATCCTCCCACTCTACTCGGCCTTAGTGAGGCTGCAGCTGGAGTATTGCGTCCAGTTTTGGGCCCCCCACTTCAGGAGGGATGTGAATAAGCTTGAGAGTCCAAAGAAGAGCCACCCACATGATCAGAGGCCAAGAGAGCAAACCATATAAGGAGAGGCTGAGGGACATCGGACTCTTCAGCCTGGAGAAGAGAAGGCTCATGGGGGACTTGGTGGCAGCCTATAAGTATATAAGGGGAATGCACCAGTTGTGTACCAGGGCTCCCCAAGGGATAACTAGGTCTAATGGCCACAAACTTCTGGAAAGACAATTTAGACTGGACATAAGGAAAAAATTTCTTTACGGTCCAAGTGTCCAGGGTCTGGAACAGACTCGCCCTACAAAGGTGGTGCAAGCACCTACTCTGGACTCATTCAAAAGGTGTTTGGATACATATCTTTTTGGGATCATTTGACCCCAGCAGACTTCCTGTGTATGGCAGGGGGGCTGGACTCAATGATTTTGCGAGGTCCCTTTCAGCCCCTAATGTCTATGAAATCTGTGAGATAAGGTGACACCAGGCCACAGTGCCCAACTGAGAGCTCTTGGGCTTTCCAGTTTTGGGGAACAGACCAAATTAGGAGGACACCAGGAAAGCCCAAATTAGGATGAGTGCATGTGATGGGCTTGTTAAAAAAAAAAAAAAGGAATATGCCGAATGTGGATAGTATGATGACTACTGAGAGACCAATCGGCAATGCCCATGGATGAAAAGTCATCAAGAGGGGAAAAGAATACAAAAGGGATTTCAGAGCAACAAAGGGTTCCTTATGGGGGAACCCAAGGCATCATGGTCAGAGGGCATACCACCGGCCCATCTCACCCACCGCACTGGTTGCTTGGCCTCCGACCTCCAGGTTGCTGACATCTGATGCTCAAAAGAGAACCTCAGAGTGAAGCTCACATCCTGGCCAGACATACCTTGATTTTGATGACAGCCCTAGAACTGGTAGATATAGAATTGCTTGTATTATTCTTATCTATCACTATGTAATAAAATTTGCCTATTATCAAATGGTCTGAGGTTTTAGGTCTACCCAGAACAAGGTATCTGGGTCATAAATCCAGTGCCAACAATTGGTAACTCCACCAGGTCGGTGACTCTGACTCGGGGACTGGGACCAGGTCTAGTGCCAAGAGTTGGTGACTGGACCCCTGGGGCTGGAACTTGAGGGCAGTAACCTGACTGATCAGGGAAATTTGTTGATACAGAGTGAACCTCTGTAGTGGGATCAGCCAAGACTCTTAGTGAGGTGAAGCCAACTATGGTTGTAAGCTAAGTAACCATGTTTGTGTTAAAGATTTTGTGCAGGAGGTTGATTTGTTGCAATGCTGACCAAGCGGTGTTTTTTGTCCAGGTCAGGCAGAGTATTGGACAAAGGTATGTGCATGGGTTAAGTAAGATAATCTCCTATCACTGGTTTGATGGAAAGAAAAAGAGAGAGAGAGAGATTTGCTGGATTCGTTGTGGTTTGCAGAAAGCAAACCTAGCATAGATTGTGAAGCCTGTATCCCAGAAAGGATATGGTTAAGATCTGT
>NW_017728931.1:23378369-23379696 GCF_001723895.1 Crocodylus porosus | reverse complement strand
GTGTTATCATAGTAATGTGTCACAGACCCCTTAGATGTAGTCTGCAGACTATGGAAACTACTGCAGAGGTTCATGGACTACAGGCTGAAAATCACCATATTAGTATATAAGCTTTTTCTCTAATGTATATTTTTCTGTGGTTAAGTCCTGTGGGCACGTCCACACATGCAAGTACATCCGCTTGCGGCAGCTCAAATAGAAGCAGAGCAAATTTGTGCTGGGGCTTTTTGCTTCAGTGCACATGCTCAGACATGCACTTTGATGTGCAGCAAAGTGTGCCACTTGGGGCAAAATAACCCTGCCTGGCTCCTCCCAGATCTGCAGGTCACAGGGAGCTAAAGCCCAGGGCCAGCACCTGTGCTGTACCCAGCAGTATAAAAAGCCACCCTGGAAAGTAGCGCAAAAAGCCACCCTGGAAAGTAGCTCAGGGGCTACTAGCTCTCAGGAGCTTCTGGGACCCAGCCATTTGGTACCTTGGGACATTACCCCTTGTGCCAACTGGACAGCTGAAGCAGCCCTGAGAGTTCCCTGCACCCTCTACCCACTGCAGCAGTCTGGCAGGCCCAGATGGGGACTGCACAGCCAGTAGAGGCATCTGCCCCTCTGAGCCAGCTGCCAGTGGACTGTGGTTACAGGGTTGGCCTCTGTGCAGTACTACTGCCACATGTGCCCCCTGCACAGCCATATTGGCAGCTATCACCCAGAACATGTTAAAGCACTCTTGGTGGCCTGCTTTGAACTTTCAAAGCATGTCCTCCTGACCCCGTTTGGCCAGGAGGTCAGCCACAGCCAGCTGGGTCCAAGGTGCCAGGTCTGAGCAGGCAGGGTCCTGCCACTGGCATCCCTAGCAGGAATTCTGGTGCTCCCTATTGGAAAACTGAAAAATCCCTGATAAAAAAAAATCCTAAAGTCACTCTCTAAAATATCGCCAAATCCATATTCCTCCATAAGTAAAACAAAAGACCACTATATAGAGAGAGACAGTGATCAGTTGGACAATGTTTTATTGATATATCTTACAGTGTTAAAGCAAGTCTCTTATAATAATAAAGTGAACCTAAATACATGTTTCATGAATACATATTTGGCTGCCCTCCCACAGGGGAGATGGCCCCCACACAAGGGTTACAGCCCCTCAACAGGGGTTTCAGCCCTCACACAAGGGGCACAGCCCCCCAACAGGGGCCAAATGGCTCCCACAGGGGCTACCACTCCCCCTGCAAGGCCCACATGCCCCATCCCCCACCAGTTGCTGCAGCCCCCCCCAATGGCTGCCACACCTAGCCTCACCCTCCAACTTGCATCCCGAGGCCCCCAGTGCTATGTC
>NW_017728931.1:23344991-23377916 GCF_001723895.1 Crocodylus porosus | reverse complement strand
GCAGGAGTCAGGGGAGCTGGGGGAGTGGGCAGGGCCATCAGGGGTCCCCCCCATGGTCCCCTCCTCCAGCCTCCCCAACCCCTCACTCACTGGCACTGGAGCTCTGGTGCTGAACCATGTGGCCTGATTGGCTGCATGTTTCAGCACCAGGGCGAGGGGCTAACCATAGAGATGGAGGACCCAGCCTCGGGTTGCCTCAGGGCACAGTCCCAGATCTGCTCCACTTTTTTAAACTTTGATTTTTTTTAAACTTCTAATTTTCTCCCTGCACTGCAAGTTTGCAGCATGGGGAACATTTTTTTTATTCCCACATGTGCCTGTTGCCCTGCCTCAAAGGGGTTTGAGGCGGGGCAAGAGGCACATGCATGCTCGTCTGGATGTGCCCTATGATTCCAGTTGAATACTCTGCCGTCCCTTCTTACTGAAAGTTATAAGAAGACGGTTCTTACTTTTAGAATCTAGTTTTTTGCCAGGTACAATTCTACAGAATGATTTCTAAGGTGTATATTATCACTTGCCATTACAAATATTGGTTTATAATGCATTGCTTTAAATGCAGGAAATTGCAGTAATATTTGTTCTTAAATTTAGATAAACAATTATGGATCCTGAAACTCTTCAACTGCAGTTGTTGTAAAGACTACATTAATCTAAATTTGTAATGTGAGGGAGAGCATAGATATAAAAAAAAAAGTACTTTTGATACTAAGTTAAGACATCACAGTCTAGTGGGTGATGGGTTGTGAAAGAAATGCATTAGAAGTGAGGTTAAACCAGCCATGAGCTTCTCCCCCTCCCCCCCCATTACAGGTTTCTTTTTGAGTGTTTATCTTTTAAAGTATGTTTTGACAGAGTACAGCGGTTATTTTGTGGCTGACTGGATTACGATATTGTTTGTTTAGAGTTCAGAAGCCTAGTATTAGATTGCTCGTTGTCAGCGAAGTGCAGGATATACCACATGGTGTTTGCATGTGGAAACAATATGACCTGACGCCCAGCAATGGAATTCAGATAAAAATGATACTGTTCTCTTTTTAATGTCTGGTAAGAGACATAAGGACTGTGACTATATTCTGAAGCTTTCACATATGGCTTTGTGTTGCAGTTCAAGAAAATTTAATTTTCTCCAATTATAAACATTGATAACGGCTTCAAAGTATCACTATCTTATTTCTCAGTGATTTTTTTGCAGTCTTACAGTACAGAAAAATGTAGTATCAACTCTGAGACATTTAACACAAGTTGAAACTTTTGGAATCCCCTGAATGTTACACCTAATGACTGTAGTCAGTCTTCCTGAGACATTGTAAATAGGTGAACAAATGGGATTTCAAATTTTTTTTTTAACTAAAGCTCTTATTGATCTCAACTATTTCCACAAAGGGGAATGGAAACTCTCATGCTTCCATACATAAATTTATTTCAGGCAGGTGGGAGGAACAGGCAATAGATTTGACCACCTAATACATGATACATATTCCACACTGAAACAGTCACTTCCTTCAGCCACAGAGTCGTATCTGGCAGCAGAGATTTGCCCGGCATCTGTTTTGCATACACTTCTCCTGCAGTTTGTATCCACCAATGAATTTTTGTGGGGTTTTTAATTAAATTTCTGTTTTTCAAATAGTTAAGGGTACCGCCTGCCATGGGACTGCACACACAGACTTTTGAGAGGCTGAAGGATTCCCAGGGCAGTGGTCTCAATGGTCTGTGTCAATGTTTAGGCAGTCCAGCCTGCTTCAGAGCAATTTATGCTTCAGTACTAGTCATTTATTAAAATGCACTGAAAATCTGAAGCTTCAGTGTAGGTTTTAAAGCCAAAGGGCTTTCCTTTTGAGAACTGAAGTGTAATCCTTTTCCAAAATGCTGCTGAACTAACTTAACTATTGCTTCTTCAAGAAAACACTGAATAACCAGATAGTTTTACACTTTAATTTTAGTAAGGAAATTGTAGGAAGCAGTGAGTATTTGAAAGATCCTGGTACAGCTTGCAGGGGTGTGTACATGCTCTCCCCCTTCCAAATGTGTTGCTATTTAGGAATTGTAACTTCTAAATTCCTTTGCACTTAAATTCATGAAATTGTATCTATGCAGAAAATGGCCATTTTTCAATGGTAATAGCATCTCAAAGGACTTGGCAGGACAGCTATATGTGCACATCTTTTTCATGTAAAATCCTTCTACTCCATATAATTAAAAGTTGAAAAATCAGATTCTCCAGTTTCCAAATGGGTAGAAATGCAGCAGAAGCTTGAACTGTGGACTAGGTAAAACTGTTATAAAAAATGCTATTACAATGTCTAAGTTGTCATACTTGGCTGTACCAGGCAGCTACAATTCACACTATTATTCCTCATGTATTCCGCATATAGAATACACTAAATTTTATGCCGATTTTAATCATAACCATCGTATTCATTCCCGCATTCAAGAAGTCACAGTGTAACTTTTAAACCATTGTGGGAGTTTTTAATACTGCTTTTGTGGATGGCTGCATTGTTTCTACAGTAGCTAATTGCCCTTCAGAAGCAGAAAAAGTTTGGAACAGACTAAATGCTAAAATACAGACTTTTTCTCACTTGTTGTTTTGTATGTCTTTTAAATCTCTAAGAGCTCGTTCTAGACTAAGGTATGTGTCCTTGTGAGAAGAGGCTGGATGTTGTGTTTTGTCATGTAGGTTCAGTTTTATTTCTTGTTATATGGCTTGTCAGGCTGGTGACAGGTCACAAATAAGTGTTAGAATGTGGTGACTACCCCACTTGACCCATGTAAATGGATAGGATAGAATGGGACAGTTCAAAGACCTTGGTTAGATGGGAGGGGAGTCACGGTATAGAAAACTTCTGAGAACAAGTCCTGTAAAATAGTCTTTCAGATTGGAAAATCTCTGTTCTCCTTATCTGGGAGTGTCTCTCTTATTGGTGAGCAGGAAAGGAGAACATAATAAATCTCAAGCCCAAATTAAAAGGTGGTGAGGGATGCTTGGAAGACTTTAACCAGTTTTCCAACTGTGACTTTTGAAGAACTCAGCTTGAGAAGCCTGAAAATGATCCAGTTGGGAAAAACTGAGCAATTGGTACATTGAGCTTTAAAAATATAGGCCTCTGACAGACATGGGGGGAAAAAAACCCAGCGCTTTACTTTCAGCTCAGCGCATCCCCACACCGAGCATAGCATGTGCCCAGAAGAGGAACCGCCTGTCTTTGAGTCAGTTTGCCCAGCATCTGTATAGATAATGCACTTCAGCAGGGTTTCTTGGTGCTTTTATCCAAAGGCTGATTGAATGCACATGATTTATACAGACTCTGAGAAACCAGGTCAAACTGATGTGCTTCCTCTTCCAGTAACATGACATCGTCTTGGGGCAAGGGGTTCCAGATCTGTCAGCAGCCTTAGACACTTACTGCCTCTTCCTTGGGCTTTGTCACTATTGAGTAATGTAGTCATCCCAAGTGTGCAGCACTGAAGGTTTTGTACCGGTCTACATGGACCTATGTACATAATACAAAAAACGGTGTATCCCAGGGCTGCCCAACTGGCCCACACCAAAGCATTAAGTTTTAGCTCTTGGGCTTCTGCCTGGCTTGCATTTTCCACCATTGCTGCAGCTACAACAGCAGCTAGAGCCTCCAAGCTCCCGCTTCCTCCCCTGGCTTTTGCTGTGTGTCCCCACCATGGGGCAGGGCAGTGCAGAGTGGTGTGGCCCTGGAAGCTGAGGGTGAGCTTAAGGCTGTGCAGGCACATGGTGTTGTAGTAGGTAGGGAGTGCAGTGTAGTGGGGGTGGGGAAATTTGGCCTATGCAGTCATGTACGGTAGTCGGAGGGGAACATGGGCATGGTGCAGTGGGTAGGATATGAGGGTTACTTGTCAGAGGAAAGGATAGCATTGATGTGGCATGCAACCCAGGGGGTATGTGGCTCAGCCGAGTACAGTCCACCTGTATGGTCCATGGTGTGATCATCCCCCAGCTGTTTAGAAGTTGGGCAGCCCTGGCTTATGCTGTCATTCAATTATACAAATAGAAAATGAAAGAGGATCCAATTATGCAACTCTAGAGAAGACATACAAACCATGGATCATCTGGAGAACTGCTGCTAATGACCTCTGGAGGTTGGGCTCACAAAAGTTTATGCTACATATCTCTGATGTAGCTGGTCTGTAGGGTGCAAATGTACCCTGACTTCTGCCTGACTTCAAACTAATGCAGCTAACTACCTTTCTCCGGAGGGACAGTCTTGATTCGATCTAGACCTAGATTGGGCAACAAACTCAAATGCCAACCTTTTAATGTTGCTTTTTAGATTCACTGTACAGATAATGACAAATATCGCTCTTCGTGCTTCAGGTTTTTTTTATATTGCATTTGTCCAGTTATATTTGTTAGAGCTTTATGCTGTTGGACCAGAGTGCTTACTGAGCCTTTTGTACATTCTTAAATAATTCAAGTCCATAGATAACTACAGTCTCTGCTTGCAGGCTGATACTAAACTGTCATCATTTTCACCTGCATTTACTCACCAAGATTTGGTTTGTAGGATATTTTTGTGCTTCAGAGAGCATAACTGCTTCCTTAGGTTGCCCAGCACTATAGAATTTGACACCTATGTTGTATTACATTAATGTTAGGCATAGGGGACCCTTTTAGCTTAACTAAACATTAGATTTTACCAATCCCTGTCTCAGGGTGTAAATACTGCACTACCCAATTGCCATGTACTGACTGTAATTCCTCCAAGAAGAGAAGGATTAGCTGAAAGAAACTGAAAGTAAGTTTAGAACCAGCCACAAACACAGTGTCTGGATTATGACATGCTGAGGTCCTAAACTATGTCCAGTTTAAAAGGCCCCATATGATAAAAATAATCCAATGTATGTATATTTTTGTCATATTAGAACTGCACTTTTTGTTTTGCTTGATTGGTTATTAAAGCCTTGTATACACTGCCATCCCACATTCTAGCATCCCAAGAATCTCATAATTAAATGAACAGGTTGAGGGGGAGTCAGTGGTGTAGGAGGCAGGATGCTAACATGAGTGGTAGCAATGACAAAGGCATGCTCTCAAAAGGCTTTATTAAGCAGTCAATCCTGTGACAGCTTTTCAAGACCTATTGAAGTTGATCGTGTTGTTATCTGTAGTGAAGTAGTAGTATCATGCTAGGCACAGTACAGGAATTCAGCAGAAAAGCAGGGCCTGCCCTGAGGATCTTGCAATCCATGTATAATATTATCGATGCAATAGGTGTATAGAGGAGATGTAGGGAACCCATGGACACCAAGGCAATGACAGGGAGGCAAAACTAGTCAGCCTGAAAAGCAGCTTGCAGCATGCCAGCTACCGAAGCATAATAGAGGTGTTAATGAAATCATTGCAGCAGAGAGGAGCTGTCAAAACAAAAATTGAAGGAGGATTATGAAAAGGCTGAGCTGACGTTTCTATGAAACTCCTCACATGTACGAATGAGTGGTAGAGGTGCGTGTTGGAATTCAGCAAATCAGTTGACGCAGTGAGAAGAGTAGGGGTCTGAAGGTGAAAATAACTAGGACAGGTGACATAGTCGAAGTGGCAAGCTCAGTAAGTGATCTTTGCAGCAGCTTTCTGAATGAATGTGGAAGACAAAATGGGATTATCCAAAGCAGGAAAGGAAAGAACCTGTATAGCAATGGTTGAGATGATCTAGTTGTGAATGGTAAGGACCTCAGAGATGTTATGCAGAGAAGTGTTTAGATGTAGCCAGTACTTGGAAACAAGGATGTAGAGAGAGGACCAGTTTGGATGCGACTCCAGATTACGAGCTGTTGTGCTGAGGAGGTGGGGGATAGTGTCCCTGGTGACTGAGAAAAGAGAAAAACTGAGCTGGTAGGAAAAATGCTTTTAATAGCTCTGGTTTGGTGGTCTAGCCAAAATTGGTAGTATATAAACTGGAAATGACAGCATATAAACTAATGGACATTTATTACTAGTTTAGCTTTAGGGGCAATGAATTCAGATGACCAGCTGTGTTCTTTTGCATTTTCCTGCAAGACAAAGCTGTTTTGCTGAATGATTTCATGAACACAGTGAGGGTTTTTTGCTCAATGGGAGGCCTTGCTCCTTAAATGGTTACAAGTATACTGTGTTTAAGTTAAAAGCAGGACTAAGGCTGCAAATACATGTCACCCTTGTGCTGCCATAAAAAAAATGATGGTGGTAGAAGACCCAAGCAAATAGATGTTCTTGTTCCTTATTGCTCCACAAATGACCAATACTGAGTAGGACGATTCAACAGTTTGTGCTGCATTTTCCAGCAGATATCCATTTTACAGCACAGGCAAACCAGGGCTGCCCACACTCTCCAACCATCCTGGGCAAGTGCTCGCATGACTTCAGAGGCCCAGCACTGTGGAAGAGTGGCCCCAGGTGCCTGGCCCTCCCTGGACAGGCTTCCTTGCTCTTTGCTTCCAGACGCACATCGCACACTCCAGGTCAGGACCAGGTACCCAGAGCTGTTTGTCCTTCACATGTTGCATGGGGCCACTGTCCCCCAGGATTGGGTTCCTGCCACTCTTGGGGTCCAATCCTGTCTGCCCATCCATCAGATCACCTGTGCCAGGACAACATCCTGACACAGCTGATCCTACCACAAAGCTGAGGTCTGCTTATAGCCTAAGGGAACTAACTTCCCATCTCCCACAATGGGGTTCAGAACGCCTTGGACTTTATCATCCTTTGCCCTACATTAAGGCTTTACTTTTTAGATGTATTGACATGCTGAAAAAATTCAATTTTAAAAAAAGTCTTAAAACACTTGCCTAGAGGTGTGACATTTTTTAATTAATGCAGTTGACTTCTAAAAATGTAAGCTTGAAAAAGCAGTGAAGTTTGTCCTTTTGTGCTTGGGGAATTGTGAATGTAAGTGCAGCCAATTGGAAAAAAAAACCCTAGAAAGGAACTTTTTTCTTTCTTTTTTTTTTTTTTTTTGTTTTTGTTCCCCTTCCTGGACATTTGGTTCCCTGTCCTTTTAGAAAGAAACTGTATGCTATCCTGTCTCTGCCATGGGTCTTTTCCCGTAAGTGTTTCTTACAATGTAACTTGTAGGATATTCTTAGAGGCTGATCTGTTTTATGGAATGATGGATCTTTCATTCTGAAGAAAACTTTCAATGTTCTGTTGCCTTTTTTGAAAAAAAGTGTGGTTTTTCAATGCCTTTTCAATGCCTCACTTTGTTACTGTTTCAGAAATTGAATTTATGTAATTACTTTGAGAGAGATTTCTTCTTTTAATAGCCACATGTGTAATGCTTGTAAACTCTCCATTTAATTGACTTCAAAACTTCTAAATTGTGAAACATTTAAACTGTAAAACCTGGGGGGGGGGGTTTCCTACATTCCCTTCAGGGAAAACATGAAAATCAACTACTCTATTCATTCCACACCTGTAACTTTCTCAAGAATATAGCAGTTGAGAGTGTCATTTTCTTGTGTTTCCCCAACTTCCAGAATGAGGATGAGTTTGACACTTTCACGTATATATTGGTGTTCATCTTGGAATTAGAGGATAGAAACATTTATTTTTACCTGTGACCTTTTTTCCAGATGGCTCTGTTCAACTTCGTTTGGAGCCAAATCGTATTTTGCTTTTATATGCCCTAAGTGATATTTTGGTAGCAGGATAACTTCAGTTTATGTTATTTATGTTCTGTTTCGAATTCTCTCTCATTCTCTGGTGGAATAGGGTCACCCTGTGCATGTAACAGGGAAAATAAAATGAAGGAGGAGAGAGAGGTCTGGCTCACTGGGCAGCAAAAAGGAGGCAGATATATCAAATCAAAAAGAGAAAAGCAAGCCAAGTGGAGGGTAGCTTGTTAAGATGGATTTTGTCCTGAAAGAGAGGAAGAACCTATGTCTGGTCCTGTCCTTAGCTGAGCTTAAACCAACCCACTGCTGTTTATCCATTTTATCTAAGGAATATTGAATGCAAAATAAAGTGCACTAACTTCAAGGATTTGAATGTCCTTTAGTCAATGCTGAGTATACTGCCTGATCTGTACGTGCTAGGAAAGGAGTGCCTGAACACGTGTTTCCCATGATCTCAGCAAGTGCCCTAGGCATGAAACTATTGAACTAAAAAATAGGAGGGCTGCCCTTCTGCTGGCATCAAGCACCCTCTAGTTGTGGGGGGAGGTAGGGGAAGTTGTTTGTTTTCTGTTTTGTTTGCTTGCCGGGGGGGTTCCCTCTAACGGAAGTTTTGGGACTTACTATTCTACCCAGGCATCTACACAGCTATAGTATAGCCTGCTGAACTATATAAACATGCTCAGTAAGGAAACTCAGGACAAAGCATAGTTATAGGGGATCTAAACTTAATGTAAGTGCCAAAAACAAGCTTCCTGGCTATGTATGTGCTATTTAGGCACACAAAGATAAAATAGGACTCAGCCATTTGTCTCAAAAAAGCTTTGTGGAAGCTATCAAATTGGTGGATACTCCATATATTTTTAAGTGAAAGATAAAGAATAGACTTAGCTTTACAGAAAGGAGGATTGAACTACCTCCTGATGAAATGAAGCAGGTTATTTCAATAGTGTTTTGGTGCTAAATATGATTGTGGACAGATGTCATCAATCAAATTCTTAAACATTTTCTGGCAACATGTACATGGGATGTGAATAAACTGACATTCTCTTCTTTGTCTAATGCTTTGAGATGTCAACTTTTTTTTTTTTAAGACCTGCTTTGGTACAACAGTGGGAAAGAAATGCCGTGTCAAGTAAGGATGTTTGGAGGGAGCCATCCAGGATATATTTGTGGCATTATAGGAATTTTGTGCATTTTATAATTAGTTGTCTTTAAAGCTTTGATCTGCAATAGAATTATTCCCTTAGACTTCTGCTTTTTAAATACAAAACCATTGTTTTCTAGAATTGTATAAATATGATGCCTAGGCATAAGCCCCCAATACTTTCAGTTGTTATTTTTCAGTGGGTATACATTTACTGCAAGGGCTTTCCTTGGTTTCATCACAATGTTTGCCAAAAAAGAAAGTGAGATTTTTAGAAGAGTTAGACTGAGTAAGGACAAACATAGGGGGCTCAGGAGGCCACAGTAATATGTTTAATTTATCTCTTGATTTGATTCATAGTTCATGCTGAGTTTAATTTTGGTGTGTGTGAATAGCAGGCTGCTTGTATACTTGGTGCTAGAAGAAGGCATCAGGGTGATGCTTCTTAAGAGTGATGTCTGCCCAAAGAACAGGTGCACCCCAGGTAGCACCAGTCTGACCTACATCTGCATGATTGCCAGGTACCAGATGAGTTTTGTTTACTTTCCATGATTATTCAGTCTTAATCTCTACTAAAATGTCCAGTTAAAACCAGTCTTGCTGACAGATTTGTGGTTCTAGCATGTGAAATAGAGACAAAGGTTACCAATTTGCTTCATATAAAATAATGGAACCCCCTTCAGACAGTAAGGTAGTCCAACTACCAGACTCTGCCAGGTTTGAAACAGGACCTTGGAGGGAAAGTCCTCAAGTTCTGTTTGTTAGCAGTTCCAGCTGAATTCAACACACATAAAACAGCTTCCACACCACACACAAAAAATAAATATCAAGATCAGTTCAATGAGATCAATTTAAAGAACTGCAAGCAATATACAGGATATTTGACATTTGGTACAGTTGATGGAAAAATATATCCCTAGGACTTAACTGCCAGGTCTGCAAATAATGTCACTGATGTTAATTACCCCCTGGTCTAGATTTAATGAAGGTAGAACTGTATCTCCAAAATACTTTGTGTTAGATTAAATGGGGACATGCAGGTGTAAAATGCATGTAAAAAGGAACATTATGCTCAGGATCCATTCCAAACGGGTAAAATAAAAGGGAATTTAATAGGCCATCTGTTTAATTAGCGAACCTTCTGTTTTGAGTCTGTTCATTTTGTGAGGCTTCCAGGGCACTGTGAAATGAATCAAGGTGTGCTAAACCTCATTGCATCTTGATTTGTGCTTCTGAAGCAGTGTAGCATGGACTAAGTGAAATGTCTATGAAGGGACTAGCTCTAAAACTATTGACCAAATGCAACAGCAGTGTGTTAGAGCATGTTTCTGCCTAGGCAGATGGACTTTAGGCTAAGTACAGACAGCCAGAAAGCCCAAGGCTGAACTGATTCAGTCTTTGCAGGTTAGTCTAATCTGCAGAGATTGAATTGATAAGCAAATGAACACACATTCCCTTTTTAATTCAGGAAATGCAGCCACATGCCTGCAGTAGCTCAAGCCAGAAGCCAAGGGGCGCTAGAGCCTGCTTGCCAGCCACTGCCAAAAGGGAGGGAAGAGGGAAAACCCTCCAAGACTTTTCCTCCCACCCTGCTGGAGCAGAGGGGGTGTGGCCAGACACCAGCCTGCGCTCTGCCTGGGTGGCAGGGGGGTAGTGGCATTGAATTCATAAAAACTTGAGCAAAAATAGTTCTCTCTCTGAAAAACTATAAACTGAAGAACTATAAACACAGCATACAGCCCTCCTACCCCTGACATCTCTAGGATTTGCAGTCTGGAATCATAGCAGCAGAATTGTAGGGTTGATCATCATGTCCTCTTCCTGAGTCCCAGTGTCTCTGGGATTTGTAGTCCACAGCTGCAGCCATAACTAAGCCAGCAGGGCAGGGCAGCTCTGTACTCAGGGGAAGGTGAGTTTAACCCCTTTCACCTGGCCCCAGATCCCAGCTGGGTTTTGCCTGAGGGGGCCAGTGGGCCAGCCCTCACTGCTCAAGCTAGGGAACAGAGGGCTGAGGCCAGCTCTGATCTCTGGAGCAGACAGCACAACCCAGCCCAGGGCTGGAAAGCATGCTGGGATGCTGGGGGACTGTGACTTAAACCAAGAAAGGGGTCTGGAACAGATGTTTCATAATCTGGTTTGACCTAAATCAGTTAAAACTGTTTCAGTGTAGCATCAGACTTCTCTTAAACCAGTTTCTGATCACTTGTACCAGTTTATGTGCAACTTCTGTCCCTAGCTAAAATTTGCTCTGTGATCCTGAGGCTGCTAGACCATCCCAACTTCCTTGTCATTCTGCAGCTCTCCACGCTGGAGAATCCCATTTTGTACTACAGCTCAAATCACCACTACACAGCATCTCACTTCTGATCTGGCTCAACCCTTAGCCAGTCACCAGCCGGCTGGCACAATGGGAGAAATCAACGTTTTATAGCTAATTAGTCAGCTCTATAGTAAACATCTTATGTAGACTCACCCACTAAGTAGCAGAACTCATCTGCCAAAACCAATTGTTTCCAGCCAGCAGACACATCCTGCTGTTGCACAAAAGCGGTTCGTTTCTCTGGAGGCCCGCAAAGATCACAGACACACAGTCATCAGTCGGCACAAAAGGATGTATTTGTTTGCAAACAAGGTCAGAGTGAGGTATTGATGCCCAAATCAGCTTCTGACAAACTAATTGTGTTTGCAAGCGGAATTTATCTTCTTTCTCCTGAGCACGTGTGCAGACACCGGAACTCTTACAGCTACTTCCGTTTCATACAAGCATACATGTAGTTAAATCATTACATACATCGCATGCATAGTATAATTAGCTACTTAAGTATGCGGGGCGGAGAGATGAATATGCAACAGTTCATTAAGCATGCCCAGAAACTACAACAGTTCGCCAAAAGTTCATATCCCAAGGCCACAGTCAATTGAATTCCAGCTTCTGTAATCAGCATGAGAAAGGCTAAGGCGGGTGAGGGGGAGAAAGGAGCCTTGGGCAGTATTTCTTTCTTATCAGGTGCAAGATGCAAGCTGCGCATTTCTAACAGTATTCCATTTCTAACACTGCTGTGGTATTTGTAAATGAGCAATTGCATCCCAGGTCTGATCCAGACATTTAGGTCTCATCACAACATAAGAACTGTCAGATATTCAACTTTGCATATGTCAGGGGGCAGAAAGAGTAAGAAATCAAGTAGGGAGCACATGGTAGGATCAGAAACAGAGCAACAGATCAGTTAGGAAATAGAAAACAAAGCAACAGATTGGGAAGGGGAAGTTAAATGGAATGGCACTCAGAGGGTGCAGGGCTTACCTTGTGGCATACTTGTGAAAAAGGTTTGTCTCCACTGGCATATGGCAGCTGAAGTTTATGAAATGGAAAGAAAAGATTGGGTAAACTCTATACACTGCTTATCTAGTCCTACCTAATAATAAATGCATCTGTCCAGATATACTGAGATCTAGTTGTCCTTTTCTTGACTTAAATAATCCAAACTTGTCTAAATTAGCCGGAAATCTGGAGAACCAAACTTTTGCCCCTTTGTCCCATCCTTTTTTTCAGCCAGGATTGATGGCTTGGGTTAAATTGCTGTTAGTATTGTCAGAGGATCAGTTTTTAATAGGATACCTAGGTTTTGTAAATATTTTTTTCATAGCATTTGATGATCTGAAAGCCTCATTGCAGAAGATGTAACACTAGCGCAAGGAAGCTGGCCAGCTATATGTTTGCAGTGAGGATGATAAGGCTGGACAGAAGGGAAGCCCTGAGCTTCAGAAAAATTGTAGCAGTCTCGTTACTCAGTGGGGTTGCATGCCTATTTTGAAACTTTCTTTATTCTTTTACAAAAGAAGGTAAATATATAAAAAGCTGCATGGAACAAAGGAGGGACTTTGGGGGACAGTAGTTGTACATGTTGTACTAGATAAATTAAGGATATTCCAGGTATAGGTTGCCAGCAGGAAGAAAGCAAAGAAAACTGAGATGAAGGTGATTCCCAAACCCCTACGGTTCCAGCTCAAATTAGGAAGGAAGCAAACTCCCCAATCTGAGCACTGAAGAACTTTGGGTGAATTAAGCTCAGAAGTATATTTAGTCTCCTACCAATGTCCTGGTCAGCATTTCCTCTTCTCTTTTCAGTCCTTGCTAGAACCAGGAATGATAACAACCTGTATATTTTTCTGTGTTTTTTAATTGGGCTCTTTTTGAATTTCCAAGTTAGTTCAAATTCAGGTACATCAAGTATGAAGTTTTTTTGGTCTTTTGGGGGGTTTTTTTAATCCTCCCCTTCCCCTGGCCTAGTTAAGGTGATTGATTTATGCTGCTGAAGGCAAGAATTGTAATTCTCTGTGTTTGGAAGGTGCCTAACATATTTTGGGCAGTCGCTCAACATAAATAAGTTTTAGGCTGTCAGTACAAATCCCAGTGGAAAAGTAAAGAAACAGTATTAATTGGGCAGCATTAGCATTAACTGCCAACAAACAATTAATAAAAGAGAAGGGGAAAAAAGCAAGCCTATTACAATAGATACTGTAACCTTATAGATAAGTGGCTGTCCTGAGAGGAGAAACGATAATCGGAATTATTTCTCCTCTCTCAAATATTCCTGTTATTTATTACATAGTTATATAATTCTCATTTGTTCCACCTCTATTTTAGATCCATTACAACTTCTCTTTGTTTTGTTTAGTCTGACAGTGATTTCATAGTACATTTGGCAGGTTTCAAAGTTCATGGATGATCTGTTTCTAGCGTCTGGCAGGGAAGAGTGACATATTAGTGTCTTCAGTGATTATGCAGTTCCCCAATTCAGTTTTGCATATGAGCATAGGGGCTGGGTAACTGCAGCATGTACAACAAGCTGTTTTTATTGATTTGCTTTCATGTTGCTATTTGTTCCATTAAAGTTAGTTTGCCCTTTAAAGTACAAGTGTCAGTCTTTCCCTTTAACTTAAAAATGTTGCAAAAAAGACTTTAAGGATCAGGTTATTGATTTTTTTGTGAATGCCAGAAATGCCATTTTTTAAAAAGGAAGCATTGGCCAACACTATTGTTATTATTAAAATATTAATATGTTTTTAAACTTTCTAAAATACCGATCCTCAAAAGATGTGTAAAATCATAGTCTGCCGTAGAGTTAGTTATGCGTGCTGCGTGCAGGAGAAAAATGCCCTAGCTTTGTCACATTGAAAGAATACTTTGGATGTTTACAGAGAAACAATTGGGCTGCTGGATGATTTGCTGATGTATGTGTTGTCACATGGAGAGATGGCTTGTTTTATGCCAGTAAATCTGAACTATTCAACTTGGCATGATATTAAGAAGTTCTTTGTAGTTACACTTGGAATGCAAAGTCTGTTTGTTTATGTGGACAGCCTTTCTAGGAATAAACATTAAGGTGACTGATGGAATCTTTCTTTTTGAGGTTTTTGGTCTGCCCATTATATTAAAAGTCACAAGACCTCCCTAATCTTTGGTACATTGAAGTGGTCTTAACCAAATGAATATTTGAAGTGTTTGTACTTATATGTACTGACATTGCTTGAAATATATTTTGACTATTGGAGATGTCTTAAGCTGCTAAATACCTATGGATGAAACTTACAGGGTGCTTATTAATAGATGAAGACAATATAATTGTGTCTTAACCTAAATTCCTAAGAGGCTTAATTTGTGTTAGAGTCTGCAGCAGTAGACCAGGGTAAGGCATCCTAGGGTGCCTTAAGATCCTGTTAAAGATGTTACAGTATTAGTACCGTTAGGTTCCTAAACATGATTCACAATATTAAACCCAGAGGGTGCATCCAGATGAAGCCTCTTTCAGCATCTCAACCCCCTTTGAGAAGCTGCAAAAAGCATGCACGGAATAAAAAAAACATTCCCCACACTGCAAATTTGCAACACGGGCAAAATTAGACCCCTGGGGTCAAGAAATACCCTGTGGGGGCGGAGAAAGCAGGGCAGGGCATGGTCCAGGTCCGTGCCCTGAGGCAACCAGAAGCTCAGTCCTCCACAGGGATGCTCTGGTAGCCAGTCAGAGTGTCTATGGCTGGCCTTCATCCCAGTGCTGAAACATGCTACCTGTCTGTACGGGGCAGGCAGCAATGCGAACTGCAGGGACCTGGGCCTGGCTTTGTGGCAGGTAAGTAGGGGATTGGAGGAGACCATGCGGGGGGCCGCCTGGCCCCAGCCCCTGTTCATTCCCCCAACTCCCCATTCATTTCCCCGCCCCTTGCTTGCTTTCCTGCCCAGCCCCAGCCCCAGCTCCCCACACTCACTAGCAGTAGCAGCAGCAGTCAGGGCCGCTCAGGGCTTCATGGCATAGGGCCCCTGCATGGGGGGCAGTGGGGCTTGGTCCCAGCTGCCTGGCACCCCTGATGCCACATGGGTGGCTGTGCCCAGCTCTCAGGGCTCCAGCCACTTGGGCTGAGCAGTGCTGAGCCCCAGGTGACAGCCGCAGCATGCTTCCCCTGTCCCAAGCTGCCAGACAGTACACAGTGCCCTGCCAAGCCAGGCTGCACCCGCACAATGGGGTGGCTGCAGTGTGGGTGCCAGGTGGCCAGAGCCAAGTCCCATGCTACACAGGGGGGCTGTGCCATGAGGCTTGTAACAGGGAGCCTGCTCCGGGCCGATCCAACTGTGGCCTGCCCACTTGCTTCTGGGCTAACCACCCGCCTTCTCACATGCCACGCCTTGTTGGTAATTAATTAATGATGTAATTAAGCAGGAAGCTGCCCATTTCCTGCCCCGATGCCAGGGGTGCTATCTCCGGCTCCATTCCTCCCCTACACCGCAGCCCAAGCCTCGCAGATGGCATCTAGATGTTAGCATCGTCACCGGCCCCTACACTGGGCCCCAGAATCCTCCTAATTGAACCCCACCTAGATTCCTCTTCTCAGGCAGTCTCACCCACCTTCATACTAGGTAGCATAGGTCCCTGAACCACTTCCCCTTTGGGTGTGGTCTCCCCGGGACCTTTGGCTCACTAGCCCTGACCTACCTCCAGGGCAGTCAAAACCCCAGGCATGCAGCTCTTGGGCATTCCTCGCGGTGGGCCCCTGGCCCTTTGACCCTTCCAGTCCTGGCCCCAGCATGGACCAGTCAGGGGAAGTTCAGACAAGCCTGAATCTATGGCCTTTTCTCTTTCTCCAGGGGTCCACCCTCCAGGCCCTGTGAACAAGGGGTAACCCACCTGGTTGTGGGGGCTAGGGGTTAGGGCACCGGAAGCACCGCAGGTCCCCCAGTGTATAGAAAATCCTCACTAAGGCCCCCTGATAAAGAATTGCCAGGCACCCCTCAGCCTCCAGCTGTGCTCCCACCACCATCTGGATCATAACCTGGTGTCTGAAAGAGTGCATGAGGTGAAGGCCGGGGTCTCAGCACCGCAGCGTGAGGGCCACCACCAGGGAGATAACTCTACCTAGGGTTTGGAGCTGGGAGAGCAGGGCCCAGCTGGTCCTTATCTCCATCCCTTCCTATATCCCCACCATGGTCCCAAGCTCTTCCAGAGGCTCACTTTCCACCATGAGCCCCTCTCCACCGCCTTTTGTTTGGCAGCCTCTAAGGCAAGGAAAAAGACCCTCTTGCCATGAAAGCAGGAGGCTGCCACAATCTTGGGGGCTCCTACTACCCAAGCCAGGGCCTGCATCCAGGTCTCAAAAGTGGAGATTCTCCCACTTGGGCAGTTGGTACTTCACCCCATGCCTGTGGGTGGGTGTCAGACAGGGTGCCCCACTACCCGAGCTGGAAGGGCCAAATGTGGGAGGGTCTAGGCCCCCCAGTTTCAGGTCTCCCCACAGCTGCCTGTGGATAGCTGTGGTCCTCCCCTCCAGGGGCCACATTGGTGGGGCCAGGGCTAGGACTAGGGACAGGCTGAGTGTGTGCGCTGGCTGGTGTGGCACACCTGGTCCCCTCAGGTACTGGTGGTCTAGGCTTGGGGGTAGGGCCCTTGCCCTTCCCACCCCAGCTGTGGAGGAGGCTGAAGAGGATCCCTTCCCACTGCCCTTGCCCTTGGTCCCTGACAAAGAGAGACAGAGCTTGAGAGCCCCTCCGGGGATAGGGGGGCCTGGCCCAGTTGGCTCCCTACTGGAGTCCCGCCTGCCCCGTGGCAGAGGTTGCAGGCTTCTCCACCCCCAGAGAAGATTGGTTGGACTCTGCCTCCAGGGTGCAGGGGTATGCATCCCCTTGGGGGCTTGGCTGGGATCCACCCCCATAGTGGGGGCTGCAAGAAGCTCTGTGGGGGTATCTGCCCCCCCCCCAAAGGTTCCTGCCCTGCCATTGTTTCACATGACGGCAGGGAAGACAATAAAGGAAAACAAAATATCCAGTGGGGTTGGTGAATCTAGTAGAGGCAGGCTGGGGTTGTGTGGGAAAAGCGGGGTAGGGAGGAAAGGGGCTGAAGCTCAGTGAACTACAGCCACACAGGAAAAAAACCCAGGAGGACTATGCTTTGAGAATGTGTGGAGGTGGTGGGGAACACGCACGCGCTGGGGAAGCTCGGGCTGGCTTATTCAGCCACATAACAAACATCAGGGCAGGGGGAGTGGACCACAGGACTTACCACACAAGGGCAAGAACACACAGGGAAGGCTGCTGAGGCAGATACAAGAGATGGCTGGAGCAATGGAGGGACTTTGTTTGTTGAAGATCTGTCCAGGAGCCCCTCAGGCCTCCAGCCAGGCACTCAGCAGCAGAGCAGTAGGCAGGAAGACAAAGCAGGATACGATGCAGTGAGGTAGCTGTGGGGGAAGGCAGGAGTCAGGGATTAATCAAGTGCAGGTGTGGTGTCAGGTGGTGGAGCAAGGAATCTCCCTCTCTCCTGAGGAGGCAGCAGCAAAAACAATGGCAGCAGCAACAGCAGCAGTGATGGTAGGATCTGTCCAATTCAGCCACTCAGGGTGTGCTTCTGGTGCAGTTGGAGGTGAAGTGGGAGTTGGCCTGCCAAGGCAGCTGGGACAGGCAAGGCACCTTTAGGCTCTGGCAGTGATGGTGCAGGAGGGGCCCCCAGGCAGCGCAGGCTCCCTCCCTAGGGTGTCGCTCGACCGCGACTTGGCAGCAGGCTGGAACAGGGATGTGGTGCTGAGGTGTGGTGGGCCCCTCCCTGAGGAGGGGCAGCAGTGTACAGCAGAGGACCCCCCCATGGGAGAGGCGGGGCAGCAACAGCAGCCACCCAAGGTAGGAAGGGTTGTGGCCCACTTACTCCAAAAGCTCTGAGACCAAGCCAGCAGCTAACAGTAGCCAGAGGCAGGAAAGGGCCTGGCTATCTTCTACCCAGAAGCTCCTGACACCAAGCTTGCAGCAACCAGCAATAGCCTAGGACAGGAAGGAGTGTGGCCAACTTCCTCCCAGAGGTTCCTCCCCCAGAAGATCCTGACAGCAAGTAGCCATGAGCTGCTGGCTGCAGATCCAGATCCAGGAGGAGCCAGGCAGGGTTATTTTGCCCCAAGTGGCACAATTTGCTTCACAACAAGGTACAGGTCCAAGCACATGCACTGAGGCAAAAAGCCACGGCTCAAATTTGCACCACTTCTATTTGAGCTGCTGCAAGCGCATGTGCTTGCATGTGTAGATGTGCCCAGAGATTTCAAATAGAAATCCATAGTTGTGGTCTTTCTGAGTTCTTTGCAACAGAAAAACTGCTCTATTTTTCAGTAGTCAAAAAAGAGTGAAAACTAAGAGCTGGAATTTTCAGAGGGTGCCTTGAGTATATCCAGGGGTCCCTTGAGTCTAAAAAAGGTTGAGAGCCTCTGGTTCAGAAACATGAGACACATAAGAAACATGAGACACATGATTTTGAGATGACCTTTTATTGATAAATGTCATTGTTCCTTTTGTATAGAAGTCTGGTCATGCAGGCTTTTTTGGTATTTGCTGAATAGACTTCAGATGCTGCTCCATGAGAACCTGAAGCACTGACTTCCATGGGTGCAGGTTTGAGGTCCACTTGGGGTCTGTGGCATGTTGTTGACTGAGTCGCACCTTACCAAATGCAGATCAGCCAGCTGCCTGAGTAGGCTGTCAAATATGTACCAGGTGTAGCAATAAAATACTGGGTTTAAAAGTAGAATAATCTCTCCATTGTGACTAAAGGGATATATACTCACACTTTTTTAAAAATAGAAGCAGGGACATTCTCATTAGAAAGCAAAATATTCAGTTTAGGTTACAAATTGCAAAACACAAACTGTTAAGCATTTATGTCCAGAATTCTTTCCACACCAGTTTTGTCTCCAAGTGTAATTGTATTAGGTCCATCAGCAGATTCAGATTCCAGCTGTTTTGTGTAACCGACCCCTCTTTCTTGTGATAATCTCCTCTAAATCACTTTCAAATCTCTTTTTTTCTCTGTCCCTGTTGTCTACTTTCCTGGCACTTAAGTCTTTGAAAACATCGTCCCTACTTACGTCGTCCTTTATCCATATGGGATTACCCAAATATTTGAGTTTCCTTTGCTGAATTAACGCAGTTTATTTTTCTCCATCTGTTAAATAATCCAACTATCTCCTTATGTTTAAAAAAAAAAAAACAACGTCACTAGCATCCTATCTTAAACAATCTGGACAGTGCTTCCCTGGAGTTTACTTTGAAGTCTTTGAAATTCAACATCTTTGTTGTTCCAGTTAGAAATTAACTTTTGTGGGACACAATCCAGACAGATTTGTTTCAGCAAAAAGAAAAACAGAACCTAGCAAAGCTGAGCTATTACAAACCCCACTTATTGAGAACTGCAGTTATTTTGAAGTGAACACTGATAACTTTTGCATGGTTTGTCCTCTTAGTAATCAGGATCCAGCCTACACAAGGAGCTGATCACAAGAAATGAGTGAAGAATAAATTCTTCTTGCAATGTGCTTGTAAATTAATTCGCCCAATCTTTAATTATCTCTGCTATGACCTGTTCTTCATCACTATGCTGACATGGAATGTGGGTGACAGGAATTTCAGAGCAAAGGTGATGATGCATTTCTGCTTATTCAGGATTAAACTTTTTAGATGAAAGTATTTTAATAATTAATTTTGTATGTGATAAAATGAAGAGTTAATGGGCCAGCACCCCAAGTGATGTAATTGGCTATAGCTCTTTCAGAGGCAAAGCTACATTGAATTATACCAGCTGCAGTTCAGATGCAATACCTCCTTTATTTAATTGATTGTAATGCCAATGAAAAGTTCAGAATTGTATCCTTGGTAGTCAGAGGCTTCTGTCTGTCTGCAAAATTGACATGCTACGTGCAGGCATATGGAAACTTCACCAAAGAATTTTCCCAGTGAACCTCCTTCTTGAACTCCATCATTCAGTCTTTGTGCCTGTTTTGGTCCCATGGCTGAGCCTGCCTGCAAGGGTGTTAGGCAGGCTCTGTGAAGTAGATGCTTCTGCACTAAGGACTGGACTGTGAAAATCCATTTTGCACAGGGAAAGTAGAGTTAATGCCTCGCCTCCCATAGATTTAACTTTCAAAAGTAAGCAGTGCAGGGAGCAAGCTGTGTAGTCTTCTCATTGAGTTTCTTCTATTAGTCTTTATTCTCATTTTTTATTTTAGAAACAGCTTTCTGTATTTCTCCATGTCAAGTGTTTTGTGAAATACTTTCTACAAAGGGTATGTTAGGAAATCAACTTGATTTGAAGCATTTTAATGTTCATAGTAAATTGATGTAGCTGGGAGAAAAAGATGCAGGCAAAATAAAAACACCTACCGTGTTAGTAAAGCTGAAGATTATTAAAAACTGAATTTTAAAATCAAATTTACTCTTCCCTGTTTTTTGTAGGAGAGAGTGTGGTTTCCTCATCTTAAAGAGAGGGTCTGGTTTTACTTTCTGGTTCTCAAGGGTTAGCATGGTGCTTCTGTTCTTGGGCTTCCAACACCCACCTGAGAATGCAGAAATGCAATCAAAATGCATTCATTTTAAGCTAAATGTTGTTTTTCTCTGCATGTTAGGTTCTGTAACTGGAGATTCAAGAAATATCTGATCCAGGACTTCATATATTCTTCTATCCCTCCCCTGTAGATCTTAAGTAAATTGGGGAGTGTTGTGTGGAGGTGGGAGGAGTTTGTGGGGGGTTCCAAATTAAATTGGTTATGTCTCACACTAAAAGACGGGATTATTTTCTTTTCCAGCTGGTAAGGGGAGTCATCCCTGTCATCTTTGGTGTAGCTGTAAACATGACTTGACCGGTGATTACATTCATGGCTCTTGGCTGATCTGGTGAACCATGGAGCTCAAAGTATGGGTGGATGGAGTCCAAAGAATCGTTTGTGGGGTCACTGAAGTAACAACTTGCCAGGAGGTTGTGATAGCCCTTGCTCAGGCTATAGGTATGTGAATATATTACTTGAATTCCTGGGAGTGGGTTGGAGGGTCTGTATTTTATGAAACAACACTAAAGATAAGGTTTTTCCTTCTTTTGAGCCCTTTAGCATATAGTTAAATTACATAGCTGTAGCGGGGCACAACTGACATCTGAGAGAAAGAAACATAGATACACACAGGGTTCTATCATTTGTCTACAGCCAAGAAACTTTTGGTGTTTGTTTGAAATCTCCAAACTTAAATTCTACATAAAGGTATTCTCCTAGCTAATAACATACTACTGTTTGGTGTAGTGCTTTTCAATACAACCCACATACTGTCTCTGAGAGAACTTTAACAACTAAGTTGTCAGTAATGGTTGCTAAGTTCCAAGGAAGAACTGAATTAACATAAAATACTAGTGGCAGACAAGGTCCTTGGGGTAAATCTGATATCTTTTATTAGACCAGCTCAAAGAGTTGGAAAAATTCTTCTTAGCAAGCTTTCGGGTATAAATACCCTGCATCAGGCTGAGGAAGCACCTGCAGTTAGTGTGCTCTCTTCCTGGATGGAATGAATAGTTGGTCCTTAGATGAACACGGCAACAACCCTATAAAATATTACTGACACTTACTGAAATTATAAATATGCAAAGGCAATGTGTAGCAGGTGTACGTCCATCCCCTGAGAGCACTGGTGCCCACCCCCCCCCCGAGAGTGAGCATTCTCAGCTTAGGCAACAGGCAGGGGGGGCAGGCGGAACACTGGTGCCCCTTCCCCAACCCTCCAGAAGTACTGCCAGCACTGCCGGACTCAGCGTCTGGCCATGGGGGGACCCCTAGTTGGCGATCAGCCATGGAGGCCCTGCCACCATGGGTGGCTGCAGACAGTCCCCATTTGGCCTGCCTTCACTGCTGACATTGGTGTGGCCACCTGTGGGCAGTCCCTGCTCTCCACTGCCACACCACCGCCAACACTGCTGCCACCTGCGGGCAGTCGCCATGCTCCCCCCCCAGCCGTGGGAGGCATGCGTCACCTATGTATACGTCAGAAGTATTCCTACCCATCAATAGCATAATCTCCTAATTTCTCATTGTTACTGCTACTCTTTTTTTTAGCAATGGGTGCTGTTAGGTGTATTTTGGAGTTTAGCATAAGAAGTGTGCTCAGATCATGCAGTTTAGGAAATATTATTGTATGCCTATATTTTGTGGGTTGTGAACTCAGTCGTGCGCCAAGGAAATAAGCTCTGCACACAGTAACTCTTGAACTGAGGCAGTGAGGATGCTCTAAAAGCGTCTCTGACACTTCTCAGTACTTGAGCTTTTGGTCCACTTAACAGTGGCAACTTGGGCTCCCCCTCCCTCCCTTTTTTAAAGGGTTGATATGTAGGGGAAGGATCAGATGGCTTCTTGCCTTAGTGGTGTGACTGAGCTCTATGCTGCCACAGGGTGGATATACCCGTTTTCACCAACTGAGACCAGGAGGATTCTTCTCCAATATTGCTCAAACCTTCCTTAAATTTTGTGAGGCTCTAACTTTAAGTTTGTGACCTAGGCATTTGTTAATCCAGTATCATTCCCCATAAACTTATAAAACTGGGTTTATGTGCTCTTAAAATCTGACATAAGCAATTAATAGGTTTTTCCCACTTAAAATTAAACTTCTTATAATCAGGGACCTGTTCTTTCCCCTCTTTATTTTTTTAAACCCCCAAATACCCTTGTACAGTTCAGCGGATATTGTGCCACAGCACCTTATCAGAGTCAATCAGCCAGAGTCAATCAGAAAATAATACAGCATTCTCTACAATCTTTCTTTTCAAGATTAAGAACAAAGGCAACTTTTTGTATGTATCATTATTTACTGTGCAGATTCAAATTAGTCATTCAGTTGCAATTTATATAAACATCTATAGGTTTTACATAGCTAAGCTTGTCAATCCATGCATTTTTTCACTTAATTTCATATAATGGCATAAAAGGCATATTTTAAGTAATTCATATTTCAGATATTGACTAAATGTGGATACATTCTGTTTCTTGGTATCAAAAGGCATTGCCGTATTTATAGATTTCATAGACATTAGGGCTGGAAGGGACCTTGTAAGATCATCAGGTCCAGCCCCCTGCCCAAAGGGCAGGAAGCCAGCTAGGGTCATAGGATCCCAGCAAGATAAGCATCCAAATGCTTCTTAAAAGTGTCCAGAGTAGGTGTTTGATTATATTTACTTGAATATAAGATGACTGTGACTATATAAGACAACCTCTCCATAATTAGATTCTATAATTAAAATTGTATAAATGTTGTTATAATTTTCCAGGTGTAGAATCTAATTATTGGAGAGTTGTCTTGACTTCCTCCCTTTCCCTTTGCAGGAAAAATAGTGGCTAGGAGTGGGGTCAGGCAGACCCTTGCCCTCTGCCCTCCTCTGCCCCCACTTCTTCCTCCTGCCAGCTCCCTGCCCCCCCTTACTGTTCAACCCTGCTCAGGCTTGATTCCCTCCCTGAGCACAACTTGGAACCTGTATGTGACAATAAGGGAGGAAAGGGACAGAGAGGAGGGCAAGCAGAGGGGAACAGGAGACTGCTGTGACTTTGGCCCTGATCCAGACTCAGTGCCAGAGTCAGAACTGCAACAGTTGGATTCTATTCTGCCTGGCCCCCCTTGTTAATTTGAAATGCAAGGGACCAAAAAACACTGAGTTTGCAATAAACATACCCATAGTAACTTGCATATATGCAAATTACTATGAATAAGCTCATGTATTTCAACTTGTTACAAACTGTTGCCAGTTTCAGTACAGGTACTCCATAAACATTTTGAAGCAGCATTTCTGTACCTACTTATACCTAGTACCAACTGTGCATGATATTACTCCAGAGCCAAAAGGCTCATGACTTTTATAGTTCATTGAGCTGTCTGGGCCCCAGCAGAGTCAACAGCATTTCAAGCTGTGATGACCCCTGTATGTACTCAAGATACTCCTCCCACCTCCCCACAAAGGATCCATGTGCTAATTAGCCCCCACTGTGACTGGAACCAGATCATTTCATCACAAATCCTGGGATGCTCCAAAAGTTTAGGCTGCTTGCAGACATTTAAAAAAAAATGTACTTTACTTTAAACTTGGCTTGTTCCCATGTCAAGCCCCATACTAGGGCTGTGCAAAATTTAACAAGGTGTTTTGTTTTGATGATGTTTCGACTCGTTTTCAGCTCAAAGCAACAAAATCAAAATGAAATGAAAGACTTCGAAACAGCCTCGAAACAAAATGAGGGCACTTGAAACATTTTGAAGCTGGGCTTGCTTGCAGAGAAACAGAAACTAAGGAGAGGGAGGGGGGAGGAAGGGCCGCTTTGATATTGACATGTGTAGCTGGCCAGTGACTGTGATCCTTCCTAAGGTCCCTTCCAATCCCAGTGCTCTGGGGGAGGGGCAGAAAAAATGGCATAAAAAGCAGCATTGTTTGAACTGAGCTTTCTCTGTGCCTGGGGCTCAGTTACTGAGCTGCGTCTTTCAGCAGCATCAGAGAAAGGCTATCCCTTCCTACTTGCTAGCCTGTTACTACCAAGTAGGATTCAATACCTTTTGCTTTCTATACCCTTTTATTATTATATTCATTCATTTCTTTCAATTTATTCCTCCCCCAAAATCCTTTTTTTGTTTTTATTAGTCTATTTTGAGTCTTTGCACCCACAAAAGAAATCTGTGCTTTCTCTCCCAGTGTGCATTCCATTCACTGTGCAAGAAGCACAGTATATATTGCATATTATAATATAGAATTTATTCAGGGAGACATGCATGCATTTACATATTGTATTTATTACATAAATACATGCATACATTACATAAATACATACATACAATTATCTACATATATTACATAAATACAGGTTATCTTACAGAAGAACACACAGATTTTCCAGCACACAAACATACTATGAAGCATGCTGGAAAGGCAGCTGGCAGGCCTTCAGGGAGGGGCAGAAGAGGGGGTAGAGGGAGAGCTGTAAATTCCCCACCCCATCCCCCCACTCCCCCAAAAAAAGATGCAGACTCTTTCCTACAACTAACAGGCATGAGGCTTCCAGTTCTACTGACAGCAAGGAGAGGGGAGCAGTGCCACTGCCTGAGTCTGCATCCCCTCCAAGAGCACCACCCATACCCCCCGCACCACCACAACCGTGACGACAAGCAGCACCAGCATGACAGTCTCATCTACCCCAATTTCACTTCCCATTCTGAGCCTTCCCATGCCAGAGGAAGAGCTGGAGCTGGATCTGAATGCTATAGCAAGGGAAATTCTGGGGAAGGAGGGGGAATCATCGGAGTTTGTGCTCCACACCCCTCAAGATTCCCTTAGAGCTAGGTCTCCTTCCCCAGAAGGCACTGTGGAGGAGGTTAAGGTAGAGGTTGTGGAGGCAAGTGGCTTAGCTGAGTCCCCTTCTCCTGTTGCTGTGCCTCTGCCTGCTGAGGAGGGGGAAAAGGCAGCATCCACACATGCACCTGCACCCCAGCAGTGAGCAGGTAGTGTATTCTGGGATCATTTTGAGCTGGCAAATGATCCCAGGTATGCTATCTGCCTGCACTGCTGAGTCAAAACCAACCGGGGCAAGGGAATGAAACACATGAGCACCATGAGAATAATGATGCATCTCCACAGTCACTACCCCTTGCCCTTGCTCCTCCTCAGCCTGGCACCAATGGGAGTGTGCCCAAAAAGAAATCCCCCTCTCACTCCAAAGCCCCTGTCCCCCCGAAACAGAAGCAGGCCACCCTGGAACAGTGGGGGAAAAGCAGACAGAAAGGGGGGCACGTTGCAAGGTCAAGCGAGATCACCCAGAGCATTGGGGAGATGCAGGCTGTGGAGTCCAGCCCTTGTCCTTAGTTGAGCGGCCAGGGTTCAGGTGGCTCATGGCACTAATAGCCCCATTATACCAAGTGCCTGTATACATTCAGCAGGACAGTGGTGCCCTCCTTGTATGAGGCATGCAGGGAGTACCTGAGGGAGTGCAGGGCAGGTTCTCAGGCGGCCTTATACTTCTCCTCAGACTTCTGAAGCAGCAGGATGCTGCCTACCTCTCCCTCACAGGGCACTGGTGCAACCAGTCAGGCTGTCAGTGGGCTCTCCTTCAAGCCAAGGTGATGGATGGGTTCATGGTCACCGACAACAGGGCCAATATGGTCAAGGCAGTGCATGATGCCAACTTTGTTGGCATCCACTGTGCAGCATACAAGTTCCACCTGGTAGTCAGGAATGCCTTGAAGAGTTGAAGGGCTCCCAGTGATGGCAGAGTCGCTACCAGCCAGCTTATTTTGAAATACAGGAAGGTAGCAGGCTACTTCCACTGGAACATCAAGCAGGGCAAGATGCTGTGGGAAAAACAGGCAGAGCTGAACATCCCACAGCACAAAATCATGCAGGATGTGGAGACTCAGTGGAACTCCACATACCTGATGCCCAAGAGGCTGGTGGAACCAAAGAAGGCCACCCATGAGATGACCTTGCTTGGAGAGATTGTGACTCATCACCCCCATTAACAGGGCTGAGTGGGATACCATCTCCCAGATCATGGTGGTCCTCAAGCCCTTGCTCAAGGCCACTGAGAGCCTCAGCACTGGCAAAGCCCTCCCTAGCCAGGTGAACCCTGTAGTGAGGGGACTTCAGAACCAAATGGAGAAGTTCCTGGGGATCAGTGTTCCTGGCTGGGGCAACCTGCTGTCACCAGACATGCAGGCACTGGTGAGGCAGCTGAAGGAGGGCATCAGGAAATGACTTGATCCCTTGCAGTGCAGTACAATCCACATGCTGGCTGCCATATGTGATCTGAGGGTGAAGGGGAGTGTCAGCGTATGCGGCAGCATAACCCTCGATCAGTGGACAGAGATGCTGGTGAAGAGAGTCAGGGAGGCAGAAGGGCAGAAGCGGGAGGATGTGGAACAGGGGGATCCACTGTCCCATGCCAGCATGCCATCCACCACCCAGTTGCCTCCTCCACCACTGGTGCTGCCAGTTTGGGCAAAGGGCATGGCTTTCATGGTGGGGTCCAGAGGCATCAGACCTCACCATCAGGCAGGTAGTGCTCAGGCCTTGATGGCTGCCTATCGCTGAGGACGTGGAGCCGCTGCTGTGCAGCAGCTTGGCCTACTGAGCAAGCCTCAGCCACATGTGGCCAGAACTGGCCACGGTTGCCTGGGAAAACACATCCTGTCCACTGACCAGTGTTGCAAGCAAGGGGGTGTTTAGCATTGCAGGTGACCCATCACACCTCCTTGGATCCTGGTTTGATGGATCCTCAAAATTAACCTCCTGCTCCTGAGATTCCCTAAGCTCCATGTCAGACAGAGTGAGTGCCACCCTCCTCACTCTGGCTACGCTTCCTTCTTTTATTTTACCTTTGGGTTTCACAACCATTTAGTGCCCTGATCTCAGAGCTGGAGGGGGTACTCATTGCATCACCAGCCAGCAGGAAAAGAACATGTTCCTGCTGAGCTTCTGTGCCAGGATGAACTTGGAGGTATGGTCAGGGGCTGTGGGGAAGGAGGAGACCCCAGGTCCTGGGCATGACCACTAAAACTGCACCCTGCCAGGGTCAGGAGGCCTGGTAGGATTGCCACTGGTGCAGCAGCCCCAGGAAATAGCAGGATCAAGGATCTCCCTGGTGAAAGGTGGCACCATAACCTCCAGCCACCATACACATGCACAGTCCTGGCTGGGGAAAGCCCAGACCCATCACATCTTTGACAGGCCTGAGGCTTGCTGGTTGCAGTGGAGTTGTGAGGCTCCAGGTGAGCTCAGCTTAGCTGCCTGAGATACCAGCTTTCAGGTTGAAAAAGCTTTCGTCAGGCTGAGGAAGCACCTGCAGTTGGTGTGTGTGCTTTTCCTGGATGGAAGCCAGAGACTGCATGCAATTCAGGCAAGAAAGCCAATTAATGGAAATGGAGGTGTCAGGGTGTGAGAGACAGGCTGGGGTGGGAGGGGAAGGGGATGTAGCAGGTAAAAGTGCAGAGGTACCTGAAGAGTCAGATGTCTGGCAGTTTGTAGTGTCAGAATTCCAATGTCTATATTCAGTCCATGAGTTTCTAGGAGGTTTATGAAGTTCAGTTCATAGGCTCGTAAAAAGTGGTTTGTAAATTCAAGCAAGCACTGAACCTCGCTAACTGGTGCCTCATGGGTTTGGAGGGGCACCTGGGGTCCAGCCACAGCCAATCACTGAGCCAGGGAAGCCGAGGGGGTGAACGGGGGTGTTCTGTGTGCACTCGGCGGTGGATGCGGAAGTGGATTTTAAATACTTTTGGCCCGCTTCGGGGTCCGCCACCAAGCATGTGGTGGGGGACCCTGCTCTCCTTTGCAATGCTCCATTTTCCCCACCATCTCAACATTCACAAGCCATGCTTGGTACTTCGACATACATAGAAAAAACATTTAAAGCTGTCTATGGATGAATCACTGATTTTCTGAATCACCATCAAATTTTCAGTTTCGGATTCAGCAAAGTGAATTGGGACAGTGATCTGAATCAACTAATCAAATCACTGTCCCTGATTCAGTCTGAATCCGAATCAGATATGACCTGTTTCGCACACCCCTACTGCTTACTTACCTGTTGTTATTTAAAGTGGTGGGCCAGACAGAGTCTGTAGGGGAGGAGGAGGCCTCACTTGCACACACTACCGTGTTGTATAGAGGCCCCAGATCCACTTAATGCATGCCTTAATACACACACACAGTCACACATGTCACAAGTTTTGTTTGTCAGCACCTTGAGGTGCAGTTTCCCAGAAACCCCTGCACCTATCTCCTTGAAACTTGACAGGCTTTGTGGCCTCAGTAGAGGCTACCCTCCCCACTGTTTTCATTTGAATCAGGCAAGAAGTGACAAAGTTATAGGCATTTTCATCATTCCCCATTATAGCCTCTGAGCAAAACATTGAAACACATGAAAACAGTGAAACAGTTTCAACGAAAAAAATGGAACAGTGCTTCAAAACGAAAAAAAATGGAACAATGAAATGAAACACTGTCCCTTCAAAATGGTGAAATGGAAGTCAAAATGAAATGGTCTGTTTCACACAGCCCTACCCAAAAGAGGTAGTGCTTTAGTTGGACCCAGCTAGCCCAACATCTGTATAGATCAGGTGCTTTAGTAGGGCTTTTTTGGCGCTTCTGCTAATATTGCCAAAAAGCCCTGCTGAAGCAGCCAATCTATACAGATGCTGCAGAGCCAGGTGGAAGTAATGCATTGCTGTTTCCATTAAAGTACAATTTGGGGGGTTTTGGGTGGTTGTTTTTACCATCTGCAAGCAGTCTTAAATGCGGATGAGGCACAAGAGCTGCCTGGTCTGTCTCCATCCCAGAGGGGGTAGGGCCACACTAATCACATGTGACAGGCTGAGAGAGGGAGTAACAGAGTCTCTCAGCTATATAGGAGTTGATGATGTTTGCCAGGCATTTAAGACTGGTGAAGAAACAGGAATTATTGGAAACAGAAAAAAAGATGGTGCTCAGCTGTGAGAGTGAAGAAGTCAAAAGGTATTTGATGTAGTGGTTCACTATGATTTGAAACAGAGCCAGTGCTGAGGGGGACTGAGCACAATGTCCACTATACTTTTTTCAGATAGCCTTGTGATAGTCACCCCTCCCCTCACAAAAAAAAACCCTGAGCAAGGTAATGCAATTAAAATGGCACTGTGTAGTGGAGGGTGCACCTTTCCACTGGCCAGCTTCCAACGGGAAGATCTTGGCTACATGCTGACTTGATGGAAATGAGAGATTCTTTCCCAGGTTGTTCCTGCGGCCATATGGCTGAGGGCAAGTTAAACTTGGGAGCATCTGAACCCCAAGCCTCCGGGCTTAGACCTGCATATAGAATGCTTGCCAAAAGATTTGGAAGCATTTGAAGCCCCAGGCTGGAACATCTGTGGTGGAGGATACTTGCTGGTAGTAGGGCCACATATTAGGGGTGTGCAAAACAGGCCATATTAAATTTGGATTTGGCCTCAATCGGGGACAGTGATTCAATCGGGGACAGTGATTCAATTTGTTGATTCAGATTACTGTCCCAATTCAATTCAGCCAAATCCAAATCACAAGATTTGATGCTGATTCGGAGAATCAGCAATTCGGCCGTAGACACAGCTTGAAATTTTTTTTCCAAATATCTCAAGGTACCAGGTGCAGCTCGTGAATGCTGTGATGGTGGGCAGATGGAGCATCCCATAGGAGCATGGGGGGGAGGAGCCATACCTTTTCACACCCCAGCTCGGCAACTGGTGCCTCCTGCAGCCGATAGCTGAGCCAGGGGAGCAGGGGATGTACCCTGTGTGCTTGGCAGCAGACCTGGAAGTACTTCTTGTCCACTTCCAGGTTCACGGCCGAGTACGTGGCTCCTCCCCCACTCCCCATCCTGTGGGATGCTCCATCCACCCCAGCATCTCAACATTCATGAGCTGCCTGGTGCCTAGAGGTATGTAGAAAAAGCATTTAAAGCTGTGTCTATGTCTGAATCATCAAATCTCTCTGAATTGATTTGGGGGGTTCTGATTCAATTCGGAGAGATTAAACAGTCTCCTGATCCCGTTTGGATTCCAAAGTTCAGCTGCCGAACCAAGCCACATCTCCACCAAATTGAATCAGTGACCGAAGCTTTGCACAGCCCTGCCACATATGATTCTTGAACAATTCATTGGGTTTGGAACTGATCTTGCTGATCTGGCTAATTTGAGCTGGAACATTAAATATTTTCCTTAAAAAAAAAAAGTCACCCTCTTGTGGGCTAAAATCAAGTGTAGGCACTGCACTTGTCTAGTACCTGAGCCAAGATGGATTTAAGTGGCATTCTGTAGTGGAGAGTGCACTCCAAGAGCACTGCAGACAGGTCGCCTTACATAAGTCTTGTAATTGGTCTCCCACTGGCCAGCTTCCAGTGGCAGGATCTCAGCTACATGCTTACTTTATGGAAATGAGGACTCTTCCCTAGCTTGCTCCTAAGTCCATAGGCTGAGGGCAAGTGAAACTAGGGGGCATCCAAGCCCTAAGTCTCCAGGCTTGGGCCTGCATGTTGGATGCCTGCCAATGGATTTGGAAATATCTGAAGACCCAGGCTGAAAAGTCTGGGGTGGAAAATACTTGCCAGTTGCAGCACCACATAGGTGTCTGAACGATTAAGTTCTGCTCAGTCAAAAGGATTCAGAACTGATCTGGCTAATTGAACCTGGAACATGAAAAATTTTTGAAAATATAAAAAAAAAAAAAATACATTGCCCAATGTTTGTGGGCTAAGATCAAGTTGGGAGCATCTGAATCCCAAGATGTCCAGGCTTGGGCCTGCACATAGGACACCTGTCAGTGGATCTGAGAGTATCTGAAGTCCCAGGGTGAAAGCCTGGGATGAAGGAAGCTCTCTGGCTGTGGTGCCATACACGGTGTTTAGAACAATTGAGTTTTAGGGAATAATTATCAAGTTTTCCTTTGCCTGTACACAAATGCCAGGAGCTTGGGAAACTCGTCCTCCTGCTTAACACAAATAATTAAGATGTCATAGGAATAATGGAGACCTGGTAGGACTCCACCCATGACTGGACCACAGGTATAGATGACTATACCCTGTACAGGAGGGATCGAGTAGATAAAAGGGGTGGCGGTGTAGCTCTCTATGTTAAGGAAGGCTACACATCCCTGCAAGCTGATGTTGGCAACCAGGGTGGACGACTGGAGAACCTATGGGTTAAAATCCATGGGGAACATAGCACAGTGGACACAACGGTGGGAGTCTACTACAGACCTCCCACCCAAAGTCAAGAGCTTGACCAGGAGTTCGCCCAGGAACTGGCTGAGGCCTCATGCTCCAGGACCATGGTTGTCATGGGTGACTTCAATTACCCAGATATCTCGTAGGAGGATCACTCAGCAAAATCTGAGTGGTCGCAAAGCTTCCTATCATGCATGGATGACCTCTACCTGACTCAAGAAGTCTACAGTCCAACAAGAGGAAAAGCGCTGCTCAGCCCAGTATTGGCTACTGGGGATGACCTAATTGGTGAACTAGTGATCGATGGGAAGCCGAGTGACGGCGACCATGAGTTGATCACCTTCACCATCGACCGTAAAACTGGCAAATCAGTCAGCAACACTGAAGTGCTTGACTTCAGGAAAGCTGACTTTGACAAGCTCAGGAGGCTTGTCAGTTGAGGCTCTAAGGGACCACGAACCCAGGGGGAGGGGAGTTCAGGAAGAATGGTTGCTCCTCAAGGGAGCGATCCTCAATGCACAAGCTAATTCTATTCCATCTCAGAGGAAAGGCAGCAGGCAGGCACAGCAGCACCCCTCCCCCCCCGGCTCTCCAGGGATCTAACAGACCTCCTCCGGCTAAAAAGAAAAGCCTACAAAGGATGGAGGATGGGATTCACCTCCAAAGAGGAGTATTCTGCACTGGTCTGGTCCTGCAGGGAGCAAACCAGGAAAGCCAAGGCTGCAACTGAACTCCAACTAGCTTTGAGTAGCGAAGACAGTAAAAAGTCCTTTTTCAGATATGTGGGGAGCCAGAGGAAAAGCAAGGGCAACATTGGACCCCTGCTGAACCAGATGGGACAACTAATGACCAGGAAAAAGCCAACCATTAAATGGGTACTTTCATCAGTCCCATAGGACGCCCATGCCAGCTACGGGACAGGGAGGTCCAAGTGAGGGAGATCCCCTTCCCTCCATCAATGCTGACCTCATGAAGGAACACCTTGAGAGGCTGGATACCTTCAAGTCAGCTGGACCTGACAATCTACACCCCAGGGTACTCAAGGAGCTGGCAAGCATCATAGCCCAGCCTCTGGCACGGATCTTTGAGAACTACTGGTGCTCTGGTGTAGTGCCCGAAAACTGGAAGAA
>NW_017728931.1:23337007-23344276 GCF_001723895.1 Crocodylus porosus | reverse complement strand
AAACTACTGCAAGACCATTTCAGGCTGGACATAAGGAAGAATTTCTTTACTGTGCGAGCCCCCAAGGTCTGGAACAGCCTGCCATCGGAGGTATTCCAAGCACCTACATTGAACACCTTTAGAAGTAAATTGGATGCTTATCTTGCTGAGATCCTATGACCCCAGCTGACTTCCTGCCCTTTGGGCAGGGGGCTGGACTTGGTGATTTTCCAATGTCACTTCCAGCCCTAGTGTATATGAAAACTATGAAATCTCAGGGTGTCAAAAATATGGCCTGTGGGTCAGATCTGGCCCACGGAGCCACATCATTTGGCCCCCAGTCATAGCCCTAGTTCTCAAGTTGACCCACATGCGGCAGGCACCAGACCAGTCCTATGCTCAGGGCTTGGTACACTTGCTACATGCATTGTCTTTTGCTTCCTCCCACCCCATGCTGGATCCAACACCTTATCTGGCTGGTCTGGGACTGTTACATGTGGTGCCCCCTTCAGGATCCCTGCTGGAGCAGGCGTCTCTGGCACTGCATCTGGCATGTGAGAGGGTGTGGGGTATCCATGGGCCCAATTTGGTCAGCCCAGTTCAGTCAGTCCCATGCCATTCTTCCTGGCTGTGGACCAATTTTGTGCCCCTGCCACCTTCTCATTTCTGCCAGCACCAAGTTAAAGGTTAAACACAAGCTTTCATGCAGCTTATGTTGTAGAGTTGTCTCCCTTCCAGATTGTCAGGAATCTTTTTCCTTCCTAGGATGTCAGAGGTATATTAAAAAACAGCACACACTTTTATAAACCTTCAGGACCTAGGGAAGCCCTCATGGGGCCTTTTGTGTAGTGGATATGAGCCATTCTCTGCTGACCACCGTCTGATCTTCCCCACACACACACACACACACACACACACACACACACTTTGCAGTGTATGTCCTAGATCAGTCATATAGGCTCTACACAGCCAGTAATTATCCATCTCCATAGTCTGTTGATCTGGCTGCAAACCTCTGTAAATGTTCTTTTGTTTTTCATGTCTGACAGAATATTGTCCTTGATTTAAAAACTATTACAAAGCTGCACAGGCTTCTCTGACTAACCTGGAATGTGGAAAGCAGCAGGTATCTTGCTTATGTTGAATCTCAACACCATGAGTACTTGCAAACTAAGAAAAGTCTGATTTTTGCAGTAGCACAGTATGATGAACGTACTGGCCCAAGGAACCTGACTTATCCCTTTTAAGATGTTCATAGTTTCAGAAGCTATTTGCATCTTCCTCTTTTACTAAGAATAGTGACAATGTCATTTTCTGATATATTTTAAACACCTTTTTGGAGGAGTCAGAGGGTGTCACCTTTCACTATTTTTTTAACTTCCTCTTCCATACAACATTCATTCTGTGTTCAGTATTTGGCTTGCACTCATGTGTTTACTCCAGCTTTTTTCTCTCTGACTCCTTGCTTTGGAACTACCAGGCTTACCTCTCTTGCAGGATCTTATGCACATTTCATCTCCTTGTACAAGTGTCATTCCTCCAGCTCTGTCTCTTTAACACTGTTCCACCAACATTTCCTGTCTTCCCCTGCTCAAACTGAGTGGCTAAATTTCTCAGACCACTCACAGTTCTTTCTGCTCTGGCCTGCCTAGTCAGGGGACTTCTGATTTTTGTGGCTTCCTTTCCATGCAGCACCCTCATTGACTATTGAGTAGCATTGGGTTGAAGTCCATATTTGTTAGAAAAGGTTTTGAAGAATTTAAAACTTTGTGTAATGCACACACAATTCGTTAAAGCAATATTTTTTAGGACCACAGTTGATTGCTTTCAAAATTTTGGTGTCAGACCAAATGTTTGTGGTACTGGGAAGAAGACCTTATGGATTCTGATACAAATGGAAAGCAGGAATGCTAGAAAGCTTGCCACAAAGTATGTATTGGATGCTTTAGGTAGAATATCATTGCGACTCAGACAGTCATCACTCACTGACATACTGTTCATTATCATATTTCAGTCAGATTGGCTGGAATGAGTCCTTTCCTTTTTCATGTCCTTCTGACAAGGTATGTACCAGAATTTGCAGATTCATTGGAATCTGACAGGCCCAGGCCATGAGCACTTCTGCTGTGATCTCTAACTTGCGACCTCTGAGCTATCAGCTATGCACCTTAGTGTCCACACCACCACAGCCCCACCTTCAATGAGTAATGAATGAAACTAAAGGTCAGGACTGAAGTGCATAGGTAGAATCAGTGGGGCACAAGGGTTCAGAACTGGAATGATAGAGACTGCTTCAGATCAGGGACAATATTGGCTATGTAGGAATGAGACTGGGGATCTGCAGTATGAGTCTCTCCATAGTATACTTAGCTCAGGCAAGTTCCCTGGTGGCAGATCCTCCACTGTTGAAAATTACCTTGGCTACAATGAAATTAAAACTTATGTAAGTCCACTTCTTATAATAAGAAATATAGAAGTATGAAATGCTTAATAACAGTTATTCATGGAGATAAAGGCTAGGCCTCAGAAACCCTCTTATTAGGTGAGGTAAAATGGCTGGAGTAATTGATGGACAAACTGAGTGCACCCAGTGAGCTAAATCTGGAATAACATTGGTGAAACAGTTCACTTGGAGGAATGACACTGGAACACCATTAAATCCAATAGAGCCATGATTGTTTATCCCTAGAGAAAGGGAGAGTCTGATTCTGTGGCAATTAATAGTTCCATCTCAGAGATAGATCCAGGGTCTTTATCTGTTGTATGCATGCTGGGCATATCCCCATTTTGGTTAGTGCAGTGGTTCTCAACTTTTTTAGACTCAAGGCGGTGGTGCGCAAGCTGCAGGTGGACAGCAGCAGCAAACGCTGCCCAGCACGGAAAGCGGGGGGTGCCACAGCTGTTGCCACCATATGCAGCCCCGATGGGCGAGCCCAGAGGCAGCATGGGGCCCAGGCTGGCAGTGGGGACAGGGAAAAACATCCCCTTTCCTGCCCCATGCCTGGCACCCCACACTGCAGCCACTCGCAGCCTGTGTGGAGCTGTCTGTGCCTGCTCAGGACAGCCCTGCACAGGCTGCGAGTGGCTGCAGCAGGGAGTGCCGGCCACGGAGCGGTGGAGGGGCTGCTTTTCCCCTCACACTCAGCACCAGCTCCTTCCCTGCCGGCAAGCAGTGGGTCGGGGCTATACGCTGCCCCCCGCCTATACTGCAGGGCACTGGCAGTGAGCGGGCACAGGGCCTGCACTCGTGTCCCAGGGCCAGTGCCAGCAAGGCCCAGAGCAGGGCAGCAGGAATAGAGGGTTCCCGCCAGCAGGGGCTCTATGGAGCCACGCCAGTTCCCCGCTCTCTCTGCTGGTGCAGCCCAGCTCGGCTCCACAGGCCCCTGCCAGCCTGTGCCCTGCTCTGGGCTCCACTGGTGCTGGCCCTGGGACATTGGTCCCAAGATGGTGACCAGGGGGCAGGGCATCTGTCAAGTGGGGCTACCCATGCAGCCCTCGACAGCTTGCCACAACTTGGTAAGCGGCCCTCTGCCGGAAATAATTGCCTGCCCTTGGTTTAACTTCTGCTGAAAAAAACCTTCCTAATAGGATACTGGGAAACAGTGTTATACTGACCAGGTTTGTCTACTAATTTTATGTGCCCTGTTTCCAAATTATACACAGTTTGAATGGAAAAACATGAATCTTGCTTTTAAAATGTTGTTATATGAAATAGAAATAGGAATGGGCACAATGGAAAAACTGGCTTGTGTCTCCTGGCAAGAAAGTTTATTTTTTAAGCAAGTTCTACTAGTTTTCAGCTCTACCAGCCTTGATAATTTTTGCAGGGCTTCTTATTACAAGCTACGCCATACACCTTCTGGTAAAAACAACCACCTCTTTCCATTCTGAAAACCAGAACATCAGGAGGGTCTTTTTTCCCCTTAAAATAAAAAAGGAAATGTGGGGGGGAGGTATTACTATTTTGCATCTCTTTGTACTACCATTGTGCCTACAATTCCATATACACCTGGTTAAGCCCTATTTATACATAAGCTCAAGCCCTGTTTTACCCAAACAGATTGCATTGCAGGTTTGGGCTGCAGAATAAAAATTATCTGTATCCTGGAGAATACACAATGATCTTCTTAGCTGATTGAAACAGGAAGGCTTAGCTTGATAGCAGTGAAATTTTTAAGAATTTTTTTTTTTGCAAAACTCCTCTTCTGTGCAGTGCTAAACGTGCATTTGTTAGTTAATTTTCCCTACAGAGAAGGAACAAGATGAATGGCAGTCATTGGTACACTTGTTTTTTCAGTGGCAATTTTCTCCCACTCCTACCCCCTATAACAACCCATTGCATTTGTTACACTTTCTTTCCCCTCCAGGGAATAAATGGGTCTTCAATAGTCAGAATGACAGTGGATATTTGTTTCATTGAAAAAGAATAGTTCAGTCCCCAGAAGGGTAAGCCTGAATTCCAAACCAAAGCCTTTTTATGCTTTCTGTCCTAGCCACAATTTCCTGTGGAAAATAATTAAAATGACAGGATTGCTTTAAATAGAGCTGTTTTATATGGAACACAGTATCAGCAGAATATAGGCTTATTGCACAAGAGCCACAGCTGTCTCCTTTAAAAAAATGCCATCCATCAAAGCACTTTTATTAGTTATGAGTATTTGTTTCCTCACAAGAGAGCTAGACAGACAAATGAAAACATTAAAGATTTGTTAATGCTGTTCTAAATATGCTTTATAGTATTTTATGGCTTAGCCAGAGTTATACATGGGAAATCACATCACATCATCACTTTCTTTTTTGCAAGTAATTTCTACTAAAGCAAGCACCAACATAGGCTGTGAAAAATGCATTTAAAAGCTCTGAGATTAAACTGAGTCACAGCCCTGAATCAAAAGTGAATTAGAGAAAAGTAGTGCTATCTGTTTATGTACAAACTAAAACTGATATGTTGTCAGAGAAAAAGACTGGGCAATCATATACTTTGAAGTTAGTACAGTTTAAACTCACTTCTGACAATGAGAGGAATTGTTGAAACATTCTTTGCTGCTTCTAAAGGCACATTAATAATAAAATCAAGTATGAGAACAGCAGTATTTGTTAACGCCACACAGACGTCTGTTCTAATAAATTTTTTCATGATTTTTCCCCAACCCCTAATTATATTAACATAAAAAGTACATTTTTGCCGTCCTTGTAAACAAGAGAGTGCTTCATATCTAGTTCCACCTATTAGGCCTCTATGTGGCACTTAAGCATCCAAGGCCCCATCTGTATTTTACAGGTATTGCGCAAGTAACTGAGAGCAGCAACCCACACACAGTACTTATCATGCCATAGAAAGGTTCAACCAGTTATAAAGTTAGACCTTGAAAATGTGTGCTAACTTTCTAGCTGGTCGCTATTCAGCTTTAATTTGCATGTGTAGGAGGGTCTGTTCCTGTGACTGGGAGCCCCAGCCACAGGGGTGCACCATGCACAGCCAGGGCAGGGAGTCCTACAGCTAAGAAGACGCTCCATCCTGGTTATGACGCACTGCCTTGGCTGCAAGTCCTGTCAGCTATGGGATTCACAGCTGCAGGAGCTTTTTACTTGCCAGGACAGAGGGAGCCCACTATGGTGATCCTGGGCTCCCTCTGCACCAGCAGTAAGGCGTGATAGGATCTGATGCTGGTTTTCACGATCACACCTCCTGCTATAGCCATGTGTGGCATGGCAGGAGGCACAATTGTGTAGCTCACACGCATCAGATCCCATGGCACTTTTAACTAAATGTCTAGTGGGCTCCAAATGCAATCAAATTCTACCCTGCTCAAAATCTTAAGAAAGCATTAATGCTTTAGTAGTGTTCCTTCATTGTAGCATTGAGACTAAAGTATAAAAAGTGGTGTGAAGGAAGAGGAGCTACCCAGCTTTTATATTAATGGTTTTTTGTAGATTTGAACAGAATGGAATAGAATTCCACTTAAATGCCAAATATGTGGCAAAGGAAATGTCCCAGCGTGTCTTGTTTCAATGTGGAGCATGCAGCTGTGAGCTTGACCCTTTTTTTTAATCATCAGATCTTCCATGACTTGTCCTCTGACCCTAGACAAGATGCTTATTCAAATCTCATTCTTCTTGCTTGACACCAATATATAAAATGTGTATACCACATGAAATTTCATGTTTGTGTAGTATTTGAAGTCATTGGATGGAAGGAAAACAAAATATTTCCTATTAAACCAATGCTTTGTCAGACTATAAGGATTAACTCTTTACTAATGCTTTTGTTATAGAAGCAGGACAAACTAAGTCACCAATCCTGTAAACCGTTGTGCATGTGAATGCATTCACACACAGGAACAGTCCCACTGAACTCAGTAGAGCTTTCTGCATCGGTACGATCAAACGTGGGGATACAATAGTTATAGGTCTGGGGTCTAAATGATTGTCATTACTTTCTGCATGGATGGAGATTGGCATGAGCTCAGCTCTAGCCCCTAGTTTAAGGCAGGGTTGTTATTCTAAGCATTTAATGGAAAATGTGTTCTCAGGTAGCCAGGGTGATGATAATTTTAAGTTCCTATAAGTAACTAAAGTTTGTGTCATGTAGTGGGTAGCAACACCAGTTTCATATTTCAAAGATATTGAGTGCATATCTTACCAAGGTGTTTAGTATGCATTAGTATTAAAAACCACTAGCAATTATTTTTCCATCAATGCTATGAGTGGTTCCAAGTTCACACTTTGCTAAAGCAAAAAAAAATTGAACCCAAAATGGTTCACATGTTTAAAAAAAGTATTTAAACCAGTGATTAAGCCGTATGTGATCTTTTCTATAAACAGCTGCATTAGAAAATAGAGTCTTTTTAAACTGTTTTAAGACGGAACTAAATTTGCCTCTCTGCCAGGGTTAGATGATCACATGCAGGAGATCCAGGTAGGCAGCAGGGGGATCAGCTTGACTTTGCATCTGTTGTGCCCTCAACAAGATTATCCAGGTGTGGGGAAGGTGGTTTGGGTTTGGGCTTTTTGTTTGCATTCAATATAAATTGTATCTTAAGATATATTCAAAATACTGGGTCAGAGCTGATGTCTACCCAGCTTAGAATCTTGCTTCTGACAGTAGCCGACATCAGCTGCTTCAAAGTACGAAAGCCTCAGCTATAGATGTTTAAAGGAAATTTCCCCCATTGGCCACCTCCTTGATTTCACCAAGTTCTTTCTGGTGGCTTCCAAACTTCTGAATGTTCATAGATTTCATAGACATTTGGGCTGGAAGGGACCCCAGAGGATCGAGTCCAGCCCCCC
>NW_017728931.1:23335089-23336491 GCF_001723895.1 Crocodylus porosus | reverse complement strand
CTTTCATCTGTAAAGCTAACCAGCATAGCACTACCAAGCCTATATGCGTTGTGCAGGTTTTTCCTCCCAAGGTGAAGAACCTTGCATTTTTCGGTGTTGAACACCATCAGGTTCTCTCATCCGTCCATTTCATGAATCTGTCCACATAGGCCTGGATCACCCTCCTGTCCTCAGGGGTGGATGCTTTACCCCAGAGTTTGGTGTCGTCGGCAAACTTGGCCAGTCCGCTTCTGACACCAATGTCTACATCATTGATGTAGATGTTGAACAGTATAGGCCATAGGACAGAGCCTTGTGGGACCCCACGGGTCACAGCACACCAAGACGATTGGCTCCTGTCGACCACTACCCTCTGGGTCCTACCGCAGAGCCAGTTCCCCAGCCAGTGGATCTTGGTGATGTCAAGGCCACAGTTAGCCAGTTTAACCAAGAGGTGATCGTGGGATACCAAATTGAAGGCTTTTTTAATGTCCAAGTGTATGATGTCAATCTCTTCCCCTTTGTCCAGGTGATAAGTCACATGGTCATAAAAGGAAATGAAATGAGAATGGTCAAGCAAGACCTACCCACAACAAACCCTCAGGATATTGCCTTCAGCTAGTCTGTTAAGGATGTCCTCCTTGATAATCTTTTCCAAGACTTTCCCCAGGATAGAGGTCAGGCTGATGGGCCTGTAGTTTGCCGGATCTACTTTCCTTCCTTTCTTGAAGATAGGCACAATATATGTCCTCTTGCAGTCATCGGGCACTTCACCAGAACGCCAAGAACTCTCAAAGATCCATGCCAGGAGCTAAGCTATGATGCTCGCCAGCTCTTTGAGTAGTCTTGGGTGTAACCCATCAGGCATAGTTACTGCATTTTTAAAATGTAATTGCAATTCTGTGTAACTAATTGTTTGTAAGGAAGGGGCTTAAGTCTTTCATAGTTTCATAGTTTCTAGGGTTGGAAGGGACCTGAGTAGACCATCTAGTCTGACATCCCGCCATGGCAGGAAACAATACTGGGGTCAAACAAACCCAGCAAGATGTTCATCTAACCTCCTCTTAAAAACCGCCAGGGTAGGAGCCAGGAACACCTCTCTCGGAAGTTGGTTCCAGACCCTAGCCGCCCTGACCATGAAGTAGTGCTTACTGATATCTAGCCTAAACCTGCCCTCTGCCAGCTTGTGACTGTTGTTCCTGGTCACTCCTGGCAGTGCACGGGGGAACAGTGACTCCCCCAATACCCACTGATCCCCCCTGACTAGTTTATAAAAGGCCACTAGATCCCCCCTCAGCCTTCTCTTTTGGAGGCTGAACAGGTTCAGGTCCTGTAGCCTCTCCTCATAGGGCCTGCCCTGCTGTCCCCTGATCATGCGAGTGGTCCTCCTCTGGACCCTCTTGATGCTGTTCACATCACTCTT
>NW_017728931.1:23332217-23335078 GCF_001723895.1 Crocodylus porosus | reverse complement strand
CCCCAGCTGACTTCCTGCCCTTTGGGTAGGGGGCTGGACTCGATGATCTCCCGAGGTCCCTTCCAGCCCTAATGTCTATGAAATCTATGAAATCTGCAATGTGCACGTGGCCAGCCCAGCAGCTTAGAGAGCACCATTCAGCTGGTGAGTCTTTTGTGGAGGAAAAGGGGCAGGGGGAGAGAAGGGGAATGGGGGGAGCAGATTGTGGGCCCCCCCTGGTGAGGGAGGATGGGGGCTGGGACTGGGGAAGGTGCTGCCCACCCAGGGCAGGGCACGGGACATAGTCATGAGCAGCTTGTCCGGGGGGAGTGCGGGAAAGTGGAGGTAGCTCCCACCACTGCATGCACTGCTGGGCGAGCATGGGGGGGTCCCCCCCCCCCGATCTGTGCATGCTTGCCCCGGACGGCGAAATTCCTTGCTATGGCACTGCCTGCTAGTGCCAATTTGTGGCAGTGATATTTGTGAAGAGCACGTGTATCTGCTAGAAACTGGACTGCTTACATCAACTTAGTTCACGTAGGTCATCAGTTGGGGGTGACTTTCAATCACATTACTAACTGGGCTGTACCTGACCCAGTGACCCTGAGGTGAATGGTTCTCTAGCTTATTACCAATCTCCCAAGTCATCCAGTCCCCTTTATTCCTATTAAGCATGTTACTTCCTGTTTATATTGTACATTATTTTGCTGGACTATATTAGTGAATATACAGAATAATCCAGCCTTAGATACTCCACTAAAAGTATATGGGACTAGCAGTGTAATATAATAATTGCACACACACACACACAACAGTCAGTCAGAAAGTAATCTCTCATATTTCTTTCTTAGCCAAATATTATTAAAAAATATTAAACTTTGTGCAGAAAATGTTTACATTATTGCTGAACACAACTGTATTTCAACATAGTCTCCTGTGTTTTTCCACTGATAAACAAGGACATGTTTCCTGACATAACCAAAGTCCTTGTCCTTCCATATAAAAATATATGGGAAAGTAATTTTAGTGGGGTATCTAAGGCTGAATCACCTTGTAGTTCCTAAGATCTATGATGAAGCGGAGCCATAATTACTCACTTTAAATATGTCATTCCTTTTTCATCTTGTATGCTTATATTTTGCCACTGATGTGTTATATTTTGCCAGTGAGCAAAGCAGTTGCAAACTGGCAAACTAAATGGATTTTGTATCACCCCATTCCCTGTCTGGCCCTTCTACCTGGCCACTCAACTCAAAATGTTTTTTCTGAGTCTTTCAAAGGAATGCAGACCTTTAACTGGCTACGGTCTTAGAGGTTAAGTAAAATCTTTCACTTTTATAAAAAAAATATAAGGTTGGGGGGAAAGAAAGTCCGTTTTTTTACATGAACTTCTGGTTACTTTGCCTGTATTGCATTTTTTTCTATTCTTAATATGAATGTATTGATTTGCATAGTGCCAGAAGCCCTTTGGGACTTTTCTGCTATTCTGCTCAAAGTCACCTTCCTCTTCTAGGGACTGATACCAAATATGACATTACCCATTCTACAACAACTTTGGTTGGGGCTGGTTTGCCCTTTTATTGCACCATGAATTGGTTGAATGTGTGGTATGTTGCAATTTATTATGTGATTAGCATGCTAATTGCACAATAAATGCAATGTCTGCCAGGATCCTGAGAGCTAAAAATGTTTACAATAAAAAAAACAAAAGAAAAAAAGAAAAAGGAAAAAGAAGGATGGAATAGCACTTGCCTTCATCTCCATCATCTCCAAAGGGGTAGAAAAGAGCAACTGCTAAGTTGATGAACACAGCCAGGTTGAACGAAATGCTCCCCCAGAGAGAGATATGTCTAGAGAACCAGAACAGGGCTGGATTATCTAGGAGGAAGAGCAAAGCAGTATTGAAAATGAAAAGAACATACATGAGTTTAATGAGTAACAGCTCCAAGAAAACAAGGCAGGTGACTTAAGGAAGAAAAATTAAGTAAATGGTTAAAAAAAAAGTAATCACTAAATGGGATAAAAAACAGACATTTTAAATAGTTTAATGGTCATATTATTGCATTTTCACAGCACTTTTAATCCAGAAGAACCCCAGAACACTTCATTTCAAATAACTGCCTTAATAATGGGAGTTTGCATTTGGTGGGAGAAGGCAATCCAGGTGATTTCACAGCAATCAGTACTCTGCACATATCAGTGGGTGGAGAGAAAGAATTTTTCCTAGAAAATTAAAACGCATTCCCCCCCCCCCAGTCGAAATTAGAATGGACTTCTATGTCCTCAGAGACCTCAAGACTATGTTTTTCTCCCCACAAAGATCAACAACTCAATTTACCTGAAGGAGACGGGACGAATTAACCTTTAAAATGATCAAATATATGGATCTGGAGAATCTAAATATATCACGTGTGATACAACCTAACACTAACTAAATCATTTTCTACTACATTTTTAAAGTGCTTAGAATGCCGCAACTTAAGTCAGGAACCTATTGTGTTAGGTGCTGTACAAATGCATAGAAAGAGTCCCTATCCCCAAGAGCTTACCAGCTAACTAGGCAAGACTGACAATGCATTGGAGAGAGAAGAGACAGGTGAGTGATCTGCCCAAGTCGCTGAACAAGTCAGTGAAAAAGCCAGAAATACATAGAATCACAGAATCAATGAGTCAGAAGGGACCTAGACAGATCATCTAGTCTGACCCCCTGCCATGGGCAGGAATGACACCAGGGATGGGAGGGGTCGTAAGACCCCAGCCAGGTGCCTATCCAGTCTCCTCTTGAAGATTTCCAGGGAAGGTGAGAGGCATCACCTCTCTGGGAAGCCCATTCCAGGCTCTGGCCACCCTTACAGTGAAGTAGTTCTTCCTAATATCTAACC
>NW_017728931.1:23310937-23332117 GCF_001723895.1 Crocodylus porosus | reverse complement strand
CGCTGACTTGGATACATCTAAGCCCTCCAGGTAATCCTTAACTAGGTCTGAACTAATGGGGGACTCTCATCCTTCCTGGGCCTCTCTATGCTACCACCAGAGAGCAGCCCATTGTCAGCAGACAGGAACATGGAAGCAAAGAACTTGTTAAAGAGTTCTGTCTTCTCTTGCGCATCCATCACCATTTCCCTGCCCTGCCCTGCCCTGCCCTGCCCTGTCCTGTCCTGCCCTGCCCCGCCCCGTAGGGGTCCAATGTTACCCCGAGACTTCTTCTTGCTACCTGTATACTTGAAGAAGGACTTTTTGTTATCCTTAATCCCAGAAGCTAATTTAAGCTCCAGTACTGCTTTAGCCTTCCTTACCAAATACCTACAAGCTCAGGTCAGGGAGGTGTACTGACCCCTGCTTCCACTGCCAATACGCTTTTTTCTTTGCCCTCAGGCCAGCCTGGATATCCGCGCTCAGCCATGAAGGTTTCTTGGACCCTTTTCTCACCTTCCTGAGCAGTGGAATTGCATCCTGCTGCACCCCAAGGACAGCCTCCTTGAGGAAGGACCACCTTTCCTGGACCCCCATACTAGCTACACCCTGGGCTCTGAGTGCCTCCCTGACTACTGCCCTGAGCATATCAAAGTTGGCTTTCCTAAAGTCAAGTATTTGCGCTGTGCTAGTTACCCTCCCCACCTTTCTCTGAATAGCAAACTGGATCATTTCATGATCACTGTCCCATAGGCTCCCTTGTACTAGCACATCTCCCACCAGGTCGTCCCTAGAGGCTAACACCAGATCCAGTATGGCGTTTTCCCTAGTGGGGACGAGTACCTCCTGCACGATCTAAGTCTGTTCTGTATCAGTCTAGGATACGATGTATAGAATGACAACTCCTTGCTATATAAATCAATATTTAAAACAAAAGCATTTAAACAGTTGTATTTACAAATATGGTGCCTAGCTTGTGACAGAGCAGCTTCAGTGCTCTGTCACTTTAAAGGCCGGAGGCCAGCCGCCAGGTGTCTGACTAGGGTAGCCATGTTGGAGAGCTCTGGTATGAGAGCAGAACAGTCTGGTTGGAGAAACCCAGGAGGCAACACTGGGCTGAGCTGCTCCTGGAAAACTTCGGAAGTAAGGGTGAGGCTATGCGGAAGGAGGAGGCCTCACTGGTCCTGGACATGACCTGAAACTGAACCCTGCTGGGACAGCAAGGCCTGGTGGTCCTGACTGTGGTGGGGCAGGGCCACTTAAATGCCAGGCTTGAGAACCACCCCAGTGTAAGGTGGGTTGGAGCACCTAAACCCTTGCCCCCACCTTAGGGTCGGTGTGTTAACCAGAGTCATGGGCCAGGCTCACCAGTGCCTATGAGAGTGTTCAATCCCATGCCCAATGAGAGGGCGGAGTAGTGTGACCCTGGGAGAGGGAGGAGTTAAGAGGCCCTGGGAGGGGGTGAAGAGTGTGGCCCCAGAGAAGAAGGGGTAGAGTATTGGCCCAGTGAGGGGAGTGGGCGCAAAGTTGGCCCACAGTTCTGCAAGTCGCCTAGCATTTGCTCAGCTGATGGTAGTGGGAGATGCTCAAAAGGCTGCATACCTGCTGGTCAAGATGAGAAGAGATAAGCCTGATGGCCCTCTGGGGTCACTTAAAGGAAGCAAGGGTGGGGTGTGTGTGGCCCAAGGGGGTGGTATGAGAGAAACCCATGGCAGGCGATGTGAGAGCCCTGGTGAGAGCAGGGGGAATGAAAGAGGCCCTGGCGAGATGGGGTGGTACATGTGTGGGCCAGAACGGGGCAGTAAGCAAGGGGCCTAATTGTGCACCAAGTTTGGTCTGGTCCTCTGCGAGGCATGGGACATGTGTAGGGGTGGTTGAAGCATGTACGTCAGGCCCTTGACATCAGGGCAGATTGAAGGACTGCCTCCCACCTCTTAACATAAAAAAAGTTGGACATCAAGGCATGGCAGGAGAAAGAGGCAGGTGGTTACCCCAAGGACAAAGGAGTGGGCTGGTTTTCTGACTGGGTCATGAGTTGGTTCCTTTCTGTCACTTAGCTATTTGAAGATCATAGATTTCTATTAACTATTTAAAGATCTGTAGATAGAGATAGCCTTTTCTCTGTGGCTTTAGGGGACAGGGCTAGGAGCAATGACCTCAAGATGCAGCAGATGACATTTAGGTTGGAGATTAGGAGGAACTTTTTGACTACATGGTTGGTTAAGCATTGGAACAAGCTAATTAGACAAGTTTTGGAATCTCCATCCTTGGAAGTTTTCAAGAGCAGGTTAAACTGACACTTGGCTGAGATGGTCGTGTCAGGGATGACCCTACCTTGAGTAGGGGGCTAGACCAGATGACCTTGTGAGGTCCCTTCTAGTCCTACTGTCCTCTGAATTTCCTGTAAACAGGAAAGATGCATCCTTGGGTTTCCTACACCTTTCTGCTTCCTGTTGGCCTGCAGATGCTCTCAGACTTTTTCCCTGTAAATGAGGGTACAGTTGACTTCCGTAAAACAGAAAAACTTTTCAAACTAAATGTGTTTGTCTCGGGGCCAATTCAGTTCTAATTAACCACAGTTAGAGTCAGTTCAGACTAAACATCCATATTTCACTTGTGATAAACTTGTGCTGCTGACTTCTGGAATTTTAAGATGTTGCGCATAACATACTCTAGTTTCAAGCAAAACAGCACTGTGTGATAACAGTGACTCAGACACTGGGTTAGAGAAGGAACACTACTTGAATTTGTATTGTTTTTTCATTATATTATATTGTATTCTCATTACATACTTCACAAATGAGAAGAAATGAAGGGGAATTACTTTCTGAATAAAAAACCAAAACATATCTGCTTTTGCACTGTACAAGTCAGTTCCCCTAGTTAGAATGGGGCTAGCCTTGTGTGCATGTGTGTTACTGTATGTTTTAACTAACCCAGTTCTGCATTGTTAGCAGAGTAATTATTCCAGAATAAAATGCGTGCACGGGGAGCTATTCTAGAATAGCGTATTCTGTAACCACGGTTTATTTCTCTATGTAAACAAGGGCTCACACAGACATCAACATAAGTAGGACTGAATTTTACAATGAAATCTTTTCACTGTTTCTGAAAATAGACATATCATCTACAAATTACACTCTGGGAAATGAAACAAAAACTGAAGCCAATGTTTTCATAGCAGCAGAAGCTTCAAATTAAATCATTCCTCTCTGGCTAACCAAACCCCTGCTGTGTTGACTGTATATGGTATTCTTTGCTTCCTTCCCAATCAGTAGTGTAATGTTGCCATGAGTCCTTAAACAGCTGCTGCATCCTACCTCAGAGGCATCTCCATTTTCATGATAGGTGAAGCAATCTTTTTCTCTCTCCCTCCCCATATATATCACTTCTTTATCTCTCAGGAGTGTTGTGAAGCGTAATTAGTTAGTAGGTTTGATTCACCCCCACACGTGCACGTGGCAGCAATATGCAGCTAGTAGAGGCTACTGTGACAGAGGAGGGGCTCAGAGCCTATGACACGACAGCCAGCAGACTATCTTCTGTATCCTCTGTGAAATACAACAGCAGGGAGCAGTTTTTAACTCCTATATGTGGCTTCTAAAAGAGGCACCCATTGAACCAGTCAATTCAATGCAACAACTAATTGCATCCCCTGGATGTTCTGGCCATGCCCTTCTCTAAACAACCCCAGCAAGATCTGTGCCCTCCAGCAGAATGACAGTTGCAAGCAGCTTTATACCAGCTGAAGGGCTGGTTGTAGATATTCTCAATAAAACATTCCCAAGCTTTTCAATGCTCAGTTAGTGACCTGCAAACTTCAAGTATGAGGTAATATTTTTTCCTTTATTTTTTAATATTGGGGGCCAATATTTCCCTTAGCCTAAGTGGATGCAACTCTTTTGAGGTTAATGGAGTTATTCACTTTTAGTCCAACACTCAATTTAGCTGTTAGGTCTCAAGCAATCATATTTAAAATATTGTTTTAATTAGTGATTTTTCCATATTTATGTCTCCTTTTGGTGTCTTGCAAGTGTTTCTAGTGATCTGAGCTCTAAGGCTCAGAAAAAAAAATCTTACTGTAAAATCAGGGTGACAGAAAAGAAAAATAAATTAAAATGGAAAATATCTGCATGGGTGATTTACAGGTTTGAAATACTACAACCCAGTTCTTAAAACTCTATTACTTACTTCTAATTTTTTTCTGCCATTTCATTTCATTGTACAGATCCTCTGTCTGCTGAAAGAAGTCATTCACTTTGCTCCCTTGTTCATCTCTCTCTGTTGTATTGAGTACACGACTTTTAGATTCTCGAGTGAGGAATTCACAGATATTTGGGACAGGAAAAACTATTTGTTCCATAGTCCTATCATGACGAACAATCTGTGAATACAAATGTGTGTATTGTTCAGGTACAGAGACTTTTCAAACAGTTCATGATTCCCTTATTACTTGGAGCTTCCTTTTAATTACAAGGTAATGTATAATTAAGCTCAATAATATGTTACTTACAGTAAAACAGTGGATGAAAATACCTAAACATACAATTTATAATAAAACTGTGCTTTTGTTCTCAAACACTGCCTAAAAAAAGGTTAGTGATATGCCTCAAGGAAAAAAATGGGATCCAAACATGCTCAAATTTTGTGGATGTTTTAACTTTGAACTGGTAACAAATATGTACATCTAACTACTGAACATTTTAATACAGAACTTCACTTTGTAGTCGGTACCTATTGCTATAATGATGTATATTATGGAGGTGACTACATGCATCCAGCCCCGTTACACATAGCAGCTAAAATTCATGAGAATTGGATACTTATTTAACGAAGCCAAGGCTTTGCTATTATTAGCATTTTGGAACCAACAGAGTTATCTGAGAATGAGCTGGATTCTATTCCACCTCAGTGCATCATCATCAAAATTCTTTCCTGATTCTGTCTGTGGAGTCTGTGTGAAGTAATGGGCAGAAAACCCATCTTGGCTCTTAGATCCCATGTTTGTAGAGCAAGAAGTTAGAAAAAAAATACTTTCAAACTGAACAAGCTGGATAATGATCAGAAGCAGAATACATCTAGAACTCTGCAATGGGCCCAGGCCTGCTACTGAAACAGTTTACTTTTTAAAAGAATTTTTTTTACATACTTTTACCTAAAAGATGGGTGACACATATTTGTGTCTGCCTGTTAATACATATTTTCATGCTGTAAATGCTCAAAGAGAGCTGGCCCTTTGAGAGAACTCTAGAGGTTTTACCTGTGACTAATTTACCTCTAAATCCAGGAGTTGTGGGGGGAGCATGTGACTAGGAACTGGACTGGCTGCTGGGGTGGAATAAAAGGGCAACCTGAGGTTTATCGGGTGAGAGACTTAAAGAAAAAGAAAGTTACGTGACCTTCTCTACAGACTGAGACCTCTACAGGAGGCCCAGGGTCAGAAATCGCCTTGGTAGTGGGCTCCCCAAAAAAGGCTTTTGGAAATGGTGGGTATTAGGAACCAGGATTGGAAAGGACTTTCTAGGCTCAGCAGAGCCTGGAAGGAATTTAAAAACAGCTGAAGAGGACTGGTTTTATTTAAGTTGATGTTGAATTGTGATTTTTTTTTAAAATAAAAACCAGGCCCTGAGAGGTGTTTGACATGTGTGAGCCTATGTACAACCACACCATACTGTGATCACCCTTATTAACCCATTTTGCCTTAGGTGAATAGTCTCCAAAGGGCTGCCAGATGAACCTGTTGTATGAATTCCCTTACAACTGCCAGCCTTGAACTACACCCCTTCTCCTATTGCCAAAGGCACAAAATATCTATCAATATGTGGATGTATTTTACAGTATGGAAAGGAGATGATTAACCAGACCAGCCTTGCTCTTTTAAACACAACTTTTAAGAACCACCACACCATTCCAAAAACTTATTTGCGTTGCAGCCAAAGTTTTCATGTGATCAGTAAACTTCATTGGCTTTAAAAGTAGGATTCATTTATTTGAGTGATGCTCTATGGAAGGTTATTTTTGTCACTAAGACACTGCTGCTATTCACAGTCATTATTTCCTTGACAAAAAATGTTCCGTATCATGTAGGGATGCTACTATAAAACAATTGTTTGAAATGTAGCAAGCCAACCCGAAAGTATGTGTGGGCCCTTATTTCTCCGCACCACCCAATATCACGTTATTCAGCTTTTTTCCTTTCAGAAATAATCTACACAATTTAAATAAACTTTGTTGTTCAGAAGAAATCTAAAAGGAAACTATATACACAGTAGGAAATAAATGTGCCTCGAGCTACAATATTTTCTTTTCAGTGAGCAACTTTTTACCTCAATCTGCGCTGTGTGATTGGCATAGTATTTCAAGGCTTCATCCCCTTCATCTGGATCAGACCCTGGCTTCAGCATCTGCTGTAATGTTTTATTGTGTCGAGCCAACTAGAAAAAGAAAAATATCCAATTTATTTCCTGTTGCTGCATCTTCAGGTTTACCATCTCTGCTTAACGCACACATACCCTTGCTCAACCCACTGGGACTCTTTGCATAGACAATGAGAAAAATGTAATTTGATGAGAACAATATAAATTTAGTGTTATAAAGCCAGGAGTGAGTCTGCAGCTCAGATTTAAGAATGCCAACTTTGCCAGAAGAACAGACATCGTATTGAAGGATTTTGCTCAGATATCCAAAGGTTGGGTAAAAGACCTACTCAATTAAGTTTTTCTGTAAAATCAGCCTACCTCTGTTAGTCTCATTTTTCCAAATTATGTAATTACATTCCGCAAATCTTCATTTCCTCCATGATTTTAAATAAATGAAATATATTGCAATATGCAGTTGTGTGGGGTGGCTGGCCATGTTTAATAACTGATATATTACTACCCCAGAGCAGGCTGCATTTCAGCATTAGACAAAATTATTCCTATAAAGTGTATAGAATCTATAAAATAATGTATGCCTTGTTTGATATTAAGGGCTTCTTAAACACAAGTGGGTTTTTATTGAAACACAACAGTGAAGAATTTCATGAAGTTACAGTATAAGTCCCAGCACAATGAGAAACACAGACTTAATAAAAAAAAAACACCTGATGCATTGCTAAGGAAGACAATTACCGAAACAACCAGAATGCCATCTAGCTTAGATACAGTGTTAGTATATATATACTTCAAAGCATTTTACAAGAAGACAACAGTACTATTATCCCCATTTTATGGATGCAGAAACTGACACAGAGTAAGGAACTGATCTTTGGTCACCTAGTAAAACTAATGACAGAGCCAGGAACAGGTGTCCTGAGTCCCAGTCTGGTGTCTATTCAGTGAGTCACAAAAGGCTGGACTCAGTGACAGAGCTAACCTTACTGCTCACACAGATACAACTAAGGTTCAGAACTAGTAATGATCCCCATGGAGTATAATTTGGAACTCCAACTAAATGCCAAGGCTATAAGATCAGTGGTATAAGGAGTGGCAATGGTCAATTCTAGCAGTCACATATGACTAGGCAGTGGATAAAGAGGGCTACAGGCTCTACAGGAAGGATTGGGTTGGAAAGAAGAGTGGAGGGGTGGCCTTCTCTGATTCTATAATTAGCCCCTGGCTAATTATGTATTTGTTTAAAACACTTCTTCAATCAATATTAATATTCTTAAATATATCCCCATGTTCATACACAACAAGAAAAGGGAAATAAAAGCACACAGGTCAACTTCATTATACAGCATATCATTCTGTATCCCACTGTCATGTCCTCTTACATTTGTCTCTCTAAACTGAACAACCCCATCCCTTCCATCTCTCCTCATACAGACATCTCACCATGATTCTGATCATGTTCACTGTGTATTATTAAAAGCCTTCTATTTTCATCTATGTTTTCTTTGAGATAAAGTGAACAAAACTGGAGAGAGAAAGAGCATGCGTATACTGCTTTAAGTGATGAATGAATCTCAGTAGAGGCAAATATAAGCCAATTTTCATCTTTCTATAATATAGAGGAACTTTTTCTGCGTATGGACCATTTTCTTCCAATCTCTATAATAGAAAGCCAGTCGGAAATTTGTTTACAGTTTCTTAGCGCTGGTTTCCTGGTGTTAAAAATGATGTTGTTTTGCAACATCAAATATGCTGCCACCATCCATTCTATAGATGAAGAAATGCCTATTTCCATAAAGAAAAGTTTAATTTCTAAATAAATTAGAACTTACACAAGCTTTTGCCAACCAGGTGAAGCAGACCTTCCTTTAATTTTATGTGTTTCTATCTTTTCATACTTTATATTGTAAATGTAGCCTTTGATATGTACCAGTAACTGAAGTTCAGATTCATCACAAAATTATTTGGATTAGAAGGGACTTTCTATTCCCTCCTCTCTGTATTATGACATAATTGATTGTTTTATAACAATCTACCATTAATTGTAGCCTGGAATGGATCTAGATCAAAATGTTGGGCACATTAAGAAAATAAGCAGGTCATTGGTGATTTTGAAAGAAGCAGTCTCAAAACCAATTAAATTTTTTAGTATATTTCCTTATCAGCTCATGTTCATGTTAAGAGCTGAAGAGCTGCATTCTCTGAAAACCTGGCCAGGACTTTACTATATTTTATGTAATCTGTCAGGTGTCAAACTGTTAGTGCAGGAACTACTTTTTTGTTCTGTGCTTGCATGGTTGCACCAGCTGAAGTAGGTACTGCTCCTGGATTAAATCTCCCAGGTGCTATTGCTACTCAGGTAATACACACTACTGATGATATCTGTGACTTAGCAGTCAAGGTATAGCAGCCTACAGAGCTGTACCAGTTCAGATCGCAAATGCAGACAAGGTGAGGCAGGAAGTGCACCAGCTAGATTGACCTCTGATTAAAATTAGGGGAAATTCAACTACTGCAAACTGTGTTTTTTTATTACCTACCATTTTATTTACAGAGACAGTTTGCAGCCTACTGTCCATTAAATAGTGGTGGATATCCACAGATGGCAAGGCCCAACATAAGCCTGGAATGAGCCAAATGCCCTGAATAATAGATTTGGTGTTGCCATAAATAACAGTATGAGGAAACAGTGATATAATTAAATGCATTCATAGTACCAAAGTACAAGATAATAAAGTTTATAATAACAAAATGAATAACCTTACAGCAAGAACAATTATCTGCCATGGTCCAATGCGAGTTAGGAACTAAAAATAGGAGACAGAATAATGGTAAGATACCATAGAACTGTTACTTCAGCAAACAGAACTCTTTCTACAGCTCTACTTCCATGCCTCTGCATTTGTGATAGAAAGAATTTAGAGATCAGATGTGAAATGTGCTCCCTGCCAGCAGACCCTTTTGCCTGTTGCAGAGCCTTTTCAGGATCAAAGCTATAATAATGAAAGCGACAAAAGTGAGACTCTAAAGAAAAGAAAGCTTTATTTTGGTATAAAGTTGTGGCACAAAGCATTAGTAATATATTGTAGATGACCAGAAAAAGGAGTGTGATCAAATAAGTATTTTTCATCCATGTGTTTGTAATGAAATAAATTTCCAAAGTATAGGATACGTTTTCCTGGGAGGCAACAAAAGAAGAGTAGGTAGAGGGGCAGTGCACTGAGAAACCTGACCATTGACCTAATGCTGGAATTTGCAGAGTCTGATACAACAGCTCTGAGATTTAAACTGTTGCATTGTTTCAACTGAGACGCTAGTGATATTAATTTAACTGTCAACTTGTTCACTATTTCACTGTTTGTCAAAGCACATGAAGGGGAGACACAGTATCATGTTATGACGAAAATCAGTGATTCCAAAAAAGAAAAAGAAAAAGCTGTCTAACTGATGCTGACTAAAGCGTTAACAAGTTGCAGGAAGGATCATTGGTTATTATGCTGAAGAGTTCTTGGTTTCTGAAAGACTGGAAAACACTGACAAAAATCTTAGTACAAAATGTGTACCACTGAAAGGTTTAGGAGAGATCAGAAGTAAAGATTACATCAGTACAGAAATGGTAGAGACAAATGACAAAACTAAACACTTGACATGGTATTTCTTTTAATTCTTCACAAAATGTTTATAAAATCAGATTCTCTTGTCCATGTAGATTCCAAACATGATCAGTGATGTGGAAAAACATGAGAAGCATTTTTTTAGCATTGACAAAGTATGTGTTTCTCCCAGGGTCTTTGCTTTTTAAATCAAGATTTCTTTGAAAACAGTTACTCTAACGTTATCCACCACAGAATAATTATCCTTTACTGGTTTGCAATACAAGATTGTCTTTCAGAAGAAATGCTTATTGAAAAAAAGCTTATGAAAAAGGTATTCCAGAATTGAATTTTTGTTTTGTTTTGTTTTTACTATTTTTTTTAGTAAAACATGAACACTTTCTATGATGCCTCCAGCTGAAATCTAGGCATCTGGCTGCACAAGACCGAATCACCCCTGACAGTTTTCTCTGTTAAAGCAAGGACCCTTTCATTTTCTGCTTAGCAAAGGATTGAGGAAAAAAGAGGCAGCAGGACAGTAAAAAAACCCAAGAGATAAAGGACTGAAAAAACAGCCAAGAGAGCAGAAAACAAGATGAGAAGGAAGCAAAAGAGAACAGGAGACAGAAAATGAGGTGCACAGTGCAGGGAACGGAAGAGTAGAGGTGCCTGTTATGTACCAGTTCATTGCATGTGGGACAGAAAAAGCCTCATAGTCCATTGGTGACTACAGAAAAAAAGAAGAAAATGAGAGTAAAATGTCATCATAACTATAACTAAGCAGAATTTTTTATTCTAAAGGGCTATAACAACAATAATAATGACTTCTCAGATCCCCATGTTCCAATCAAACTTGAATAGAGCTTTCTACTATGCACAGAGCAGCTTCCTTTCCAAAAGTCATTACAGTTTTACAGAGCAGCACCTTTGCACTTTACCACAAAGCAAACAATCTGTTAACAAACATGAGGAACAGCAGAAATCGAGCAATGGGAGACTCTTGAATCAAGTATTCACTGATTTTATTTAGATGATTATACTGTACACAGTACCTGAAAGAGTAAAGAGCTAACCTTCCCTGATGGTCTGCAATCTGAGGAGAGCCCTGGGGGTTCAGGAGGCACTGTGGATCATACTACTGACTTTTCCATAGACTCATATTTAATCTTTGACAGGCTCTTACTTCCCGGAGCCTCATTTTCTACATTTGGAAAATGGGATAATAATTAGGAGACATTAAAACTTTTTTAAGGATTGACAGCATTACAGGAAAAAAGGCCACTGTAGGTTAATGCAAATTCCTATTCTTAATCACTAACTCTCTGACCATCCCATGGTTACTTTTGCTCTGCTTCTTTTATGCCCCTTGAGAAATAGCAGGAAAAACTTTACGCAAACATTTCAGTGCAAACCTAATTTCAACTGGTCTTGTTCATAACTTTTTTTTCTGGCCCAGGTTGTTTGTATAAAAGCCAGTGGGAAAACTATTTTCATGCCTATAAGGTAAAAAAAAAATCATGACAAAAGAAAACTCATTTGGGAAGGAAATGGAAATACAAGAACACAGGACAACAGCCATCTCTAATTATCATCCTATTGTCTGTGGATATGGTGAGCAAAGGAGTAGATAAGGATGCAAGATGGTAAAAATGTATGAGATAATGGAGAAAAGTGAGTGAAGGGAGGTTGATATAGGATAATGCAAAGAGGAGACCCCTTACTTTACCAATCTTGACTTTAATCATAGCAAGAAATCAAATCCCAGTCATCTGTAATCTCTGTGATAGGGAGGTGAACCAAAGGCCCCAGAATATAGAATCTTAGTAAAGTAGGCCTGGAAGCGATCACTGGAGAACATCTAATCCACATCCCTGCCTGAAGCAAGATCATCCAAACCATCCCGTACAAATCATATCTAACCTATTACTAAAGCTGCCCTTTCAACCTGTTACATAGCCACAAATCATAGCATCCTAACCTGTCAGGTAAAGCAGAGGGACAGGGGGACAGTGTCCTACTGCTGAAAGGGTTTTTTAAATACATTCAAAAGATCCAAAGGAAAGGGAGCTGGATCTCTCACTACGGAGGAAGGCAAACCCCTCTCCCCCACCATGTTTTGTATTAATTGAAGGGGTAAAATTCTTTCCTGACCCCAAATATGGAGATCAATCTGATCCTGAGTGGAGGAGCAACACCCTCTTGCCAGGAACCTCCAGGTTCTAGTTCCTGCAAGACCATTAGCACACTTCAGTCAAAATCCTGCAAGACCATTAGCACACCTCAGTCAAAATCCCCAGTTCTGGCTGTAGTCAGGACCCGGTGTTTCTGAGGAAGGTGGAAATCCCCTCCCACCCCCCGCCCTCCCTGCCCAAAACATAGTAACAGGAAATGGAAAAAAATTACTTCCCAGCCCTGTGAAGCAACCTGGAAAGCCCAGAAGCATAGTTTCATAGATGTCAGGGTCGGAAGGGACCTTTTAGATCATTGAGTCTGACCCCCTGCCCTGGGCAGGAATGAGTGCTGGGGTCAGATGACCCCAGCCAGGTATCTGTCCAATCTCCTTTTAAACACCTCCAAGGAAGGGAGCAGCACCACCTCCCTTGGAAGTGCATTCCATATTTTGGCAGCCCTCACTGTAAAGAATTTTTTCCTGATGTCCAATCTGAATTTCCTTTCTTCCAGTTAGTGGCCATTATTTCTAGTTACCCCGTCAGGAGCCCTGGTAAATATTGTATCCCCTATTCTTGCTGAGTGTCCCCCTCAACCCGATGAGTTTGTAGGCAGCCACGAGATCGCCTCTTGGCCTCCTCTTGCGGAGGCTGAAGAGGTTCAGGTCTCCCAATAGGTCCACATAGGGTTTTTTCTGTAGGCCTTTAATCAGATGAGTGGCCCTCCTCTGAACCCTCTCCAGGCCATCCACATTCCTCCTGAAGTGTGGTGCCCAAAACTGGATGCAGTACTCCAGCTGCGGCCTCACCAGTGCTGTATAGAGGGGAAGTTTCACCTCCCTAGACCTGTTTGTGGTGCACCTACTTATGCAAGAAAGGGTGCAGTTAGCTTTACTTATTACCTCATCACACAGGTGACTCATGTTCATTTTGGAGTCAACTACGACTCTGATATCCATTTCTGCAGTTGTGCTACTTAGAGTGGTACCTCTCAGGCTGTAGGAGTGTTGATGATTCTCTCCCCAGGTACAACACATGACACTTACCCTTGTTAAACTAGATCCTATTCTGTTTGGCCCATTTCCCCAGCCTGTCCAAATCAGCCTGGATTTGCTCCCTGCTGTCTAGTCTGTGTACCTCCCCCCACAGTTTGGTGTTGTCAGCAAACTTGGACTAGGGAGTAGAAAGCACCCTGTCCAAATCACTAATGAAAATATTGAATAGTACCAGTCCCAGGATAGAGCCTTGGGGGACTCCACTGCCCACATTCCTCCAGGTAGAAACCGACCTGTCCGCCACCACTCTCTGGGTGTGTCCCATAAGCCAATTTTCTACCCACTGTTCTGTGTAATAATCTACATTGCAACTGTTTAGTTTATTGATACGAATTGGGTGTGACACTGTGTCAAAGGCATGGGAAATACCCATAGCTTAGCACAGTCATAGCTAGTTCTAGATCATCCCTAACCAATGCTTATCCAACCTCTTAACTGCTCAACAGTTCACTGGATGGAAAACTGGCTGCATGGTAGGACCCAGAAAGTTCTCATGAATGGATCGGTGTCATCCTAGCGAGAAGTGGCCGGTGGTGTCCCTCAGGGGTCCATGCTTAGACTGGTGCTTTTCAACATCTTTATCAATGATTTGGATGTGGGGGTGAAAAGCTTGCTGGTCAGGTTTGTAGATGACACCAAGTTATGAGGGAGCATGGTTATGCCAGAAAATAGGCTGCAGAGACAAGTGGATCTGGAAAGGCTGGAGAGTTGGGTGGACCAAAACCAGATGAAGTTCAACACTCAGAAGTGTGAGGTGCTCCATCTGGGGGCAAACAATCCCCAACATACCTACAGGATCGGTGGTGACAATTTGACTTGCACCACAGCCGAAAGACACCTGGGGTAGTGATCGATCATTGCATGAACATAAGCCGGCAGCGCAATGCTGTGGCCAGCAGAGCAAACAACATGCTGGCATGCATTAACTGTTGCATTTCATACAAAACTAAGGAAGTGAAACTCCCACTGTACTCCGGACTGGTGAGACTGCAGGAGTGCTGTGTCCAGTTCTAGGAACTGCACTAGAGGGCCCAGAGAAGAGCCAGCCGTATAATCAGGGGCTTGCAAGACAAGCCATACAAAGAGAGGCTGAGGGACTTGGGCCTCTTCAACCTATAGAAAAGTAGGCCAAAAGGGGACTTGGTAGTGGCTTACCACTACATCAGGGGAGTACATCAAGAATGGCTCAGGAGGACAACCCTGGGGAAGACCAGGAGCAATAGATACAAACTCCTGGAAGGCCACTTCAGGCTCAATTCCAGGAAAAACTCCTTTACAGTCAGGGTGTCCAGACTGTGGAATAAACTTCCTCCAGTGGTGGTGCAGTCACCTACCCTGAAAATCTTCAAAAGGAGACTGGATGGTCTCCCTGACCCCAGTTGTCTTTTCCTGCCTAGTGCAGGGGGACTGGACCTAATGGTCTACAAGGTCCCTTCCAGCCCCTAACAATCTATGAATCTATGAATTCTTGAATACCAACAACAGAGGTTCTACAACTTCCCTAGGCGATCTATTCCATTGGCCTCACTGTTCTAACAGTGAAGACATTTTTTCCTGATATCCAGTCTAAACCTGCTTTGCCACAACTTCAAGCCCTTAGTATGCATCCTGCTTTCAAAAAGAAAAGGTATTCTCTCTCTTCTTTATGGCAGCCTTTCAGATATTTGAAGACTGCTACCATATCCCCTCTTACACATGTTTTCTGCAAGCTGAAAATGCCTAACTCCATCAACCTCTCTTTGTATGGCTTGCCTTCCAAGCCCTTTATCATTTCTGTCACCTGCCTCTGGAGCCTCTCTAGGTTTTCCATGTCTTTTTTAAAATGTGGAGCCCAAAACTACACACAATGCTCTGAATTAGGCCTAATTAGTGCTGAGTAGAGGTGCTGTCACCTCCAGGATATTGTACTTAATGCTCCTATTGATGCAGCCCAAAATCACATTTGCTTTTTGTGCAGCTGTGTCAAGCTGCAGACACATACTGAATCTGTGATTGATCTATCAAGACTCTGAGACCCTTCTCTGTGGTGCTGCCATCCAGCCAGCTGTTACCCATTTTGTTTACATATTCTTGATTATTCTTCCTGAGATGTAGCACCTTGCATTTGTCAGCATGGACATTCATCCTGCTAACTCCAGCCCAGCTTTCCAACCTGTCCAATCCTTCTGAATTGTGCTCTTGTCCTCTGGTGTGTTTACAATCCTTCCCAGTGTCATGCTGTCTGCAAATTTGCTCAATAACCTCTTTATTTTAACATTCAAATCATTAATACACCTGTTAAATTAGCACTGGGCCCAGGACAGATCCCTGTGGAACTCCACTTGAAACAGCCTGCCATTCCAACATGGCTCCCCTTTCCTTGTGGCTACTGAGCTCATGTGGAGATTATGAGCTCATCTGAAGGATCACAGCATTGTACAGCTCCAGGCCCCAATGAAAACCGCATTCAGACATTTTCTCTCCTGGTTGACAATGTCTTATGCACAGATCCTATGTCTGCCGAACAGGAAGACCTGTCATCCTCTTAAAGACTACTGGCACAGTAGGATGATACACTGGAGATAAAGTGTTGTTATATGCTTTTCATGAATTCTTGATTTCTTTTTTGCACAAAAGTACTTTCTTCCTTGAGTTCTAGTCTTATTCAGAGTGATGGCTGACTAGCCAGTAGCATCTCTCTGCAAAAGCTTTATCTAACGCCGTCTAATAAGTGATTTCTAAAAAAAAGAAAAGGCAAGCATATAACCAAGCAGAGTGACCCTGCTATTTTAGGGAAGAGGGGAACATAGCTGTATACCTGGTCTGACTCTGCCCTCCTCCTCCAGAAGGGAGACCAGAGCAGAGGGGGGAAAATTTACTAACAAACTGCCTTCCTTTTTCTAGCAAGGAGACCAGATGAGGTACCTAGCAATTCAAAGACTGACTCTTCTAGTGTAGGGTTGTGCTCTTCTTTAGAGTCCTCCAAATTATATGGCCAATCCTCTCAGTGCTGCATCCTCCTAAATAAGCATTTCTTAACCCAAAGAAAAGTATGTATGGCTTGACTGAAATTTTGAGTAAAAGCCAAGTGGGATTAAAGTGGGGAACGTGCAACTGAGCTCTGCAAAGACTTTACACCTGTCAGCATTTGTATGCAACCATCTTTTCCTACTTAACGATGTGGTCTGATGTTTCGGGAGGGAGAGCATTGCCATCTGCTGTCCCCACCACATCCTGGTGGTGCTTCTGCTGCTTGGTCCATGACTGCTTATTCATCAGAGTTACCCCCCGCTTATTTCACAGCTAACATTCCCTGCTCATGCCACTACTCGCCAACTGTGGATAAGGTGGGTAACAGTAGTGGTGCAGTCAGAAGATGATGTTAGAATTTCAGTGGCTGCAAAGGCAGTTGAAGGCTTCAGCAGAATGAGATCTCCACCTATCTTGGATTTCTTGCCACTGAATCAAGGACCTGTTCTGTCAAGAACTGTGTGGAAGCTCATGTGTGGCAGTTTCTCCATGATAAAAGAAATCAAGCACAGACATCTTCCATTAAAATGGCTTTAGCACATGTTTCAAGCCCCCTGGCAACCAGCTAGTGATGACAGGAGCAAGGCCTGGAAGCTCCTAGTCATAAGCTGGCATGAAGGCAGCAGTTACAAGAAAGTCATCTAGCACCTGCAGAAGGCAGGAGTGCAATTCGGCAGCTGTAACTGCAGCTAAGCAGCCTTCTTGAGGATCTGCTCTACTCACTCCACATGGGGAGAGGGCTAAAAATGGTACCCTAAACATAGTCTGCCTACTTTTTTGACTGGATAACTGTCTCCAGTGGAATCACCTTTACTGAGGTGGAAATCAATGAAGATACACAATCAATGTTGGGACCCGAAACATCGAGACCCTCATGGACAATCCTAACAATGAACACCCAGAGCAATCACAGCTCAAGAACTCAGGTGACATTGTTGCACTGACTAAGTAAGACCTGGTAAATGAGAGATGGGCAGCTCAAAGAACAAAGAGAGACAGCAATACTCTCTTCTGGAAGAGTAAACAGAAAGAAGAACACCAACTTCACAGAGTTGGCTTTGCCTTTAAGCATGAACTCAAACCAACTCAACAACTTCCCTATCAGAATTAATGAGCACATCATGACTCTCCATGTCAAATTGGCAGGGTGCCAATATCCCATTGTCATCAGTGCATATGCCCCAATTTTTGGTGTTGCTGCCAAAATCAAGGAGGAATTCTATACCAAACTTGATCAAATCCTTTCTTATGTTCCAGAGGGAGACCAGCTTATTCTGCTTGGAAATTTCAATGCCAGAGTCAAAAGGGACTCAAACCTCTGGAACTGAACCATCAGCAAGGAATGGGAAAGGTCAACTCCAGTGGCATCCTGCTCTTGATCAAATGCACAGAACCATACCATCATCAACACCCTGTTCCATCAGAAAAACTGGTACAAGACCTTACGGTAACACCCATAATTTAAGCATTGGCACTTGATTGACTGCATCATCATTCATGTCCAGGATCACAAAGATGTGCACATTACTTGAGCTTGCTAGGAGCTGACAATTGTCGGACTCATTGCCAACTCACCTGCTCAGTTATGTTACTCAGAATGGCCTACAAACAACAGCTGCAGCAGAAGCAATGCCGACTGAAGGTCAACATTGAAGGACTAAAAGACCTAATCAAGCAAGACCTCTTCCACCAGCACCTCAATGAAAAACTGGTGAATCCCAATCAACAACAATGGAAGAATGTCAGCTGGTTTGATGAGAATGACTGGGAAATCCAAGAGTTGATCAACTGCAAGCACAAGGCCTTTTGTGCTTGGCAGAATGACTAACTCCAAGCAAAAGAAACTGAATCACCAACAAGCCAAGGCAGAGGTTCAAAGCAGGACCTGCAATATGAAGAACAGATGATGGGAAAACAAGGCAAACGAGATTCGACTTCTCACTGACATCCATGATATGCACAGTTTCTCTATTGCCACCAAAGCCACATATGGTCCAAGTACTCAGGAATGCTTGAGACCTAAGGATGGAGGAGACCTGATCAAAGAAAGGGGAGCCACCAACACCCTTTGGAAAGAACACTTTGAAGACCTTCCCAATTGACACACTGTTGCTGACAAGACAGTTCTCAATTCCATCCCACAACACCCAGTCAGATATGATCTCAAAACCCCTCCAACCCTTGACAAGGTGAAGAAAACCATGGAGCACATGAAGAATGAGAAGGGATCTGAAGCAGAAGGAATCCCTGCCAAAATCTTGGGACAGAGAGGAGAGGAGCCTACTTCACAGCTCCAAGTCCTCATCTTAAGGATCTGGAATGATGAGAAAATCCCAGATGACCTCAGGGATGCCATGATCATGACAATCTTCAAGAAAGGAGACAGGTCTGACTGTTGAAATTACAGACAGATCGCCTGATGTCCACAGGAAATATAACTGTGAAAACATTTCCTTCCACTTGCTAACGAGCACTTCCCAGAATTTCAGTGTGTATTTAGCGCATCAAGAGACAAAACTGACATGGTCTTCACTGTTCACTGGATTTTTCCAGTTGTGTCATCTCCCCAACACTCTTCTTGATATCCCTTATATTACATCTGACCACCAACAGACTTCCAGTGGAGCTAAACTACCAAGTGGTTGGTAAACTGTTTAATCTCAGCTGGCTCCAAGCCAAAACCAAGACTGCTCCAACCTCAATCACTGAGCTCCACTATGCTGATGATGCTGTAGTGTGTACTCACTTAGAAACAGATCTTCAGGCAATCAATGTCTTTACTGAGGCATACAAGAAAATGGGATTGACACTAAACATTCAGAAGAATAAGGTCTTCCATAACACGCTCTTAATGAGCAGTGCCCAGCTCTGGTCATTCAGATTTATGATGAGACTCTGGAGAACAGAGTATTTGCTGCATCTCAGAAACCATCTCTTACAGAAGGCTGACATCCATGAAAAATCCAACATCACCTCAAATATGCAGTGCACCAGATTCAAAATCAAGCTCATGGTTTAGCAAGCAATCGTGATTCTTGTTTTCCTATATGGAGATGACATGTGGACAACATACAGGAGACACTTGAAATTTCTGGAGAAGTACTATCAGTGCTGTCTGCAGAAGATGCTTTGAATTCAGTGGGAAGATGGATGCATGAACATTAGCATCCTCTTGCAAGCAAACACCATGAGAATCAAGGCGATGATCATTTAACAACTTCACTGAGCTGGCCAAGTAATTCAGACGTCCAACTCCAGATTCCTGAGGCAAGTTTTATTCCCCCAGATCAGTCAAGGCGTACACTGAAGAGGAGGGCAGAGAAAGTGCTTCAAGGACATCCTCAAGGAAAACTTGAAAAAAAAAATACAAAATCAACACCAGCCTATGGGAGATGATCACCTACCCAAGTGGAGGAAGAGTCTGCTGCAAGGATATCGCTATTTTGAAATGTCACAATGACAACAGGAGACAGAAAAGCAGGGGCAGCAGAAACAGTATGTTGCAGGCTGAACCAAGAATCCAGAGCACAGAAACACATGCCCAAGATACCCAAAAATCTGTCAATCCTGGATTGGCTTTGTCAGTCACCTTCAGACCCACAGATAAGGCAATCATTCTTGACTGTGAGGGGTTGCTAATGATGAAGACCACAGAGAGGCATTTTGAACAAGAAACACAATTTTGTAAATGTCCTTTACAGTTCACCTTTACTACAAAAGTCCAAGCTCTGCCTTTGATTAAGATTTCATCTACAGAAGGGCAGGTACAAATCAATATTTTGTGTTACATATTTTCTATTAATCAGGGGGTGTCTGCTAGAATATAAAATATGTACACAGTTATATTTCATGCAATATACAACATGTATTTCTGTGAGGATAATATATGGGAACTAGAGACTTAGAATGCAGTCTTCTTTGGAAATTGACTGCAAAGTTGGCACTGTACAGTTTTACATTTATTGTGTTATATTTGTTCAGTTTACAAATAAAATGATTTCCCTCCTCCTTAAGTTTTATCTCTAAAAACTCATCCTGTAAGCTGGAAGTCTAGTTGTGCATTTTCTATTCCATGCATCGTTACTGGTAATAAACATTCTTCAGGTCAAATGCTGACTTCAGTTCACTGTTACCCTCAGAATTTGAAGGACCAGAATTCAAAGGCAATTCCCAGCAAATGTAAAGCAGTGCAGCTTGACTGTTTTCAACAGGAATATCACAGTTTATACCAGTTGAGTACCTAGCCACATGAACAGCTGGTCTTGCAATAGGAAATTTGGTTACAATCCTGTTGGTGATGTGGGAGCCAAAGGAGCCTCTAGCTCATTTTCCCAGAGCTGTCTTGGCCATGAAAGCAATAAAGAGTAACGCTAATGTATTTCTGTCATAAAGAAGAACAGGCAGAATTGCAGCTATGCTCAAAGAGCTGCAAATCTCTCAGACAGGAGACTGGCATCCTGCCAAAGCCACATTTCAGAGCAGAACCACATATTAACACAAAGATTTTGCAAACGTTTGACTTATAAACCCCTATTCTACAGTAAAATGTATTTCCAAGTTTCAAAGACTTTAAAAACCACAACGCATATGGAAACAGAATTAGAGAAGTTAGAGATACAGAGGGAAAAATGCACAAAACAACTTATCAAGGCCACAAGGCCATCCACACGTTAATGGAGTAGACAATCCCTAAACAGAAGACTTACCCAATATTAACTGATATTACCCTTATTAAATTTTATGGGGAAATGAAAACAGAGAACCAACTTTGGACCCAATCCTACAAATGAAACCACTAATGCAAACGTGCAAATCTGAAGAATGCTGCTGAAGTTAAGGGGATCCCTCAAGTGTAGTGAAGGTCGTTGTAAGGGTTGGGGTGTACCACGTACCGTGGGACCCCGAACCCCGGATGTCCCCTGGAGAGGAGGGGTACTCAGTGGACCGTCCCGCTTCACCGCTCTCGCCTGCCACGACTTGATGGAAAATATGGGGGTTCACC
>NW_017728931.1:23299039-23310322 GCF_001723895.1 Crocodylus porosus | reverse complement strand
TCCCGCGCCGATCCCGCGCGGGCGTGGTTCCGGTTCCGGCCCCCGCTAAGTTCCCCGCCGGGTTTCCGGGTCCTAGCCCGGAAACGGGGCGGATTTCCAGGATTCTTCCCTCGGGCCGGGCCCCGCGGGGTCCTGGACCCCTCACAGTCGTATTACTGAATTCCCTTTATTAGAAACATCAGGGTCTACACTGTGGGACAATGGGGCAAATACTCAGAAAGCAACAACATGGAAAAAGAAAATGTTGCTGGACAAGTTGCCAAGAATTTTACTTACAACTGAACAGAAGCCACAGACATTTGTTTAATCTTTCAGGGGCTTATTAGTGTCAAGCCCCTGTTGCAGACTCCATACTGAATGTATACACTGTAACTGGCTGAAGGTAGAGTTATATACCACCCTAATGAACTGTAAGGAGGGTGATGTGCGTCACTGGTTTTTGTTTCAATCTTGGCAATCTAAGTGTAAAAGCCTTGCAACTGCTTCTGATTCTACTGACATTTAATTAGCCAGTGTCATTTTGGTGCCATAGCCTGTCTCATCAGGATGATAACTACAAAACAACATGTAGAGGCTAAAAGTTCTAGAAGAAGTTTCAGGTCTGGCAGCCAAGGAGATGCGTCCCCTGACAGCCATGGTCCCTGGGACCAGTTCCCATTAGTCCTTTGTTGTGGCATTGCTTGTCAGCTAATACTTTTCTCCTCAGAAAGAAAACTGTGAGCTCAGCAAAGCCATGACAGAGTATCTGAACCTCAAAATCCCACTTGTCCTGCAGGAAGGGAGTACCTCTTTCACAGAAGTTCAGGAATACTGGATAAAATTCAGCTCACAGGACAGGAGCACCTCCTAGATAGTATTGTTCCTATTCTAGCCCATGCCTTGTAGCAATTCATCATATAGCTGTCCCAGCCAAGATCAGGGCCCCAATGTTAGCCATTGCACAAACACTCAATGAGACGCAATCCCCACTCCAAAGAGATTACAACCTAAACACAAAAGGAAGGTAAAAGATCAGAAGTGAAACAGTTATACTGAAAAAAGTGGTGGAGGGCTGCCTGAGAACCCTCACATGGTCCTGTAACATTTGAAACAGACACTGCAATATGAAGTGGGTAATATGTATTGCCTAAAAGATCAAAGCTTCCCCTGGCGCGAATCACTGTAGCCTTCCTTACTTCAGTGCGGCTACACCCCTTTACACCAAGTGAGACCAGCTCCTTTGTACTTCCACCTTTTTTCCAGAGTTCCCACTCCCATACATCACACACACCTCCTTTGAATATAAAGTGATTCCAGGTTTATTAACAGTCAAATAAATAAAACCATTATTAATATTTAATGAGTCAGATTCAATACAAAGTCTCTGCCAGCAGAAAGACGACAGGGATGCTATTGTGGCAGCCAATGAGGGTGGCCATCAGCAGTGAGCATACATACAAAAATAACAGTGCTGGCCAGAAAGGCTGGAAGTTGCCATTGTTCAGTATGTTCCAGCCATGCTGTCAGCAGCCAAGACTTCTGTGACGTTCTTGCTGAAACATAAGTGCTGAAAGCCCAAGGAGCAATGAGGTATAAGGAAAATTCTTTGCATCAAAGGAGCAGAAAACCTCAACAAGGCCAGGAGGTGTTTTTTTCTCATGACGCAGATTTTACGGAGGAAATGCAGGCAACTATACTACGCTACCAGAGGGAGGGAGAAAGAACATGCCTTGGAGCTACATCTCCTTCATATGATTTCTATCCACACCTTTCCCTTGGTGTTGCCCTGCTGTTAATGTGCCAAACAGTTAAAGGGAATTAGAGAACCCACAGTGCTGTAACTTTTGCCCAATACAGCTTCCAAAATGAAGTCCATTTCCTTGTGGCAGGAAATGCTGGGACTTGATTAAGCAATCCCTTTTTATCTTCAGCAGCAGTTCTTCTAAGCAGTCAGTTTCTCCACAGATTTGTCTGTGACCAGGGTCACACTTCCTTCCTAAGAAACAGTGCATTTTTGCCTAACCAGCCAGTTTTGAAGTCCTACATTCTTATGCCAAGACAAAGGCCTAGTGAATGCTCTTACCTCACACCTGAATCAGTGCCAATTAGCTTCCCCAGCAATTAAATCATAGAAATCCTGTTCAAATCTATCACTTTAACATATAACTTCCCTGTGTCCTATCATAAATTATATGCCTAACAGAATGGATACAAGTGTTTTCATTTAATTTAATTTCTAATATTGTCAAGAAAAGGTCTACCCATGATTCCAGATACTGCTGCCAAAACTTACAGATACAACATGGGATGGGCTACATCTCTCCCCTAAGGGCAAACATTTTTTCTTCTAGGCTGGCTGATCTCATATGGCGGGCTTTAAACTAGCTTCACCAGGGGAAGGGGCCACTCGGAGTGGAGAGGATGCTTCACCAGTATGCAGGGTGACAAGAGAAAGGGATGCCCAGGTAAGCAACAACATCCTGGAAGTAGGGGGCCACAACTGTCCTGTGAGTGGGGGGGAGGCGCGTGCACCCTCAGGAGGCCTCAAGTGCCTCTACACTAATGCTCATAGTATGGGGAACAAGCAGGAGAAACTGTGCCTCCTGATTGTGAGTAAGAATCCAGACTTAGTAGGGTTCACAGAAACCTGTTGGGACCCCACCCATGACTGGGCAGTGGGCACTCGGGGATACACCCTATATAGAAGTGACAGGACAGAGAGGAAGTGGGGGGGTTGCGCTCTATGTCAAAGAGCACCTCACATCATCAAGCATTAGCTTCGGGTTAGAGGAGGGTCAGGCAGAGACACTGTGGGTCAAACTACAAGGGGGTATGGTGAAAGGGACCTTACAATACGTGTCTGCTACAGACCACCCAACCAGGGAGAAGAGCCTGGACCAGGACTTCTCCAGTCAGCTTATAGAGGTGGTTAGGTCAAGGGATGTTATTGTCATGGGTGACCTAAGCTACCCAGATATTTGCTGGGAGGAGCGGACAGCCAGGTCTGATGGCTCACATAGGTTCCTGGCTGCATTACAGCACCTTCACCTTATCCAGGAGGTGCACAGGTCCTGGCCACTGGGGATGACCTGGTGAGGGGACTGCAGGTCCTTGTCCACCTGAGTAATAGCGATCATTACCTGCTAGAATTCACTATTCAGCGCAGGGTGTCAAGGGCTTACAACAAGACTAAAGCCCTTGACTTCAGAAGGGCCAACTTCAATGAGCTTCGGAGATTAGTGGGGGAGCCACCGAGGGCCCAGAAGGTAGAGGAAATGGGAGTCCATGAGGGATGGTCGTACCTTAAGGGGATGATCCTCCAGGCCCAAAGGGTAACAGTCGCTGAGAGAAGCAAGGGAGGTAAGAGTGCTCAGAAACCCCCTTGGCTCAGCAAAGGCATTCAGGAATGCCTGAGGACTAAAAGGGGAGCATACAACCAGTGGAAGGAAGGAGCTATCACCAAGGAGGAGTACTCCTCGGCCCGTGAGTGTAGGAGGGCTATTAGGAAGGCCAAGGCAGGGATGGAACTCAGGCTACCATCCAGGATTAAGGACAACAACAATGTCCTTTTTCAAGTACACTGGCAGCCAGGAGAGGGCACCAGGCAATGCAGGACCCCTGCAAGACTCAAATGGTAATCTTGTGGCTACGCCAGTGTGGCAGGACGGCCCCTAGGGGTGCCGTGACCTCCCCTAGTGCCCTTGCCTACCGTGCCAACCTGGGCTTTGAATGCACCCTCTATCTTGCCCGCCACGTCTTTGATCTTATTGGTTCAATTAGGGAGGCTGCCTTCCTGCCCTTCTTGGCACGGGGCCGGTCTTACTATACCAGGACTTTGGTTCTAGTCCCTGTGCTGGTCCTTTCCCGGGGCCAAGTCAATACATGCGCCCCGCCACCCCCCCGGGGCGGCTCTCTGATTGTGCCCCTTTGGTTCTAGTCCCTGTGCTGGTCCTCTCTCAGGGCCTACTCAATATACGTGCCCCCTCCTGAGGCGTCTCTCTGACTGCACCCCTTCTCGCCCAGCCCGGACTTCCCAATGGGCTTATTCCCCACTCGGGGCTTCGTATCTCACAGACAGTGCCCCACTCAGGCCTGCCTCCCTTATGTTCCGCAGCCACTCGTGTACTGGCCTGCACCCCGCACTCCCCACGGTCTCTATGCCTGCACTTGGGCCTGTGGTCGCGCCTCTCGAGCTCCGCTGCCCGCACTCGGGCCTGTAATCGCGCCTCTCGAGCTCCGCTGCCCGCACTCGGGCCTGTAATCGCGCCTCTCGAGCTCCGCGCCCGCACTCAGGCCTGTAATCGCGCCTCTTGTGCTCTGCAGCCCTGCGGCCCTTACTCACGCTCCTTGCCCTCGTTGCCCGCACTGGGGCCTCCTATGCCCCCACTGGGGCCCTTGCCCGCACTCCTTGCGCTCGCTGCCCGCACTCGAGCCTTCTATGCCTGCACTCGGGCCTGTGGTCGCGCCTCTTGTGCTCCGCTGCCCCGCCTTGGGGCCCTTACTCGCGCTCCTTGCGCCCATCACCCGCACTGGGGCCTTTGCTCGCGCTCCTCGCGCCTGCCCGCACTGGGGCCTTCTGTTCCCAACTCGGGCTTCTCAGGGTTGGGGCTTAGGCCGCCTTAGCCTTACCTGGCCCCCAGACCCACCTCTTCAGGCCTATGTCGCGCCTCTCACGCTTGAGCTCAGGTGGCCTGTAGCCGTGCCTGGCCCCTGACCTTTCTTCTGTGTCCTACACCCAGCTGGGGCTCAGGTGGCCGCAGCTGTGCCTGGCCCCCCTGGACCACCGTCTGGGTCACTTGCCCTAGTAGGGCGGGGTCAACACCCCCCAACACACGCCCCACTGGCGCCAACAGTTGTGCCCGCCTGGCACCGTCCAGTGTGCCACGCTGGGCACCAGGAACCCCCAGATTATTGGGGAGCTCCCGTGAGGCCTCCTCACACCCCTACAGCCTCACCCGGTCCTCCGGTGTAATAATCACAACTCAACAAAACTATATGCCAGCCAGCTATAACGCATCATAAGCCACCCGAGCTTATAATGCCAACTCCGCTCTATGCTGGCTCTCTCCCATACCTCCGCCAGGGTTCTCTCTATCCCTGCATCATTGCAGCCAGTCAGAGTGGTCAGGCTGCAACCATCAACTCAGGCTGCTGCTGCCGCTGCCCCTGCCCAAGGGGAACTGTGTCTGGCCTCAGCCTTCCCTCCTTATGAAGGCCAAGCCTCACCCCCTGGCGGTCAGCTGATCCAATTAGTTCCTATGTCAACTGCCACCTGCTGCCCCAGACAAGAAGGCTGATATTTTTAACAGTTTCTTTGCTTCTGTTTTCTTGAACAGGGACCAGGACATCCCTCCTACCAGAAGTAGGGACAATATCTGGGGGATAGCTCTGTCAGACCTTCAGTCAGCGCAGATGTAGTTAGGGATCTTCTGGAAGAGCTGGACATTTTAAAATCCGCAGGTCTAGATACCCTCCACCCAAGGGTGTTGAGGGAGCTGGCAGGGATCATCGCGGAGCCCTTGGCCCGGCTGTATGACCATTTGTGGTCATCTGGCCAGGCGCTGAAGGGTTGGAAACTAGCTAATGTGGTCCCAATTTTCAATAAAGGGAGGAAGGAGGACCCAAGTAACTATAGGCTTCTAAGCTTCACCTCGGTGCTTGGGAAGATCTTGAGGAGAATCATCAAGGAGCACATCTGTGGGGGGCCTGCAGGGGAGATCATGGTCAGGGGCAATCAGCATAGGTTCATCAAAGGCAAGTCCTGCCTGACCAACCTGATTGCCTTTTAAGACCAGGTAACTAAATCCTTGGATGATGGTGATGCCATGGACACAGTCTTTTTAGACTTTAAGAAGGTCTTTGACACTGTCTCTCACCCCATCCTCATCAATAAATTAAGTGACTGTGGCATTGATGCCTGCACAGTTGGATGGCTAAAAAATTGGCTGATGGGGCACACTCAGAGAGTAGTGGTGGACGGGTTGTACTCAAACTGGTGAGATGTGATCAGTGGGGTATCCAAGGCGTCAGTTCTCAGGCCTGCACTGTTTAACATCTTCATTAACAACTTGGACAAGAGGGTTCAAGGCTGTCCAGGTTTGCTGATGACACTAAGATGTGGGCTGAGGTGGATACATTTGAAGGGAGAGGCTGCAACTAGATTTAGACAGACTACAAAAGTGAGCAGATGAGAACAGGATGGGGTTCAACACAGGCAAATGCAGGGTGCTGCACCTTGGGAGAAGGAATCCACAGTATACATACAGGCTGGGGAGTTCCACTCTTGAAAGCACAGAGGCGGAAAGTGATCTTGGAGTCCAAGATGACCCCAAGATGAACATGAGCCGCCAATGCCAGACTGCAGCCAGCCATACCTTGTCATGCATCCAAAGGTACATCTCAAGCCAGTTGTGGCTTAAGGCTGGAGACAATATTTTATTGTTAGGGTAGCCAAAATCTGGAACCAACTTCCTAGGGAAGTGGTCCTCGCCCTTACCTTGGGCAAATTCAAAAAGAGATTAGATGATCACTTGTCTGGGGTCTTGTGAACCCAGCATTCATTCCTGCCTGTGGCAGGAGGTCAGGCTAGATGATCTGATCAGGCCCCTCCTGATCCTAGCTACTATGAAACTACAAAACCAACCAAAGGAAAGCCAGCAGCTTCTCTGTGCCCTGAAAATAAGAATAATCACTCAGTATAAACATCAGGCCTGATAATACCTCCCTTTTCCACTGCCCTTTCCCTACATACAGCAGCTTTTATCATATAATTAAATTTCTTCCAACTTTAACGATCTGCATTATTAGCAGCACAGGAATTTATTTTAAAACCTATAGCTTAACTTTTAAAGAGCCTTAAGGTAGTAATGTGTTCCAGGAAAGTTTATTTTTTGATTTGTCAAAGATGTTCTATATGTCAGTTTTCCTCCTTTGTTAATTAACTGGTGCTGAGTTACCATGGGAAGAAACCAATCCAGTACTTAAAGCAAAGACCTGGGAATCAGGTCACCTACCTCTTGTTCCCATCTGGACCCAGCCTATCTGGGTCTCGGGCCATGGCTAAGCCAGCTTCTTGCTTCACCCAGGAGTCCCACTGTGAAACACTTTCTCATGCTCCACATAAGAGGTCACACTGCCACCTTAGAATAGGGCAGACTGCAAACCCATAAGTGTGCTTGAGACGCAGAGCTTAAGAGCAGTGCTAGGTGCACACACAATGTGATCTAAGGCAACTTTAGGGCTTCAGTTCTGGAATTTGGATGTGCAGAGCAGAAACCAGGGAGCATGAAGTGCTCCCAAGCAATGCTCCCTAGAATGGCATGAAGGTAGTATAGATAGGTCTCAGTTTCTTTGTCTGTAATATGAGTAAAACCTGCTAACTCACTGGAGCACCAGGAAAGTATAATTAATTACCATTTTAAAGGTCCTCAGAAGGAATACACTAGAAAAGGCAAACTTTCTAGGTGAATCAGAATTATTCTCAATTCTTACTTTTATTTATATATTTGTATCACACCTTTCAGACCTCAACCCCCTAGTTCTAGGCTTTGTAAAAACATAACCAAAAACATGGTGCTGTCCCTTGCTACAGTCAAGGAAATACATTTTTTCATAATGCATATGTAGGCTGTCATAGGACAAGATTTTATGTGCCTTTGCACTGCTTACATTTTTAACCGTGCAGATAACCAGAGTTTCAACTCCTACTCTCCTTAATGAATGTATTATATCCAGGTCTCATTATCTAACCAATCCTATTTCACCTGGCAAAATTATTAACTCTCTTTTTTAATAGCCCGAAGGGCACTATTATTCTCGGAGTATAAATCCATGCCATCAATAATTATTAACATTTTAATTACCTATTTAATAAACATTCTTTATGCATACTCCTACTACTCTACCACTGCATGATCACCAATTGTTCCTGTATACTTAGTAGGGCATCCAGAAAGAACCTTATGATTCACAGTAAAAACTGGCTTCTTTTCTCTCTTTTTATTTTAAGATCTTATTATTGAAAGGGAACTTCCAACTGAACCAGACTATTTGGAAATAGCTTGGCTCAAGCTTATGCTTGTTTATGCCATATACCTGCATGACTAACAAGCAGTGTTAATTTCTTCTAAAGCTAAGGGGAAGAGGAAAACTATTTTTCATACTGTCCCGATGCCATCAGGAGACTGTTGTATTTACATCAGTTGCTTTGGCTCTCCCTTGATATTTAAGTGAACTTTTAATTTAACCTTACTAAAAACTCTACTGATTTCATAGATTTTATAGACATTAGGGCTGGAATGGACCTCGGAAGATCATCGAGTCCAGCCCCCTGCCCCAGGGGCAGGAAGTCAGCTGGGGTCAAAGGATTCCAGCAAGATAAGCATCAAAACGATTCTTAAGAGTGGCCAGAGTAGGTACTTGCACCACCTCTGGAGGGAGTCTATTTCAGGCCTTGGGGGCTTGGACAGTAATGACATCTTTTCTTAAGTCCAGCCGAAAATGGTCTTGGAGGAGTTTATGACTGTTGGACTTTGTCATCCCTTGGGGTGCTCTGGTGAACAGGCATTCCCCCAGATCCTGATGTACACCCTTTATATACTTACAGGCTGCCACCAGGTCACCCCTGAGCTTGTGCTTTTCCAGGCTGAAGAGTGCCATGGCTCTTAGCCTCTTTTCATAAGGCCTGTTCTCATGCCCTCTGACCATGGACATGGCTCTCCTCTGGACTGTCTCAAGCTTCTCCACATCATTCTCGAATTGTGGAGCCCAAAATTGGATACAGTGCTCCAGCTGCAGCCTCACCAAGGCTGAGTACAGCAGAAGGATGACATCCTGAGATTTGCTTGAGAAGCATCTATGGAAGCAAGCCAGAGTTTTGTTCACTTTACCAGCTGCAACATTGCATTCGTGGCTCATATTCATCTTGTGGTCAGTCATGACCCCCAAAGTCCCTTTTGACCATGGTGCTAGCAAGGGTAGCACTGTCGAGCCTATAAGCGTGATGCAGGTGCCCCCTCCCCCTGCAAGATGGAATACCTTGCATTTATCCATGTTGAGTCTTTAGGTTTTTATCCGCCCACTTTCTAAGCCTATGAAGGTCAGCCTGGATCACCAGCCTATCCTCGCCACTCTACTTAGCAGTCCGCTTCTGACACCAGTGTCCACACTGTTAACAAAGATGTTGAAGAATACAGGTCCAAGGACAGAGCCTTCGGCGACACCACTGGTCACGGAGTGCCATGGTGATTCACTTCCATGGACTATTACTCTCTGGGTCTGACCCTGGAGCCAATTTCCCAGCCACTGGACTGTGATGTAACTGAGGCTGCAGTTGGCTAACTTTTCCATGAGGAGATCATGAGACACCAGATCAAAGGCTTTTTTAAAGTCCAGATATATAACGTCAATCTCTTCTCCCTTGTCCAGGTGATAGGTCACCTGGTCATAGAAGCAAATGAGATTGGTCAGGCAAGACCTACCTGCAACAAACCCATGCTGGCTGTCCCTCAGAATGTTGCCATCAGCCAACTTGTCTAGAATGGTCTCTCTAATAATTTTTTCCAAAACCATTCCAGGGATTGAGGTCAAGCTGATTGGCCTGTAGTTCCCCAGATCTACTTTCCTCCTTTTCTTGAAAATAGGTACCACACTGGCCTTCTTCCAATCTTCAAGTACTTCACCTGAGCACCACGAGAGCTCAAATATCCTTGCCAATGGTTGGGCTATGATGCCTGCCAGCTCCTTAAGTACTCTGGGGTGCAGGCTGTCAGGACCAGGTGACTAGAAGGTGCCCAGCCTCTCAAGGTGTTCCTTTACAAGGCCTACACTGATGCTGCATATAAATTCACCCTCATCTTGTTAGGCAGGGTGGTCCCTTTGGGTTGGTGAAAAGCTGATGCAAAAGTACCCATTAAGCAGGCTGGCTTTTTCCTGGGTGTCGGCTGTCAGTTGTCCCATTTGGTTTAGAAGGGGTCCAGTGTTACCCTTGCTTTTCTTCTGACTCTGCACATATCTGAAAAAGAACCTTTTATTGTCCTTGGTATGTGTGGCCAGTTGTGAGTTAGACTGCAGCCTTGGCATTCCTGGTTCACTCCCTACAGGTGCGGACCAGTGCAGAATACTTGTCCTTTATAGAGATTCCTGTCTTCTATCCTTCATAAGCCTTTTTAGACATAGGAGGTTCACAAGTTCCCTGCTGAGCCAAGGAGGTTGCTGTGCCCTTTTGCTACCTTTCCTTCGAGATGGGATGGACATCCCCTGTACTTTCAGGATTGCTCCCTTAAGGAGCAACCACTCATCTTGGACTCCCCTCCCTGTCAAGTCATGACCCCGTAGGGTCTCGTCAACAAGCCTCCTGAGCTTGTCAAAGTCAGCTTTCCTAAAGTTGAGGACTTCTGCATTGCTGACTGACTTGGCAGCTTTGTGATGGATAGTAAAAGTGATCAACTCATGGTCCCCGTCTCCCAACTTTCCTTCGATTCTTAGGTCGCTGACTAGATCATCCCCTTTGGCCAGTACCAGGTCCAGCAGCACTTTACCTCTTGTTGGTCCAAAGACTTCTTGAGTCAGGTAGAGCTCGTCCATGCACATGAAGAAGTTTTGTGACCATTCAGATTTGGCTGAGTGCTCTTCCCATGAGATGTCTGGGTAGTTGAAGTCTCCCATGACAACCATGCACCAAGAGCGTGCAGTCTCAGCCAGTTCCCTGGTGAATTCCTGGTCAAGCTCTTGTTCCTGATTAGGAGGTCTGTAGTAGACAATTGTGTCCCCTGTGCCACGTCCCCATGCATTTTAACCCAGAGGGTCTCCAGTTGTCCTCGTTTTCTAGGAAGTTATAATCTGCTCAAAAAAGCCATTGTGGTGGTTGCATAATTATTTTCTCCCTAGCTCCCATATAGCTAGTAACTTAAGCATATGCTTAAAATAAAGCCTTTGCTTAAATGAATTGCTCAAGTTGGAGTCTCTCAGCATGATTTTAATATGAATGATACCTAGATCAGTCCTCTCAGCTGATGGGTTGCAATTCCCAGGAGTGGGAGGTCACAAAAGGACTGCTAACTGTTTTAAAACAAAGGATGAACCAGTGCCTGCCCCTTACACACACTTACCCTACATAGTCAGATATCTACTGGATCTCTACCTGACTCAAGAAGTCTATGGGCCAACGAGAGGCAAAACGCTGCTCGACCTGGTACTGGCTATGGGGGACGACCTAATTGGCGACCTAGTGATCGATGGGAAGCTGGGTGACAGTGACCACAAGCTGATCACCTTCACCATCCGCCGTAAAGCTGGCAAGTCAGT
>NW_017728931.1:23277909-23297940 GCF_001723895.1 Crocodylus porosus | reverse complement strand
CCCCAGCTGACTTCCTGCCCTTTGGGCAGGGGGCTGGACTCGATGATCTCCCGAGGTCCCTTCCAGCCCTGATGTCTATGAAATCTATTAAAGTCATGGCAGGCGAGAGCGGGGTTGGTGGTGTGGGAGGAAGAACTACCCCAGTGATGAACAGGCATGGAAGGGGTGGAGACAACTACAAGGAGATCAGAGCCGCCCTAGGGTGGCTGGGGAAGGCCCGCTGGTCGCAGCCTTCAAGAGGAAATGGGACAGACACTTTGCTGGGATCATTTGATCTCAACAGTATTCCTGCCCAGAGCGGGGAGGTTGGACTTGATGATCTTCTAAGATTCCTTCCAGCCCTAATTTCTATGTATTCTCCACCAAGCTTATGAAACACACACACCTAAATTAGACAGGCCTGACCTTGCTATCATTGATCCATGTTTTACTTTTACATTTATAGTAAATGTAATGGAGTCACAATTTTTCTTTTTTTATTTCACGTTGTAGGTGGTTGAGAAACACAATTCCAGATGACTCCCTTAGCAAAGTTTGTTCATCTCATGACCTATTGAAAAAAAATTCCTTTTTTAACAACAAGTTCTGCAAGCTCAAGCAGTAATTTGAAAATTAGGAAGGTTTCTCTGTGCCATCCCTTCTGACGTTCTTCCTCATTTAAACAACTAGGTCCCCAGTTTACAGACCAAACCAAAGCTGAGTATTAGGATCAATTTTGGTGTGATACTGCATCACAAGTCTTTACGAAGACTAAAGAGACATCACCCTATGCATTTTATTCATGAGTACCTCATTAACTTCACGAGACAGAGTATGCCCTTGGTTTAGCATGATCTACATTTTAATAAAATGTTATTAAAGTGCTACATAGATTTCCCTTAATTGAGATACTGGAACAAAATAATACACCTTGCAACAAAAAGCTATTGGTAGTCACCCTAAACTGTTGGAGAAACTTAAGAAAGAAGTGACTGAGTAAAGCTCAAAGGTTGGCTGCAGGCATGGTGTCTGACTGGACGGAGACAAATAGCATGTTTAGCCGCAGTAGATTCTTGTGAGATAAATCATGCATGCTGTCCATTTGGTGACAGTGGGCTTTTTTTCTAGCACATGATATCAAGCACCGATTTGTGTCATTACTCTGCACTGGTATGGGCTACAAAAAACCTGCAGCTGAAATGAACCATCACCTCCAAACCAGACTGCAGACTGCTCATAACAGACGGGACAGGAAGAGTGGGAAGCAGTAATGTGAGAAGAAGACTGAAGTCACTGGAGGGAGACTAGCTGGGCATATGGCAGACTGGAGGAGGATGAAGAGATAAGAAGGAAAAACATACAAGAGAGGGAAAAGCAAGGAGAAGGAGAATGATGAGTAACTATGTTGCATGGTAAATACTGTACAATGTCCCATGCTTTCATGGACCTTCTGTGCCCAGCCCTCCAGTGTTAAGAGGTCATAACATAGTCCTCAGCTTCCTCTGTGACATTTATATATTTCTATGCACGTCAGATGCTTACAAGAAAGCTTTTGCTTCTGGTAAAACCAACCACAGGAAGGGCAGGGAAGGATGTAGCAGTAGCAAAATGCAGAACCCACTACAGCCCTTAAAAAGTGCAACGACAAAAAACGAAAGTCTGGGTGCCCCAAAATAAACTGTTTGTGCATGAGGCTGTAATAACAAAAAGAGGAACTTTATACTAGCATCCGCTGCTCTGGAGTGGTACAAAAGCTATAACCATGCAAGTTATGAAAATAGTAAAAAATGAACTATGTAAGGAGCAAAGAAATATTATGTAAATGAAGTCAGCTAAACAGTGTGCAGGGCTGAACTACCAATAAGCTACTGAGACGTAGCACAGCATTAGAGGGAGTTTAGAGAATGGAGCCAGGAAAAGAACTAAGCAACAATGGTTTAATTCATGAGGGACCAAAGTTCATATCCTGCCCAGCCCAGAGTGAGTACAAGGGCACATGTGGAAAGGTTCAAAGGTTACTGGTGATGTGCTAAAACCCATAGCTTTTCATTAAGAAAGGAGAGAAAAAGTTCCCAAATAGAATGATCAAGCCTGCCAACCTTCTGCTGTGCTGTGGTCTGATGTTCTGCATGATTGCATGGATATTGTAAAAAGATGTATTTACTTGACACTCAGACAGAGAGAAGGGAATCAGTCATTTTTACAGAAAGATAGAGATTTTTACCACAAGCAAAGTTATTTACTTCTTTACGACTGGGAAGGACACTGCAAACAGCTGACAAAGCCTTAAATATACCTCACCAGGTATCAGGCCTCGGTACGTCAGGCTACATCTAGTAGGACTATGCAAAGCTTCAGTAGCTGATTTGATTCGGAGGAGATTCCGCCTGATTCAGTGACCAAATTTCCAAATCTGAATCAAATCAGGAGACCCATTAATCTCTCTGAATTGAATCAAAAGCCTCTGAATCAATTCAGAGAGATTCGGAGATTCGGTCATAGACTATACAAGCAGGCAGAGCTGGCGAGAACTGCTGGGGGAGCAGCCAGACGAGCCCTGGCTTGACGGCACCCCCGGGAGAAGCCACAGCTTGTCCAGCTGCTCCCCTGGATGCTCTCCCCCTGCTGGGGTGAGGCAGGCAGTGCTGGCAGCCCCAGAAGAAGCCATGAGGACTGGAGGGAATGATCGGGGAAGCAGGGGAATGAATGGGAAATGGGGGATCAAACCAGGAGCTGGGGGATTGAACCGGGAGCTGGGAGGAATGATCAGGGGATGAGGGGAACAAACAGAAGCTTCCCCCCAGCTCCTGGTTCAATTCCCTAGCTCCCAGTTTGATTCCCCAGTTCCCACAGCTTCTCCCAGGGCTGCCAACACTGCCTGCCTCGCCCCAGCACGGGGACACCCAGGGGAGCAGCCAGATGAGCTGTGGCTTGAGCCAGCAGCCCTGGGAGAAGCCATGGGGGCTGGGGGGAATGATCGGGGAGCTGGGGGAACAACTGGAAGCTGGGAGATGGAACCAGGAGCTGGGGGGAAGCCCCTGTTCATTCTCCCAGCCCCCAATCATTCTCTCCAGCTCCGGATTAGATGCCTGAGCTCCCAGTTCGATCCCCCAGCTCCCCAATCATTCCCCCCAGCCCCTGCAGCTTCTCCCGAGGCTGCCAGCAACTGCCTGCCTCGCCCTGGAAGGGGGCAGCTGGGGGAGCAGCCAGATGAGCCACAGTTTCCCCTGGGGCTGCTGTGAGCTCATCCAGCTCCTCTCCCAGCTGCTCCCACCAGCACTGCCTACCTGTATACTCTATGGCCGAATAAGATTCAGTGCCAAATATCTTCGGATTCGGCCAAATTGAATCACTGTCCCTCCAAATCGCCAAATCCAAATCTGAAGTGAATACTTTCTACTTCACACAGGCCTAATGCCTACACTTGCCACCAGGACAGGTAGACAAGCGTAGCATGCGACTAGCTCAGGTACCCACAACAGTGAAGCTACAGCACTGACTGCACAACCCCATACAGGAACCTGGGTAGATACTTGGCAGCTGAAACCAATTGCCAGCTTGGGTATATCTACATATACTGTAATCATACCTCCAACTTACCCTGAATAGTGATTATGACACCTCTTTAGATTTATTCTAGCAGGCTTATGGTACATATGACCTATGTTCAGCTCTCAGCAAGTTATTTTCTATTGTTCTGAATCTTGTATAACAATTCACAGCAGAGCAAAGACATCTCAAAGTATATATGAAAAAGTCCCATTTTGATTTGTTCCTGTTTTGTGGTTACTTTTCACTAGGGAAAATGGTCATATACTATGCAGGAATATTTTTCCACAAAAAATCCTATTATCTCTGATAGAACTTCTGCACACAGGGCTAGAATTTAGCCACAGTAATGTAATAAGATCAAGATTCACTTATTAAACAGTAAACTCGTTTTACCATAGGCACACAAATGTGTGTGTGTGTATATACATATCTATAAACAGACGTGTATACACATGCACACACACACAGAGCATATACTTCAGTGAATCATCTTTATTTCTCATATTATTATTAGTGCAGTTACAAACTGTTTTTTTTCCTTCCATTTGGCGTTATTCAAATTTGTGATAGTAACTTAATTTTTTCTGTTGTTTTCTGACACTTTATTTGCAACACATTTCCTTGTTATTTTCTTTTTATCTGTACGAGCTTAATAAAAACCATGAAAAAGATATGTTCCTTTATATGAAATGGCCAATATTATCTGGGCGTACCTCTTTAGTTATAAAATGTGTTCCATAAAGTTGTACAGCCATTTAAGACATAGAATACAATCATTATTTTAACATCAAGATCTAATATTCTGAAATGTAAATGTCCCATACAACAAAAACATTACCCATAGTCAACTTTATAGTTTAGGAAATAGGTAGAATCAGAAAAAACAGTGAAACTGTTACATAATACAAAAGGAAAAAATTAGCCAAAAAGCCTAACTACTGACATTGCCAGAAAGATCTAACAGATCAAAAATAAACTTAGTATTTCCATGCACATTTATTTAATACAACAATAGAAGCTAGGAATAAAAATAATAAAATTAATCTGATTCAATTTATCTTTTCATTAATATAACTATTTGTTATATCTGGGCTGAAAACTCCTAAAGTGACATGAGTCATGTTGAATATACAGTACCTGCTGCACTCTGAGTTGTTATACTCTGCCCACTCCCACACACACAGTATGTAAGACTTGGATACTCACCTCTAAAAACACTCTAGACAAGCTTATGCCAGACAGAATTCTGACCCTACAGATGTTACACAGGAAATTCACATTTTTAATACACAGAGGTCTGAGGTAGAGTTTAAGAACATCTTCCCACACTTTCAGGACTTCTATAATTGATAACAAAAGGCATACCTGATGTGCCAATATATAGATATTATGACCAACATCTTTTGGGGAAATACTGTCATCACCATTCTCCTCCTCGTGGTCACACTCTAGACCTTGATTGTAAGCATTCTTCATTACATCCACCTTAGAAACAAATAAAAACAAATGGACATGAACCTACTTAAATTCCATGGAAATTGCGTACTGCCTACAGATTACGTTTGGACAGGTCCCCTGGAGTCCTTTGAGCTGCATATGTACACTGAAAAGCACTTTTTGAACGAAGAAAAGATTCAGAAGTTATTTGGTTTATTCTTATCTTAACCTTCATTGTTTTTCTCTTCAGCAGTTTAAAACAGGCTGTGAAGTGTGCAGTATAATTGTTGTCTGGTGCTTAAAATGCTTATTTTAGGTGACACTGGTCTAGACACAGAAGATGCTTTATGTCACTTCAGAATGATGATCTAATAATTAGGGCATTAGCTTGGGGTTCAGGAGACTCTCTCAAGGTTTCTGCATGATCCTGGAAAAGTTTCTTGGTGTCTCTGCACCTTGATTCTCCTTGTGTAAAATGGTCATAACAGCTCTTCCCTGCTATACAGGGGCCAGTGAGGATAAGTACATCAAAGATTGTAAGATTTTCAGATGCTTCAGGCCACATGAGATGAGTGAGACCCTTTAATGGAGTTATGTGGGAAAGAAGAATTCCATTCATTCTTCTAGACCTTGTTATGAGCCAGTTAGGGGTCCTGCATTCTTTTCAGATAAGGTGATCTGGAAGGACCATCATGCCTGGCTGAGGCAGGATGAAGTCACTGGATCTGTGCTTGTATATGGTAACATGGGCAATGATGAGCATTCCAGTTTCATTTGCCAACCACCCTAATAGGCCCCTATCATTGTCCCATGGCCTTAAGTTTAACTTGTACACCAAGAGAGCTTCATACAAGCAGAGCTATTGTCTAAACTGTCTCTCACCACATTCTCATTAAAAAGCTAAGGAAACATGAATTAGATGGAAATACTGTAAGGTGAATACATAACTGATCAAATCATCCCCCTCAAGGCGCAATAATCAAGGTTCAATGTCTAGTTGGGCGGAGGTATCAAGAGCGATTCTCCAAGGGTCCGTCCTGGGGCCAGTATTGTTTAAATATCTTCCTTAATGTTTTGGAATGATGGGATCAAGTGCACACTTTGTAAATTTCAAACAACAACAAACTGGTATTACAGACACACCAGAACATTTTCAAGAGCAAGTTAGACAGACACTTGACTACAATAATGTAGTCAGGGATGATCCTACCTTAAGCTTAGGGCTGGACTAGATGACCTGATGAGGTCCCTTCCAGCCCTTGTTTCCTATGATCCTATGAACATCATACAAATGGAGAGGATGAAATCCTGAAAACACTTAAACCAATGGCAATGTTGTTATTAACTTCAAGGAGGGTCTTATTTAATTGGTAAACCCTTTTTTAAACACTCACTAGTGAGACATGTAGAGAAAAGCATTTGTGACAGGACAGGAACCTCGGGGTCGCCATGCTCCCCCCTAGTTACCCTCTCTACCACACCAAGCTGCCTATCCGCACCTTGCAATCTCGCCCACCACGTGTTTGGTCTTCCGTGTATTATGGGGAGGCTACCTTTAGTCTTCTTGGCTACGGTTCTCCTGTGCTATACCGGTCCATTTTCTGGAATGGGGCTCAGGTGCACCCCAGCCTTATGGGCTATGCATGGCTCCAACCACCCCAAACCTCGTGGATGTACCAGACGTTCTTTGGTCTTATTGGATGCCTTCTCGCTGCCCACTCTCTCTCGGGGCTTCTCGCACTGCCCACTCTCGGGGGACTGGGACTCCCACACTGTCGTGGTTTCCCTATGAGGCCTCCTTCATTCCCTTATAGCCTCACCTGGTCCCCTGGTAGACAACAGCAAACAATAACACAAGCCCCTGGGCTATAACACAAAAGCTAAACCACTCAGCTAACCTCCTCTGAGTCACACTCTGCAGGTGCTCCATCCTTCACCAGCATAACAAACTGCTCGCGTTCAGGCCTTTCCCCTTTGCTTAGTTAGGCAGCACTCCTTCTCCTTGGCCACCAGCTGAGACCCCCTCTCCCAGCCTCCAGCCTGTGCTTTATAGAAGTCAGCCCTGCCCCTTCTGGTCAGCTGACTCAACAGGTGTGGGCCCCTAGCTCTTCCCGGTTGCCCTGGCAACCGACACCTGGGTGGCCATTCCTGCTCCTCAAGTAGCAGGCACCTTAGTGCCCTGCTACAGCGTTCATGGGACAAAAGACAAAAAAAGTCCAGACAGCAAAAACTGATATAAGATCCTAACAATAATCATCAAGATCAAAATCATATGCTTCAGAGCATATGTCTGTCAATGAATCTCCTGCAAGAGCCAGGAAATAATTCTCCTCATTATGTAGAACATTGCACAATTCTGGGATATTTTTTTCTTTTGGTAACAACTTGTGCTAGAAGCAAGATACTAAATGGATCTAATGCAAAATGGGAAATCCTTTGAAAAAAATCCTAGTTCATACACAAATCTATGAAGTTCAAAATGGCAACACTCCTTTCCCCACAAAACTTTGGCATCAGTGAGGAAGCTACACAAATTCTGGGCGTTGTAAAAGGGCGTTTGACAGCTGCATGTTTAAAGAAAGGTCACTGATGCTGCTGGCAATCCCTTGCTATTGAGACCTGTAACGTATGCCACTTACAACCTGTTTCTAGCCAGAAGCATGTTGCAACAAACTCACTAATTCTCCAAGGAGTTGAAGAGAAAAAAGAAAACCCAAGAGAAAGAAGGCTATGGATTAGGTACCAGATATTGGAAGGGTCAGGGATTCCAAGGAAACAATTTTAGAAAGAAAACAATGAATTGTTTCTTTGTTAGCTGTCCTCCAGCAATGCCATTCATGTATGATTCTCTATACCTCCGCCAAACCCCACCATATCAATGGACTTTGCCTAGGCAAAACAGTCTTAGTCTGTTTTCCAAGTCACCGCAGCTAAAAGGTCAAATCTGGATGGGAACAACAACTCACCCAAACTTGCAATCATTATTTAGAGTTATGGGAACTAATGCAAATATTATCTGCATTCAAAAATATACCAAGAAATGTTCCAATATATATATTTATTTTTGGCCTGTGTGGCAAATATTTTTCTTCTTACTCTGTATCGCATACTGTGCATGTACTTTAGATACCTCTCCAACAAAGGATCCCTATGCTAATTACCCCCAACCGTCTTCAAAAATTTATATAGGGCCACCTGGTCCCTAATTTCTCAGAGTACTTGAAGACAGTGAAAGTGAAGTAATTTAATGATAATTTACTTAGGAAACAATTACAGGAAAGTGCTTGGAATGGATAAAAATAATGAAGTTGTAAAGACTGAAATCATGCACACTTGATCCTTGGAAAGACCTTTTTGTGAATTAGTACTAGCCTGATACACTGTGTTACTTTATGGTGCCAATACCCTTCAACTTAGATGCAAAACATTTAAAAATGTTTTGATGATAGGTTTGTTTTAATTCAGCCAAAAAAATATGTATATTCAAAATATTCTTACCAGTTCCCTTGGTCTCATGTTAAAAAGGATTCTTTCAGCATTCTCACTGTCATGCCTGCTTTCCATAATAGCCAGCAAAAGCTTGGAGGCATTGTTCTAGGAACACAAAACCAAGATAATGCAAATTTAAAAACTATTTCATGGATTAACGATCCTTGCATTTGTTTTAATTGAGATTGCTAGGACCACTTTTTTGGTGGACAAGATTTTAAATGACTTTCATCTTTTGTTTTATGGATATATTTAATAGTTTTTCCCCAATTTAATGTCACCATACTGCAAATCTAACTGTATAGAATATCACGAAAGGGGTATTTTAAATATTGAAAAGTATCTGACTGAACTACAACACTTTGGTCTGTACTGTGCACAATAAATGATGTTCTATTTCCTGTTTTTATTGCTCACCTAGCACTTTTTATAACGGTATTTTGTTAAAACAATTCACAGCAGAGGTAATTACAAATGGTATTATACAAAAGGTTTTGTCTATAATGCAGGTTCCCTTTCCTTTTTTTTTCCTGGGCATTATTAGTGATTATCTCAAAGGCTATAAAATAAACTGGTTACATACATTCCATAATCTGAAAACTTTATTTGACAACCAAGTATTCAGCATATTCTTGTATTCCTGAGGGGAATGTAGAAAGATATACTTTTTACTACTATTTGCTTTTCACTAGCATCTTAACCATAAATACCATATTTACTCAAATCTAAGACAACCCTAAATTTAAGACACCTCTCCATAATTAGATTTGATATATAGCAAAATTATAAATTTGTTATACTTGTCCAAGTATATACTCTAATTATCAGAGGTCTGTCTTTAATTCAGCCCCCTCCCACTCTTGCAGCAGGGAAAATGGCTGGGGTGGTCATGTGGCCCCCTTCCCTATGGCCCTCCCCCAACCTCTTCCCTGTGCATCCCCTTCCCCCACCCCTTACTGTCAGACCTTGCTCAGGCTGTTCATTCCCCAAGTACATGGAAGTGAGGGGCAAGCAGAGGCTAATTTGAAGCAAGGGACCAGAAAACCTTGACTTTGAAAAAAACCCCATACCTTTCATAATTTGCATATATGCAAACTATTATGCATACTTGTAAGACTTCATCCAGAATTGATGCATTTAACTTTTTTTTGCAAACTGCTGCAAGTTTCAGCATAGGTTTTCCATAAACATACTTTTGAACAATACTTTTTTACCTACTTATACACAGTACAAACTATCCATGACACTAGTCCAAAACCAAAAAGGCTCATGATTTATTATATATTTCATTGAGCTGGGGTCCAGCAGAGTCAACAGCATTTCAAACCATGGTGACCCCAGAACCCAGTACTGCTCAGTATGCATGTGTGCTTCAGATACCTCCCCAACGTTGGATCCCTATGCTAATTAGCCCCAACTCATAACTGGACCTGGGTGTTTTTGTCACAAGTTGTAGGACCCTTCAAAACTGAATATGCAGATGATGCTTAGGGCCACCTGGTCTGGCTTCACCCCAGGAGGGCAGGGCGACACCAGTTACACAACAGGCTAAGAGAAAGGGCAACAGAGCCTCTTATCTGCACAGATGTTTGGAGATGTTTGCCAGACATCTAAGCCTGATGAAGAAATAGGAATAATTGGAAATGGGAAAGAAGGCTGTTCCGCTGTGGAAGTACAGAGGAAGTCAAAGTGTATCTGAAGTTGTTCACCATGAGTTGAAAAAGAGTCAGTGCTGAGGGGGACTGAGCAGAATGGGCAGTACATCTAATTTCAGTAGCACCTTTGCATGATTATTTTAAGATACATTGTGGCACCATATTATAAGTGAAACTGGTAGCGTGTCCATTATTACAATTATCTGGCCCTTCTTGATATATGAACCTGTTTTCATTGACTTATAACTCTGCTAAATATTAAGTCCAGGCTGAAATTTCCCACTCTGGATAAAAATTTCTGAGAATGAGATAGAGGAAAATATGTTATTTTGCCCATGCTAAGTAATTTTGGTGACCTTTTCTTTGGGTAGCTATGGAGCTAAGAAATGTATTTTTTAACTACAGGGCTTAAAATTTGGCAGGTTAGTGGCCCCAAGGACACGAGAGAGATTTATTCTGGCGTTCTGCTTCGCCTTCCATTTTGACGAAACAGTGTTTTGTTTTGAGTTTCATTTCATTTTGAGAGCACTGTTCCATTTTGTTTCGTCAAAATGTTTTCGCTGTTTTGATGCTGTATCAACGTTTTGCCCATAGGCTATAATGGAGAAGCACAAAACTGCCTGTAACTTTGTCATTTCTTGCCTGATTCCAATGCAACTTGCAGGGATGGTAGCCCCTTCTGAGGCCATGAAGACTGCCAAGTTTCACAGACATAGGTGCAGAGATTTCTAGAAAACTGCATCTCAAACTTCTGACAAGCAGGAGCTGGGAAGCAGGAGCAGCATGCTATGATCTGGCAGGCAGATCAAGGGCCACGGAGATTTCTTAATACAGGCTTTTGTGTGTGCATGCATGCACGATGTTTATTGTAATATCCAAAACCTGTATTTTGCAACCTTAGGATTGCACAAAAAATGCACAAATTCTCCAAGGAATAATATAATAATATAATAATATAACAATAGTTAAATGTTATTAGTAGTTTTGCCATGAATGTCAATCTGCGCAAGACAGATGATTTAATCATTTAGATCCAATTCTTGAACAGAAAAATCAGGGCCGCAGTCTCAGTCTTTGATGTCACAACTTTTCTCATCAAACATATTCTATTTGAGTAATAACATGTTATCTACAGAATTACACAAAATGGGCCCAGCTGATCTTTGAGGCAACGCCTACTGAAGATATGACAAATTATTTTTTCCTTTATATATTTGTTTACAAAATGTTGCTTTATAAATGTCTAGCACAATAATTAAATGGCAATCAAAACTGTACAGGAGTGGATGTAGCTCTTCAATTTTACAGGAACTAACTGGAATTTTGATTTCAGTGGAAATATTTTTGTGCTTAAAGATGTGCTTACTAGGGCTGTGTGAAGCTTTGGTCCCTGATTTGATTCAGTGGAGATTTGGCCCAATTCGGTAGTCAAATCTGTGAACCCAAATCAAATCAGAGGACCCTTTAATCTCTTCAAATCAAATCAGAACCGTCCAAATCAATTCGGAGAGATTCAGAAAGGTTTGGTGACTTGGACACAGTCACGGCTTTAAATATTTTATCTACATACCTCCAGGTAGCAGGCAGCTTGTGAATGCTGTGATTGGGGGGGGGGGGGGCATGGAGTGTCCCACAGAAGTGCAGGGTGCTCCCCAGCACGCTCAGCAGCAAATCCAGAAGTAGTGGACTAGGAGCACTTCCGGTCCACTTTCGGGTCTGCTGGGAAGCGTGCAGGGGGCCCCGTCACACTTCCACAGTTTGGCGATCGGTGCCACCTGAGTCTGGGGGAGGCACCGAGGGTCCCTCCACAGCCAATCACCTAGCTGAGGGGTGCGGGCAGTGGCCCCCCTGTGCATTCCCCAGCATATGCGAGATGTTCTGCGTGCCCCAGCATTACAGCGCCCACAAGACGTGCTAGCACAAAAAAATATTTAAAGCTGTGTCTGTGTCCGAATTGCTGATTCTCCAAATCAGCATCGAATCTTCAGATTCGGATTTGGCTGAATCGAATCAGGGACAGTGATCCAAATAAAGGAATCGAATCACTGTCCCTGATTTGGGCTGAATCCAAATCCGAATCGAATATAGCCCGCTTCACATACCTCTTACATGTTTTACTGGAAAGGGGTGCGGATTGATTTCCCAATGTTATCACAGTTATTAAAATCCCTTTGATATAATTACAATACTATTATCAGACATGTCACCAGTATGATGTAATGTAGCCACAATGAACTACTTCTCTGTTACAGTGGAGATTTACACATCTACAACAGAAAATGATCATTCTGATGGCAGGAAAATGACAAAAAAATCACTAGGCAATCTGTGCTCTATAAAGGAAGACAATGTCATGCTAATCTAGGGATCTACACATTTCCCTAAGGGATACAAACAAAGCAAAAACACCACCACTTACACACCTGCAAACACACAAGTGCCTGTGCATGCACACAACTAAGGAGAAAATTAAAATACACTAATTTAACTTTGCTTTTGACAGTATTTGGCACTTTAATTGCAGGCCTGCTGATACATACTTTTTCTCCCGTTTGTACCATTTTTAGAGTCCAATATATAGAAATGCCTGCTTTGTTACACTACTTGAAGAGCACAGCATTTAACAGTCTAAGGATTTTTTTTTATATCTGGGGTTTAGATACTTCATATTAGATACAAGTTTCTGTTGGACTGGGATCTTAAAGAAAGATAAAACTACATTCAAAGGCATGATGGCAGTAGCTGATTTACTGATATCCATGATGGTTTTGAGGTTGATTCACTGGTTATCCTGAGCAGAACCGAGTTAAATTTGCAAGGTTTGTTTTCTAATGCTGCTCAGTATGTTTTGCTGTGGTAAGATAAAGAAGTGTCAGCTTACCTAGAGCTCCTGCATAGGCATTTTTCCCTACAACTACTTAACTCTGGATAAGTAAGTTAATGTTTACTATACCTTCAGCTGAAGCACTAGGTCCATACAGTATTTGCCAAGGGGGTTTATGTCATTCAGAATCAGTGCAATTATAATGTCAATTCCATTAGATTCATGGGTGGCAATGCATGTCTAGAAATAGGAGAGACACATATACATAAGCACAAAACAAGGGTCCAGATTCAACCTGCACTGTGAACCACTGAACCTCAGAGCCAATGCAAAGTGGCCCTAAAGCAAGCCTCAAGAGGATCACTATAGTGGAGGAGAAGACTTCAGTAGTGTAGAGCCAGCATATCACACCCCATCCACACCCCTTTGTTGGCACAGAGTATGACTGGAGGAAAGGGAGCATGGTGAGGATACACCTGTTTTGGACCAACCATGATAAATCACACCCTCTGGTAAGTGCAAGAGCTGCCCTCATATGCATTATCAAGTAGGGTGACCGTCTGAGACAATGTGAAATCCAGGACACTGCCCCCTTTCCACTCCCTCAAATCAGCAGCACTGCTGCAGGCAGAGGCATGGGTGGGGGCAGGGATGGAGCAGCATGGTACAGCTCTGGTATTCAGGCAGCTAAGGGCCCAATGATCTTTACTTCACAGGTGTTAACAATCCTCTCCCCTTTTTAATAGTCATTCGACTAACCAAGCTAATCTCCTTTAGGGCAATTTTGCTGTCTGCTTCCCTACCCTGTGCCCAGAACATTCATTTTAATTTTTACCACTTGACTGGGACTGGCCTTTCAAATTTGGGGCTGTCCTTGGCCCAACCAGGACATATGGTCACCCTAATCATCAGCCACGCATTGAAGTTTTCTTCAAACCAAATTGGCTATTTCTCTGAGTTATATTTCATGGTCTGTGCCTGAAAGTGAAGAACTAGGCCATGGTTTCTGAATTGTAGGTATATATAATGATGAAATATGCAAAAACTGCATGCAAAGCCTGGATTTATACAAACAATATTTAACTTGCATATGCAGATAAATACTTGCATTTGGGTATGTGATTGTATGATTCGACTTCACACAAGCAGTTTTTCTATATACCCCTATGGGTACATGTCTCTTCTTTTTCAACAGAGTCCAACATTTTTAACTATAGCCAAAATTTCTTTCTGAACATTTCACAACTACAATGCTGGCTTTATTAAGCCATAACATTATCCAGCTAAATAACCTGTGGTATTTTTATATCAATTAAGATCATAGAGTAGGAAACTTTAAAAAAATAAAATGGAAATGACAGCATGGAAACTTGTCTCTGAAATATGCACAACTGCATCCTCAGCTGCTGGAAACAAGCATGACTCCATTCCTCAGTTACTTCACAGCAGGCCATGGAAATGAAGATTAAATAATCATTTATTTTCATTATTAGTTTTCTTTTGTGAACTTAGTCTAAAAGTTACCTTGAAAAGAGGCTCTCCCACCTTTTACAGCTTTGTAATTATCACTGTAGTTTCAAATTGTCTGCCCCATGAAAGGATATACCTCAGAATTGTTAAGGAAATGCAGTTATTTAAACTTTAGCTCATTTAAGATTTTTTGAATATTAACAAAAGGTGTTTGATTGCCTTGAGTGGTGAAAAAAGCATTTTGCTATTCCCTAAGATATATACTATGAAGTAACAAAAATACTAATGATAGGTGTGTTATCTAACATTTTACCATTGTTAGTGTCATAAACCATATTTTGTCTTTGTTATTCTGTCTGTAGCAAGTTTTTTCACTGCTAGTCCAATTATACATATACTGTAACCATGTCTCTAGGATTAACATGTCAACACTATGTCTATGAGAAGTATGACTATGAGAAGTCCTACTTATTTCACCAGGTCTACTCATGTAATTAAGTACACATGGTTAAGTACCTAAATTTGTGTGAACAGAGTACACACTTTAAAGTAGTCCCTGAATATATTATATAGCAACATACACCTCATACTTCCCCAACCTTGAACATATTTCATAAAATCCCTGACTTCTGATTAAAGAATTAAAGAATTATATTTAATTTCATTAGCCAGCTTCAAAATGCTGGTTTTGCAAATACAGCAGAACAATGAGTTACACTTCAGGCCAGTTATATGAAGTAAAGGCAGCACGTTTTAGAAACTTGCAGTCTAAAGCAGCAGTTGTCAAACTTTTGCACCTACACAAGGTCAAAAAATCCTGGTCCCACCAGTTGATGAGCAGGGAGGGGAGTGGGGGGTGAAACTGGAAGTCCCACTGGTTAAGAAACCCTGGTATAGAACACATTACTGCAAGAGAGAGTGCCGCAGTGAGGAATCCTGTACCATCTCTCAGGAATCCTGTACTACCTCCTAAATGGGAAGTAATATAAAAGCTTTCATGGCATGCCTGGCATATTCTAATAACTTTTTCTCTTCCAACATGTTCTTGGCATGGGCCCAGCATCACACTACCTCTGTTTCTGGAGACAGTGCATGCTATAGTTCACTTAAGTATTCCCTAGCAGGGAACTGAGGCAGCGTATATACATCCCCTGACCAGTCATAGTGGGGCCAGTATTTCACCCTGGCTACATCAGAGGAGCTGAAACAAACCCTGGTTTTGAGGGAAGTGTGTTTACAAGGGAGTGAGTCTACACCTGTATTAATGCATCTTTGCTACAGTGCATTAAGTTTAATAGCTCTAATATGAGGTACTACATAAATGTGCAGAAGCTGGCGTTACTGTGCTGGAGCAAAGGCACATGGTCTTTTTGTAACACTTAATGCACAGTAGACTAATTCCACTACACATAAATGCATTAGTAGGGCTTTTGCCTTGATGCATGAATACACAGTACAATTGGTCTACTGCACATTAAACATCTCATGTAGATGTACACAGGGTTTCTCAATGCTTATAAAGACTTCAAATGTGCTGAAGCAAGCCATATTATGTGAAGCAGTATGAAATATTAAAAAAAGGAAAGGGTTATGGTATGTACATAGATATTCAGATAAATTCTGTGTCAAGACAGGTTTATTTCAGCTACCTGATTTTCATGGCATGGGCCTTGGCAGTATTCAGTCAAACTCTCAAGAGTTTGGTTCACAAGCGCAACATTCCTCTCATTGATATATAGCCCCAGGAGGCCTAGTCCACCTGTTGTACTTCCACAAATACAATCTAAGAACTGGAGGGTCTCACAAACAAGGTTGTAATTTGTTTTATTGTTCTGATGTCTCAAAAAGTTCTGAAAAGAAAACAGAGGAATTTAAGGTCAAACAGACAGCCTTTTGGCATGCAACCACAGGTTATCTTAGATATTTTCTTCTCAAGGTATCATTTGTCAGCACTGGATCCAGCCCAGCTTTCCAACCCCTCAACATTCAGACTACACATTCAATCTTATAGTCAGAATTTCCTGATTTTTTCATTATAGTTTACAATCTTCACATTGCATTGTTATTTTGGCATTAGCTTCCTTTCTTAAAGAGAAAACCATGTAAAAAACAAAAAATCCCAGGTCAGTGACACGGAAGTCAATTTGTAGATTTTTAGATAAACTAAACAACACTTGTAGGCTCAGTATTTATTAATTCAGATCCCAGGTCTTATTGAATAAAAATTTGAGAATTTTAAAACTATCGATCTCTTAATGTTGATTTGACACCTAGCCCTTAATAAGATCTACAAAGTAGACTAAAACTGAAGAAAGGAGTAACTAAAAAGTTACACACTTTTAGTATACGCAAACCATTACTGAAGAATGGCCACTTAATTACTGATGCACGAACATACAGTTTATGGCTCCTTAACTGTGCACTTGCACCAATGTGACCATGCCCAGCAGCAGCACATTCAAACATGCCACTATGCTCTGCATTTACTACATTGCAACCAGAAGCAGTGTAACCGCATCCATGTGGGCACTGGAGTGGGTAATAGGACATGCCACAAGGCAGTGCGTTTTCCTACTCCTGATACCAGGCAAGCAAGATTACATTGCTTCCCATCAGTGGGGGCCTAGTGCACACAGAACAGAAGATACTGGTCTTGAGCATGCTAAGATTGAGACCCTAGGCATGGATATAGAAACCAAACAAAAAAAATTCTATAAAATGCCATCTTTTACCACAGTGTATTATTGCAGTGGAACATGAGTGGAGCCTGATTCTCATTTACACTAATGCCCACCTTGCATCACCTTTGCAGGTAGAAACTGCTTTAAAATTGTGCATCAAGACAATCAGACTGAGCACATTTAGCCCTTGAAAATGACTATGTCAAAAAAGAAATAACAAAGATTTTATACTTTTGGATCCAGAGAAGAACAGTTTTAGGCACTGAACCTGCAGCGGGATCCACAAGCATATGCCTTTCTTCCTTCATGGAGCCCCAGTGATAGGTCTTGCCTTTGTATGATTAGTGTCATCTCAGTTCAACCCAAGTTTACCTGGAGCTCTCGGTTGTGGTTCTCACATAACAACTGAAGGAATCTCAGTATTGGCTGCATGATAGCAATAGCAGGACTCATTATCGCTTCATCAGCAGACTTTTCTTCTGCATTTGCAGCGTCTGTTCCTGCACCCATAAGATCAACCTCTGGGTCCATTTCTCTCCTATACACAGAATAAGCTTTGGATGTTGCACAGGATGCTTCTGTTAACTGGCCCTTCATACCTTCTTTGAGATGCAGTGTCATATCCCTTACTGGAAATAAAGAAGATAAATTCCATGTTTTCTGAAGGTTTTTCCCCTTCATAGAATCATAGAAGTAGGGTCAGAAGGGACCTTGTAGATCTTCAAGTCCAACCCCCTGCTTGGGCAGGAGAAAAAACTGGGCTCAAATTATCCCAGCTAGGTAGGCATCAAGCCTCCTCTTAAAGACCCCCACGGTAGGAGCCAAATAATGTTCAAACAAACCAACTAACAAACAAACAAACAATGTCTATAATAATAACTGTGGCTGCATACAGACATTTGGGGAGGTTAGAGGGAGGTTAGATTGAGCTACAAATGACCACCTAATCTAACTTAGTTAGCCCAGGTGCAGACCTTACTCCAGTTAGGTGCATCTAAGTATGAACTGTACAGAAGTTCAGGACAGTTAGATCAGTTTAAAAATGGCTGACTCAATCTAAGTTAAGTGCATCTCTGAGGTAGTCTAACTTAGCTCAGGTCAGCGATACCAATCTAACTGAACATCTCTACACCCAGTTCCCACCCAGTTTCCCCAGGGCTGGGAAACCCAGCAGCTGGCTCTAGCCTCAGAACTGTGCTTTTCCTGCCCCCTCTTTGGCACTGGGCTATTTTTGCCCTACCCCAAGCCCATCAAACTCCCCATCCCACAAGCTGCTCCCAGTGCTGGTTTTATCAGTGTTCACCAATGCCAGGAGCTGAGGAAGTAAGTCAGAGTGGGGGGAGAGGAGGAGGGTAGGTTCATGGGGGCGGGGGGCAGGGAGCTAAAAATAGCCCCAGTTCCCAGGGGTGAGGACAAGAGCTCCCCCCCGCCTTCCCCTCAAGCCCCCATGCAGACCCCATGAAGCTCCGCCAAACCCTCCTGGACCCCAGCAACTCTCCTACCAACCCCACCTGCCCCACCCCCAGTCACCATCTTTCTTCCATGTATAATAAAAAATTAGAAGAACCACAGGCCAGGGATTCAATTCTCATTCTTCAACAAGTCTTGTGAAACAGCCCTATTAGTGGCAGCTTTATGTTTGCGCACATAAAAAAATATAGTGTCAGATCCATTGTTCCAGTGGTGTTTCACCAGCTCCACTTCTACAGAATGATGGTGGTTTAAACCAGTGACGATCTAGCCTCTAATTAAATGAAACCTGCAATTAGCAGAAATAGTATTTAGAAAACTCATTTTCTGACAAGCTGTTGTTATTTCAGGAGTCCAGAAGAGTCCAGAGCTCTGAAATGCAGGGACAGTATTAGTGATTCTTTGCACGCAGATCCTATATAAAATAAATTTCCTATCCTCTGTTTTACAAAAATGCCTCTTTACCTCTTTTTTTTGGAACAGATATGGTTGGGTCATTATCATCATCCTTTTTCTTGCTTCCCAAATCAATTGTGTTGACTGTCACAGTTGATCGTATTTCCTGCTGAGCAACTTTCATGTGGTCATATAGAACTTTAAAGAATTTTTCTGACTTTTTTTGCTCCTTCAATTGCTGATAAGAGGAGTACTGGGGGGAAAAGGGGTTTTTTAGATATCATGCATTTAAAGAAAGAGAAGTTTATTTTTTCAGCAAAATAAGTAATCTCTGCATTATCAATAATTACCATATTATAAAAGATCAAATACTGGTGACTGCAAGACTGATTCATTCACCAAGTGAATATACTTCTACAATATAAACCTACACAAATTAGATTCTTTAGTTCAGAATTGTAACTTATATATTGCTTATAAAATGAAATATTGATCTTTTTAAACTACTAACATTTACATTAACACTGTTTTTGATGTTTTGAAGAAATGCCCTTAAACCTGTTCAGAACATAACTTAATGCTACTGCTATTATGAGCTTGGGGGCAAGATTCATTTTTTAAAACTCTTTAAAGTTCTTATATTTAAAAGTGAAACATGACGTAACTAGAGATAATACCGATATGATCATAAAAAGCAAATTTAAAAAGCACTATATTGTATAGACACAGTTGAAAAGTGGGGGGTTTTCCCCCACGTTGGAAGTCTACAGTAGGTCTGTGCAAAGTGGCTAGTATTCACTTCAGATTCAGCAGGCAGTGATGCGATTCAGTGATTTGAATCACTGTCCCGATTCAGTGATTTGAATCACTGTCCTGATTCAATTCGGCCGAATCTGATTCAGAGATTTGGCAGAAGCTGAATCTCCAAATCAGCCAGGCCAGGCCCATCCCCCACCCCTCTCCCAGCCCAGCAATGGCTGCCCCAGCTTGGAGAAAAAAAAGCCCCAGCTCACCGGGTGCTGCCAGGCAGGGGGCAATCCCTACTGCCCCCCACTGCCCCATGCTGCATGGGAGGCTC
>NW_017728931.1:23261705-23277809 GCF_001723895.1 Crocodylus porosus | reverse complement strand
TTCCAATCCTTTAAGAAAAAAAAAACCCCAAAAAACTCCAGGACTCACTGCTCCTGCCAGTAGGGGACAATCCTTGTTGCCCCCCACTGCCCTATGCCACATGGGGGGCTCTGCACAAGCCCCCTAAGCCCCAAGGCTGCTGCAGGAGCAGTGAGTCCCCGGGGCTTTTCTTGGTTTATTTTTCTTTTTTTTTCCTAAAGGGCTGAATCTGGCCTGGGTGGGTCACCGATGGGGGAACTGGGGGCTCATGGCAGAGCCCTCCATGCAGTGTGGGGGCAGTGGGAGACAGCAGAGATTGCCCCCCACCTGGCAGCACCCAGTGAGCACCAGGGCTTTTCTTTAAAGTACAGAGTTGAAGTGGGGAGGGGCAGACTAGGGGCCCCCTCCCCTGCCCCTAGAACTTACTAACTCGGAGTCAGCTGCAGCTCCCTGCTGCAGCCACCGGGGACTGCCCAAATCATCAAAGCTCTCCAAATCTTTTTCAAAGATTCAGAGAGCTTTGAATTGATTTGGACCTTTAAATTGGTCCCCTGATTCAATTCGGATTTGGAGACTCAGCCACCAAAAGGAGCCAAATCTCCTCTGAACTGGATCACCACCCGAAGCGTCACACAGCCCTACTGGTCAGCCTAATTTTGATTCCTAGAAAGATTCATGAACAAATGATTAAACAATACAACATCCACAAGACAACAAATTAATTGAAAAAAAATAGGCAACATGGGTGTATCAAGAACAGGTCATGTCAAACCAAGCTACTTTCCTTCTTTGACAGGGTAACTGACCTTGAGGATCAGGAGGTGTGTCTTCAGTTTACTGAGGCTTTTGACGTTATCCGCTATAAAATTCTTATAAGCCTGATATAGTGAGGTACAACTGGTTGAGTGCCAGCAGCATCCAGTGAGCACCAGACCTTTTCTTTAAAGTACTGAGCTGGAGCAGGGAAGGGCTGGGGGAGCGGGGGTCCCCTCATGGTCCCCTCCGCCCTCCCCCAGCCCTACCTCTTCTACCCCTAGTACTTACCAGATCAGAGTCAGCTACATTTCCCTGCTGCAGCCACCAGGGACTGCCCAAATCATCAAAGTTGTCCGAATCTTTTCCAAAGGTCTGAATTGATTCAGACCTTTAAATTGGTCCCCTGATTCGATTCAGAGATTCAGCCACTGAATAGGGCTGGATCTCCTCTGAATCGAATCACCACCCAAAGCTTTGCACAGCCCTACTCTACAGTATGCATCATATCAAAGCAGTATTATAATGATACACTGTTTGAGAAGAGGAACACTACACAGAACTCACTGCAAAAAGGTTATTTACATTTGTCTCCAGACTAAGTATTTTTGAAAAGTGATAAATGAGGAAGTAAATAAGATAAGTAAATACCTGTGTTTGTGTATTTCCACCTTCAAGCAATGCAATGCCAAGCGAAATGCCTTCTGAGAAAATTCTGTCATTTTTGGTATTTACTATAACATCTATAACCAGTTCTGATGCACCCTCTTTGTCCAGAAGGCACTGAATATCAGACATCGATACCCCAGACTTATCTGAATCTTGTCCTGAAAATCCACCTGTAAGTAAGATAAATAAATGTCATGCATATTTGTATGGTATGTCTGTGTTTGTATATTAAAATAAGTAATTTATTTAGTGGATATCAATTTCTGAAATGTTTGGTTTTCAGTAGCAATAGCCACTCCAATCCTGAAATTCTTACCAAGGCAAAGCTCTCACCAATTCAAATAATAGTTTTGCATGAATAAGGTTGAGTTCCAGGAATAAAAAAATAAGCAAGCAAGAAATCACATAAGATCCAAACCACTGTTTTGTTAGAGACGTTCTGACAATAAAGAAAATGAAGCCTAAGTGACTTGTTCTTTTTCTTATTCTATTGTTGCATAACTTAAACATAACCTACAAAAGGTTTTGTAGGCACAAATCAGCCTTGCTTCCACTTTTACATTTTTATGTATTAATAAAAAGGGGCAAAATATTTTTCTGGTATTTTTGGAGTAGTATTATCTAAAACCTAGCCTATACCCTGATTTTGTACTGCAAATCTGTTTCAGAGAGGGGTTGGATCTTCTACTGAAATACTTGCATTCAAGCAAGCCCTAGTCTGTTTATAATTGTACAGTCCTCCTAGGGCTTGTTGTCATGGGGATGCTCAGTTAAATTAATCTGAATTAACTCTAAGTATGAATTTAAAGTAGATTTAATTAATACCAGGGGTGCCCAACCTAGCCAGCCTTGTGGGCAGGGATGGCACCAGCCTCTTCCCAGTGTAGGGGCTGAAATGGGCTAAACAAAGTTGTAGGGCTTGTGCAGACAAAGGTGGGAAACGGGTCCCATAGGCTGGGCCAACCAGGGAACGCTGCAGGCTCAGCTGTGCAGGGTGGGCACCAGTGGCCTGGTGGGGGGAGGCAGGGGGCTTGAACAGGGATGGTGTTGGAAGGGGTGCTTATGGTGGGGGTGCAAGGTAATTCTGGGGTGGCTCCCCCCTAGCACCACCCCTGCTTATGGGTCAAGTAAGTGGCACAGGGCCAGTCCACGGGCTGGATCCTGCACATGTGGACGGTTCATGGGTGCAATCCTGTGTGCCAACTTGGCCTCACATCCCTGGATCCTGCCAGGGACTGAACCCATGTGAACCAGCTGAATGCTGGCATGATCTAGCACATAGGGCCACCTCATCTTGACCCATGGGGCTCCCCACAGGTCTGGAAATTTGGCAACAGGGCAGTAGCAATTAACACGGCTACCACTCCCCCACTGCCAAATTTCCAGACCTGTGGGGATATGGGCTGAAACTGGCCCACAGGACAGAGGTTGAACACAACTGATTTAAACTAACATGCATTTCCTTCCCCTCATGGGTTGGAAAGAAGATCTAATTGTATAAGCACTTTTATACAGGTACAACTACATCATAATGGGGGGGGGGAAGGAAGCAGTTGCATTACTTTAGCTCCACTGGCATAGTTAAAACAGTAGAACTTGTGTGTGTGGACAAGCGCACAGAAGCATTGGGAAGGTCTGTCCTCTTTAGTTTGCTGGAGTGCTTCTTGCTCTTGTCTGCAAGATTTCAGGTACAAATACCTGTAGTCAGGCAGAGGAAGTGACAAGTGGAGGTGGGGAAGAGGAATGAATATAGCTGGTAAAAAGTGGAAAGGTTATCTGTGGAGTCAGATGTTAGGCATGTTATAAATTCCCTTTGAGGATTAGAACTGAGAGGCTGGAGAGAGAGTGCTTTTCTTGTGAGAAATGTATCCCCACAGGTAACTGGGTATTTTTGTCTTTGATAGGTTTTTGGTATGCGTTCATGCTGGTACACAGTTGTTGTTTGGTTTCTCCTACATATTTTCTATTGTGACACATTTAGTACACTGGATGAGATACATTACATTTCTGGAAGTGCAGGTGTAAGATCCAGGAACGCTGATAGTTTTGTTGTGGGGTGTAGTAATTGTGGGAGTGGTGGGGATGTGTTGGCAGGTTTTACATTTCTTGTCATGATACAGCCTGGATCCATTCAGTGTGTTTTGAGCTGTAGAAAGTTTGCTTCTGGTGGTTTAGTGCTTGTTTAAAGGCTAGCATGGGCAGTTCTGGGTAGATCTCTTAAGAACTGGGTCTGCTTGTATGGGCTGCAATTGTTTGAGGATTTTCTGTATAGGTTTCAGGGAGGGACAATATGTCATAACCAGTGGTGTGCCATTTATGGCGGGGGGAAGGTGTTCTTCTATACTGCAGCAATTCTTCATGTGGTATCTGGGTGGCTCTTTCAAAAGTGCAATCCATCTCGCTGAAGAAGCGTTCTTGTTGAGTGAAAGCCCTTTTGAGATTGCTGAGGTGACAATCATGAGTGTTCTCCTCAGTGGTATCAGATGGCTTGGTTGTATATTACAGCTTGATGTGTTTAGGGTGATCGCTGGTTCTGTGCAGATATGTATTTTGGTCCATGGGTTTCTTGTATACGGTGGTCTGTATTTTACCATTCTGGATAGTGACCATCGTGTCTAAAAAGGAAATGTTGGTGTTGGAGTATTCCAGAGACAGTCTGATTGGGGGGGGAGGGGGGGGCGCAGGGGGGAGATGCTTGTTGAATTTTTAACGAAAATCAGAGATTGCAAGTTTTCAGTCCAAATGATAAAGATGTCATAAATATATCTTAAGTATAGCAAGGATTTGATGGTGCAGTCCTTGAGAAATTTTTCTTCCAGGTGGCTCATGAAAAGGTTGGCATACGGTGAGGACATTTTGGTGCCCAGAGCTGTGCCCATGGTCTGCAGGAAGTGTTGATTATTCAGAGTGAAGTTGTTGTGTGTGTGGGCGAAGTGTATAAGTTATCTTTGGGTTTGAGTTGTAATGTTGCTCTTGTAGATATGTAAGGCAGGTTTGGTTGCCATCCTGGTGTGGGATGTTGGTATAGAAGCTGGTAATGTTCCTGGTGGCTTAGGAGAGTATTGCTGTAATTATGGTCTATGTTTTTAAATTTTCTTAAGAAGTTTGTTGCATGTTGGACAAAACTCGCTCTTTGGGTGTGGTTCTGTGGCGAACACCCATGATTGTCACCTCAGAAATCTCAAAAGGGCCTTCACTCAACGAGGGCATTCCTCCCTAAACACACCAAAAAAGCTGTAATTTACAGCCACAGACTATCAAAGCCAATCTATTAAAGACAAAAATACCCAATTACCTGTGGCAATACATTTCTCACAAGAAAACTCTCTCTCCACTCTCTTAGATCTAATCCTCAAAGGGAATTTAGAAAACACCTTTCATAGCCAAGCCTATGAACTTCATTTCATCAATATACTGGATACAAAAAACCATGGACTAAATATAAACATTGGATTTATGACACATTATAACCTGCCTAACATATGACTCCCCAAGTAACCTCTCTACTTTTTACCAGCTATATTCATTCCCATCCCCCTCCCCTCCACCCCATCTCTCATCCATTGACTACAACTACATTCATTCCCCTCCCCTTCCTCACCTGTCTCTTACCTATTGACTACCCAAATTTACATTTTAGCTGACTGGCTTTCTTGCACACATACTGGCCTCCTGGCTAGAGTAGTAAAGCAGCCAGAAGAGCACAGACCAACTGCAGACATTTCCTTTGCCTGATGAAAGGTTTTTGCAAGCGTCCAAAGAAGAATTTGTCCAATTATTTGAGTTAGTCTAATAAAAAAATATCAGATTTACCCAAAAAACCTTGTCTGTTTAATTTGGTGCGTATTTAAATTATATTTTGTGATTTTAATTACCCTTATTTATAACATAGTGACATAACTTCATAATTAGCAGTATAACTGTCTGAATGATGCCTTATCAACTCTAAGTACATTTTAAGTTTTCATCTGGCTTATATACATTTAAGAATCATGCATGTTATAGGTAAACAGCAAGCATGTATGATCATTATCCTAGCACTTATAAATGAATTACTTGTATAAACATACACTATAAAAACACAGTATCAGTGAACAGGGTCAGACTCTACTCTTCCTCATACACAGTCTATTGTGACTACATTTGGTCATACGGTTATAACCAAAAGGAAAATTTGCTCTACAAAGTACTTGGACTGCAAATGTTTCTGTAGGGCCAATGTCTGGAAACGTCTATAGGTATCTGGACAGCATCTGAAAAAAATGGCTACAAAAACTGGTACACGCATGCTAAAGGCTGCAATAGTAATATTAGGGGGCACTGTGATCTGGTTTAGGCATAGATGCTGCCTCGGGCCTTGCTCAGATTGCTACTGTCTGTACGCAAACATGCAAACTATACCCCGTGAATCTTCAGATTAAATCCAGCAATGACCCTCTGCTTCGATAGCAAAAGCTCTGCAAAGCTAAGGGTCCTTCCCAGGAGTTTTGAGGTATAGGAGGACAGATGTGTACAACTCCTGTGCTTTGTTTCAGCTGCCAGTTGCAAACTTGCTGGCATAGGTTCACACACACAGCCAATCTCCAAGTGGGCTGAACTGTACAGTCTTATATTTTATCTGTCAGGGTTGCCAAACCCAACCTGTCAGAAGCAGGTGCAAGCAACTTAGAAAGCTTTGGTTACTCCTCTGCCAACTGGTCAACTTGTGTTTAAACTATGTACTGGCTAAATTCCTGGGGCTTTTACTGTGTGCCTTATTAGAAAACATGGTGACATTATTTTTGTTTTTCTTAAATGATCTTTGTTTATTTACCTCCCACTTGTGCAGTTTTGCTGTAGCTGCCAGACAGAGGCCCATTCATGCCACTTCCATAGTCTCCTTTAAAGTAGCGATTTAGAAGGATTTTCCTTAAAGTGTTGCCCTTTAAAAGAAGGATGAAAAATGAGCATGAGAAGTTACAGTAGTGGTCAATTTCTTCCTTTTGGAGAATTCACTGCTTGGCACAATAACATATTGTAATAACTCTTTAGATAATCAAGAGTACGTGCCTAAGTGGTGGAGAACTATGGCCAAAGAACTCTGGCCTTATCTATAGGTTAGCAATCTTTAAAGGCTGTAAACTGGATTGATGCAGTTCAGATCAGAAACTGAACTAGGCTAGGCACTAGGACAGGGGCAGGCAAAAATCCAGCCTGCCAGGCAATTTCATCCAGCCCACAGGCACCCACCAACTCACTGTACCCCATCCAGCCTGCATGCCTTGTTCTCACCCTCGTAGACGGAAGGGCCCAGCCCAGGCAGCACACATCTTCCAGCGGAGGCAGCTGCTGCCACTGCTGTAGCCACTGGGGGACCTGCTCATTTTCCCCAGTATCACATTCACTCAGGGTACCAGGTAAGGAAACAGAGATGGTGGGGGCAGGGGGCCAGCACTGCATGTGGTGGCAAGAAGCACAGCCAGGCCAGCCTGCCTCTTTTGCACAGGATTCCGCACGGCACACATGAAGCTCCCAGCACCCACACGCCACCAAAGGAAGCCCTGCGCAATGGAGCCAGCTACCTTTGTCCCTATCTGCCATGCAGGCACCACATGCAGCGCTGCTGGAGCTGCACACTGCTGGGCAGCAGTGTCTGTGTGGGCCACAGACATCCCGAGTGCCCCCACCTCCTGCTGTTGCCTCTAGGAGTAGGGGCTGTGTGCCATGGGGGGAATGTGTGTGGGCAGGTCCCCACACCCCCCACCCTCCCTCACATCCACACCCTCCAGCTTAAATAATTGCCCACTCCTGCACTAGGACCACCCTGCCACTGCTGCTTTTCTCCATCACCAGCTTGGGGAAAGCATCCACCACCACTTTTCCCTGCATCCACCACAGAAAAGCAGCAGAGGTGGGCCCTTTCTTCATGCAGAGGCAGGGAAAAGCAGTAGCAGTGGGCACTTTCCCTGCACCAATACAGGAAAAGCATCCACTGCTGGCACAGGGAAAGCATCACTGCTGAAGCCCCACACCCATGGACCAGATCAAAAGGCCACAGCTTGCCGATCCCTGGCCTTATCTAATAAATCTTATGGAGGAGTTCTAAACTATTTTCCGATAGATTTATTTAACATCTTTAACTCAACCACAAGCAGCTACTTCAGTTTCTTTAATCATGGTGTATGGAGTCCATATTTTACAATGGGATCCATGGAGACAGACCCCAGCATCTTCTCTTTGTCTCCTCCTTCCCCCATCCACCCATTATCGGGGGCAGATCACAGGTGGGTATGTGATGGTGTAGTTGCTTCCCCCTTCAGCTGTGAGGTGCAGATGCAGTAATCTCTCTGGGCATATCAGCACAGCTCATGCCAGGATCTATGAGCTCACCAGCTGGTCAGCTCAGCCTTTGGATGGAGCCCCCGTTTTCACACATCCCCAGATCCCAGGGGGTAAGTTGCTGCTCCTCCCCACCCTTTCTCCCTGCATAATTCAGAGACAAGAGAAAAGAGGGACAAGCAGCAGCACCACTTATCTCCTGGGCTCCAGAGCTATGTGAAAACAGGGGCTGAGCACCAGCATTGGTCATCCCCTCTACTGCTTCTGAATTCAGAGGGGAGGAGGGAAAGGGGGAGAAAAGAGCAGAAAGATAGAGGAAAAGGGCAAACATAGGCTTTCACCCCATGGGCTCCGGAATTATGCAAAAGCAGTGGCTCTGGCAAACCCCCAATCTGACCAGGACTACCATAGGAAAAGAGAGGATGCAATGTGGTAGAAATAAAGTTAGCTATATCTTCTTATGAGAACTAAGGTCTATATCCTATTCCACCTATTAAATGCCTAAGTGGACTTACATATGTAAGCGTGAACTAAATTCACCCTACTGGATTCTCTAAAAAATAGTTAACAGAAGTGGTAGGTGCATTAGCCTCCACTTCGCTGCTTTATGTGACTTAGTCTTAAGAAAAATACATGAGTATGCCACAAAAATTAATTTTCACTATTTGTGGCAGACTCAGGATCACACTTAGATGCCTAAATCCACTTAGGCACTTTAACAGGTACCACAGGACATGGCCTTTAGTTTTCACAAGTTTTTTTTTTAAAATATATGCATCATGAGAAGTTCTGGGCATCCAGCAGGGCTTGCATAATAATAGCACACCTAACTTCCCAGTTGACATACTCCTGTGACTACTACAGGAGGCAGAGAACCAGGAAGTGAATTCCAGCTAACCTTTCAGAATAGCTGAGGAGGCTCACCTTTGTTCTAACCTAGTTCCTGTTCCCTCATTAACAGGCACTTCTAACAGTAATCACAGGCGTCTGAAAAACCTTCTAGCTACATACACCTTAAGTACAATGGGGATATCAGCACCAAGCAAGTTCCAGCATGCAATACTCTATACACGTAGACAGCCAGCACAAAATAGCAACAGTTTTCTAGACCATGAAGTTTCCTAGACAATAAAAATTGTTTCTCTTCATTCATATTTTTGGTCATTCACAGGCATTATGGCACACCTTCCTCTCCTCCCAAGCCCCCCCAGAACATAACCTAATCCAAAATAGACTGTATGTATGAAAACACTTAAATGCCATAAAGTGGGCAATAGCCTCTAAATGGAGAGACGTGACTAATAACCCATCTTAAAAGAAAAGCCTAGACAATGACCTCTACAGCATATTTCTGATGGAGAAGGCTATAATAAAAGTCACAATACAGTTACAGGAAGGAATGCCTAAAGTCACTTATAGATCGTTTTTACAAAACAATGCCAGAAGTCATAGGCTGTATTATTCAATCAAAACGTTCTTTATTGTATAATGTTTAAGCCCATGCAATACGTATTATATAGGTACTAGGTACAGAATTTCAAATAAATAAATTTAGATACAAACATACAGAATTGGTACAAAAATTATTCGACTAATAATTTAGGATGACATAGTTCTTCAGTCTTTGTAGTTATGTCTCTTGTTCATACCTTTTTTCCTGAGCCTTATCTTCCACAAGACAACAGGAGCAACAGCACTATGAAGTTGCTTCTTAAATCAGCTATGTAACCCTAAGACTTCCTCCCCATTGTCAGGAGTCAGGGCAGCAGGCAGGCTTTGGTCCCCAGCTGGCCCCGATTACAAGCAGGGGTCTGACTGCCAGTGGCCTAACTACCCCAAGCTGGCCCTAACTACCCACATGGATGTGGGTGCCTCCAGATGACCTCTTAGTATTCCTCAGGCCACTCTGTCTAGTTGGGGTGCTCCTCTGTCTAATTTCTGATCCCTGGCTCCCAGTTTCCTACCTGATGGCTCCTTGTTCCTAACTCCAGCTCATGTCCCTACCCCTGACCATCACCTCCTTGGTTTCGGACTGCTGACTCATGGCTCACAATTTTAGTTTGACAATCACACGTCTCAATCCTTTAAAACCACAACAATTTGCTTCAGACCCCCTGGTTAGTGACTGTAGTCTGAACCCCTGCTTTCAGCTCCTGAGTCCACAGACTCATATCTTTAGTTCAGTAATCACCCACATCCCAGTCCCTTACAGTTCATGGACTCCTAGCCTGCTTTATAACTCTGGTTTTGACCCTTGCTTCCTGGCCTTGCCTACTCATGATTAGTGTCATCCCCTGACATCCACAAACAATATCACAAAACAGTGGACTCTCATTTCTTAGGACAAACCACTACCCCTTCATTATTAGAACTCCTGCTCTGCCGTTTTTCATTCTCTCTTGAGGCCTTGTTATAAGGTAATTTTGGGCAGCGCCAGGAGCTCTTAACCCCCTGGACTGTCCACATATTTAACACCTGAAACTAATTTTAAGCACTCATTAGGAAACTCAAAGTTATACCACACCAGGTCAGGATTATCTCTGATCTCCATTACCCATCTTGTGTTATGCTAAGATACAGCCACTGTAAGCCACACCATAGTGTAAACACCCCACCTAACTCCCCTGCCCTGCTGGTGCAGATCAAGTCCACTGCCCTCCCACATCAGCTCCAGATCCCTATTCACTGCCTCTCTACCCACTGACTTGTGGCTGCCCACATTGTCTATCCCAGGGATGTAGGCAGGATAGGGCTAACCTGTCTGCTCAGCTGATGCCACTGCTGCTGTTCTCTGAGCCAGCTCAGCTTGGAGAAAAGCAGCAGCCCAGCAGCAATAGCAGCCAGAGACACGGGTTAACCCTCCCCTGCTGTTCCCCAGGATAGACAGAGCAGGCAGTTACAAGTAAACAAGGTTGGGGGAACTGGAGGAGCCCTGTGGGGCAAGGGGGAGGGTAAAGCCTGAAATGGGAGCAGGGAGATTCTTACCAGCCAGTCCTCCAGGTCCCTGCCAGCCTGAACATGCACAGCTGCTCCAAATTTGAGCTAGCACTAACACTAATCAATATTTGTGTGGCTCACAGTGTAATGTATAACAAAGCCCCAGTAGCTCCCAATGTTCTCTGAAAAATGCCAGAAATCAAGGGCATGGTTGCCTGAAAAGGAAGAATACCAAGAAATCTCTGGATTGTATGACAGCAGTGTTAAAAATGCAGAACAGAACTTTACCCATACCCTTTTCAGTTTTAGGCTCTTCAATCTCCCCATGTATTTTCTATACCACATTTCTGATCTTTAGTAGCCACATGACTCCTCAACAATATTGATTCTCTTATAAAATTAGCTAACAATGCAAAGAGCAGGCTGTTTCTCTACAGTATCAATTGGGCCCAGGAAATTCTGAGATACTCATAATTTCAAGAATTTCTATAAGCTCCTAGAATGCATCCCTGAGTAATTATTGAACTTTGCTATAAAATATGCCTAAAATTAGAGGTCAGAATTCTCCCAAGACAAAGCCTTTTACTTTTGGATTCTGCAGACATATCTTCCCACTGTCCCATTTTAAGTCCCAAATCAACAGTTTTTTAAAGGATAATTTAGGCTACTTCGAAACGGTGGCCATCTTTTGCAAGAGACATGGAGTGGCAGCAGCTGCCACTTGCAACCTTTAACCCCACCCCCCACATCCAGCTGGTTGGGTAGCACTTTTGCAGCTGGCAGAGGCGTGCCCTGCCCTTGCCCCCCACACCCCTTGGCTCTGTTCCTGGGAGGCAATCATGCAGGGTGGTGAGTGGGTCCCCCTGCCTGCACATAGACCCTAGGGCCTGCCCAAGTACCCACAGTTGACAACCCCTGAACTATAAGATAGGGGCCTTAATAGTCACAAATTGTACTGGTAAAACTATGTTTGTAAGCCAGAAGGTAGAACAGGGTGGCACCTTAACAAATTAACTGCTTCGGAAGCATGAGCTTTTATAGGTAATAGCCCACTGAATTAGATATTAGACCTATGAAGGCTCATGACTCTCTGAACCAGTTAATCTCTAACATGGGTGGATCTAGTTTTTGAAAGAGGGGTCCAGATGGGGCAGTGTATCATCATATATGCATCATCACCTGACCAACATTATTGCCTTCTATGATGAGATGACTGGCTCTGTGGATGTGGGGAGACCAGTAGAAATGGTATACCTTGATTTTAGCTAGGCTTCTGATACAGTCTCCTACAATATTCTCACAGGCAAGCTAAGAAAGCACGGGCTGGATGAATGGACTGTAACATGAATGGAAAACTGCTGAATCATCAGGTTCAGAGGATAGTAATTAATGCTTGATGTCTAGCTGGCAGCTGATATCAAGTAGAGTGACCCAGGGGTGGGTCCTGGAGCCGGTTTTGTTCAAGATCTTCATCAATGACCTAGAAGATGGCATTCAGCAAGTTGGCAGATGATGCTAAGCTGGGGGGTAGGGCTAGGATTCAGAATGACTTAGACAAATTGGAGGACTGGGCCAAAATGAATCTCATGAAGTTCAAAAAAGCCAAGTGAGAAGTCCTGAACTTAGGACAGAACAATCCCATGCACCAGTACAGGCTGGAGGGCTGACTGGCTGGGCGGCAGCTCTGAAGAAAAGGATCTGGGGTTACAGTGGATATCCCTGGAGATTTTTAAGACCCAGCTAGACAAAACCTTAGCTAAGATGATCTAGTTGAGGATGGTCCTGCTTTGAGCAGGGGGTTAGACTAGATGACTTCCTGAGGTCCCTTCCAACCCTAATTTTCTATGATTCTATATAGTACAACACTTATTTTTCTCCAGATAAAAAGAAACTAGAAGCTTTTTAGTAATGTGCTAGGGGGTCTAGGGCTCTATTATTCTGTTTAAGAATGAATCAAAACCAATATATAATTTTATTGGCATGTTCATTTGCTAATTTGCTATATGATGCATTATTTATTAAAAACACAACAAACTAGGCAAAAATTATCAAAAAATGTGTCTTTAGTTCTGTAGTCATTATAATTAAATTTACATCTTTCAGATATATAAAACAAAATCTAGCCTTCTTGAGCATCTTAACAGCTCATCCAATACTTCAGTGAAAATTATTTCCATGCTTGAGTTAATGTTTTTAGCTAGAGCTAAAAGTAGTCTGCAGGGCTATGAAATAGGAGCTACATTACTACGAACAGCTAACGCAGTGATTGTCAACCAGGGGTATGCCTACCTCTAGGGGTACTTCAAAAGGTCAGAGGGGATATGCAGAATGAAGGTACAGGTATTGGCAATTGGCTTTTTTTAGCTGATGTGGCTGATAACGTGGCCAACAAATACCCTGTGCATGCGCGCCACTGCAGCACAGCCACAGATGGCCAGGAACACAGCCTGGCAGTGTGGACAGCAACTGGATCTGACAATTAAGTCTGTTGTGAGGGAGGAGGCATGGGGGGCGCAGATCAAGACCCCCACAGCAAGGAAGGGAGTGGGGCTGGGGCAGGGGCAGGTGTTGTACAGCCAGGGCAGGGCACAGGACGGATCCGCGAGCAGCTCATCTGGAGAGTGTAGGGGGTGGACAGCTCCTGCTGCAGGAGGACTTGGGTGGTGTGTACCACGAGATCTGTGCGCAGGGTAAGGGCAGGCTGCAATGTGGGCTGGGGCCGGGGCAGCACTGGGCTCTTCCCAGAGGAGCAGTTGGGCAACAGCTGCAGTCGGGGCAGGTGGCAGCCAGGAACATAATTGGTAACATTAAAAACAATTAAAAAAAAAAAGGGAGTAGATGAACTCAAACTTTGAGACAGAGAGGTACACTTGTTAAAAAAAGATTGAAAACCCCTGAGCTAGCAGATAGCATAGTTGCAAAAGAAAGAATAGTTTCATTATGTTAAGACCACTGCACTCCCCTGCCCCTCCCCAAAATCTGCCTCTGGTCTCTAAGGCGCTGCCTTGCCTGGCCTTTTGCCTGACTTCAGACTAACTTGGCTAAACACACCTCTACTTATTTTGTAAGGTGTGCTTTTATGGGCATTCCAAAATGGACAAGTCACAAACAAAACTATCTTGCTGACGTAACAAATTGTTGCCAAGGCAAGGGAGACAGCCAGCCATTTCATGGAATTGATGTCTCCACAAAGGGTATTCGTTCTCAGGACAGGTTACAGGCTTCATATTGCCTGAAAGCAAATGATTACAAATGCAAGCTAAATTAAGTTTGCAACAAATATTATCAGACCTCCTAGTACTGGAGCAGAGTCCAAAAACTAGAATACAACAGACAGTACAGCAATATCTTCACACTGTTGTATTTCTTCAAATTTCACAGGCCAAATTCTGCCAAACTGCTGGTTAAAATAGAATTTCTTCTACAGCACTTATTAGTGTATGGAAATGGTATGTGAACATCACTCAGCTGACTCTCAATACATACAGAATGACTAGAATAGACAGAGCAGCTTTGAAAAAAACACAACGAAACAACAATATAATAGTCTTATTGTTATGCATGAATACCACCACATTGTTTTTTATGAAACCTAGAATATGAATTGAGAACATAGAAAAGCAACAGAGGGGTGTGTGTGTGGGGGGGTGTCTGTGTGTGTGGGGGGGTGGGGTGTGTGTGTTCTAAAAATACCCCTACTGATTGACAAGCAGTTTCCAATTGGGAAAAATATTTTTAATACAATAAAGTAAGTACAACCAAACGGTATTCCTGTTGGTTTGTATTTTAGTATACTAGTTACCACTGAGACAGAAAACGGTTAACACTACAAGATTCACTTATAAATGCCTTCCTACTATAATCTCAGTAAAATAAGAGTAGGAACTTCAAAATATTTTTTTTTTGCTGCAGGAGGGATGAAGGATGTAGGCTCTGTAGGTTTACAGGATAGGAAACTGCTTTGTAAAGCTATGATTCAAAGGAGGATTTGGAAGTCTGGGAATAACCACCCTAGATGAGCTCCCAGCATAAGAAAATGGGCTAACACAGGAGTAGGCAACGTTTTTTGGCCGAAGTTCCAAAAAAACCACAATGCCTGTCTTTGAAGGTGCCAGAGTGCCCAGAGCAGCTGTTTGCAGCCTCCCAGCTGCAGTCGGCCCACGGAGCCCAGTCTGCTTGCAGCAGGGCTTGCAGCCTCCCAGGTGCCTGCTAGGAGCAGCCTGGGCTCTGTGGCTGGCAGCAGCTGCTTAGACCCCAGGCTGAAGGTGGTGTGCCAAGCAAAATGGCCTTGCATGCCATGCTCGGCATGCGTGCTGGGTGTTGCTGACCCCTGGACTAATACAGTGATTAAATGTATAAAGGGGAATATCAAAAGAATTAGAAAAGTGATCCTGTCTCTGAAGTCAGGAGCAGTAAGAGTGCTACTAAAATACTGTATCCAGTTCTGGTGTTCACAATTCCACAAAGTATGTGAAAATAAGGAAGACGTTCAAAGTGGTGCCACCAGAGTTAATCTTCAGTTATATGGCAAGCATTATGAAGCTCAACCTATTTAGCCCGACCCATTTAGCCTACTGAAGAGAAGAGCTTGCAAGTGACTTGATTATGCAGTTTAGTGACATACATGTGGAGAATAGGTCTGATAGTGAGGACTCATCTTGCTCACATAATCCAATAGCTGGAAGTTGAAGTTAGAGAAATTCAACCTAAAAATGGCATGCAATTTCATAGCAGTAAGAGTGAGTTGAAGTTAAAGTGCCTTAACATGTATGATGGCAGATTCTCTGTAACTGATTCCTAGCAGGGTACCACAAGACCCTTTAAAGGGAGCCGTATGTTATTAGTGCCATTAAGTGTGCAAGTACTTACACTCAATTCACAAGATAATCCAAGAGATTTCAAATAGGAATCTAGCGTCAAAATCATTCTAACCTATTATGCAAACAGAGCATACAAACAGGGAAGGGCTAGGGGGGACTGTCCCCCCAAGCCAAGGAGCACCCCCGGGGGTAAACCTTCGGGAAGCAGGCTCAGGAGGCACCGGATCCCCCCAGCTGGGGAGCGTAGGGGGCGGGATCGCTGACAGGCACTTCTGGTGAGACCAGAGCACCTCATTGGCTGCTGGGGCAGTGGCGGGAAATTCAAATCGTGGCCTTTAAAAGCCGCAGTTTGACGTAGCTCCCGGCACTCGGGAGCCAGGAACAGCAGGGAGAGGAGGGATCCAGGCACACATGTGTCCCGCACGCACGTATGCCCCCTTACCGGACCCGGAGCAGAGCCGAATGCAGCAGCAGCAGCAGAGGCGAACACAGCAGCAGCGGGGGCAGCAGCAGCTGATCCCCCTAAGGTAAGTGGGGCAGAGGGACCAGCGCAGCTGAGCCAGATCCGGAGGGGAAGACCCCTGGATCCCTCTTAACTGAGCCAGTAGGGAGCCACGCTCCCGAGCCG
>NW_017728931.1:23260058-23261550 GCF_001723895.1 Crocodylus porosus | reverse complement strand
CCTTCCCGGGGCTTGTCTGAGGCCTCCACCCAGACAGAGCTCACGGGGGGGCTGGCGTCCCCCCACCCCCTGGCCTGCGGGAGTTGCCCAGCAAGGCCTGGGAGGGGAGGGACTGGAGACCCCCACACCTGTCCTGCAGGCAGCCGCCTTAGGGCCCTGGAGGCGCAGGTGAGGGAGCTCCAGGACGAGGTTAGCAGGCGGAGGGGAATCAGGGAGGCAGAGGAAGAAATTGACAGATATTTTCTTTCCCTGCAGGGTTATGCACCCAAGGAAGATGCACCTCAAGAAGTGCCCTCCACTGCTAAGTGGCAGACGGTCACCTACCGAACCAAGGCTGCTCATAACACAGCAGTACCAGTTCCTCCAGCCTGGCTAGAGAACAGGTACGAGGCCCTGGCAACTCTGGAGGAGAAGGAAGGAGAGGAGGAAACTGGGGAGGAGGCAGCTCCATGCTCTCCACGTCCCAAGCAGGCCAAAGGAGATAAGCAGGCCAGGAGGAGAAAGCGTCGTGTGATCGTCATAGGCAACTCCATCCTGAGAGGTACAGAGGGCCCCATCTATTGCCAGGACCCCTCAGCACGTGAGGTCTACTGCCTACCTGGAGCAAAGATTCAGGACGTGAAAGGGATGATCCAAACTGTGATTCAGCCCACCAATGACTACCCCATGGTCCTAGTCCATGTGGGTACTAACGATGCAGCCAGGAGAAGGCCTGATTGCCTGATGGAGGACTACCACGCTCTGGGGTGCATGCTAAAGGAGGTAAGCGCACAGGTGGTTTTCTCTTCTATCCTGCCAGTGAGTGGACGAGGCAGACGGCATGGAACGTGCATTGCAGAGACCAACTGGTGGCTTCGGGAATGGTGACTCGAGGCGGGCTTTGGCTTCATTAACCATGACCGGCACATCACGACACGAGACATGCTAGGATGGGATGGACAACACCTTTCCCCTAAAGGTAAGGGTGTGTTTTCTTCTAGGTTGGCAGACCTCCTCCAGCGGGCTTTAAACTAGGCTCGCTGGGGGAAGGGGAAGACGGGAGTGGAGGAATCACTGGACTGCCAGACCAAGCAACACCCACAAGTACAGCCCAGCATAGACCAACGAGCGAAACATATACACAGGTAAGCAACAGGGGCCAGCGCAATGCTGTGATTAGGGGGCCCATGCACACATCCACAGGAGGCCTCAAACGCCTCTACACAAACGCTTGTAGTATGGGAAACAAGCACCTTCCTACTGACACCAACCCGGACATAGTGGGGATCACTGAAACGTGGTGGGACTCAACGTATGACTGGGCGGTGAATGTCAAGGGCTATAGGCTGTACAGGAGGGACAGGATAGGAAGGAAAGGTGGGGGCATGGCACTCTACATTAAGGAGGAATACCCATCCTCATCAATTAACAAAGAATCAGAGGAAGGGCACTCTGAAGTGCTTTGGGTTAGAATACAAGGCAGTCGAGGGAAAAGAAACTTAACAGTGGGGGT
>NW_017728931.1:23242162-23259958 GCF_001723895.1 Crocodylus porosus | reverse complement strand
AGCACTGCCAGGAGTGACCAGGAATAATGGTCACAAGCTAGGATCTGGAACCAACTTCCAAGAGAAGTGGTGCTGGCTCCTACCCTGGGGGTCTTTAAGAGGAGGTTAAATGTACACCTTGCTGGGGTCATTTGACCCCAGTACTCTTTTCTGCCATGGCAGGGGGTCAGACTAAATGATCTACTCAGGTCCCTTCCGACCCTAAAAACTACGAAACTATGGTCTGCCGAAGGTAATAGAAGAATTGCTCTATTATTTTCTCACAGTGAAAACATGAATGAAAGGTAACAACTAGGGCTGTGCAAAGCTTCAGGTGGTAGGTCGATTCCAAAGAGATTCAGCCTGATTCAGTGGCCAAATCTCCGAATTGAATCAGGGGACCAATTTAAAGGTCCGAATGGATTCAAAGCTCTCTGAATCTTCGGAAAAAATTCAGAGAGCTTTGATGATTTGGGCAGTCCCTGGTGGCTCCAGCAGGGAGCTGGTAAGTACTTGGAGCGGAGGGAAACTATGGGGGGACCCCTGCCAGCCCCTACAGGGCTCTGCACAATCCCCCCGACACCCCCCTCACTCCCCAGCCCCCCCACGGGTGCCACGCCTGGGCCAGCTCCAGCCCTTTAAGAAAAAAAACAAAAAAATGGAGAAAAGCCCTGGGACTCACTGCTCCTGCAGTGGCCTCGGGGGGCTCATGCAGAGCCCCCCACGTGGCAGGGGTCACCCCCTGATGGCAGGAGCAGTGAGTGCAGGGCTTTCCTTGGGGTTTTTTGTTTCTTAGAGGGCTGGAGCTGGCCCAGGCGGGACACCCATAGAGGGGGGCTGGGAGAGCAAGGGAGGGTTCGGGGGCTCATGCAGAACCCCCTATGCAGTGTGGAGCAGTGGGGGCAGCGGGGGTTGCCCCCGCACCTGGTAGCACCTGGTGATCCAGGGCTTTTTTTTCCAAAGAGCCGGGAGCTGGGGCAAGCGAGACAGTCATTTCCAGGCTGGGGGAGGATGGGCCTGCCCAATTTGGAGATTTGGCAGGTTCGGCTGAATTGATTCAGGACAGTAATTTGAATCACCAAATTGAATGATTGTCCCTCGAATCGGCTAAATCCAAATTGAATACTAGCCACTTCGCAGAGGCCTAATAGTGCCTTAGAATGCTAAGCGCTCTAAATATTTGGCCCTGTGTGTCTTGCACGGGGCACCCAAAAATCAGTTAATAGTTTTCACCCTAATTTCTCTATGGCTGTGTTCCCAATTTGTCAAGTGAAGATGATACTACCCTCTCGCTTCACAGGGCTGTTGTCAAAGTGAATGAATTAATATTTGCAGAGAAGCAGGAGGATAACTGGCCAAAAACAGAAGAGCCCAGGAAGAAATTAATAATCCTACCTTTGGAGCACAGAGTTAAAGAGCAAGCAGGCCACATACTGAACCACAAGGAGAAAACAGTTGTGAAGAGCCGTCCACCGATTAAGTGCCATCCACATTATACAGTGAATGAGTCAAGAATCCTATGGAAACTGCAGTAAGTGCTCGTATAGTTAAAAACTGTATCCTAATGCATATGCACAAAGGTCTAAATGAATGTTACACAGCTAGCCTCTGCTGTTACCTAATGTGGCAGGGCACTGTAGGTGCCTGCTACTTTAAGGGCCTGAAGCTAACAGCCGGCAGGTGCCTGATGAGGGCAGCTATTTTGGATCCAGGGCTGCCCATATAAACAGGGCATTTTTTCTACTGGAGGGCCAGGCAACAACACTGCCTGACTGCAGGGCTGCTAGTATCATCTGGAGGTAAGGGAGGAGCTGTAGGGGATGCTCAGGAGGCTCCTGGTCCTGGGCATGACCTAACACTGTACCCTGCCAGGACTGGGTGGCCTGGTGGGGCTCTCAGTGGCGCAGGAGCCCCCAGGAAATGCCAGGCCAGTTATTACCCTGGTGAAAGGTGGGTAGGGGCACCTTAACCCTAGCTCTCACCTTTGGGTGGGTTTGCGTACTATCAGAGGTAGTTGGGGCCACACATGGCTGTGAGGGTGCAAGACCCTGAGAGGGAAAGTTGGGGCTGGGCATGGCTACGGCCACCTGAGCCCACCAGGAAGCAACCCCCCTCCATACCCCACCCAGTGAAGGGGAGGGTCTGGAGCCCCAAGTGAGACAGGGTGGAAATTAGGACCCCAGTAAGGGGGCAGCCCCAGTGAAGGGGGTCAAGATCTGTAGCCCCAAGTGAGCGGTGGTGCGGTAGTCCCAAGTGAGGGGGCAGAGCTGTGGACCCCCAGTGAGGCGGATAGCTCCAGGTAAGGGGCAGAGATCTGGAGCCCCAAGTGAGGGGGGAGTGATGTGGAGCCCCAAGAAAGGGGAGCAGGCCCAGGTAAGTCTTCAGATGACTGAGGCCGAGCAAAAGGGGCTCAGCCCCAGAGAGAGAGAGAGGCAAGTCCTGACCCCGGTAAGTCCTCCACTGCTGGCAGGCTGAGTGTGGGTCGAATGTAAGATCTGAAGTAGCATCATGACCTGCTGCCCGGGGGGGGAGGAGAGGGGGAGTGAGAGTCTCCTGTGAGACCCTGCGGCACCAGTCATGGTGTGAGGTACCACAGTTCCCCACACCGGGAAGGTGGACCCGGAGAGAATGTGGGGCTAGTGAGGCCGGAAGTAGAGTGCCCCCTTGACTGGTCCATGCTGGGGCCAGGACCAAGATGGTTAAAAGGGCCAGGCGTCCACCATGAGGGGCACCCAGAGTCATGGACCTGGGACCCCACCTGGCCATGGACGTGAGGCCAGGGCCTGTGTATGGCCAAAGGTCCAGAGTGGGAACCATGCCTGAGAGGGGAGCCAGCTACAAGGAGCTCGGCAGCCCAAAAGAAGGCAGTGTAGGGCGCCTGAGCAGAGGGATCAAAGGAGGGTCCTGCAAGGAGGATTTTGGAGCCTAGTGTGGAGCTGGTGTGACTGTTAACATCTGGATGCCATCTGCGAGGCTTGAGTTGTGGTGTAGGGGAGGAATGGAGCCGAAGATAGTGCCTCCCTAGCATCAGGGCAAGAAATGGGCGGCCTCCCGCCTTATTTAACAACTTATTAATTTTTCCAACAAGTCGTGGCAGGTGAGACAGGTGGGCAGTGTGCCCAGAAGCAGGTAGGAGGCCAGCGATGGCTGGCCTGAGGGAAACCCACTTTGCCACACCTAACTTGTCAGATATCATCTTGGCTTTTCAGTCTTAAAACTGTTCTTTTATGTGCACACGCACACAATAATAAGACTTTGTATTTGTTTGTCTAACACCTTTCACCTGAGCATCTAAAAGATTTATACTTTCTAATTAAATTATGATTCACAGCTCTCATGGAAGGTAGATAGGCATACATCATTACCAGTTTCAAAAATGGGTAAATTGAGGCAACAAGATGTCCAATGACACACACAACATGGAAACAGCAAAGCATCACATCATACTCGAGAGTTCTGACTCCTGGTTATGGAAAGGCTGACAGCACCTCTTCACGGGAGCCCAATGGCCCCAACCACAAGTTACCTGAGGAGAAGATCACCACGCTGCAGAGGGAACTCCTAGCACATCCAAAGCCGGCTTTATTAACTTGCCATGTGTACCAGATTGGCTCTCTGGGTGCTCTGGAAGCTATTCCAGCCAGGCAGTCCGGGCAAAAAGGGATGGAACAGCTGAACACCTAGCTCAAAGAGACCCAAGGAACAAGGTGACAGACCAGTCAGTCTGGGAGCTCAGAGGAGCTCACAAATCATAGTGGGGTTAATTTCTGCTGTGATCCATTAGTTATCATGGCAGCGTTTCAATCAGCTGATGAAGCTGCAATAAGCTGTGCGCCAGAAGCCACAAGTGCCGGCAGGCTGCAGGCAAGGCAGAAGCTAAGCCTGCCGGACAGTTTTCATTCCTTTTTTTTTGTCTTCATTGTCTTTTTGAAGCCAAATTCAACTGGAGACACCTGCAGCCAAGGTCAGACTGGGGCAAACATCATCCCCCCCGGAACCTAGAGAAACATCAAAGTCATGGCAGGCAAGATCTAGGAGGAACTCCAGATCCAAGCAGCTAGCATTTTCTTTTGGTGGGGACAGGCAGACAAATGTCATTGAGGCACAGAGGACCCCATCCTTAGGCAGTGATTCCCCAATACTGGTCTCTTGAGGTAATCCTCTTCCGGGAAAAGAGGGGAAAACTTTTAATTTCACTGTAATTCCAGCTATATACAACTTCTATTTACATACTAGGAAATGTTTCCATCCATACCTGAATGGTCACTCCTGATATGTTTCCACTGACAACGAATGTTGTCATTAATTAATTAGGTAAACAAACGAGAGCATACCTAGGGTATCATTCTCTATGGGGGAAAAAAGTCTTTAAAAGACTTTTAAAAAGCTAGGCATGTATATCTGGAGGCTGGTCCAGGTTCCATTAAAGTCAATGGGAGTTTTGGCAGTTTCTTTAGCAAGAGAAGAAACAAGCCCAAGCTTTGCCTTGGCAAAAGATTTTGCATAACGGTAAAAAGAAAAACCAAAATATGTTCCAGATTTTAAGATAGATTTCTCTTAGGAAAGAACAACTGAAGAACTGGTCACCCACACCTCTCAGCTGTCTCTCATTAGCAGGGGATATCCCACATTTCACATGTACTATGGTTCCAGTCCTATGCAAATCTGTTGTTAATCCCACTCATATTAATCAAGTTGCCTATGTCATACATACTTAAAAGATAAAACTGAGGTTATGGCTTTTATAGGGTTGAATTAATCAATTCATAAACATCATCTTCCCTTCTCTCAAAACTATAACTGAATTCAAACCGAAGTGCTGTGGTCTACAAAACATTAAGTTAACATTTTTAAAAACACTCTTATTTTTTCCTTCCCTCTTCACTTCTAAACTCCAGCTAAAAAAACGGAAGCCTAAGTGCCAAAATACTGCAAAACAAGTTCTGCTGCCTTTGTATTTCCAGTCCAGGCACAGAAGGGAATACTAGATATATGGCAAGAAAAGCTAGTTCTACCCTGGTATTAGTCCAATTCTGCAGACACTAGATATTCAGAAAAATGTCTAAATCCTGGAGTTAATGATATAAACTAAAATGACTGGCACAAGAAAAATAATATTAAAAATAAATAGTGAAAGAGCTATTTTCTTCACTATAAATATAGCCACACAGAATATATAACAAGGGATAGATAAATCTCAACACTGAGACAGAGTTGGTTGCAAAAAGTTCTTCCAAAATAAGAGTTTGACATTATAGATTATGAGTTTTACATAATCATATTATGTGATTTACAATGCCATTACTAATGCCCATCATATGACTATTTGGTGATTCAATTTCATGACTTACATACGCAGCCAGCCATAAGAGTCGTGTTCAATTTTGCACCCATTCCATTGTTTTTTAAACCTACCCTCCAGACAACAAAGTACTGAGTTCATATTTGATATTCTCCCAAGTGTCTAATGACCACAAGAAAACAATGACATCTGACAAAGATATAGTCATTAACATTTAGGTCTGTAGCTTCTTTTGAAATAGGTTAGATTTGAAACGTATAATTTTTTTTTAAAGTTAAAATCATCTAACTCGTATATTCCAGGGGGTAAACTCTCAAAGCGACATATAAGGAGTTATGCACATAAATCCTATTATTTGGTAACAGGTTTGTATGTGGAACCCACCATGCCTTGCTAGTAAAATTTACTTCTAAGGGCCACAGAAATCCTAATGTTTATCAAGACAGACACTTAATTTCCACATGCATACTTATGAGCACTATTATGCTTTGACATTTTAAAAGTATGATTACTGTAGATTACTGTTAAGGAAAAATAACAGGAGTGGCTAAAAAGTGTTTTCATTGCATGATTCTGTTTTACTGTGCTGCTATTCTATTGAACTTGAATACTGAAATTCTATAGATACCTGGCCCACTGGATTATGGATGTTTAGCAATGGAAGCATCAGAGTGCTTACTGCCCACTCTGTTTTGAATCAAATACATTATGATTTTCATCTGCATATGCAAAGTAGCTCAAATGGTACTTTCACATAACTTATCAGTTTCAATTTTTAGGGATCTGTGCAAACATTCATTCAGAAGTAGGTCTCATGGGTTCAAAGTCTCCGTGACCCAGCTTTCACTCTGCAAGGTTTTCTAATTCACTTTTGCTCTTTCAAAGCACAGGTTCATTAACGTCTGCAAAACTCTTGATGAACTTGGAATGAGCTCCAGGAATGAACAATAACTAAATGCTAAGCCAAGTGAGTTTTTTATGGTTTGGAGTTTCATTGAAGAAGTTTCACACAGTTCTAAAGATTAATGCTTTCTAAATATTTATAGTCCATGATTCATTTCATTTCAGCTATAGTAATTCTACATAGCCGAGTGGAATTAGGATCACACTTAGGAGCCTTACAGGTAGAATAGGATCTGGCCCTTCATCTCAAAATAGTACTGAGGCCTTAAAGAACCAAGCTGTTCACTGTTTACGATACATTTCAGAACATTTTATAAATACGTAGGTCTGCAATACTCATTGGGCATGTCTACATGTGCATTAATGCACCTTTGCTAGTGCATATTAAAGTTAGTACCTCTAATATGAGGTACTAAATTAATGTACATTAGGCTGCACTAATGTGATGCTTTTTTTGTGGTGCTTCATGCACAGAGACTATTTTACTGCACATTAACATAATGTCACAGTTTTTTTACATGACACTTAAATGCGCAGCAAAAAAGTCTACTGCGTATTAAAGCACACATGTAGATGCACCCATTGAGACCCAGTCCACACTACAATTGTAAACCATGGTTTCTGTAACTGGTTAGAGTCCCTGTATAATATTTTCAAAAGTTACATGGGACAAGATTGCCAATGGTGTCCTTACCTAAAGATTCTGATAGTTACACAGTGGGACTGTCAAAAGTGCCCAGATGCTAAACTCCTATTGATTTCAATGTGTGCTCAGCATCTAGGTGTTTATGAAAATCCCACAGAGCAACTATCTTCATTCTTAGGTGCTTTATACTTAGCATAGCTCCCAACTTATTTTGAGAGCCTAAAGGATATGTACTCAGAACACTGGCGACAGAATGCACAGCAAGATACTCTGAGAAACTCTTAGACTATTTTAAGGGGGAGAATGACTGGCCAAAACAGTTACATAAATGTATTAAGGATCTCCTATCCACACTGCAAAAATAACCACACTATAACAGTTAAAGGAAATCAATCTTGTGCTAGTCCAGGGCTCTGGCAGCTATAAGTTGCCACTGTTACTAACAGAATCCCAAGCACATGGTGTGTGGGAACATGTCACATTCAGACCCAACCATGTGAGCCACTGTTTATATATATGCTGTGAAAAAAATTAAAAGCAGTACAGTATATACTGTACATGCTGCTCCTAGGCACAGGATTTTACTCCTGCTCCCTTCCTTCTTCCTTCTGCATTGCACAAAGAAACCAGAATATCACTGTAATTCTTTAGCAGAGGTGAGAGATCCCTACCTGAAATATATTTAGTTCCTATCCTGATTTCACTGCAGCCTTCAGCCCAGGAAGAACATCAGAATGAAAAAAGGGAGGGGAACGAGCTGTACCTAGCAACTGATCTGGCCCAAAAAGGACCAAAAAGCAAAGTAAAAGATCGACGCCCCCCCCACAGGTATTCTTCCTTTAAAACAAAACCCACAAATTTTAAACAACTTCTCACGTGTTAGGGGCTTAATTCATGGTTTTGATTTTTGGTGGTTATGCTACTGTGTCTGAATCAAGGAACAGCCTCAAAACGAAACATTGATCCTATGCACTGACAAAAGCTTGGAACCTCACTGAAGCATGACTCGGTCAAAAATCTGGTTCTTCTAAAAATCTCTACATGAGGAGGGATATATGGTTTCAGTCTCAAAGGTAGCAAACACCATTTCTCCTCATCAAGCAGTGGCCTGTAAAACAACACAGGTACAGCAAGTCATTGGGCCCAGCAACTGTGATTTGATGACACCAGAGAATTATAGGGTACAGAGTGACACTCGGGCCTGTGCAATTCAAGAGCGACACAAGCAGCTAGTGTTAGACAAAAAGGCAAAACATATATATACACCCCCAGATAAAATGTGGCACATGCCCTCAAGTTCAAAAGAAAATCAAGTACAATAGACTGGTTATCATTTGCACAGTACAACAGAGGGAAATACTTTACAAGTCATAAGCCTCTTTCTTCTGTGTTTATCAGATGTATGTATGGTATGTATACACCTGTTTGAGCTGGGCGGGGAACAGAACATTGGTTGCACTTCTAGGTTCAGAACTTAAGATCTGCTGACCTATCTCTGCTCCCACTGAAGACATGGGTAAGGGAGGGTGCTGAGTGACAAGGAAAAGGCAATCAGAATGTTTTGTGATATGCCTTTGCCCCTCATCAATGATATGGCCTTGCAGATTTCCTCTCCTGGCACCGCTGAGGTGCTAGTAATGGAACTTCATTTTCAAATGCCAGAAGAGTTAAACTTTTAAAGGTATTTTTACTAGCAAAAGTGCCATGTTTGGAAGTCTCTGCAAAACAGTTTTTATCCTTTCCTTCTAAGTTAGAGGCCAATAATAGCTTCCTATTCTTGAATCCTAGCATTTCATCACTTTACACAAATAAACCTAATAAAGACTTCTGAACGGTGTCATGGAAATAATTCTGAGTCACCATAGTATAAATCTAAAAGGAGAGATTTCATAACCCTTTTCTATTAACCAAATTTGCAGAATAAAATTGAAATGTTAAACCAAGTAACATTCTGTTTTTAATAATATTCCAAAGTATATTATCTGTCAAGCTAAAATTCAAGTCTTTTATCAATGTTGGTAGTTTAGAAGTGACAACAGTTTCTAAATGCCATGTTTCATAGGATCAGAAAACAAAAATGAAAAAGGCAATTTTACAAGTCCAAGAATTTGTTAAAGAAATTAATGAAATTTGGTTTAAATTAAACCAGCTGTTCTGAGTTAGGATAGGTGTGGAGAAAATACATGTTTTCATCCAACAGTTTCAGCTTTTTGCATTTCCACAGCTAAAGACAGATTCATGTTTATATAAAATTTAATATGCAAGCTGTTAGTCCATAATACTAAATTCCCCTTTCAGTATTTAATATTCGTTAAAACTGCTGAGTTATTTGTGATAGGAATAAGACTGCTGCACATGTACAGTAGCTGCTTTATCATAACATGCACATTTATTATGGGGTTGTTATATTTATAATGCCCAGATTCCTGCTGCTTCCAAAGAGATGTACATGATGTATATGATCATTGTGATGCTTCTGTTTATAGAGAGTGTACCTAAGAAGCTGCATGTTGTTAGATTTGAAGATGTTATGTACAGCACACATTGACCATGGAATTAAGAAAAGGCTGAAAACACTATATTATAAAGAAAGAAACTGCCCCTAGTATTTTAAAGATATTAACATCATCACTTACATCATCTCTGTGATAAATGCAATGCATCACAACACCCCATTGTTAGTTCTCTCTGACACACAACAAAAGCCAAGATGAACTTTCTAGTACAATGAACTAGAAGTTAGAACATGTGTTACTTACAGTTCATCCAATTATGCTTTAAAAAATACTATCCAACGTCTAGCTTTTCGGAGAGACTCCCTAACTTACCGTATAATTCTTTTTGTCATGATTTTTTAACAAAAGCTGTTAATGTTAATATAGTATCCCAACAGCATGTAGTAAGACTACCACTCTGAAGAACCTCGCTAAAGCCTAAAAGGGAGTGGGAAATAATACTGAAAAAGTACAGTGCTGTCATTTAGATAAACAGCAGTTTCATATGTAATGTGTGTGTGCAGCACTGGTCACCTCATCTCAGAAATGATATGATGAAAGAACAAGGGGTTCAGAAAGCTGATGAAAATGGGCAAACAGACACATTCTCCCAGCCAAAGAGGAATAGAAAAGTTTGGGATTGCTTACTTTGCAAAGGAGAAGAATGACAGTACATCATAGCGATGTACAAAATAACAAAAAAAAGCAGAAGGAGGAGGACACATTCAGTGGAATTAAAAGTCAAGAAATTCAAAACTAATAAATACTTTTCACAACATTATTTGACTGTGGAATTCATTCCCATAAAAAGACACTGAGGCCAAGAATTTAGCAAAACTCAAAAAAGATGCAGATTCACAAGTCAGCATTACCAAAAATGAATATTGGAAGAAAGATATTTCAAGGTCTTATTGTTAAGGATTAGCCTGGGATCTCAATAGGAGAGCGAGAACCTCACTTCTGCCTACTGAGAGGCTGCTATCTGAAAAACCTGGTGCTAGTCAGTGTCAGAGGCAGGACACTGGACTAAGGAGACTTCAAATCTGATCCAGTCCGGCCACTGTCATGTTCTTACTCGATATAAGGAATGTTAACAGTTCTGTTTGTAGGGTTTCAGACCTATGGGACTCTCACAATACAGGACAGTGTCAACAAGTGATTGAAATTCCCCTCAGCGAATTCAGAACACAACACTACTCCCCTGAACTACACAGGTTGGAACACCTAGGTACAGCAAAATCAGAAGAAAAACTACCATCACACATGGGCAAAGATATCTCCTTTTTTAACAAGCTAGCAAATATTTAAACAAAATCTCCTCGCATACATCTTCTGTACATACTTCCTCTTCAGGACTGTGTCAAAAGTAAACAGAAGCAGAAGGATTCAACCCTTCCTTTCTGAGACACATGCAGCTTTCTACATCCCAGCCTCTGACTTTCTTTCCAGATTTGAATCAGATACTCCTATAACATGCTGGTGATGATGCATGACAACTGGAAATAAAGTTGCCCTAGTACCCACACACAGCTGCTCAAACAGGTAACTCTCTAATCTTGTCAGATGTTACATTTCCATTTACAAGTCCAAAACACATAGGGCCCCTAGTCACTGCAACATGATGAAGAATGTCTTTGAATGGCAGCAACAGAGCCTTCTCAGAGCTGGTGACACACTATGAACACCAAAGCTCGTAGTCAGCCATAAACAACACTGCCCAGGTTGTCACTTTTATTTAGTTCTTTTGATTAATTACAACTTTGCAATGACACCCATTAATTTCCAATAGGTACTAAGTTTTTTTTCTGTCTCTAAGTCCATTTGATGATGAAATGGCTTTTTGACCACAAAAGGTTTAGTGTCACTGGTGCACACACACTTTCCTACATATTTAATGCCTTTCTCTTTTCTAAAAAGTGCGATACATGTATGTGTGAGTATTAATATTCTTATGATATCTACGGCTGCCAAGTTCCAGCCAGAGACTAGACAGATTTACAAGGTCCAAGAAGGATGTTGCACAAGACTGAATGGGGATTTGGATAGTGTTTCTCCTGCTTTGCTCTCGTTTTCCTTTTTCCCCTTGCCCAGATTAAATCCCTGCTCCTCCCTTTTCTTCAAGTGTATCAGTGGTGTGTTAGTGCCACACTTCTAAAACCCAAAGCTCCTCTCTTAGTAAATCCAATTCCTATTACTCTTCTTGCTTGCTCACTTGGGCATGAAACATTCCTTCTGCCCACCCTGACTACATATTTCAGAAGGCAGAAAGTGAGAAGAGGAATGACTGACAGAGCAACGTGGGGTAGATGAAGCAAAGAGAGACAGGGACAGGCTGGACAATGCCTACTTCATACTGCATTCTACTTTACTGGATTCTACTTTCCCATTCTACTTTATACTGGAGCTTTGGCAGGCCTGTATGCTACAGATGATACACAACAGAAAAAGGCTCACTGAGATTATAATGGGAACAAACTGCCATTTACTCACAGATACCTTGCTAGATAGATATCAATAACAATTCAGAAGGAAATAAAAGGGAGTCACGTAGGGTGCCTATACATGAGCAGGGAGGCTGCTCTGACACACTGTAATTCCAGTGCCTCAGAGAAGACTCAATTAATTAATTGAGTCTGCTGGAGCATAGCAATTACTGTATTTCCAGCAACCTCCCGCATCTTGTGTATCAGTATCCCCGTGCTTCAAAATGGTGGCAGGAGCACTTTATTTAAGCCTCATTCAACAAGCTTAAGATAAAGCAACCCCACCACCATTTTGAAGCACAGGGATGCTGATACACTGCTCTATTTAAATGCATGCCTCCCCAAGCACATGTATAAACACCCATAGAGTAATTTCTGGGTTCTAATCCTAGAGGAATTTAAAACCTTCAGCACTGAGGGAAGCCAGTCAGACATGGGCAAGAGTGGGGGGGGAGGCTGCCCCTGGGCTCCACCCACTTAGTATCTAATGGCAGAGATACAGAAGACCAGGCTGATGTTAAATTAGCCATCTGCACCTGTCATCATGCTGTCTTAGATACTGACCACCTCTGCCACCAGATGCTAAGCAAGGGCAACCTCATGTCTGGGCCTTCCAGGCACAGGATGCCGATGCTGCTATCTTATAGCAGAAGTGACAGAGGCCATGGATGAAGTTCTGTTGTTTAAATGTTTGTTTAGGAAAGTTATGGGACCCTTGAAGGGCATACTGACACCTTTAAGTTTGAATTTCTTTGCTGGAATATCCTTGATGATATTTGTAACATAAATTTGTGTTTAATTTGAATGGGTCTGGGCAACAGACATATTTATTTAAAAGGGCATAGACTTTGGATGTTACATTTGCTAGCAAAATACAAAGGCTCAAATCACTGATTAAATATGAAATTGTATATATCAATTCAAAGCCCGGTCCCTGTTAAAAACTGCCTAATGCTTAAGGCACAATAAATTGAGTCAGCATCTGGGAATGTGTGTGCTCTGACCTATGTAGGAAGGCAGATGAGGGTACTGTGTATAGGCTAGATGGTTACCATGGATACTTCACTAGTTTAAGTATGTAAGCTAAACATTACAAACAATTTCAGTGCATTAGAGTACTAGCCTCATAAAAATGTTGCAAAATAATGATGAATTCTGAGATAACTATTGTGATTTGTTTTCTGACATGTGAGTAGGAATCTCATATTGTAGGCAAAAGATAAAAGCAGAGTTAACAGGAACCTGTCAGTTCTTGCAGGCCTTACTTGAAGTCTGTTCCTGCAAGATGCTCAGTATTCCTACAGTGTATCTACATTGCAGCAACACAATGCTCTGTCTCACTGCCAAGAGAATAGGCACTCACCCATCCACTCCTGTTCCAAGGGCATCATCCCCAGAAAATAGGAAGTGAAAATGCCTTGGTGGCACCTCAAGCTGATGCTCTTGAACTTGTCAGAAACCCTTAGTTAAAGGTTGCTATCAAATCTCTTCTCAATCTTCTCTTTTCTAGACTAAATAAGCCCAGTTCCCTCAGCCTCTCCTAAATTACGTGCCCCAGCCCCTGAACTATTTTTGTTGCCCTCCACTGGACTCTCTCCAATTTGCCCACATATTTTCTATAGTGGGGGGGCCCAAAACTGGATACAGTACTCCAGATGTGGCCCCACTAGTGCAGCATAGAATGGAATAATTCTTTCCCTAGATCTGCTGGCATTGCTTCTACTAATACAGCCCAGTATGCTGTTAGCCTTCTTAGCAATAAGGGCACACTGCTGACTCATATTCATCTTATTGTTTACTGGAACTCCCAGGTCCTTTTTTGCAGAGCTGCTGCCCAGCCAGTCAGTCCCCAGGCTGTAGCGGTGCATGGATTCTTCTATCCTAAGTGCAGCATTTCACACTTGCCCTTGTTGAACCTCATGACATTTCTTTTGGCCCAATCCTCCAATTTGGTGAGGTCACTCTGAATCCTAGCCCTACTCTCCAGTGTATCTACTACACTCCCCAGCTTGCTGTCATCTGTGAACTTGCTGAGGGTGCAATCCATCCCATCTTCCAGATCGTAATGTGCATCCATCCACTGTAGCGAACACATATCCATGGCTGCTACTGAACACAAAGGAGTTGCTGGTGTGGAGTCCCTCTCTGGATACAGCTCTTAAGCCCTATGTTAAAAGTGTTGCCTATATTAGGTTAATATTTGCAGGAAAAAGGAGATGCACCCAAAGTTAAAATATTTCTTCCATGGATTAGTAAAAACTTTCCTTGGGGACAGTTTCTCTCAGAACTTCCTACTTCAGGGTTAACTGTACTGTATGTCATTTCGCTAAATTAAAAGGCCAACAATTTAATATTAATACAATGTCATCAAGCATCTGGGTTCCCTTGTAATTAAATATGTGGGAGGATACCAAGACTACCTGAAGTGCAAGCCAGGTTGCACAATGCCTTCAGCAACCTTTGGGCCATATTCAAGAGAGGACATCAATGTTGTCAGCTCAAGAAGCCATCAGACAAGATTATCTCCTCACCTAAATACCATTCCAATTAGCAGGTGGCTGCTCAGAGTGAAAAAGGCATGTTTTATGTCAGTGGATCAGATAAGAAAGGCTATTTACACACCACATCCCTCCCCCATCACCAAACTGTTTGACACAGAGTTCAAAATATTCAATAACTTTTCAGCCAGACAATGCATTTATCTCCTCTTCCCAGTGTGAGCCATCATAGGACACCCCCTGAAAAGATACCTACTAAATTACAAATTCACAGAGCTGGATAGTGAGTTGATCCAGTGAAGAATCATGACTGTACGCCAGTCCCTGGGCTTTTGGGCACCCACACTGTTTAAATCTGACTAAACACAGTTTGCATTAACATTACTATTATTCTTTTTCCAATTGAATGATCAATGTATGTGCAGTAATACTGCATATGTCAGTTCCCTCTGGCAATGTGTGGCATTTAAACAACACAGCACTTGCAGTGTTTCTGTTTACAAACAAAGAAGTAAACATGGAAGTTCAATATATGTACCTCAAATTCAGAGGTGTGCACATGTCCACTTAACAAGGATGACCCAATAAACCACAGATGTGTGTAGCTATGGAGTATTTCCTAATCCAATGACGTGATCTCATTTCACTTTTTGGAGAGCCTTCCAACACTGCAAGTGTAATGAGGAGTCATGGAATCCTCTCCAATTTTGTCTAATAACTTCTTGCAGCTGAACTTGTTCCCAGAGAAATATAGATGTGCTAACATGATCAGCTGCAAGAACACTGAAAGGCAGTGTTAGCATGGAATTAATTTATCTTTTAGGTCTGGTTTATGTGCTGTGAAACCCAAACAAGGGCTCATGAGCAAAACTATTTTCTCTTCATCCAAATCTCAGACAGACTTTATTACCAGGGATCCAGGTTTTCTGTTTGCTGCAGAAAAATATGGATCTTCTCCTTAAATAGAGAAAAACAGACTTTTTCCTTTAAAGGAGAAAAATTACAATTACAGATTTTACCCTTTAAAGGAGAACAATGCAGGAAACCATGGGTTTCCCCTTGCAAGCTGGCCAATGTAGGTATTATGTTTACCCTTTTCCAAACATCCGGGAGCTCTCCCAATCACCATGAGTTTTCAAAGATGAATACTTTGTTATTTTTTATCAGAGAATTTGCAGCTTTTAAAACAGAGAAAACCAGAATCCCTGTTTATCACAGAATTACACAGTTTAGCATAATGCTGTCTGTTCGATGCCTAAACTTAGGTGCAGAAATAATGTTGGTCACTTAAATGTCTACATAACTGACTGTACCTTCAGTCCAGATAAGGAGAAATTCAATTCACCTGTGAATGCATACAAGTTGCATTCACAGGTTGCAGGCACAAAATTAAGCTCAGTTAAGCTTGAGGTGAAATTTAGCCTGTGATGCTTACCTTATTTACCATAGTTATTTGATTCCAAGATAAACTGAGTACAAGGCAATAGGGAGGCGGGGGCAGTAGGTGGCTGCTGCAGCTCGAACTGGGGGTGGAGCCAGACCCAAAGCTGGAACTACAGCTGCTGCCTGCATCCCCAGCACCTCTGCCCCATTGCCTGCATCCCCATGCAGCCTCAGCTCCCCGAAGCCACTTCCCCTCTCCCAACACCCTGCTGCTTACTCTTGCTCCATCACCAGAAGACTCCATTCCCATTGGCAGCTGCTCCCAGGCTAGACTGAGGCCAGAGCAAACACATGGTCCATGCCCCCATGCTGGAGCAGGGATGGAGCCAGGCAGAGCTGGAGCAGGGGTAAGCAGTGAGGTCGGGGAGACAGAGGCTGCAAGCAGAGACAGGTGGGGGGAGAGGTGGTACAGGGACAGGCAATGGGGGAGAAGAGGAAAATGGTCAAGCTGTTTGACCCACCACTGCTTTTCCCACTGCAGTAATGAGTGGAGGGAGGATGACTTTTAAGATGACACTCCAATAATTATATTCTATACATGGAAAATTGTAACAAGTGTATACATTTTTCATGTCTCCGACCTAAGTATTGAAGGGTTATCTTAAATTCAGGGTCATTTTGGATACAGATAAACACAGTACCTGAATCCAACACAACCTCAAAGACAGCCCCCTAGCAATTAGGCTCTATAAATGAGAAATTTATAAATTTGTTATAAATTTTCACGTATAAAATCTAATTTTTGGAGGGTTATCTTAAATTTGTCATCCCACTGCTGCACTGGGGCAAGCACTGGTAGGGGAAGAGGCAGTGGAGGGCTGGTGGCAGGGGAGTCAAGTGGCCTGACCTCCACTACTGTCCCCTGGAACTTGACCCATGTGTCTCCCCTGCTGCCTGCTCCCCTTGTGATGCCTACATGCCTTCCAAGCAACTTTTCTCGCTGTTGCCTGTGCAATCCCACACACCTTGCCCCTACCACTTGCCCCTTCCCACCTATGTGCCTAGCACCTCCTTCCCCTCCTCATGAGGCCTGTACCTCCTGGCACCTTCCACCCCAATGTGCCCACCTGCGCCCCACCATGACTGCCTCTTCCCTACCCCTTCCACCCTAGCTACTGCTTATCTCATCATGGCTCCAGCTCCAGCTCCAGCTCCAACCATATGGTTACTCCAGCCCCCACCCAGTCAGGCAGCAGTGGTTGCAACGGCAGCAGCTCCAGCCCCAATGCCTGTACTCAGATCCCAGTCAAGGGGCTTCCCCCCCACCCACTGAATGGGGAAAACAACCTCCTCTTGGATTTGAGTAAATACAGTACTTAAAGGGGTAGCTTAGGAAAAGTTTATATTGAAGCTAGTTACTGGTTTCTTGTTAAACATTCCTTATCAATGTTTGCAAGCCTCATATTACAGTGCTGTGATAGGTCATAGGGGTGGGCAATTATTTCAGGTGAAGGGCCGCTTTACTGAGTTTTGGGAAGCTATCGAGGGCCACATGACAGGCAGCCAGAGGCAGATACATCTTAATTTTCTAAATTTTTTAGGGGCTCCGCAGGCCAGATGAAATGGCCTGCGTGCGGGCTGCATTTTGCCCACCCCTGCAACAGGATATAAGGACCAGAAGACGACTAAATGAAAGTGCACACAATTAATCATTACTGCTTATGGGATGTTGTGAGATGGAGATTGATACAATAAAAGAATTTACTTCAGGTAAGAAGCAAGGTTTTTAGCGGTCTTTTTTAGGGAAGCAACTAGATAGTTAGGAGTGATTTTAGACAAGCTTTTGAACAGACAGTGCCCTCCTTCAGATCACTTGCAGCTGAAGAAGAAACCTGACAAATGGCACTTTGTACCCTAAAGCTTGCCCAACATCTCTCCCAATTATAAAGTTGGACCAATAAAAGAAATCACTAAAAAACCCTCGATTCTCTTGATTTTCCTGGACCATTGTAATTATAACATTCATAGATTTCATAGATTTCATAGACATTAGGGCTGGAAGGGACCTCGGGAGATCATCGAGTCCAGCCCCCTGCCCAAAGGGCAG
>NW_017728931.1:23220671-23241836 GCF_001723895.1 Crocodylus porosus | reverse complement strand
GGTCACCCCTGATAAACTTATAGGTCGCCATCAGATCACCCCTGAGCCTGCGCTTTTCCAGGCTAAAGAGTCCCATGGCTCTCAGCCTGTCGTCGTAAGATCTGTTTTCCTGACCTCTGATCATGCGCGTGGCTCTCCTCTGGACTCTCTCAAGCTTCTCCACATTCCTACCTTACTTTAGGAAAAGAGGGCAAACTTGGTCAAGTTCATCCCTTTAGTCCTGCTCAAGTGACACAAAAGGGGGTGCAAATCACCAGGAAGCATAAACCAATGCAGTCCGTACAGGGAGTAGGAAAGATGTGGCTAGAGTGTATGCTGTACCCAGCCCACTAAAGTCAATGAAAATCTCACTGTTCCCAGTGGCTACTAGACAGAGCCCTATCTGCCTGACTGTTTCCTTTGCCATGATCCTTTCACCACAAAAAACAACCTGGCCTACAACATCTACTTCCAAAGCTCACACCAAAAGGGTGACAACTAAATTAGATTTCTAATGTAAAAATAATATAATTTAGTAAAATGGGCAGGAGAACATTTGTCTTTGTTTTGTAAAAATATTTTATTTTAAAATTGATACTTTACCCTGGATTAGATTTTAAGTAGACCAACAAAATTGCAAGAAAATTAATTTTAATAACAACAGGTTTGGGAATGAGAAAAGGCCAGGAGACTAAAACTACAAACAATTTTCATCTTCAAGCAGACACTGTGGTACATTTCTAAACATCACACTGTGCCACTACATGAGTTGTAAAGAGGAAGTGTCACCTGATTTCCTGGACTCTTTCTGTGTCATAATTTTAACATTAAACAGAAGGTTTTTACAATATTTAATTAAGCCCACCACTGGCTGAGATTTATCATCAGTGCTAGCCCCTCTAATGAAGACAATAGGATTGATTTACAGGAAACCTTTCACTAGTTGGTGTTTTCTTTGAAAAATAATCCCACTCCTTATTTATAAGCTGCTAGCCTTGCTGTAGGTGATAATTATGTTGTGGGTAAATTGCTGGTTTTCTGCCTGGCAGCCTGCAGCCCTGGCACATGCAATTCCAGCTTGGTCTGGAAATAGCATCACATCAAACAATCTCTAGTGTCTTATATAACCAGCTACAACTCTTTGAAACGTGTCAGCTCCAGTGACTTGCTATGTGCAGTTCCACCTCTCAGACATTGGCTTCATGTCATTTATTAGCCAACTACTGAGAACTGAGGGTATTTTTAGGGAAAATTTGGAGGCTTCAGCTTTAGGCCAATTTAAATCTTTGAAAGAAAAAACAATCCTGTTTCTGAACAAGAACTCTGTGCTTAACTTACTGGAGACTAAAGGCCTGTTTCAAATCCCAGTTGAAGCCAACAGGTGTTGACTTCATCAAGTACTGGATTAGGCTTTTAGTTACTTAGCCTATATTTGGATTTATACTTCAAAATTAAAATCCATGATGAAATGCAACCAAACCTGAAGTTCCCCCATCTGGCAGAAAGATTCTGCGATCATGTTGATCACATTATGAACAGTATCTTATTCCATGCGTAGCTGCCTAGATTTTGATAGGGCTGCTCTTTGAGTAGAGAACTGTATGTCATAATACAACATTTTGGCTTCTATTCCATCCAGGAAAATACAAAACAATGCCAGACTCTCCTTGTGCCTCAAGAAGGGTGTTTGTGCCCAAAAGCTTGCAAAGAACAATTTGTCCAACTATTTATTTGGTCTAATAAAAGATATCACATTTACCCAAAGAGCCTTGTTGGTCATAATATGATACACTTAGCCACATAATCTTTGCATTTCCTATGTGATAGCAAAACAAGTCTATTGTACTTTAACAAGAAATGCTATAACTGGGCCACTGGAGGATTGTTGTTCTGTATCACGGAATTATTTCTCTTCCCCACTCCCCATATGAATTTTTAAATGAATTTCTACCACAAAAACACTCAAACCATACTCTTTCCAATTAAAACTAAAATGATACCCAAGCGAGTAACATAGACAGAGCCAGTGGAATTTGGCTCTGAAGAGATTGAAGAGAAAGCACTCAAGGTGATGGGCACGCGTGGGCGTGCAGGCGCACGCACACACACACACACACACGCACGCACGCACACACACACAGAGTCTCTGGGGCAACACAGGATAATTCAAGAAAGAGGATTACATCTAAATAATATTACAGGAATTTCTTCCCTGAAACTGAACAGCTGAATCAGCTGCAGCTAGCTCCAATGGATAGTGATGACAAAAGGCAGTACATGTAATTTGTAAGTAAGCACAGATTTTTCCAACTCTGCACTTCTAGTTTGAAAACAATGCCTCAACTGTGTATGGATTTTATTAAAAGAAATCCGTTCCATGTATGGAGAATCAAGAAAACTAAAATCTGCACACACTACTACAAAGAAACGAAGTCTGTAGTTTTACTCAGGAGTCTATACTTGTGTTTTAGCAAATGTAGGATATAATGTATGTCTGTGAACTCAGTTGGAATACAGATCCAAGAAGCTTGGATTCTTATATTTTTGTGTAAGATACACTACTGCAGGGCCTAAATAAAGAGTTAGTGCACATAGCATAAGAATAAAGTGCTAGTCCCAGCAGTAGCCACACAGTCAGCATCCACATTGTATAACAACTGCACAGTGCAAATCGTGACTGTGAAAGTATAGCCCAAGCAGCAGGTGGGGAAGGGGGTCCACAGCTGAGTGCCACTCTTGCCATTCTCTATGTCTGTTCATCAGTCACGTCACATGCCTGTTCCCACGCACAAAACATCCAGAGGAACAGAGTAGCTAGAAATGCTAGTCCCAGGCAGATGAAGCAGCCGGTAGGCATCTGTAATTGAATTCCTAGTGGACTTGTTCTATTTTTAAAATGCTCTGTAGGTTGGCAATTTTGTTCTTAACAGGGTGCACATTTCCAAAATTCAGTGCACATGCTTAAAGTTTCATTACATATACCCATGTGTTAAAATCTGTGCTGTGTTAAAACTTGCACTGTGTTAAAATCCTGTAGTAGGCAAAGGATTATTAGATGCAGAGCCAGATTCAAATTGCACTAGAGACAAGCAAATGTGATCTCAATTAATTAATGCTATCTACATTGGAATAATATACTGTAAACATAAAAAACCTTTGTTTTAAGAAGCTTACATAAACATCTTATCATCAGGGAGAAGAAAGATGACAGTGACTTCCTGCCTTTCCCTATGGAATATTTAATATTAATAAAAATATAGTCAGCTACAGGATTATTATTAATACACTGCACTTTTGTAGAATCTTTTAAATCATGGATTCTGTAGGCATAATCAAAGCAACTATAACTTACAAAGCAAATAAGAAGGTATTTTATGTCCATTTTATAGACAGTATTAGAAAACATTCAGAATTCTTCATTAGGCTGAAGTCACACACGCTAAAGTCTTGGGCATACCTGCCAAGACTTGACTCCCACCTGGCCTATCTAGAACCACTTTGGTACTTTACTAGAATATCATGTAACACCACTATGGTTACATTTTGTGTACCTACTAATTGTATAATGCATATAATTCTATAATGTATAGCTACTAATTAGTCTAAAAAGCATTGTTCTGTATATCTAACAGATATTTATATAATACTGGGAGTCCTGCTAATTTACACCCTTCCCTCTACCCAAGCAGTGGTGGCTTGTTCTGAGAAGAAGCATCTTGTTATTCTCTACCTGTCAAAACCTGTGAAACTGATTACCTACTGAGATGCTGCCTCTACTCCTGGGCCATTGGGAGTCTGCAGAGGGATAGGAATTGGGCTCACATAGCCAGCCCTCAGAAATGTTCCTCTTACTAGAAATAACAGTGGCAAAAAGATTCTGAATAGCATGTATAAAAGTCCAATCTAACAAAACACAATGATAACTGTATTGTCACATGATAAACAGAGGGGAAAAACTCTACCTGCTGATGGTTTAGTCCAATCTGAACTATAGTCATTTATTTTCTGAGTTGCTGCAGCAAGTTAAATTCTCTGATGATAATGAGCAGTCACTGCATCACCAACTCTTTAAATCAACTCAGTATCCACTCATTAGCAAACACAGTTACACAATCTGGGAGTTAAATTTAAGACTTGCCAGTTAACAGAAATGTAGCATATGACATTTGTAGAAGCATAATTTACATTATTTATTCTCCTAAAGCCACAATATGCTTCTCTCTTTTTTTAACAGAGCTGGATTATCCACAAAAATATATGTACACTTATATGTACTATTAAAAAACAGTAGGAAGATAAACCCAGAAATCTCTTCTCAGCTCTTTGCAAGTTAGACTTATGTAAGTATTAGTTACAGTGCAGTACATGTTTAAACCTAGGGTGTTAAACTAGACTTGTAGAAATGAACAGAAAAGGAAATGATTAGTAGAGAAACGTTAACTAAATGGAAGAATCTTGAGAAACATCAAAAATATGATTTAATGAACTCCTTAATAACAGTTACTCATAGGAAGAAGAGCAGTTAAATATACAGTAAACACAGTCAAGTAAAGTAAGGAATTACAGAACTGCTTTAGTGAAATGTCTCCAAATGCAAGATCATCTTCAGCCTGGAAAAGCGCAGGCTCAGGGTGATCTGGTGGCCACCTTTAAGTTTATCAGGGATGCTCATCAGGATCTGGGGGAACGTCTGTTCACCAGAGTGCCCCAAGGGATGACAAGATCGAACGGTCACAAACTCTGCCGCAACAGATTCAGGCTGGACATAAGAAAGAACTTCTTCACTGGCCAGCCCCCAAGTTTTGGAATAGACTGCCGCCGGAGGCGGTTTAAGCACCCACTTTGAACGCCTTCAAGACACATTTGGATGCTTATCTTGCTGGGATCCTATGATCCCTGCTGACTTCCTGCCCCTGGGGTAGGGGGCTGGACTTGATCGCTGGGGTGCCTTCCAGCCCAAATGTCTATGAAATCTATGAAATCAGTAGGCCCAATCCTGTCTCATCAAGCAACAGTAGTTTTTGTTATAAGCACAGCTTTGCAAAGGGAACAGAGCAATTTTCTGTGATGCCTGGTAAAAAAAAATGTTAAGAAAAGAAAAGTGCATCTTGGCTGCCATGAAAATTGGCTGCACGTAAACTCTATATTGTGGCCCTGGAAAGGCAGAAAGGATTTCATATTGCTTAACATTTCAGAGCCTTCAGTTTCTTCTCAGCTCTCAGGCAACTACATTGCTCCTTCCCAGGGTCAGACAATGAACATTAGCTTCTCTCAGGGGTTGCACACTGAAATTTCAAAAAATTATTTGAAAAGAGAGTACGGAAGGTAAGGTGGGAAGGAGAAATATTGCTCCTTTGTGCCATCAGCTCTGTCATAGATTATAGAGTCGAAAGGGACCCAATGGATCATCGTGTCCGACCCCCTGCCCCTGGCAGGAAAGAGGACCGAGGTCAGACGATCCCAGCCCGGTGATTGCCTCCTCCTGAAGACCTCCAAGTTAGGTGACAGCACCACCTCGCTTGGCAGCCCGTTCCAGACTCTGGCTACCCTTACTGTGAAAAATGTATTCCTAATATCTAACCTAAATCTACTTTTTGTTCTTCAGCTGTTTATTAATAAAATCACTTTTTATTTTAAACTGCTCTGGTTACTTTCATTTTCTCTGCAGTCACAGTACATTCTCTCTTTGGTGTCCTTTGTTAGAAGGTAAGAAGTTTACTGGTAAAAATGTTTGCAATTTCATGTAGATAACAATCCGTACTGCCACCAGGGAGCCTCATATATAAAATAATTTATGAAAAGTGCTAACAGGCCACCTGAATTCAAAAACTTTAGTGTTTGCAAACTCACATTCCTTGCCAAAACTGTCAACATGACAAGTACCAAACTGTCAATCGTACACCAAACCCAGTGGAGAATCAGCTCCCCCGGCCCGTGAAACTACTTTGAAATGCAATGGTATAATGTATGAGGACCCAAATTCCTCTGAGTAATTGTCTGTCACAAAACGTTTTATTTTCTGATCTTTGTGGTGGGGATGAAGGGGGAGAGATTGTTGTTTGCTTCCTTTTGTTGTGGCTGTTGTTGTTCAGCCAGGTTACATAATGCTTCATTTCGGCTCTTAGTGGCATGATGATGTATACGCAATGCAAATATCCTTGCTGGAATTATAACAGCAATTTATCAATTCATGTGCAGCTAATCAACCCATTTGCTTTCTAGTGTATAACAGTAAAAGCTTATCTCATGCAGACTCACGATCGTTCAAAGCAATCTAATTGAATTCCAGGGCCAAAAGCATTGCACAACACGTGATGCATCTCCATCGGAGCACAGTGCCAGACACTACAGGAGTTACATAATCACATGCTGTTGTTGGCTGAGAAGGACTGCACTCTCAGCTGCCTCATCGACTTGGCAGTCGGTGTCTCCTCCAATCATGCCCTGCAGCTTCAATCTGCACACAGCGTTCACATGTACAGTCACATGTTTTGGGACCTTCACAGCAGCAAATGAGAGCAGGGCTATTTCTCTAACCAGTCAAAACAGTTCATTAAATCACTCACAAGGCAAAAAGATTAGAGCAGGCTAAGAGATATATAACGTTAAGGGCAAAATCTTGCCCTTTGTTCACCAAGAGCACCACAGGGGAAAGCAGCAAGCGGCTGACCTACCTTGTATAGGGTTTCTGCGCCATCCTGCTGATGCAGGGAGGATGGCTCAGGAAAGTCTGCAGGGAATGCACTATGCAGCACAACATACTGCTCTGCCAGAGAGAAACAGCATGCACTTGCCTTGGGCAGTTTGTGCCTGCTACAGCACCTGCACAGGGGTCTGGGAATCTGGGCAAGCCCATAAGCCAGCTGACTACACACTTGGGGAACAAGGGAGCACCAGAGGGCAAGATATCTGTTCCTCCAGTTTACTGCTCCCAGGAATGCCAGACTGTAATCCCAGTTTTCAGCTAAATGGATGCTCTGAGGTAAGGGCCAGAGACCTCTTGCCTTTCATGCACCTATGCAATACAGCGACGACTTTGCCTTAGGAGATTTTCAACAGCCACTAGTATCTCCTGTTCAATATTTTAAAAAAATACTAAGGATCCAATATTCTCTTTGCCCTGTAAAAATTAAGGACTACCATTTAAGACAGAGGTCAGCAATGCACAGCTCATGGACCAGATTTGGCCCACAAATTAGTTGGTTCCAGCCCACAAAGGTCTGACCAAGCCCAGGGCAGCATGGGAGATCAGACAGCACACAGCTGTGCTCTGTCCAGTGCCACTCACCCCTCTAGAGTCCCGTTTTGCAGCCCTTACCGCTTCTCCTCTGTGATTGTGCTCAACCTCACTGCAGAGGGAATGGAGATGAGTGGCAAAGGTGGATGCTATACAGTTGGTGTGTGTGCTCTAGGAGGTAGAGATTTGTGGCCTGCAGCACAGGGATGGGTCTCAAACTCCACTCCATGGCAGCAAAAGATTGCCAGCTCCTGATCTAAGACTACCATTTTCTACCAACTGCAGACATGTCCAAGTATGAAAAAAGTGTGTGGCCCAGACTGTGCAATATGAGTAGCTAACAAGCATCTGAGCTCAGGGATGCTTTGGACTACTTGCGTCCTAACACATTGGGACCTGTCAGTCCATCTAGTCTGCTCCATATGCTCCTGCAATGGGGAAGAGGGAGAATTTATACACGTCCCTATGTTTTCTTGTTGGCTCATTGAAACTCACTTCAGTTACAGGTTTTTAAACCTAGTGCCATGCTAAATTCTTCCTCTAGGAGAATGGGCATTTCAAATCATGCCAAATCTGTAGGCAGATTCTTTGAAGCCTGTGCCACACAATCAGAAGTGAGTCTTTCCATAAAAGCCAGCATTTCACAAAAAGAAAGAAAAAAAAAAAGCACAGGCTGTTTTTTTCCAATGGGAGCCAAGTTTGGAAGCATTTATGCAGATAATCCAGAGCCAAACTCATTCAAATTAGAGATTATTTGGACTTCATACCATTTTTTCAATGAATCCCAAACTCACAAAATCCAGGAGCACTCAGTATCCTTAAATTAAAGGGGAAAAGGGGGAAGGGAAAAGCCATGCCAAGTGGCCTATTGCCATATGGAAGGCTTGGAATCCATTTCAAGAAAGCACAACTAAGGAAGCTCATTTGACCCTCTGAAGGGAAAACCAGAGCAGGAAGTGCCTCCTGTGGCAGGAAGCTGTGGCAGGAAGCCACCTTTGTTTCTCCCCAAAATCTCTGCCCTGTGACAATGTGATTAGGATGGGCCCAGCAGAGGAGACACACCTTTACCCTATCTCTTTAGGTAACCTGAGATGGATACATTCCTGAGGGAGGAGGGAAACCTGCTCCCTCTGCCTACGTGACTGGTATCAGCTACCTGGGTGAGGGGCTGGAGTCTGCCCAGCAACTAGTGATGTATTTCAAATTGGCTGGCCGACAGCCAACAGGTGCTGGCCTCCATTGGACCAGGTGAATGAGTTCACAGGGGCTATATAAGTTAAGACTGCCCAGGAGGAAGGGGCAGCAGCCATGCAGGGGACTCAGACTTAGAGAGGAGCTTTACCATCTGAAACTGGCTCTCTCCCCCATAGCTCATGACCTAGGAACAGCCTGCCTCCAGAGGGAATCTCCAACAGCCTCTGGATGATGCTTGTGAGTAAGCTACTTGAGATCTGGTTAGATATGGAAGATCTGGAAGTAACTCAGATGCATGATCAAAAGGCTACCTCAGCCAGACTGTTTCGCTCTATGGGATTTCTATGATATTTTTCTATCTTGTACCCTATTTTCACTCGACCCCTGTAATCAATAAAGTTCTCCTTTGTGACCGGTGTAGGAGACTTATTGAGGGGTGGGTCTAAATTATGCCTAGGAGGCCCCTTAGGTCTGCGGACTAAGGGAGACTTTCCTTTTTGGCCCCCAACTTGGGGAAGTGCCCCAAGTGCCTGTGCTGGGTTGAGTACCTGTAAGACTATTAGGCCTGTGTTTCCTTGAGGACACAGGGCTATTCAAATAAGGCTACTTCAGCCTGAGGGAAAACAGACACAGTTCTCTACTAGTCCTATCTTCCACTGTGTCTCATTCTTTAACAACTTAGAAAAAATATAATGAGGGACAAGCTAAGCCCATAATTTTATCGAGTCAGAAAGGCAGTGGAGAAATATACATATCCATCAATAAAAAGAGATTTCCCATGGTGCCTGCTGGTCAGATCTCAGGTGGATGCAGTGTCATTTAGCTGCACATGTGCTCATTTATTAAGGATACTTCTGGAACAGCCTCTTTGTGCATTGATCTGGCTGCCAGACTATTAGTTTTTCTTCCCTTATTGCTATTCTTTGGAGACCCCTACTGGAATATGAACATGCGCACTATACAGTTTGGGGCAAAACCAGGTTTTCTCCTTTTTGGGGGTTGAGCACTCATTTTAACATTTGTTATACAGCTGTGTCCCTAAGATTCCATCTAAGGATAATAAAAAACGTAACATTTTTATGTCACCACATCCACACTGTTAATTTTCTAACAATCTAAGAGACAATGAGGAGCTGTTCCTCATTTTTTCTTTTAATTTTTTTTCTGTTTCCTCTATTTATTTTTCCTTTTCATTTCTGCTTTCCTCTTTGGTTCCCTTTTGTGGCTCACTGAATACCCCAGTTTGAGAAACAAACTGTTCTAGAATTTCCCGTGTCATCTGGCAATGCGGAAAGTTACTTTGAATGATGCATAGGATTTTGAAGAAAGTGCATCCAATTTCCTATGATTTTATTACCTCATTGTTTTTGAATGGGGCAGTGACCCCATCTAGCTCAGCCATAAAACTAGGCTTCATGGAAATGAATTGCAAAAGACCCCCAAAGTGATCAAAGTGTGAACTTACATACAGAGAAATTATAACTGCTGGCTAGCTCAAAAGAAACCAGTCTCTCTTAAATGAATTCTTTCCTGGTTTAAAAAAAAAAAAAAGACTTTCTTCAGTCAAAAAATTGGCAAAACAAAGAGAAAAGGAAGAAAATGTATGGGTAAAATAGTTGGCAATGGCAAATTTGAAAGTGAAGGAAGTTATTTCATTCAGTAGAATGTAGAGTTTACCTATTTTCAGAAATACTTTAAATTCCATGTACTTAACTTACTGATCTAAAAAAAGGGAAGTTGTCGATGGTGGTCCAGTTTAGAGACGAAAGCCTGCTGAGGGATCCTTCTATCACAGTCTTATCTTCCTTGCTGAGCAGATCTGGGATGAAGGGGAAGTAATAGCTGCCTACCCAACCTCTGAGCACACCATTCCCTTTTCATGGGGTCATTTGAGAATAAGACAGCCATTTCTCTACCGAGAGGGTTGGGATGAGGATTGTCTAAGCTTCATACAGAGCCACCCTAAGAGTGGCTGAAAGGAAAGCTCAGGGAAGGAAAATTAGAAAAGCACACAATATCACTGGGTACATCCCCAGGAGTGTGCATATGCAGACTGCAGTGCTGCAAACCTGCCTGGGGTGCCACAAACCACGTGTGCCACATCTACAAACATTTGTTGCACTGCTAATTTACAGTGCAACACGGGGGGTTTTGACACCAGGAGATCCTGGTGTCAAAAAACACCCTACCAAAAATGCAGTGTAGTGCATGTGTCTGCAGCATGTACTGACCAAAATCAGAGCCTGGCCGGCCAGAGCCACACTCCAGCTGCCAGGCAGACGCCGCACACCCAGACTGCCACCACTCTGGTAGGCTCCCAGGACCCCAGGTAAAGCTGCTGGGGCCAGCTCAGGTGCTGGCTCCAGCCTCCCATACCCCACCCAAGGCAATCTGCTACACACCAGAGCGCACATGCAAGGGCATCTCCAGGAACAAATATGTGCCTCTGCTACTTGTCCCTGAGGAAACACACATTCCTGCTCATTGGGATGTGCCCACTGAGGTCAACTAAAGAGACAGAAAGAAAAAGTTTATTGCTGAAAAGGGGAAGATAAAGGCCCCAACACACATTTATTTAAAGGCACCATGGGATCTGATCCCAATCCTCTCAATCATGCCTCTTGCCATGTCACACATGCCAGGCAGGAGGCACAATTTTGTGATCAGGAATCAGATATTAATCACACCATTCTACTTGACAGTGTAGGGAGAGCCTGGGATCATAGCATCGGACCTGCTTTGGCAAGGTCAGGGGCTGGGGCCAACAATCAGCTGACTGTTAGCTCCAGCCCCAGGACCATATCAGGGTCTCCAACTAGCCCTAGTATGGTCCTGGGCCAACTATCAGATTATTGTCAGCTCTGGCCCACACATTCCATTTAAGATGTCATACAAATGTTCTGCATTATATGTACATTCTATGTAAAACATTTTTATGGCTGGTTTGCCATTTTATCGTGCCTTAAATTAGGTGTGTACATAGCTCCCTTGACATTTATGCTGTAATTAATACATTAATACATAAATGTAATATGTAAGAGGGGGCAAAGTAAAAAGAAAGGATAATGAACCTAAGGAAAGCAGTGTAAGGGAACACCATTTCAGCCACCAGTTATTTTATGGGGTTATTTACAGGGTCTCCATACTGATCCTGACAGCACTTCATAAAAGCACAACCTACACCCACCTGCTCTTGCTCTATACATGCCAGATCCCAGACAGAAGGCAATGTAGCCACCTTGGAGAAGCCTAGAGCAAGGCTCAATAAGGACACCCAAGACAGAGAGCCCAGAAGCAGCATGGGGATATGTGTTCACAGTCACTGCTACATTGCTTCAACTCCACAAACCTTGGGATCCATTGGGAAGTAGGGTTCCCAGACCTGGCACAGAGGTACTGCAGACATATCCTCAGAGACAACATTGTGAAAAATTCCGTCAGGAGCGATTCTTAGGACACACTCTTTTACCCAATGCAAATTATAGCTCCTTGGGTTCTTAGGGGGTGACAGGAAGTAGAAACAGCCTGCAAGCTTCTTATCTGACAACAGTACTGATTTAAAGACAAACCAACATTTCACAGGCACCAAGCACAATCCAAGCAGTCAGCATATAATATGCTCATGATCGTTCAAGGTAGACAGCAACTGCACTACTGCATTCACAATAAGTCATGAGTGAGGGTGAAACCATAATAGGAAGAAAAGGTTGTAATCAGACCTCACAAACACAAGGATATGTGGTGATCATGAAAGGCTGTCACAAAATAAACAGGGCATAACCTGTGCAAACTGCACAATTCAAAGCATTAAAAAATACTTTCACCAACCCATGGCCTTCCACAGAAAGATCTATGGTTAAAATGATGCCAAGTTCCCAAACATAGCTCACCATCTCCCAACTGGTCCCCTCAATACACAGCAGGGCCAACTTGCAAGTTTGTGATATGTCTGATGAAATTTGGTATTTTTTCTGTAAGACCCAGTTCTGAGTATCAGGTGATAACATAAGACACTCAGCATTCATTTAAATTAGCAGTGAGGGTTGGCAGTGGGGGGAAGAACTGCCAAAAAAAATTAGCACACCCACCCCAGTGCTTGTGAACAATGCTTGAAAACTGTGCACATTAATGATTCAAGGAGCAGAACACAAATGAAAAGAACTCCAAATATATGATTGGTTGTTAGCATTTAATGATTTTTTAACCCAATCTCATGATTTTTAGGGGCCTGACTTGTGGTTTTGAATGTCTGGGGCTGGCAGTACTAAATTAGACAGGACACAAATAAGAGAGAGAAACCACCTGCCAGGGTTCTGTCTTTGTGGGGCTGAAGACAAAGCAGCTCTGACACATCCAGTTGGCAGTATCACTCAGGCATTCCACTGAGGCCAAGCATACTGGGTAAAATCCTGATCAGCTAAAACATCCCCATCAGAGTAGTTACTATGTTCGTATAATAGCTGCTTTCCAAAGTTTCATATAGCATATACCTTCTATTACTTAAAATAGGGGAGGGAGAAAAAAACTAAATATTGAAGCACACTGGGACTGATCCCTTGCAAAATTTACTTATTTAAATCAAACCCCTTTAAAATCACATTGGTATGAAACAAATAAAAAAAAAGTAAGTTTCCATTTCCACCTATTCATCTATGAATAGAATGAGATATCAGGATCAGTATGGATGCCAGGAGCAACCCTGCTCTGGTGTGGAGCTGGGGGTATAGGAATTGAGTAAGTTTCTGCAGCCATTAAAAAAGGAGAAGTTAATTTTGTCCTAGTATTTGATTAGTCACTCTGGACATTGAGTGAAACATAGAGGCAAATCTCTACCCACTCTTAGCCTCCATCTCACCCATGTGTTTGCAAGTTAGTCTCTGGAGAACAGAAGCAAAGGAAAGGGGTGTGCAGAAGGGAACTGCTCCTTCCCGTTCCTCTGTTTACTTGACACAACTTGCACTGACATCTAAAAGGGATAACTGTTTAGTATTTTTAGTTTTTGATTTGCTAAATCAAAAAGTATTATAAACTGAGGTTTTCTATGGAAAGGAAACATGATTCCTGAAGTATACCGCCGAGTCATAACTCTCAGGCTAAAGGGGTTTCTGTAAAACAGAAAAGGCTTAACTATTCATACTGCTATAGCTTAACAGAACTAACCATTCCATTATAGTAAGTCCATTATCTTGTGTTTGATTATATTTTCCCTTAAAACACAGTTCAAAGATTTGGATCTAGTGGCATCATGCCGATTTCATTTTTATTACTGGCTCCCTAAGACCATCATAAATATTCATTGGCCATCCTTAATACAATGCATTGAATTTCACTCACTGCTTTAGCTGGTAGAACTGTGAAGTACAAACCGGACTGTTGCTCTAACATATTAAATAAAACAACATAAAATTTGTGACAGTCACCACCAACAACAAAAGAAAACAGAACTAACCTCCCCCTTGCTCCCTCCCACTCAATGAAATTCAGAATTAAAGCAGACATTCCCTCAGTGTGCTGCAGACATTTGACTATTCTGTGAATCCATCTGCTCAGAGACAGAGAGAACTGATCCTCAACCACCAACAGTAGACATTTTTAAAAACATCCACAGTTGCTGTATCGTGGCCTCTGAGGTACTGCAGTGTATCTCTACAACTGTCACTCAGGCCCCTGACAGATGTTCATTTGAAGGCGTGATGGGATCTGATTTGCAATCCCAATAATCTCACCTCCTGTCATGCCACACATGCATGCCAAGAGGCACGATTATGGGATCAGGGACCAGATCCCGCAATTGCACAATATTGCCAGTGCAGGGGAAGCCCAGGATCATAAGCCTGGGCTCCCCCCTGCAGCAGCAGTTGGGTACCCAAAAACCAGCTGATCATCTGCTAGCTCCAGATATCCAAAGAACCAGTCTGAGCCCTTGCATGGTCCCCAGAGCCAGATGATGATCAGTTGTTTATCAGAAGATCAGAACTGTCCTGGGGCAGTTCTGATCTGTGATCTGCTATCAGCTGGCAGGGACCACCCCAGAATTTGAGCCCCAGGGTGGTCTCTGCCAGCTGATAAATTTATCAGTCCAAATTCTACCAACAATCAGCTGACCAGGACCACTCTGGGGCTTGAGCCCCAGGGCAATCCTGATCAGATGATCATCAACTGGCATGGATAACATGTGGATTGAAGCCCTAGGGTGGTACCAAACAGTTGACTGTCACCTGGCAGCGATCACCCCAGGGTTCAAATCCTCATGTGGTCCCTGCCAGTTGATGGCAGACCAGGATCAGTCCTGATCAGCTGATCCTGGGCAGGATTAGGACTGTTCTGGGGCTAGAACCTGGCTGAACTCTGGGGTAGTCCTCATCAAATGATCATTGGCTGGCAGGGACTGCTCTGGGGCTCAAATCCCCAAGCAATCCCTGCTAGTTGACAGCAGATCAGAACCACCCAGGTTAGAGCCCTGAAGTGGTCCCCATCAGCTGATCCTTGCTAGCAAGGATGACCCCAGGGCTTGAATCCCACTTCTGTCCAATGAAAACTGGCCACAAAGTTATTACACATATTCTGTGGCTAATTTTCTGTTTTATGGCATCATCAATGCCTTGCACTTATGGCTAGTTTACTCTTTAAGGTTCAATTAATTGGGTAATTATGTCTTAAGTGTCACCTCTACCTGGGGTCTTAGGAAATAACTATAGTCAGTCAAATACCATAGCAAGCTAACTGTTGGTAAATGTGGACCATCTTAGTGGTAACCATTGCAAAAATGAGTTCCATAAACTTCTGATGGTTAGCAAGCCAGGAAGAGGTTCTCTCTATTTTACTTTTGTACCATACAGGTAAAATCATGATTATACCAAATTTCAGGATGTATTTGCTGAGAACTTTTGGGAAATTTGTAGCACCACAAAAACATGCACATATGGTATTCAAGTGCCACAGAGCATGTCAAGAACATGTCCTGCCAATGTTCCATTGCCAGAGGGCCAGTGTCCAGTGACCCCAATGTGCTTTGCATGGCTCCCCATCTACAGAGGTTCCTGAGCACAGCTGAACACAGAGGAAAAATGCCCATTCACTGCCTAGAGAACCACATCCGGTGGGAATCACAAGAGATTTTGTCCCAACCATGGCATTTCTGAATAACAGCAACTGGTCACCACACAAAGCTCACAAGCAACACCTATTCTGATTCTTCTTCCATGTCAGGAGAGGAGCTTATGGGTTTCCCCTTTGTCCTGACCATGGCTTTTCAGAAATTATAGCAGTTGATAACTGTACAAAGCACATACGGATCTCCAGGCCACACTGCCCATGGCTCTGCCCTGCAAGGCTTCAACATTCCCTCTGATTCAGGAGAGGTGCTGAAGAGGAGTTTCTCCTTCATTCTGGCCGTGACACTTAGCAATTGTAAAAGCCAAGAGCCAGCTTTGAGGTACCCAGACATGAGTTCAACCACTCTACGTTCCTGTTCCATGCCCTTCCTTGCCTTGTAGATAATGCAAAGATGTTGGTGTGGGCATGGGAGGTGGATTCTTGCAGTGTTTTTTGGGCAGAAAGGATTTTATCCTTTTCATAAAGAAAGACAGTGCTGAGCAGCAAATCTGTATGATGATCTGTGAGCCCAGCTCTGCCTCTTTGGGGCAGCAGAGTTTAGCATGATAGACTCTTTGGCATACGGTGGGTGTGAGGTGAGGAACCCTGCCATGCTGGAGGACTGAGTCATGCCCTGTGGTCCTGTGTGTTAACCGGACAGGTGTTTGTTACACAGAGCTATATATCACTGAGCTACCACAAACTTGCTGCTGGAAACAGCTAACATTTTATTGCATGTTTTTCTGCAACAACGTGCTTGAACAGCTCTAAACATGCTTTTTGAAGCACTATAAGGGTATATTTTTCATTAAACACAGAATGCCTGTCCATGACCCAAATGCATCATGGAGCATCTTTTATTTAGCCTTCCCCCACTAATCCCTCTTCTAGGACAGGGGTGCTCAACTCCCAGCCCAAAGCCCAGATCCAGCCCCAGTGCCTTATCCTCTGGCCCACGCAGAACTCTGCAGGCTGTAGCCCTACATGGAGGACTGGGAAGAGGAGGCATGGAGTCCTCTTCCCAGGCTTTAACCCCTGCAGGTAAGACTGGGCAGTGGTGGTGCTGTGTCATAATCCCATTAATAGGTTCCCCCATTCCAATTTATATTACACAAAAACAATGGTCTTCAAGCAGTGGTCCTCAACCTTTTGGCCCCATGGGCCAGATGAATGGCGTGGGGCCAATCTGCAGACAGACAGGTCAAACAGAGCTTTGTGCCACCCCCACCCTCCCCCCTTACCACACAAATCAGGACTGAGCCCTTAGAAGCCCAATATTTCCTCCTCCTTCCCCCCTCCATTCACCAGGATTGGGTCCCAAGAATCCAGGATTGAGCCCTGGGATCCAGCACCATTCCTGCCCACCCTGTGTACTGGGGATCAAGTGCCCAATCTAGTGCGCAGGGCCCAGGGCTCCCCACAGATCTGGAGATTTGGCAGAAGGTGACCAGTGGCACCACTGCCCCACTGCCAAATTTCCAGAGCTGTGGGGAGCCTCACAAGCAAGACGACATGGTGCCATAGGCCGCAGGTGGCCTGTGAACCAGAGGTTGAGCATCCCATCTTAGAGCGTGGAGCAAAGGTGGACCCAAATAAAGCAATGCACTTAATAAAGCGTGTGTGCGTGTGTGTGTGTGTATGAGGAGGAAGGGGTGGTGTGTGCACGCACACGTGTGCATGCATATGCACATGCACAGGTATGTGTGTATAAGCTATATAAGCTACCACAAGATAAATGACAGATATATAGATGCATACTAGGGCTGTGCAAAATTTCTCCCGGTGTTTCGTTTCAAAGTTGTTTTGATGCATTTTGAGCTCAAAACAGTGAAATTGAAATGAAACAAAAGTCTTCAAAACAGCTTCAAAATGAAACAAGGGCATTCATAATGTTTCGAAAGTTTTGAAACATTTTGAGTTTCAAAGTCAGGTTTACTTGGCTTCAGCACCAGTCCCAGCTGACAATAGCAGCCTCCTATCACACAGCAGGCAAACTGGGGCCCACCCACACCCCCGGAAGTGCTGCAGGGCTGTGCCAGACTCCTCCCAGGGGTGCGGGCCCCTGATCTGCCTGCCAGATGACAAGAGGCTGCTGTTGCCAAACTGGGACCGGCACCCGCACCCAGTGCCGGGAAGATCTGTGCAGTCACTGGGCCCAACCAGCAGCACCAGCCTCCTGTCATCCAGCAGGCAGATTGGGGGCCCGCACCCCCGAGTGGAGTCCAATATAACTTGCACAGCCCTCCCAGGGGTGTGGGCAAGCCCCCAAATCTGCCTGCCAGATGACAGGAGGCTGGTGCTGCCGGCTGGGGCCAGCAGCAGCACCGATCTTCCTGGCACAGGCTGCACCCAGCCCAGGTCCCAGCCAGCAGCACCAGCCTCCTGTCATTCAGCAGGCAGATCGGGGCCCCTCGCACACCTGGGAGGAGTCGGCAGAGCCCCACAGCTCTCCAGGGAGTGCAGGGGGTGTCAATCGGCCTGCCGGATGACAGGAGGCTGCTCCTGCCACCTGGGATGGCTCTATGCGCAGTCCATACCCACCACCAGGAAGATCGGCGCTGCTGATGGTGCCAGCCGGCGGCACCAGCCTCCTGTCATCCAGGCAGATCAGGGCCAGCAGGCAAATCAGGGCCCACCCACAGCTCCGAGATGGCTGCAGGGGCTATGCTGGACAGCTCCCACTGGTGCAGGCCCCTGATCTACCTCCCAGATCACAGGAGACTGGTGCTACCTCCTGGGGCCCGTGGCAGGCAGGCCCCAGACAAATCAGCTCATGCAGGGACCTGCCCCCAAGCCGGGGGCAGGTCCCCGCATGACCTGATTTGCCCTGGGCCCCATACCCTCCTTGGACCAGCTCCAGTATAGGCCCCAGGGCATATCAGCTCGTGTAGGGTCCCACTGCCGCCCCGATCCCGGGACAGGGGATGAGCATGAGCTGATATGCCCCAGGTCCCGTACCAGAGCCAGCCTGAGGAGGGTTGCCCCAGCCGACACCACCAGCCTCCTGTCATCCAGCAGGCAGATTGGGGGCTTGCCCACACCCCCAGGAGGGCTGCGCAGGCTGTGCCAGACTCCTCCTGGGGCTGCAGGCCCCTGATCTGCCTGCTGGATGACAGGAGGCTGGTGCCGCTGGCCTCAGCCAGCAGCACCACCAATCTTCCCAGTGCTGGGTGGGCGAAACGCTGAAACAGCATCAAAACAGCAAAGTAGTTTTGATGGAATAAAATCGAACAGTGCTTTTTAAACTAATCAAAACTTGAAATGAAACACTGTTTCATCGAAATGGAAGTCGAAGCAGCATGGTGCTGTTCTGCACAGCCCTAATACATACATGCACAGAAGATGTAAATAAAGCAACACGGCAAATTTTCCAGGCAAGTCCTGAACTTCAGGGCTGTGTCCCAGTTTCCCTAAAACACCTTAAAATTAAACTTTTGCCCTGGATTTGAAAAACTGCTCCTAAATTGGCCAACACCCACTCCTCCACCAAAATAAACTTGCAGGGCCAGCCAATGTCTTTCTTTGTCTTCTGATACACAGAAAGATGCTGCCTGCCACCATGTGAACACAACTATATTGCTTCAGTTTAGGAGGTTGGAAAGATAACTGCTCTTGTGCAGTGCTATGCCCAACCTAATAAACTGTGTGGGAGTGTGTCTACTTCTCTCTCTATTTCCCCTCAGAGCTCATCTGCCACAACTTTGAAATAGGGGGAAAAGGGTTAGATGTTAACTCCTGAGTGAGACAAGGCACAACAGACCACCGAGAAGTTAATTACCAAGGTGCTAATCTTTATTTTAGTTTGGATACAGTATCTCATCAGCACCCTAACTGTCTCATTAGTAGGGAAGTGGCAACCCACCACCCTGTTAAGTGATGTCTCCCCTGATGGCTTCCTCGATCGCTGGGGTTACTCATCCTCTGGGGTTTGCCCTGAACGTTGTTCCCTGGTCTCCCTGTGGGTTCTGTCAGTCACACAAGCCATTCACGAACCTCCGGGTAAGTATCCCTTTTCTCACCTGTTAGCTATGGATCCTCCACTCCTCCATCTTGTGATTACCTTCACTGCTCCACCGCTCACCATGGCTGCTCCTCTCCTCTCTGGTGCCCCGAGGATGAAGTACTGATCCTCCGGTTCCATCTTTTAAGTGCAGCGGCAGCTCTAATTACTCTTATCTACCCCCGGCATGCTAAACCCTCTACTGCTGTGGCCCTAATGCTCTCTGTATCCATATCCCAAGTTTACCTAGCACTGGGACTTCCGTCTTAGACCCTCTTACACTGTGCCTCAGCAGAGCTAACTAACCTGCCCACAATACAGCACTAAGGGAGCTATGCTAACTGAAACTGGGTGTATAAACTACTTCTGATCCTGGAGGACTGCAAAACATCTGTGACTGAGTCCCAGGTTTTGTTCCCTGGGTTTGGTTATCTTAGATCCAAATAAATAAGGAATTTATCAGTGCAATTTGGAGATCAGCATTTCTGAAACTTTTATGGCTCACAGCTTCACGCATTCTGAGAAGCAGAAAATGTGATGGAATGCATCTTGTTGAGAAGTTAGGAAGAAATGTGTTTACAACCATATGTTTCCTCAGCCCTGAGAAAGATATTCCACATGGCATCCTATAACATCACTAAATTTACAACTTCAGAGAAAGCAAAAAAATCAAGGTTTTGTGTACAGAGAGAGAAAGCACCACCCAGAGCTGGCATTTGGAGATGAAGGAGATTTCCCCTCCCCCACTGCTTGTGTGGGTTTTTCTTTAAACCAGCACTGTGCAGCAGGGAAAGGGGCAGCTCACCCGTCCTCAGCTGTTCTGTGGGGGGCACCCTGAGTCTGACCTCAGGAAACTTCTCCCCCCAATCAGGCTTTTGGAGCCTGGTAACATAAAAAAGCAGGTGGGCATTCACCCAGGGCTCCTGGCTGTGCCAGTCTTTAAATGGTCTGCTGTAAGCCCAACAGCAGGGGAAAACTCATCAATTTCAGATCCACTGTGCCTCAGATCTTTAAATTAAAAAAAAAGAAAAAAAGGTAGTGTGTAGCTGGGAACCCCATCTGCATACCCACTTTTTTACATAACTAGGCACTTGTGAAGTAGTGGGGAGCTCCTGGTTCCACATCCATGGGGTGTAGCTAGAGAACAGGGAGCTGCCTACTCCCCAGCTGCAGGTGCCCCCCAACACTGTGCAGATGGGGTTGAAGGAATTCTATGTCTTTGTTTCCCAAACTGCTGCACCTGACATGCACATGTGGTATGGCAGGTTGTGTGATTTGGGGAATGGGGCATAAAATTCCTCAAGCCAGTTGTAAAAATCCATTAACATCTGCCAGAAGCCTATCTTGCATCAATAGCACTGAATTCAGCACACAATGGTGGTGATGCCCACCTTCTGTTCCATAGTGTCACAGAGGCACTGGGGTGCTCCGTGCCTGAGAAGGAGATAAGGTGAGCTGTCAGTCACCAGGGCAGCTCAGGTGCTGATTGTCAGAGCTGCCAATCAACAGGGCAGTGCAGCTGCGGGTTGCTAGAGCAACCAGCCAGTCAGGTGGCCAGAAGGGGGCAGGGCCGGGCCTTTATAAATAGCCCAGGCTGAAGCCTGACTAGCAGTCCCTTTCTGGCAGGAGCAGGAGCAGGAGCAGGAGCAGGAGCAGGAGC
>NW_017728931.1:23211598-23220571 GCF_001723895.1 Crocodylus porosus | reverse complement strand
GGCTGTGATGATGCTGGGGATGAGAGCACCTTGATGAGAGATATGGTTGGAGGCCCTGGGGGGGGCGCAGTGTTTATGTTATGAGCAGGAGGCTCTGTGTTTTATGTTGAAGCCAGGTGGCTGGTGTTTTGGTTATAGTTACACCAGAGGACCGGGAGGCCTCACGGGAGCTCCCCAGCAGCTTGGGGGTTCCTGGTGCCCAGTAAGGGCACAGTGCTAGTGGGGCACTACAGTTTGTGCCAGAGGGGCACGGTGTTTGTGCCAGAGAGAAGCGCAGTGTTTCCCAGTGGGGCAAAGGACCCAGAGAAGGGTCAAGGGGGCCAGGCATAGCTGTGGCCACCTGAGCCCCGAGCGCGAAGAGCGTGGTATAGGCCCAGTAGGAGGGCAACCGCTGCGGGGAGTGCGGCGTGGGTCCTAGAAAGGGCAAGGCCCCAGAGGGGGCAGAGAGCGCGTGCAGAGAGCACGGCGCAGGCCCAGAGGCAGGGCGACGGCCGCGGAGAGCGCGGCGTGGGCCCTAGAGAGGGCAAGGCTCCAGAGGGGGCAGAACGCGCGTACGAGGAGCGCAGGTGTGGGCCCAGAAGGGGGGCAATGGCTGCGGATAGGGCGGCAGAGACCCGAGAGGCGCCAGAGGCACAGTAGAGGCCCTGAGAAGGGCGCAAAAGCCCAGAGGTGGGCGATTTAGGCCCAAGGGGCGCCGGGCAGAGAGCCCGGCCCAAGGGGCGCCGGCGCGCCGGGCAAGGGACCGCACAATGTCCCACGCATACCCCTTAAGGGAGGGGTGCAGAGAGGTACCCCATCTTGGAGTAGGGGCAGGGCCATACGTACCATTCACCAGGGAGATAAAGGCAGCCTCCCATTTAAAACTCATTTAAGATCAAAGTTGTGGTGGGCGAGAATCCGAGGGTGCTGAGTCCAGCCTTGAGTGATGGTAGGGGGCACTAGGGAGTTCACGGCTGCTCCTAGGCCCCACTCCCTCACACACAGCCATATAGCTAGAGCATTTGCCAGAAAACGGAAGAGCTGGATTCCACATCTGCCATCACCCTAAAGTGAGTTGAACCCAGAATTCTTGCTTGTTCTCCTTCTAGCTCCATGACTCTTACATTTTTTTGGCTTGCCAATAATTTGGCTTCAATTAGAGGGCAGAGGGTGCCCCCACTTAACCCACCAGACTATAACAGTGTTTAGGGCACTCTGCTTAGAAGTGAACAATACACATTCAACTCCCCACAGGGCAAGGAAGCTTAAAACCCAAATCTCCTGTTTCCTGGTCAAGCACTCAAAAAAACCTGATCTGTGGCTATCCTCAGAAGTGGGTGAGGATCCAAACAAATGAAGATGTATAAGGGATAACTTGATTTATGGCCTGCATTCCTGAGAGAGGCAGGAGTTTAGATGCATCACTGCTTTAGCATTTCCCATTTGCTACCATTAAGTATCTCTGGGCTTTCTGAATTGCCCTTTGAAGGCACTTAATGACCCCACTGTGTGGGGTGCTTAATCTGAAAACTTCTTTTGAGATGTATCACTTGAGACCGTCTGTGAAGGAGACCACAGTGAACACCTTACAACTTGTTACCAAGTAGGTAGAGCACTCTTTTATGGTTTTCTGGATACAATTCAATGGCCCTAGTTATCTACAGTATCAGAATGCCTTTCTCCTTGTGCATTCTTAGCACTGAGATGAGCGGAAATACTTCTACTGACAATTCCTCAGTTTACATTCTTAACACAAAGTTCCTTTCTGGGGCACTTGCCTTCCCTGTGATCCTGCAGAGCCTATTGTATTTGTTGATTGATTGTCTGAGGACAATGCAAACCTTATTAATTTGTTCAAACACTTATTTGGTCTTGATGGGGATGTTTTTAAACAGTGTGTCAGGATGGGAAACAGGGTAAGTATCCATTATTGCTACCTGTTACAGCAATATAGTTTTGTTTTGTTCAGTTTTTTTAAAGTCATGTAGATGACCTAAAAGGTTATATTTTAATGTGCAAATAACAAGTGTTAATGAAATATTAACAAATAAGCAAATGAACAAATTCTAGTGGGACATTTAGGGTATTCCCCTTGTAATTAAATTCCTATAATATCCTACTGTGATGATCCAAACTATTTCATAGTATAATAATGATACTGCAGAGTCTGTGGAAGTTACTGCAGAATACTACAGTTCTATTTATACGTCACTGTGCCAGAAACATGCAACAACAGCATGATTCAGTGTTTGACAGCCTCAGGCCCAAGACATCATGGCTAACAATACTAATGATATCACATGCTTTATAATATTGGTTTATTTAACTGTTACAACTTGGAACCTACACAAAAAAAGTAGAACTGTGCTGATTTGTTTCTCAGCAGGTGCATCTACACGTGCACTTAACTGTGGAGATGACTAATTAGTTCCACAGTAGAGCATCATCATCTACACAGGCACCAGTATTCGGGTGTAGTAAATTAATTAACTCTGCCATGGCAGAGTAATTACATGCAATGAAACACATGTGTAGACAGTGACAGGAGCTGGTTGGGGTACAACAGTACTAAAGTGTGGGGCTTGCCTGTTACCTAGCCCCACACTTTTTAGCACCCTTGTGCCCTAACCAGCCCTGCCACCACCAGACACCACCCAGAGCCTGGGGCTGACCCTCTTTTCCCCAACTCCCAGGACATCTGCCAGCTTCACCCCAGCTCAAAGTGCTGCAGTTCCAGGCATACATGCAGACACTGCACCCAGGAGCAGTTTTGTCTGGCACGAACTGCATTAGAGTTTATCACACTGCATTAATAGATGCACATGTAGATGCACCCAGTAGGGTTTTTTTTTTTTTCTTTTCCTTTTAAAGTGCCAGCATTTGTGGATAATGAGAAATTACTGCACTCTAAGGGTCTGAAGGTGTTTAATATCTGGCCTTGTGTAACACAATATATTGACACTAAGGGCTTGGTTGCGTGGTAGTTTTGGGGTGCTCCTGGAGCTCCTAACACCTGGATTGTCAGCACATAAACACCTACAACTAGTTTTTAAGCGCTTCCTAGGTGGCTCAAAGTTGTACCATTCCAGGGCAAGATTATCTCTGATCTGTGTTACCCAGCTGTGTTACACTAAGGTGTAGCTACTTTACATTGCACATTAGTGTAAAAATACCCCACCCACCTCATTCTCCTGCTGGCCCAGATCAAGTACACGGCACCACTATCTCCCCCCCACCCCTGCCGCTGCCTCTCCTTCACCTCCCCCCCCTTACTTGTGACTACATATGCTGTCTGCCCCAAGGGAGGAGGCAGGGAAGGCTTAACTTGCTTGAGGTTAACCCTTCCCTGCCTGTTCCCCTAGGGCAGCAAAGAGTAAGCATAGAATCAATGAGTTGGCAGGGACCAAGACAGATCATCTAGTCTGACATGATCTGCCATGGGCAGGAATGACACTGGGGGTGGGAGGGGTCATAAGGCCCCAGCCAGGTGCCTATCCAGTCTCCTCTTGAAGATTTCCAGGGAAGGTGAGAGCACCACCTCTCTAGGAAGCCCATTCCAGCCTCTGGCCACCCTTACAGTGAAGTAGTTCTTCCTAATACCTAACCTAAACCTATCCTCCCTCAGCTTGTGGCCATTGTTCCTGGTGACTCCAAGGGGGAGCCTGGTGAACAGACTTTCCCCGAGTCCCTGCTGCTGGCCCCTGATAAGGTTGTAGGCAGCCACAAGATGCCCCCCTCAGTCTCCTCTTGTGGAGACTGAAGAGATTCAGGTCCCTCAGTCTCTCCTCATAGGGCTGACCATGGAGGCCCCCAACCATATGAGTGACCCTCCTATGGACCCTCTCCAGGTTCCCCACATCCCTCTTGAAGTGCGGTGCCCAGAACTGGACACAGTACTCCAGCTGCAGGCTGACCAGCGTTGCATAGAGGGGGAGCAAGACCTCTCTGGACCTGTTAGGATGCTCCTGTTGATGCATGACATGGTACGGTTGGCTCTGCCTATTGCTTCATCGCATTGGCGACTCATATTCATCCTGGAGTCAATCCTGACTCCAAGATCCCTCTCTGCCTCTGTGCTGCTGAGAGGGTCAGCCCCTAACCTATAACCATAATGCTGGTTCCCTCTCCCCAAGTGCAGCACTCTGCACTTGTCCTTGTTGAACCACATCCTGTTCAGATCTGGCCACTTCTCTAACCTATCCAGGTCTGCCTGGATGCGGTCCCTGCCTGCCGGTGTATTCACTTTACCCCACAGCTTGGTGTCATCAGCAAACTTGAACAGGGTACTCTCCACACCCTTGTCCAGGTCGCTAATGAAGATGTTGAACAGCACCGGCCCAAGGACCGAGCCCTGGGGGACTCTGCTACCCACGCCCTCCCAGGTCGACATCGACCCGTCCACCACCACCCTCTGGGTTCGCCCCTGAAGCCAGTTTGCCACCGATGCGACTATGCATTCGTCAGTGCTGCAGTCCTTCAGCTTGCCCACCAGAATTGGGTAGGACACTGTGTTGAAGGCCTTCTGGAAGTCCAAGAAGATGACATTGACTTCCTCCTTCACATCTAAGCTCTTTGTTACCTGAAACCAGGTTAGTCAGGCAGGATCGGCCTTGCATGAACCCATGCTGGTTACCCGTCAACATCACTTCCCCTGCAGGGCTCTCACAAATGTGGCCCTTGATAATTTTTTCAAAGACTTTCCCCACGATAGAAGCGAGGCTGACTGGCCTGTAGTTGCCAGGCTCTTCCTTCCTCCCCTGCTTGAAAATAGGGACCACATTGGCCCTTTTCCAGTCCTCAGGGACTTGGCCTGAGCACCAGGAGTCCTCAAACAGCCATGCCAATGGTTTTGTGATAACACCAGCCAATTCCCTCAGCACCCACGGATGAAGGTCATCCAGGCCCACCGACTTGGACACATGTAAGCCCTCCAGGTAATCCTTAACTAGGTCTGAACTAACAGTCGGGGGACTCGCATCCTTCCTGGGCCTCTCTACGCCAGCACCCCATTGTCAGCAGACAGGAACACAGAGGCAAAGAACTTGTTGAAGAGTTCTGCCTTCTCTCGCGCGTCCATCACCAACTGCTCTGCCCTGCCTCGTAGTGGCCCAATGTTACCCCGATACTTCTTCTTGCTACCTATATACTTGAAGAAGGATTTTTTGTTATCCTTAATCCCAGAAGCTAATCTAAGATCTAGTACTGCTTTAGCCTTCCTTACCAAATCCCTACAAACTCAGGTCAGGGAGGTGTACTCCTCCTTTGTCCCTGTCCCTTGCTTCCACCACCAGTACTCAATTTCCCTTGCCCTCAGGCCAGCCTGGATATCCGCGCTCAGCCATGAAGGTTTCTTGGACCCTTTTCCTGCCTTCCTGTGCAGAGGAATTGCATCCTGCTGTGCCCCACGGATAGCCTCCTTGAGGAAGGACCACCTTTCCTGGACCCCCACACTAGCTACCCCCTGGGCTCAGAGTGCCTCCCTGACTACTGCCCTGAGCACATCGAAGTCGGCTTTCCTAAAGTCGAGCATTTGCGCTGTGCTAGTTACCCTCCCCACCTTTCTCTGAATAGCAAAATAGATTATCAGGCCTCTGGAAACAAGGACTGTTACCTTTAGAAAGAACTCCAAAAATTATTACTAAAGCTGTCAATTAACCATGGTTAAGGCACGTGATTAATGTGTTAATCGGTTCTTGGGTTAATTTTTTTAACACGTTAATCACACACGTGGTTTTGGAGCCCGTGCCCAGGTTCCATTCCGCCACCTCCAGACTGCCCAGCAGGGCAGCCTAGGCATGGGCTCCAGGTGGCTGCAGCAGGAAGGGAGGCGTGCACACAGACACACACACACACACACACACAGAGAAGCAGCCACAACATGCATGCTAAGTGCAGAGCAGCGCTGTGCCAGTAAGTTTGTGGAGGGGGAAGGGTAGGGGAAGAAGAAAGGAATAGGGGTGAAGATCAAGGCCCCCACGGTGAGGGAGTGGGGCAGGGACTGGGGTGAATGAGGCCCCAGGGCCAGGGTGGGTCATGGGATAGAATCACGGGAGGCTCATCCGGGGGTATAGGGAGAGGTCTGGGGAGAGGGCAGCTCCCTGACACACACCCCTAGGGAAGGCACATGCCCTCCAGATTTGTGTGTGGGGTAGAGGCAGGCTCTCTGCTGTGGGCTGGGGCTCTACACCCTGCTGACTTTACCACGGGAGCTGCACACTGCCTGTGCCATGTCCCCTGCCCACCTGGCAGCAGAAGGCACAACATGGCAACGTGCAGCTCCTGAGGCAAAGGCAGCAGGGCACAGAGCCCCAGCCCACAGCCCGTCTTTGCCCCACACACAAATCCAGGGGGGTGGGCACATGACTCCAATGCCTCCCCCAGGGGTAAGCACAGTAGCAAGGAGCTGTGTGCCCTCCCCATGCCCCTTGGCTGAACCACCCATTCCACGGCCCACCCCAGCACCCCATTCACCCCAGCACCTGCCCCTGCCCCACTCCCTCCCTCACTGAGAGGGCCTCGATCTGCCCCACCAATCCCATCCCTCTCCTCCCACCTCACACCTGCACAGACTTTCCTCTCCCCCTGCCCCTCACTCCCAAGCCACAGCCTCCCTAGCTCTACTGTTTTTCCTCGCTCCTGACCCACAGTACCCCACATCCTGCCAAGGCATGTGGGGACCCCCCCCAGGCGCCAAACCCCCCCATACACACCCACAGCCCCCCAACCATACAAAGTGCCTTCATTATTTTGAGTTTTTTCATAGTTTCTAGGGTTGGAAGGGACCTGAGTAGATCATTTAGTCTGACCCCCTGCCATGGCAGGAAAGAGTACTGGGGTCAAATGACCCCAGCAAGGTGTTCATCTAGCCTCCTCTTAAAAACCCCCAGGGTAGGAGCCTGCACCACTTCTCTTGGAAGTTGGTTCCGGATCTTAGCCACCCTGATCGTGAAGTAGTGCCTCCTGATATCCAGCCTAAATCTACCCTCCGCCAGCTTGTGACCGTTATTCCTGGTCACTCCTGGCAGTGCTTGGGGGAACAGGGACTCCTCCAATGCCTGCTGATCCCGTCTGACTAGTTTATAACAGGCCCTCTCAGCCTTCTCTTATGGAGGCTGAACAGGTTCAGGACCTGTAGCCTATCCTCATAGGGCCTGCCCTGCTGTCCCCTGATCATGCAAGTAAATGTCAAGTGACAAGGAAATATAGGGCCTTAGTACCTGGAGGGGGAGAAAACCCAAACAACCCCTTTCCACTGCAAGAAGACTTACTTCTTGTTATGTCCCTCACCCCAAGTCACCTGAGCTAGGACTTGAACCCAGATCTCCCACATGGTAGGCATGAACACTGCCACTATTGGTGGCTCCAAAGCTATGTGTGGGAACAAAGGGCCTGTCCACCCAACATGGGGCTTGAACCCACAACCCTGAGATTAAGAGTCTTATGCTCTACCAACTGAGCTAGTCAGGCTGCATACAAGAATTTCTCCCTGTTAGCTCACTCACCCCAAGTCAACCCAGCTGAGCTTTCTCTGCATAATTTTGGGATTTTAACTGTGCAATTAAAATCAATTAATTGCGATTAATTTTTTTAATCACACAACTAATCACAATCTAATTTTTTAATCATTTGACAGCCCTAATTATTACACAAAAAATGTTTTGCTTTTTTGTCATACTATTAACTGATTGAACGTGTGGTTAGGTAGCACATTAGGATGTGATTAGTTAATCGTGTCTTAAGTGTCATGTCTGCCCAGGGCCTATAAGAGAGCCAGGCTGCAGGGCTGAAGGCATGGATTAGTCTCCATGCCCAGTCAGAAATAACAGTTTTTATAATAGATATCTATTCACTAAGAGTTGTGCTAGGATTTAATACCAAATGTTAGAGATGTGGTAATAGTTAACAGTCACCACTTATCAGAATCAAATCAATAACCAAGAGGCTTTAAACTCCAGTGCTTCTCTAATTCCTTAGACCAGCCTTTGCATGCAACTCCCTCCACAACTGTGTCACATGTTATTAAAGCCTTAGTCATCTTCAATTTACATATTTTCTATGATATCTCTCGGCTTTACGAGCACTTGTGGTGCTCTGGTATGGTGCCAGAGGACTGAACGAGGGCCAACATGGTTCCCATCTTCAAAAACGGGAGGAAGGAGGACCCAGGAAACTATAGGCCAGTTAGTCTTATCTCGAGCCTGGGTAAGCTTTTTGAGAGAATTATCCTGGCACATGTCCACAAGGGGCCAACAGGGAGATTATGCTTAGGGGCAACCAACACAGGTTCATTAGAGGCAGGTCCTGATGGCCAACCTGGCGGCCTTCTAGGACCAGGTCACCAAATCCTTAGATGCAGGGGTAGCAGTGGACACAGTCTTTTTGGACTTTAAGAAGACCTTCACCCCATTCACTCTTTCACCCCATTCTCATTAAAAAACTGGGGGACTGCGGTGTTGACACCTACAGTCAAGTGGGTCGCCAACTGGCTGGAGGTCCATACCCAGAGAGTGGTAGTGGATGGGTCATTTTCGACACAGAGGAATGTGAGCAATGGGGTCCCCCAGGGCTCAGTCCTTGGGCCCGCACTGTTCATCTTCACCAGTGACTTGGACGAGGAGGTAAAAAGCACCCTGTTCAAATTTGCTGATGACACTAAGATGTGGGGGGATGTGGGCATACTACAAGGAAGGAATAGGCTACAATCAGACCTAGACAGGTTACAGGGGTGGGTGGATGAGAATAGGATGGGATTCAACACCAACAAGTGCAAGGTGATGCACCTGCGGAGGAAGAGCCAGCACCATACGTACAGGAGGGAACTCCCTTCTCATCAGTGCAGAGGCAGTAAAGGATCTTGGAGTCATCATTGACGCCAAGATGAACATGGGCTGGCAGTGTGGGGAGGCAGTCAGGAAGGCCAACCGTACCCTGTCATGCATCCACAGATGCATCTCAAGCAGGTCCAAGGAGGTGATACGCCCCCTCTATGCAGCA
>NW_017728931.1:23190954-23211498 GCF_001723895.1 Crocodylus porosus | reverse complement strand
GTCCAAGGAGGTGATACGCCCCCTCTATGCAGCACTGGTCAGGCCGCAGCTGGAGTACTGCGTCCAGTTCTGGGCGCTGCACTTCAAGAGGGATGTGGACAACATGGAGAGGGTCCAGAGGAGGGCCACTCACATGATCGGGGGCAGTAGGGCAGGTCCTACAAGGCGAGGCTATGAGACCTGAACCTGTTCAGCCTCCACAAGAGAAGGCTGAGGGGAGATCCAGTGGCTGTTTACAAATTAGTCAGAGGGGATCAGCAGGCTGATCGGGGACCTGTTCCCCCGAGCACTACTAGGAGTGACTAGAAATAAAGGACAGAAGCTGGTAGAGGGTAAATTCTGATTAGACATTAGGAGGTGCTACTTCACTGTCAGGGTGGCTAGGATCTGGAACCAACTTCTAAGCAAAGTGGTGCTGGCTCCTACCCTGGGGGTCTTTAAGATAAGGCTAGACATTCACCTTGCCGGGGTCGTTTGACCCCAGTACTCTTTCCTGTCATGGCAGGAGGTTGGACTTGATGACCTGCTCAGGTCCCTTCCAACCCTACTAACTATGAAACTATTAGAAAGCATGTCCTCTCTTTTGGGAAACCATGCCCTAAACTATCCCTGCTCCCATTTTTAAATACAAAAACATATTACACAACCTTGCTATGTTTTACTCATCTTCTAGTAGTGAATGCATGTGAACAACCACTTCCTCTCTGCTAGGAGGAATAAGAAATCCATTTTTCTAGGGAAAGATTTTATTTTTTCCCTAAAAAAAAGTTGATAAAGATGGTCACATTGGACTCTATTTTTAAAGATAATTAAGGTCTGCTTAGTATTGCCAGAGCTGACTGCCTTAAGAGCCAAAATCTGTAAAATGGAGATAATGGTAGCCTATTCAAGGGATAAAGTATGGATGAATATATATAAAAGACTGAAGCATCCAGGTATAAGGACTGATAAATTGATAGCTAGATAGCCTTATTTTCTCCCTACTTGATCACAAGAATTTCTATACTAAATTGTAACTGCAAATTTATTGTTTGTGCGAAATGCATCACACAAAATAGAGTATGACTTATGAATATTATAAACTGAGTTTATACATTTCTTCTTTTTTAAAGATTTGGATTACATAATAGAGCAGAACTGCATTTGGTGATGTAATGTTTCAGGAAAAGCTGGAAGCATGCATCAAAAGCACTTCGCTAAGCTATTTTTATCATTTCTGTAGTCCATACCATAGGTGGTGACTCACAAAAGGAGCAACTTAGGGAAGCACTAGCAAAACCACACAGTAGGTCATTTTTTTTATTTGTATGCTATGCTTCTCAAATACAAAATGCATGGGATTTCAGAAAAAGCAGCACGAAGGGGAAACCAGTCTTTTTTTTTCCTAAAGCTATTAGCATTGACTATAGCCATCATCCAGAAAACAAAAGGTCACCCAAGGTGCTTCTGCTGACTGCCTCAGCTGAGCACTCTTAAGAACAGAAGACAAGGCTGTCTTCTTGTATGACCCCTAGCTATGAGACTTACTCCCTCTAGTGGTCTGTCTCAGTCTCAGCTGACCAGCCCCCAGAGTAGGTGCAAGGTTCATCTGATCAGACAAACAGTTACTGAAGAGGTCTAAATAAAGCATTGTCTTTCCTTTCCCTGATCTTTTGACAGGTAGATGTTTATTTTGGAAAGACCAAAACTGATTTCTCATTGGAGCAAGTCAAAAAGGATATTTATTTTTACCTGTGATTTCAGGGCAAGGTGTACCCCAAAAGCTTATTGAAATGAAATAACAACATCCAAGTCAGCTGTGAAACTTTTGTTATGGTCCTGAGAAAACCTGTTGTCTGCCAAGGACTGAGTACATTCCTCTTCGAGCAAAATTCTTTGCAGGAGGTGAAGAAAAGGTAAGTTCACTCTTTGTGGATGGGTTGCTTTTGTGCAGAAAAAGGTCACTGCTTTGCTATTGCCCACCTTTGTGTTGATTTGCCTGGAGATTTTTTTATTTATTTTTAACTGTCTTGTAGGGAGCCTGAAGCCTGGACAAAATATTTTTTATGTCCATGTATTGAAATCAAAATAAGAAAATTAAAAATAACCCAAATTTGTACACTGGGAATATACTATAATTCTAATGCCTGGTTTATCTATAATGAAAGAGAACTCAAGTACTACTGGCTTATCAAAGCATCTGACAACACTGACACAAAACCTTTTCCCCTTGATTAGGAGAGCTGTGTTCAAAATTAAATTATATACTGTGTATTGACTGTGGTTCATTTTCCGAGGTACTGTAAAACGGATGACTACTACCCCCTCTGAAACTCAATGTCTCATGTTGTAGAGGATGAGAAGTAATTTCCTACATGAGGCAGTCATCCAGCAGTTTTTGCTTAATTTAACAAGATCCCCAGAGGTATACTTGACTACAGGTGGTGATTATGAGGATATATACATGATTTAATGTGACATTAATTACTCTGACTTGTATTTAATAGAAAAATAATATTAAGAATTATAAAAATATAAAGAATTACTATTAAGAAAGAATTCTAAGTATGCTAACAAATACTGACAGTAGGGAACAGAATCATAGAAACTAGGGCTGGAAGGGATCAAATCCCTGCTCAGTACAAGATTGCTGTGTTCAAACAATCCCCAAATCCAGTAATACAGATAAAGTTTGAACTCACAACCTTGGCACCCGGTTTCCCCAGCCTGCTCTACAAGTACCACACACTTACCAACTGCACCTAAGGAATCCTCAATCCAGCATTACTTCAATTTTACCTACAAGCTGCACTTCACAACCAACATCCCTGAGAATCCTCAGACTATCAGTGTTTTGGTTAACCGTCAAATGCACTGACCTGTTGAACCATAGAGATATCAGGCAGAACTTTTCCAGACATATTGTTTTTGACTGAGTCTCAAATATCTATCTATAAACAACTGATAGTATGACCCTAAAGAGTGGTCAAGATCAAAGAAGCATTTGAAATGCTTGGTTTTGGGAGAAGAAATTCAGAAACAGCTCCAGAGCTTGACAACGGGAGACATTAGTAAATATGGGAAAAAAACTGGACATTGTACAGAGGAAGTGGAAGACATAGATGTTACATGTTTCCTCCCAGAACCTAGTCCCATCTCACATTTAGTATAAAAAATGTTTACAGACTATAAAGGGCTCAGGTCTAGGAAGAAAGCAGAAGTGGACCTTGAAACTATGAGCCCATCTTGGACAGGCTAAGAGTCTGGGGATATAATTAAACCAATATAGACAAAATCAGGGGTGTCAAACTCATTTGGCACTGCATGTGGAATCTGGATGTCAGGGCTTCCCACATGGTGGACAACCCATGAGCAACAGTAGCATTAATCCTTGCAGCTGTCGGACCCACTATGTCAACACAGCTCCACTGTCACTTGTCGTCATTTGCCCCCTCCCTTTCCCTGCTACTCATCCTAGCTGCCAGGGTAACTAAAAACCCCAATTTCAGCAGCATGTAAGGAAACTAACAGTGGTAATTCCCTGGGTTCCAGAGCAGCACTGGAACAGCATCTTCAGTAGCTGAGAGGATTAACATTGCTGCTAAAGAGGCTTCAAGAACCACAGCATGGAGGCCTGCAGGCTGAATCCAGCTCATAGAGATGGGTGGTCCAGCCCACAAGAAGCTCTGCAGGCCAGATGGCCCACCTCCATGGGTCACATCCAACCCACAGTCTTATTTTTGACACCCCTGTTCTAGATCAATACAGGCTTGCTACTCATGCTATATGTAGCACATCCTTATCAACCTTGACTCTTGCCAAACAGTGATATAGGACTATGGCCCAGCCTACACATGGAGAGAAAGGCATGATTGGATCTAACACATGATCCACATAACTGCATATTAGAATCAATTGCACTTTATTGTCGGTGTATGGGGAGCCTGATCCTGGGCCTCTGTCTTCATCTGCAAGAAGCTGGCACCCACGGCTGGGAGCCCACTTTGCTGAGCTGATGGGGGTTCTGGGACCTGCAGCTCATGAGGCTGTGGGTCCCGCAGCTTACAGAGCTCTAGGTTCCAGCTGTATGTGAGGCACAGGCATGACCCAGAGCCCCATGAGCTGCAGGATCCTTGGTCCTGGCTGTGGATGAAGCGCACAGCCAGGACCAAGACCTCTGTGTTGACCTTGCAGTTTCATGTGCCCCAGAGCCTTGGGGATCACACAGACATGATCCCTAGGACTTGGGGACTGGAACCCTGAGGCTGGGAGCCCGGTCAGCTGATGGGACTCCTAGCTACAGGGGAGGCTCTGCTACATGTTTAAATTAAAGCTCAGTAGTAACCATCTTAATACACATTCAGTACACATTTTCAAGGTTTAACTTTATAGCTGGTTGGAGCTTTTTATTGTATGATACCTACTTTGCACGTGTAGCTGATCTCAAGGTAATTGTGCAGTTAACCAGTTAACTGCACAACCCCAGTAACATATGGAGGGGGCCTACATGTTATGCAGTGTCTCTTTTGATCTTCTCTATGTTTTCTCTTTGTTGATTTACTTAGATATTTTGAGTCTTTGTTGTGAGGTAAGGTCACAATAAAAGTTTTAACTTCCTGACCTCTTGAGAGACCACCAGGGAAGCAACAAAAACTATCATAGTGCACAAGGCTGAGGCAATTACTGTTCAGCCCAAATACTGGCTAAAAAAAAGACACAGAATATGCAATGGGCCTTGAGGAGTAGCAGGAAAACGGGAATCAAAGGTTACACTTTCCATGAGGTAACCGTTATATTTTTCAGGCAATGTATTATTTCCGACATAGGTAACAACTGAGTCACACAAAAGCCTGTTGAAATCCAAGGGGTCAATATTTTACACTGTGTTGGTTCTACTTTTTAGTAATAAAATGGCAGTCTTACCTCTTCCGCAAAGTTAGTTTTCTTGTCTAGCATTTCTCGTAATGTCTGAAGAATTTTAATGCAGAGCTTTTCTTCTTTCTCCATTAGCTTCTTTGTGTGATTAATCAACCTTGAAGTAAAAGATTACACCTCAAAGAATACTGCATATTGTCTTCAAACCCTCCAACATTTGCTTTATGCAAAAACTCCCTGTTGCTATATCTTTCCTCAGGGAAATAAAAACAGACAGATAATGAAATTGGGCCTCTGTTAGCTGTTCAAGGTGTATGGAGTTCTGTGTTCAATTTAATCGTTGGTGTCAAAGTACTGGGCAGAATGATACATCCAAATGCATCCACACTGTGAGGGAGTTCAAAGTCCAGCCACAGATCTAAATTCTGCCATTTTGTTTTCTCTTTATTTAAAACTACTGCAATACCAGAGGTGCCCAGCATTTACTGTATAAACTTTCAACCCTGTAGGAGCAATCATCCATATTTTACAATTTCAGTATGGCTTCCATCCAAAAGAATCCAAATACATTTCATAAACCTTACACTGGAATTGCTTTGTTCAGCATAGAAATGCAGACCTCTGGATGGAACACAACACTTGTTTAAGGACACACAGCAACTTTACAAGACAATTTAGGTAATTTGTTGACAAGATCAACCTCATGTCTGGAAGTTTAGCAGAGCTTCAAGGGTTGGATTATAATGCCACCAGTGAACAAACTAAGGGGTTTACCTTACAGATGGTTGGCAGGTATTGCCCTGAGGACAACCTTACAGCTGAACCTAGCTATCAAGGTGAAAATTGTCTGTATCCCCTAGCATACTGGTGAGTTCAGAATTAGCATCACTTCCTGCAATATGGTGGGTTTTCAACAGAAATTGTCCACTCAAATGCTAACCAAGCCCAAGAAATATGAAAAAGCCACAAGTTATATGTTATTAATAATAATTTTAAATGACTACCTATTAATAATGGTACTGATAAAGTATTGCAGAACAATACACAACTCCCTAAACAACAGGAGTTCTCTGTAAAAATACATATTTATTGCATACCATATCTTCCAACCTCTATTTAATCAAAGCTCTCACTGACTTTCAATGGCATTTTGAACAGAAAGGGAAAAACGGTACAAAATTAAGTTATGTTACTAGTGCAAAATATGCAAAAAGCTGAGGAATAAGGAAAGCTGCCAAATTTGTATGGTGCCCTAAGTTACCTCGCTTTAAATTATAGAGTTCCTCAGGGGCAGGTAGGGCATCTCACTAGAGGAACAATTAAGTAAAATTGAAAGGCTCTATATTCCAATACTCAAACTGCAAATAAAACCTCTTAAAATTTCAAAGCATGTAGGGATGCCAGCTAAATGCACTTTAAAAAGAGCTATGCAGAGTTTACAATTTAAAATAAAAATCAAAGGATTTATTTACTTTATCTCGAAGTATAGCTCTGACTACCCAAAATGATTATGCAAAATCTTATACCGAAATGTACTTGGAAACAATTTAATACAAACAGAAATTAGGAAAACATAAATGTCCTGGGACGGTATTAGCTTTAGCAGACCATAATGGTTTAAATTTGAATCATATATTGCACAGAACACCCCACTACTGCTACAGGCAGAGAAACTAAATAACAAAACTAATCAGCATAGGGTGAAATCTGCACTTCCTAAGTACCCAAGTAACTTAATGGAAAAGGGGCCTTAAACACTTTTGAAAATGTAAAGGAAGGAGGAGGACTCTGCATACCACTTACTTCGACATGAATGCACCACACCTTATCCTAGCATCACTCCCCTCAGGAAATAGCAGCTCTGGGCTGTGCAGTACATCAACGAGCACTGAGAATTCAGCCTGCATCATGGGAGTGAACTGGTGCTCCAAGGCAGACACTACATCCTGTAGAATAAAGGAGGAGGAGAAAGTTGGTAATAAATACAGCTGGTCAGATAATACCTGGAATGCTTTACCTGCCGAGTTTCATAATGTTATGCGAGTAATAGATCTGATGGACATTTTTGGTCCTGCCTCTGACTGGCTCATAATGACAGCTTTCATTGCCCACTTCTTAATTTTTCAAATAAGCTCCTGAATGCTTCCTTCCATGTTGCTCCTCAAACTGAGGAACAACTCCTCATGAAAACCCTCCTCATTGCCCCCTTCCAAAACCCTCCTTTCTCATTGTGCCTACAGAAATGTTAACGATGCTCAGGAAGCTGGTATGTTAAAAATGCCATCTGTTATGTCAAACAAAACTCTCTTATCATTTCCCTGCACTATTCCCTCCATTTGTCTGTATTCACCTGTGGTCTCTTGTCTTATAATATAAGCTCCTTGAGCACAGAATGTCCCTACAACAAGTATAGTTCATACTACAAGATGATCCAAGAGGATAGAGCTGGCTCCTTCACTATGCTTCTCCTCTTCACACCTGAAATAGCAGGGATTACCGTGAGAAAAGAGGCATGCTTTGCTTTCCATGTTCCATGGTAATTATAATAATCCCTTGGGGAAGACTCTTATAGATTCCTCAGGGATTGGATCAGGTCATGGAAAAAGAAGGCCCAATATACTGGCTGTCCTCTGAAAAGAGGCACAGTGGAGTTTTTGGTTGAGTACATCTCACCTTTATTGGTGCTAGTCACAATGCAGCACTAAGACTGCAATTAATTACTTTGTTTTCTGCTTAGTTTTCTATGCATAACTTATTCATAAAAATGCACTGTCACATGCTCAATATAAAGCATTTGCCACCATACCTGCAGTTTTTCAATGATATTCCTGTAATCCCAGGAAGGTCCTCCAAGAGCTTCTTTGAAACGAGGTCCACTGCGGGCAGACATTCTCCATCCCATGGCTGCTCTCTGGACCATATTAGAGTGACTCTTCATGAACAGGGTATTTACTTGGCTGTCCAAATCCACTGGAATTGCAGTGCCCCGGTTCTTTGCTTTAAGCAGAAGATATTTACAAAATGACAGAAGCTTTAGGATCCTTTGCAAACCATCCTAAGTGAATTCCTGACCTGACCAAAGTTAACGAGAGTTTTTTGCCACTGACTTGAAAGGGGTCAGAATTTAGCCTTTTAAGAATAAGGAGCTAAATCCCACAATGACATAAAGCAGTGCAGCAATATTTTGAGTTAAAGAGTTACACCAGCTGGGGACTTGGTCCAAGATTACTTATATATCACAGATAGGCCTTAGCTTATTCACTTGTAGCACTACGAAGTACCATAGCTGCAGCTCTACTTCCTATATGCTGCCAAGGAACAAGATGCTATTCCTCTCTTCCCTTTGAAGAGGGGGAAAGGTAATAAAATACTCTGGGATGCTGAGGGTCAGATAGACCCCTTATAACTGTCCACAGGTTACATGTGGCACTACAAACGGTTATGCTACACAGAAGTTGCTGTTTAAAACAGGAACTCCTTTGAGGGAGATCCACTATTTCTGTAGTGACACAGACAGCATAAGCATCTGGTCCTTTACTTTTTGTAGCACTACAAGGGCCAACATAGTGCAACAAATGTATTGTGCGTCCAAGGCCATACAGATATTTTTCTGCTTTAAAAAGAATGATTTCAAACCACATTATAGTTACAGAAATATTAGTAAAAGCAGTAAAATCAGTAAGTTTTATGTAATTCTACTGAAAGAACTTGATAAACCAAGTAAGTACAAGCATACACAAAAACAGATAAACATAAGGGGATCTAGCTCCAACTTTCTTCTCATTCTCCTATCCTGCATGTTATCATAATGTACAATGCTTAGGCCAATAGTGTCCGACAGAGTAAATCCTCCTAGACGCAGTGTGTCCATGAATCACAGGCTTCAAGATATTACAGAATCCTCATTCACTGTTTGGGTTCCTAGCTGCTAACGGCAATAAAAATGATAATTAAAAATGATAATTAATAAGCAGCTGAAAAACTGTGCCTTTGGCAAATCCAGGAGAAAAAACTGATTTCCAGATTGAGAAAGTATGAGAAAGAGTACAGAAAGTCTTGCAACAACTTCTACAAGATATCAACAATTAACTTGGAATCTTGTTCAATTTGTGTACTGAAAGGTCTTTTTACAATGGGTTTAAAGCTGTAAAAGGCAGGGTAAATTTGCACCTTATCAACTAACTAAATCAGGGATGTACAGCATAATCTTTCAGGATCCCAAGATCACTTCACCAGATGCTGCCATAGTTAGTTTTGATTTGATTTGATAGTTGCTCTTCCACAAAAGAAATTTGTATTTACTACACATCTCCCTCCTGCAGTACACTAAAGTGGCACACTTAAATGTCAGTATAAGATACTGTGTTTGAGATAAACACAACAACAGTGGGCAGGTATTTCACTGCCTAAAGGCTCATGCTCACAGGACCTTTCTGAGCCCACAAGTCCTGTACTGCAACAGCAGCACTTGGAATAAACTCATGTCCTAACACAAAACTTGATTTTGTGCCAATGATCCCCTAAGCAGAAGCAAGAATGCTCAGCCTTCCGTGTCCCCATTAGGGCAGAATTCTATGGTCTTGAAGAGGATTCTGCAAGAATATCCTGATAGCGATGCCTGGAGAACAGGCAGCAGAATCTACCTGGTACAGGAGGTACAACTGTCCAAGCTGAACAGTTTTCTAGTTCTGATAGATACTTTTTTTAAAGGGCTTGCTTAGGGGAATTAAAGAGTGGTATTCAGCTAAAAATGGGCAGATGCATTTCCCAACAGCTGCAAAGCCCATCACTGCCAGTGTCAAAAGAAGCTATTTCCACATGGCAGCCCTGCTGCTCCCTCCCAGCTTCTATTTGTTTTGCAGGTGGGGGCCATGATTGTTAAGAGAAAAACACAATGTATGATTGGCCATTATTTCTAATTATTGTTTCTACATGTTATTCTACTGGATTATTTCTCACAATGTATTTGCACTGTTGCTGCTTACTTTATTACAGAAATCCACTAAGGATATGCTAGTGTTGGTCGGTAGCTGTGGTCTATTAATCTAATTTATTGTGTCCTTATGTCAATCACCAGAATGTTGCAGGACAACTCTTATTTCTCAATTAAATGTTATGTATGTTGAATTCCAATATTTCCTGGAATAAATTTAGCAACAGCGGGGCATACTGTGCAGGAAGACCCAGAGTTCTGCATCCCTATACATATTTTTTTAAGTTACTGATTTCTATCAGTGTCTAAGTAGCAGTCAAGGACTATGATTGTTCAGAGGATTGCAGCTAATTAAAAGTATCACACAGAAACGCAGAAAAAATGCTCCTTTGTTTTGAACAGTTCTTATATGTATAATTCTATTTGTAATTAAGATTTGTAATGACTGTCAAGAGGCACTGTTGCAGTCTAAGCTATAAACAAAGGCTTTGTCTTCTCATTCCCTTGTAGCTTGTAGAAAGTTTATCTTTCATTTGTTTCATATTTCATTATTTAAAACAACATGAAACATATTTTTACATTTCAGAAAGGTGATGAACAAATGTAACATAAATATTTATTTTTAATTTAGGTGTTGTAGGTTGCTTCTCTCTTCAAAATGTCTCAATTTTCCTTAAAGTAAGAAAATAAAAAATTTAAGAGCAAGTTTTATTTTTGCTCCACTTTGGAATAGTTTTGCAAGGCAGGAAAACAACTTGCAAAGTAGGCCTATAATCTAAAGAAGATGGGGCCAAAGCAGTTAAATTGCGTCCTTGATTTGACTGGTATGTCAGGAGGAAAAAATGCCGCACAACTATGTCACTTAAGTATCCAGTCAGAATCTTACCATCATGGACTAGAACTTTTGCTTAGTTAGTGAAACTAATGATGGTGAAGAGAGTTAAGCAAAGGATTACCTACCTCCTAAATTTTCAAATCTTCCACCACGGGCTGAATTTTGTCTCGAATGAACTGAAGTTGGAAAACACTTGGCCTGCTTGAAGCATGACAAGTTCCCAGACCTATTCACAGAAGACTCACTAACCAGTACCAAGACCAGAGAGCACAATTAGCTGAGCCATCATGTGAATTTCTGCTCTGTACTGAAGGGATTTCTTGTGAACACAGTGTCTCTACCATCTCTCCTCTCCTACTTTCTGCAAACTGCTGGATATACAGGGAGACTGAGACTCAAAATAAAGATTGAGCCTTTCACTAATCATTAGAAAGAAATAGATAAGTCAGCCTCTTAAATGTAAGTATGCTTCATTACAATGAAGTCAACAAAGTACTACACCATACCCATTAACAAGGCAGAACTTGGCCCACTGGAGTCTATATTAGAAAAAGTACACTTTGGTTTTCCAAAAAAATCTCATAATTGGAATCAGAAAAGGCATACTACAGAATGACATATTCCATTGCCCCACTGCTGAAAGATTCTTCCTACCATAGGGTTATAAAAAGACATTGCCAAATGAAGAAATCAGCTGTGCTGTGATATGTCCTGGCACAGCTGATCGACTTCATTGAGAAAAACACACTTCCCCCACTATCGTGCCCTTGATCTCATGGGACAATAACGATGCGTTCCTCACTAGCAAAGGCACACCTAGAAATTCCCAGGGTGTATCTCTGTAAGAGGAAAAAGCTGGACAGGTGCTCTTGAAGCTTGATGGGCCCAATCCTGTGCAAGAATTTCTGGGGCGTGCAGGATTGGAACCACTGAGTCCCACAAGTACCTGTCTGGGGCAGCTGGCGAGCACAGGCAGCTTCAGGCTACCTGTGTTCTTCCTCCATAAAGCTACCAGACGACACAATAAAGTGGCAGAAATTACCACCTTTTGTTGGGGCCACAAATTTAGGCATTTATGGCATGACTAATGGTAGATGTCTCTTTGCTTTCCTATTGTGCTGCTACAACAACTATTATGGTGGCACAAAAGCAATGTCTGTTTGCACCCATGGGGAACATCTCCACATGTAGAGGCATGCACTTCCACGGGCACAGAAAACATTGGCACACATTGTGCTGCTACTTTGTGTGCTAAGGCATGCCCCTGCATGTGCCCTCTGATGCATACTAAATTGTCCCAGGTTGGGTAGGTAGGAGGCTGGGGCCAGCACAGGTGCACAGCCTTACTTAGGATCCTGGAGCCCTCCCAAGGCAGCGGTGGCACTGATCCAGCCTCACAGAGGCCGGTCAGCAGCCATGCTGCTTTTGGCAGAGGGTTTTTTATGCCGGGATCTCCCAGTATCAACTTTTTGGCACCGCACTGCAAATCTGCAGTACAATGCCCAGTTGCACATTTGCCACATGTGGTTCGCAGGACTACAATCAGGTATGAGATGCCACAAACTGCACATGCACACTCGTCTGGACACACTCATGGGACACACCCAGATTAGAGCAGATGTGTGGTATGTGGCACCGCAGATCCATCTGTAGTGCCACACACTGCACGTGCACGTGCTCCCCGCACTGCTACATTGCAGCGCAAGGGATTTTCTTGATGGCAGGAGTTTCCAGGGTTTAAAAAAAAAACACATAAAAAAAAGGCAGGGCAGCCCATGTTGTAGCAGTGTGTGTGTACTGCCCAAAATCAGAGCCTGGCTGGCTGCAGCCATGTTCCAGCTGCCAGCCAGGCTCCCTGCTGCAGGAATGCTGCAGGTCTGCAGCTCCCCAATGTCCCCAGGACCCCAGATAAGGTTGCTAGAACCAGCACGGTTGCTGCCCCAGCCTCCCCTTCTCCATCTGGGGTAACTTGCTGCATGCCAGAACACAAATGGCACAGATGTTCCCCACAGACAAGTAGCAGTGACACAATGTGTGCTGCTGCTATGTGACCCCAGGGAAATGCACATTCCCACTTGTTCCCACGATGTCTATCCCAGTGCCACTTCGGTCTTTCAAAAAAGAGGGTTTCACCAGTGACTTTTTTCAGACTGACTGACTGATCTTACTGTATGTTTTTCTGATATTCCACCTACATTCTCCTGACTTCAGTTTCATTCCGTTATCTTTTACAGTATTTATAACCCCACCTTTTTACCACCCTAAAAATTGTGCTCCATTGTTGCTGATGACATTCATTAGCTGCATATAGTCAGCTGTCATATTCTCCTACCCTGTCCACTTAGTCCTTTGATAGTGATTCATATTTATTTTAATATTTAGTTAAATGACTCTTCCTTCATAAATCAGCCCTTCTAGCTCCTTAATAAATTACTGACTGCTTAATAAATAAATGTTGTTGGAAAGACAGTACTGCTAGCAATGGTAAGAGTTCTTCAGGAAAATAAAGCTTTGTGTTGACAAGGCATAAACTTGCCAATCTCATACCTTTCACTAACAAAGATTTTTTTTTCAACTGAAACTGAAGTTAAAATATTTATCAGTCCATAAAATATTATCACTGAATTTTTTTGCAATAATAGAAACATAAACAGTTAAAATAGAATAAAATATGTGGTTCATTGGAAATGTATTCTTCTTGCTGTCAAAGGAGTAATTTTATAATCATTTTATTTGAACTAAAAACAGAGTATGAAAGATTAATTTTTCATAAAATGGAAAAAAAGGACAAAACTGAAGTGAGAAGTAAAATGAAGTCTGCTGGAGGAAAGGAATTGTTTTAGAAAAGTCTGTGTGTATGGGCATTTAAACACACACAATCATCCTAAAGAGATAACGATATGTAACCTACCATTTTTGACAGGAACCAAGGGCAGATAGATATTAATTTTCTAAATTTTTTAGGGGCCCAGCAGGCTGGATAGAATGGCCTTGCGGGTTGAATCTGGCCCGCGGGCCGAATTTTACCCACCCCTGGACTACATGATCTCTGGAGGTCCCTTCCAACCCTACTTCTCTATGGTTCTATGACAGATTATGGCACAGATATGCCATCTTTATAATACAATTTTAACCAGGATTTTTGTAGGACACGAGCAGAGACCTTCTATGCAATGTAAAACTCTTATATAAAGAGCCTGTAGTGTTAATGTAATGGATTCTTTTGTGTGTAGATGGGTAATTAAAAAAAATCAAATGGAAAAAACTAATAGATACTATATAGATGGTGGGAATAATATCTTTAGATTTAGCTAGCATGTAACGCAATAGATTGAGGTTCTTTGATCTTGTAATGGCAAGGAAATTGTGCTGGAGGTGTAAACCATTAACATTCATTGCTTCACTACGCAGCTATGTCAGCTGTTTGAAAGGAACCCTGGAATACTTTTTAACTTTGAGATTAGCAGCCTGATCTGATCCCATTGAATTCAAAGCAGGTTTTGCTACTGACACTGGATTGGGCTGTATAACCTGTGCATGCCTTTCTTTACATAAGTATTTTTGGGAATGATGACAAAATAACTACTGACAAAACCTCTGTTGCAATATATGGAAAGACTAAATGTCATTAGCTTATTTAAAACACAAAAGTTCATGATAAGCTCTCCCCCAACTCTTTTAGGGTTTATGAAACATAATACATAAAATATATTAGGAATTAATATACCTGAAATTAATTCAATGGTTCCTTTTTTCCTGAATAGTGTCTCATTTTTGAGATCAGAGGATTTTTTAAAAACATTTAGTTTATAACTTGTTTGGCATGGGTTGGGGGGAACTACTTGAATAATTAATGTTTCTACTAATCTAGTATGCTATACATTAAATTAATATTAAATATTAGCTAAACATTGAATAATACGTAATAGCACAGGAAAAAAAACAAACCAGACTTCCCTCATTATTATATGCCAATCCAGAATATAATCATGCATATAATGGGATATAATGCTGTAGAACCCGTCTCAAAAGTCCATGTGAACACAACACACAGGTTATTTTATATTCAGTATTTTATAATATTTATAATACTTTTAGTAATATCGATGTAGCTAGTCTTTTACTGTGAAAGAAAAAATGGAAACCTTTTGCTACCTTTGTGTTCCTAGTCCCATGGAGCCTGGGAGGGTCTGCTAAAGGAGGCAAGCCTCAACACTTCTGAAAGAACTGGAAGCAGGCAACTCTGCCTGCAGACAAAGAACTAAGTAAAGCTTGAAAACTTATGAAGTTTTTCCCTGGTGGTCAAGTGGAGTTGAAGTATCAGGACTACAAGAAATTAGCTTTTGCAACCTATCCTTTTGTTGACCTGGAAGATAATGTACATTCTTGCAGTGCCCATTAGAAGACACATGTAATGATCTTAAGCTCTTGAGGCAATACTGCCAGTGACATACCTAGTAAGCATTGAGCAGAATGTACTTTTCTTAAACTTACTCTGAAACAGGTCTTTTCAAGTGTGTTATTACATGGATCTTTGATATCTGGGGAAATCTGTGCATGATCTTTCTGCCTGCTGAGATTCATTTCTAAATCCAAGGCTACCACAAAAAATCATGTTTGTTCTTACAACTCTATACTGCATTTATTTTCCATCAAAAATCTTTGGTTCCTGCTGTAAATCTGTCCAATACACCTCTGTCTGATACAGGCAAAATCTGTCTAGAGTTTTTTAAAACCCTACTGTGAAACATGAAGGTCCTAACATTAAAGCTGTCAAACTCCCAAGAAAAAAAAATCAGAATGGAGAGTGCTCACAGATACATATCTTAAATCCAATTCTACTCCTTACATGCTGCTATTAAGAAAGGTATAGAGAAAAGAGCTATCTTATTTGTAACAATGAAAGAACCTACATCTTCCTATTTCCTCATATGGACACTGGGCACAATTTTATGTTGATGGACTAGGAGATAGGTAAAGCAGAACAGTGCATAGTTACTAGGTGCCAGCTTTTCAAAAGGGCTCAGCACTCATAACTGAGGGCAGTTTTTGCAAAGAATGCAAATGCCTAGTGGGGCAACACAAATAAGCATGACAGAAGCAGCTTTGGTGAGCTAGGCACTATTCAAAATCTAGTCTTTATTTAAGAACCTAAATGCTGGAATATTCAGGTTCCATTGCAGGTGCTGAGCACTTGTAAATCTAGATGGATTTAAGCTAAATGCAATGACTTATGTTCTCTGCAACCCCAATGGACCTACCTTTGCTGCCATACGGAATGTTCATTCACATGAGTACTTCAAGTCAGCAGAACTCCTTGGATTAACAAAATAAGTGGGATTTGGTCCATTGTTTGATGAAATTGTGCCAAAATTAGGCCAGGGCAGAATTCATCTCATTCTGTTTCACTTACTCATAAAGCTACTTCCTCTGGAGCCCAGGGGGCCAAATTATGGTTTTAGCTAATCTCATACAAATGTACAGCTTTCATCTAGGCTGCACAGGCATCATTTAGGGCAAAGTGGGACTAGTCATGTAGGGAATTCAAGCAGGATTTAATACCATATCTACAAATACTAAACATCACAGCACGTGTAAATCTCAGCTCTCCAGCTGAATTTATGTACAGGCACATTGCTGAAAAACTCAGTTTCTTCCCCACTTTGCTCCGAGTTATTCACCTAGCTAAAAGTTCTTCCTTCTCAATTTCATTTTTTGCAATTACAGCATAAAGTGCCAGATAAAAATAGATGTAATTTGCTAAATTAGTATAATTCCATAATATCATTGTCAATTAGTATTACTGTTATTGTTGATGATAATGTTAAATGCCTTTTTTATATTCCAAATACATATTTCCTTGCTTGTCAAGAAAACCGTGCACTATGTGTCAGATTGTGCTTTTAAGGGATGGATTTAAATGGAGGTTGATGCACAAGTGATACAGTCCTGCCCATAGGATTCTGCTTCAGAAAGCCCTTCAGAAGATTGCAGAATGAGGACCTTCAGGGGCAGCCCAGCTCTGCCATGGACAAAGAAGTAGCAGCCATTGGCAGAACTAGCCCTGAGTAGCCATTGCACTTCAGGGAATCGAAAGGAGTTTGTTATGGTCTAACACATGTGTTAAAAGCTGAAGCAAGAAGAAATGTCTTTGAAATGTCCTCCTCAGTGAAAATCTGGTCCTATGCCTCACTGGACTTATGGTTTAAAATAGCAAGATCTAACAAGCTATTTAGCAAGCCCTGATGAATGCACCCAAGAGTACTAAAAGAGCTGGCTAGCGCGTCCAATGACAAGGATATTTGAGAACTCGTGGCACTCAGGAGAAGTTCCTAAAGATTGGAAGGGGGCCAATGTGGTACCTATCTTCAAGACAGGAAGATCCAGGGAACTACAAGCCAATCAGCTTGACCTCAATCCCTTGGAAGATCATGGAAAAAATTATTAAAGAATCCATCAACAGCAGGCTAACAGAAAATGTCATCCTGAGAGACAGCCAACATGGCTTTGTTATGGGTAGGTGTCCCAGGGGCACAACCACAGGGGAGCTAGAGCCCCTACTCTCAGGGGACCCTGGGACGGGGGCTACACACCCCATGAAACACCCCCTCCCCAAAAAAAACCCAAACCACTTACCAGCCACAGGATGCCAGACACCGAAGGAACAAAGAGCAGAGCCCGTGAGGTTCACGAGCCACACCTATATACAGCTGGAGCCACCAGGTGACGTCAGGAGAAATCACCAACCGGCAAAGATAAAAGGGAGTGCCGAAAGAAAAACAGGGAGAGTGGGAGAGGCAGCTGAGTAGGCTCTCCACATCGGCGACAAGCAGCGCCAGCATGAAAGAAAAGGATCCAGACCAGAGAGCAGCAGCGGAAACTGCAGAGGCTCTTTGCATCGGTGGCAAGCAGCCCCGGTGCGAAGGGGAGGATTATGCTTGGGGAGAAGCACCCCAAGTAGCAGGGAATAAACCCCGCATGGGTCATGAGGAGCACCGGCATCCAGGAGGTGACCTCACTCCCAAAGGAGCTGTAGCAAACCCAGAGACAGCGGAGGCTTCCTACTCTGGGTTCTCACAAGTATGAAGACATGGAGGGAGGAAGGACAGAAGATGCCACGACAAAAGTGTGGAGCGGAGCAGCACTGGGGGACGCCACCTGGCTTAGGTTCTATGGCTGAAAGAGGGAAGGAACAGCATATCCTGATTTCTTCTCTTCTATCCACCCTCTTATCCTTTTCTTTAAGTTCTTTTTTCTCTTTAGTTGCCCCTGGTCTGTATATAGTCTTTTCTGTTGCTGTTGTGGTCTGTCTTTTTTCTTTGGGTGTTCAGTGGGTAGGTCTGCCTTGAGGGGGATCTGGCCAACACTGCACCACCAGGGTGATTATGAGGCTCAGCAAGTAGCTGTCGACAGCAGGGAAGATAGACAAGATGGGCGTATCCAGTAGGCCTGTAGCCTATCAAAGAAACAAAGTTAATAACCAATCCCGAAGAGGGCATGAGGATCAAAGGTCATCTAAACCAGAGGGATGGCTGCATTAAAATCAGGTGACCTGCCAGAGGTTGGCATAAGGAAGGGGTGTAGGGGATGTGGAGCCCCACAAATATCTGCTGGGAAGAGTGACCGACCCCGAGGGACCCGCAAAAGAAGACCCCTGCACTAGAAATACATTCAAAGTCATGGCAGTTTAGGGGCCTTCACCAGGGTGATCAAGGTCCCATGAGCCCAGTGGCCACATGAACCCTCACCATGCCCACCACCAGGTGCACGTGCTAAGGCAGCACATGAACAGGTATTCGAAGTGAGTTGGTCACAGTAGATCATGCCTGACCAACCTCATCTCATTTTATGACCAGGTGACACATCACCTGGACAGGAGAAGAATAGCTGGTGTCATTTGCTTGGATTTCAAAAAAGCCTTGCTTTGGTCTCTGGGATCCCATGATGTCCTTATGACAAAATTGGGGAACTGCAGCCTCGACAACTATACGTTCTGATGGCTGGGGAACTGGCTCCGTGGTCAGACTCAGAGAATATCAGTGGATGAAACTGAGTCAACATGGCGCATGGTGACCAGATGAGTCTCTCAGGGTTCAGTACTCAGACCAGTACTCTTTAACATATTCATAAATGACCTGGATTTAGACTGGCTAAGTTTGCAGATGACACCAAATTATGGGGAAGTATGGTCATACTAGAGAATAGGCTGGGGATTCAGGCCAATTTAGACAGGCTCACAAAGTGGGCAGATCAAAACCTGATGACTTTCAATATAGAGAAATGCAAAGTGCTCCATCTCAGGAAAAAGAACCCTCATCATACCTATAGGCTTGGCAGTGCTACACTCACTAGCACTACAACCAAAAGAGATTTGGGGGTCACAACTGAACACAAGATGAATATGAGCCATTAATGCAATATTGCAGCCAGCAAAGCAAATAAAACCCTGGCTTGCCTGTACCGATGCATCTCAAGCAAGACCCAAGATGTCATCCTCCCACTTTACTCAACCTTGGTAAGACTGCAGCTGGAGTCCAGTTCTGGGCTCCACACTTTAGGAAGGAGGTGGAGAAGCTTGAGAGAGTCCAAAGGAGAGCCACGCACATAATCAGAGGTCAAGAGAGCAGGCCTTATGAGGAGAGACAGAGGCATGGGACTCTTCAGCTTGGAAAAGCATAGGCTCAGGGGGGACTTGGTAGCAGCCTATAAGTATATCAAGGGTGTGCATCAGGATCTGGGAGAACATCTATTCACCAGGGCACCCCAAGGGAAGACAAGGTCCAATGGTCACAAACTGCTAGAAAACCATTTTAGACTGGACATAAGGAAAAGCTTCTTTACTGTCCTTGTCTCCAGAGTCCGACATAGATTCCCCACAGAAGTGGTGCCAACACCTATTCTGAACACATTCAAGAAGCATTTGGATGATTATCTTGCTGGGGTGATCTGACCCCAGCTGACTTCCTGCCCTTTGGGCAGGGGGCTAGACCCAATGATCTCACAAGGTCCCTTCCAGCCCTAATGTCTATGAAATCTATGAAATCTATTTTAATCATCTCCAGTACATACAAAAATATGAAAAAAAGAAGGAAGAAAAATAAAATGACAGAATACAAGGAATCCATGAGACATGGAATGAAGCTGCCTATAAAGAAAACTCATGGTCTACATCAAATCTATTTCTTGCAGCATATAACCTTGCCATCAGATAGCAGGGCACTGGTAACAAAAAGACACTCCGGCTTCTATGCATCTGTGTATTCTGCCAAGAACCCAAGTGAATTAACCTGTACAGAGCTCCATGCTGCCATGGCCATTTTTCTACAAGCTAGCTAATTTAAAGTTAATTCCAGTATCTTGCGGTGACTTGCAGTCACTTCTGTGTATGAATAAGGATGTATGCGTACATACCAAATAGCACACTGATCTCTGTGGGCTAGAGATCTAGCATTCTATTACATAATAACCCACATGTGTCCAGGAGTAGCCACAGGGTGCTTAAGGACTCAAAAAATACTCCATGCACCTATTCCTTTCCTTGTAAAGGAAATAAGTTCCTAACACTAATGGGCTTATTCCAAGAATGCAAAAGGTAAAAAGAAGTATGCATTACTCATATAAATAAAGAATCGTAAGGTTGTGGCTTTTATTTGAAACTGTAAAATCAATAAGGAAAGGAACGCAGAACATCTTAAACTTTTATAATACTTCTGCCAGATGGAGCCATAATTAAATCATTTGCACAACAAATAAAATGATTGAATGTTGTTAAGTTTAGGGTAATGGCTAGACTAATTCACACAAAATGTTAATGAGGTATTTTGGCTAATATGTTTTTCATAGATTTCATAGATTTCATAGACATTAGGGCTGGAAGGGACCTCGGGAGATCATCGAGTCCAGCCCCCTGCCCAAAGGGCAG
>NW_017728931.1:23189627-23190943 GCF_001723895.1 Crocodylus porosus | reverse complement strand
GCTCTCCTCTGGACTCTCTCAAGCTTCTCCACATCCTTTTTGAATTGTGGAGCCCAAAACTGGACGCAGTACTCCAGCTGCGGCCTCACCACTGTAAAACAATTCCAAAATCTAAATATACAGTCAATTGTAGCAATGCTATAAACATACCAATGGCCAAGAGACCATCACATATTGTTTTACTCTTATTTATTGCAACTTTCTTTAAAGTTATAGCAACTAGATCTTCTATCAAGCATCTAACATACCGATTCTGCCTCCACCCCATTCTTATTTATGTTGGGAGTGTCCACACAAGATGCCTAAATATGCAGTAGCCTAGTTTACTGCACAGTAAGCATGCATGTCTACACATGCAAATGTAGGTAGCAAATTTACATGGGTTTAGTAGTGTTCCAAATTCTTGGTTTTTGGTTTTTTTTTAAATCTGGGAATGTTTCAGGGTTTATTTTCAAAACATAAAAACTGGAATAAAACCAGGATAAAAAAAAGAAAAGGAAAAAAAACATTTAAAATCAGGGAAAGATCAGTGGTGAGGGAGGGAGGGAGTAAGGCTGGGACTAGGGAAGAGGCGGAAGGAGGGGCATGGCCCCCCTGCATCCAACTGGAAACCTGTGTCTCAGGTAACTGGCACAGCAGCACTTTTAGCTTACTGGCAACACCCATTTTTCAGTTCAAATCCCTATTAACCAGCATGAGTTGGGAATGGGCCATTGGGATTTGAACTGAAAAATGGGTATAAATCAGTAAAAACTGAATGACTTAAAAAAAAAATAATTTCAGTGAATTTCAGTGAAAAAAAAAAAAAAATCAGTAAAAACTGAGAACACGGAACACTAGGGATTAGTTACTGCACAGTAACAAACATGTAGACACTACCCAGAAGCAAGTCTCCATGCAGCAGGCAGGTGATGGGGATGTGGGTCCCATCAAGCGTCGCGATGCTGTCAGGGGGTGGGGCCTAGGAGCGGCCGTGAAATCCCTAGCACCCCCTACCGTCACCTAAGGCATACTCAGCACCCTCTGGTTCTCGCCCGCCACGTCTTTGATGATAATTGGTTCAGATGGGAAGATGCTTTTTTCCCTGGTGAACGGTATGAATATTACTACCCCTCTTCTGTATGGGTGCCTCTGCACACCCCTGCCTTAAGGGCTATGCGTGCCTCCTTACTTCCCCTTTAGCACGCCCCAAGCCTCGCAGTTCTTCCCGGACGTTGTCTGGTCCTTAACCTTCTCCGCCCTGTCTGGCGCCCCCTTGGGCTGAACCCGTAACCAGTACTCTACCTGGCGCCCCCTGGGCTTGGCTTGCCGCTGGC
>NW_017728931.1:23167762-23189616 GCF_001723895.1 Crocodylus porosus | reverse complement strand
TTCTTCCCGGACGTTGTCTGGTCCTTAACCTTCTCCGCCCTGTCTGGCGCCCCCTTGGGCTGAACCCGTAACCAGTACTCTACCTGGCGCCCCCTGGGCTTGGCTTGCCGCTGGCACCCCTGGGCCTGGTCTACAACCAGTGCCCGCTTTCTCTGGTGCCCCTGGGCTTGACCTGCCACTAGCGCCCTACCTAGCGCCCCCTGGGCTCAGCCCGCCACCAGCGCCCCTTTCTCTGGGCATCCTTGGGCCTAACCCACAATCCGCATTGGGTATTTAACTTTGATGGGCTCAGGTGACCTGAGCCTTACCTGTCCCCACTCCGAGTCCTACGAATAAGAACCATCCAATTGGGCTCAGGCGACCCAAGCCTTGCCTGGCCCCCTTCTGAATCCTGTCACTAATGGTAGTCCGTTTCTGTAAGTCCAGTTAGGCTCAGGCAGCCGGAGCCTTACCTGGCCCCTCTGGTTCCTTCGGCTCCCCTCTTGCTGCGGAAGCCCTCTGGAACCCCCTTCGGTCCGCACCCGTCCTGAGTACCTATCAAAAGTACCTGCCACCCGCCTTGGGGTGGCCTAGGGCCTGTCACCCCTCTCTGGGGCCTAAGCCGCGCTTCCCACGCTTCTCGCCCTCTCTAGGGCCTTTGCCGCGCTTCCTGCACTTCTCGCCCTCTCTAGAGCCTTTGCCGCGCCTCTCACGGCCATGCCGAGCATCTCTGCGGCACTCGTCACAATGTGCCCCTGCAGCACTACTCACTGTGCCCCCACTGGGCACCGGGAACCCCCAAGCTACTGGGGAGCCCCCGTGAGGCCTCCTCACACCCCTACAGCCTCACCCAGTCCTCCGGTGTAGTCATAACAAAACTGTGAGCCACACGGCTACAACACAAGCAAAAAGCCCACCGGCTTATAACACAAACCACACACAACGCTGGCTCTCACCAATACCTTTCTCAGGGCTCTCTCTCTCCCCTCGCATCATTGCAGCGGTCAAACTGCCACCGTAGGCTCTGCTGCTCAGGTCTTCACCGCAGAGCTCCTGCTCACGTAGTGGCCGGAGGGGAACTGCTCTCAGGCTCCAGCCTGAGCTGCTCATACAGGGCCTGGCCCTGCCCCCTTCTGGTCACATGACCTACTTGGTTGCCACAGCAATCAGCACCTGGGGCTGCCCTGCTGATTGACAGCAGCCCACCTTCTTTACTTAAGGCACAGTACACCTCAGTGTCCCTGTGACAGATGCACTGGGGGAAGCCCAGGGCATGGAACCCCACCACCACTGCCTGGGGGTTGTGCACGCAGAGCAGAGCATCCCCCAGCACGTCCTGGAAGGCACCACACAGCTCCAGGAAGGCCTCCCCAGTAGTGGCTTTGCCCACACCAAACAGGTGGCCAACATACCACAGGCTGGCAGGCGTGGCCAGCTTGAGCAGGACAAGGAACAGGAGGGTGTCTGCAGGGAGGGGCAGTTGCATGGTGGTGTCAGGCCAGAGCTGCCCCACAAGGTCCCAGAAGGTGGCCTACGTCATGCAGAGCTGTCCCAGAAGGTGGCCTAGGTCATGCAGAAGGCCTTCAACCACTGCTCTTCATCCCAGGCATGCTAGATGATGTGCCACCACCAGCCCTGGCTGGTCCAGTGAGCCCAGAGACAGTGAAGCTAGAGGCCCAGAAGGGCAACAATGGCCCAGTGATGGCATTCAGAAACTCCTCATCGGACATGAGCACAGCAGTGGTGACCCTGGGTCAGTGCACTGCAGCCAGGCAAACAATCGCTGCATGCAGGGGAGCCAGGAGGGCCTAGATGGCCGTGGGCCAGGCAGTGCTTGGTATGGTGAGCAGTGCAGTGGGCCAGCAAGACCAACATTGCAGCCAGCAGAAGTCCAGGGCACTAATCATCACTGCCAGGGGCACAGGCTGAAGCAGCCATGGTGCAGGGAAGCAGAGTGGGCAAGGAGAGAGCTGCCATATGCTGCCTCTGCACTGAGCATGCTGCTCCTGGGCAGGGAAGCAGCTGGCCAGAGAGCAGCGACCAGGGCTGGCTTTTGAAGAGGACTGCTGACTGCTGCCAGCTGCAGCCGGAGCCTAGAGCTTCCCTGGTGGCAGCAGAAGCCCATTGCAGGGCTACAGGAAGTTTGGTGCTAAGAGCTGCAAATCTGCTCCCTAGTCCCTACATGTGTAGACACCTGCCCAGGAGCATTTAACCTACCTAAATTTACACCCAAGTAAATTGAGTCCGGCTCAAATGCATGTGTAGATGCACCTGCTAAGTAGTATTTTACTTCACAATTAGGACATTTTCCATCAAAGTGACTCACTTTTAGAAGCATATCTATATTGAATAATCTTTCCTATGTCAAAGCAGAAGCCTCTAAAATTGTGATTTTGCAGACATTTAAACTTTGGAATGAACTTTTGCTGGTATTAGCTATATGACAATATGGTGTTTTTTAGGATTCAATCATGCCAAAGGGTTGTTTAAAGTCTGCTTTGATGTGAACATTATTAATTCCTTTGATAAATTCTCATATTTTCTGAAGTATTTACTTATTAGAGATTATAGAATTCAGTGAGGGCCAGACAGATAGAATGCTTATACTTCTCACTCCTGAGCACTTACTCATACAGAGCTGTCCCACTGGCTTCAAAGCAAATCAGAGTGGCATGGTCTGCTTTAATGAATTCCAGCTCAATGTATCCGGTAAGATACATAATCAGTTTAGGGGCAAGATTGTGATGGGCATTCTGTGCCCTGGCAGAATGGAAAGAATTCACCCTTATGTGTAAGAGTAAAAAAGCAAGCAAAGGCACTCATCTAGTCTTTGTCTAAAGCAGAATGGTGAAGAGTCAGCAGGGAAGTACTATGAGTAGGTCCATGTGGTACTCAATCGAATATTCACTAGCCAGAACCACTGAGCCAGCCCAGGATTCGGGCGAAAAATAAACAAATGTTTCCCAGAAGTAATGAAAAAGGTAGGCAGAAATTCTGGCACCCCAACCCACAATTCCTCTCTTGGGTGAATTGGGGAGCCAGGGTGCAACTACTGTGTACCAGCCCTTCCCTTACAGCTTGTCTCACATGACAAAATTTACTTCAAAAAACGGTAAGACATGTCTATGGTTTTACACAGTTTGAGATAATTTCTGTGTAAGGTTAAGTCATACTTTCATACAGGGGAACCTAGATTTTTCATACAGGGATGGTTTACAACCTGCTTAGTTTGCCATGGGTTGTCAAATTCAGAAAAGTCCCCTGAGCCAATTGATGATGTAATTTTTACTTCAAAGGGCACCATTCCTTCACTCAGCTGGAGCACTGCTATGAACCGATGCAGCTGACCAGAGAAGCAGCACCCTTAGAAATAAAGATACCTCATGTATCGTTTTGGGTGATGGGAGTGAGGGGGGAGGGAGGGAGGGAGACCAGGAGATAAGGACCCTGCATAGAATCCAAGTTCCACTGTTATAGAAAACATTGCTCTCTGCTAAGGGTCAAATTCTACCTTCACTTAACAGCTCTGAAGAGCCTCACTCTCCTAAACAGTCACCATGTTTAATGAGATTGGCTTGAAAAGGGTATACATGAGGAAAACAACTATCATCAAGAGACAGGAGATTTAAGATTAAACTACGTTAAAATTATGGCAAAATTTTCTCATGATGTGACATCCAGAAAAACAATTCTTCAACCCCAAGTAGCTTTGGGCACTTTTACACATGCTCTAGGGGCTAGGGAGGTGGCGCTTTAATTAGAGTGGTTCCGAGAGCAGCTCTGATTAAGGTGCTGCCGTGTCTCATGTACAAGTGTCCCTGTGCTTAAAAATAGTGGTGGGATCACTTGAATTAAGGCTTGTTTTAAGAGCTGTAGATAAAGTGCCTCCACTGCCATTTTTAAGTGCAGGGAGGCTAATACACAAGACGCAGAGGCTGCTGGAGCACAGCAACTGCCACATTTCAGCTGACTTGATTAATCAAGTCTTCTCCAACACACTGGAATTCCAACATGTAGGAGCAGTCTCCACACTCGTGTATAGGCGTCCTTTTACTTTAAACCTCAGCATAGAACAATTAAACAAAACTTGGCACCTACCCACTTCAGCCAAAGTTTTAATACATGACTCCACGGAGGCTTTCTGTGCTGGGTTTGGCCACGTACAGTTGTAAATTCTGAAAGCAGACTGCAGCAGTTGAATAAAAACTGGCTGATGTGTCTGAAAACAAAGGTAAACAATGAATGTTACATTTTAAAGGCTCTTCACAACTGCCCTAGGGTTTGATAGACCATAAACTACATGCATGGTTTTTAGGCCCTGTGTGCTTTAACTATAATTCAATTAAACTCTTATCACTCATCAGGACAAGCAAAAAAGAAAAAACAAAAAAGAAACTGGTTTGGTAATATCAAATCACGCAGTCCTTATGCAAGTAAAATTCTCACCAATGTCCAATGTGCAGTGTGGTGTTAGGACAGAAGGCAAGCAAGGATGGTACTTTCCAGACTAATTCAGAAAGACACACGAGCTCTCAGGAGACCTTTCCATCTTAGGCACTAATGTTTCTGTGTTAAAAGGATAAAATGAAGGCTTTGATCCCACCAAAGGATCACTCATGCAAAGTCTCACTGAAGACGCAAAAGTCAAGTGAAAAAGCTCTGTACAAATCTGTACGAGCCCTTTCATTGGATTAAGATCCTAAATTTGTGAATGGCAAATTTAGAGAGAGTTACACTGTTAATGTAAGATACAAGAAAGGGAACAAAAAGTAAAGGGAGAAATAAAATTTTAGCAGGCAGGAGACTCAGGAATGGTCTGAATTACATATTTTTAAGAGTCTCTCTCGTTCTTACCTGGAGGCTGGTGCTGTTATCTGAAAATGGAGAATTGAAGAAGCCGCTCACAATGTTCATTACTGGCTCAGTGACATACTTCTCCAGAAATGTGTCTGCATGTTTCCGATCTGTAGTTGTATTGCAAACCTGAAGAGATGAGCAAAAAACAGAACAAAACAAAACAACTACCCTTAGCTTTTGTTTACTTGAGACCATATGACATTTAACATTTCAATTGACATTTATCTATATAATGTATAGATAATTAACCCTATTTCCAAAATATGGATCTTCATACAAAATATATAAAATCAAGGTAACTACCTTGTGGTCAAATTGTACTGAGTTTAGCATTTATACACATGCTCTGGGAGCGAAGGGGGGCACTTTAATTAGCGGGGCTCAATAGCCACTCTAATTAAGGTGCCTGGAGCAACATGGGTATCAGTGTCCCCACACTGAAAAATGGCAGCGGGGGTGTTTTAACTAAAGCTTCTCAAACGAGCCTTATTTAAAGCACCCTACCTGACACTTTTCAGTGCAGGGAAACTGATACATGTGACACTGGACTCTTCTGAAGCATGGTAATTAATTTGCTCTGATGTGCTGTAATTATTGCACACTGGAGCACCCTCTGTTCCTTCACACTCCACATCTTATCCTGATCTGTACCTTTCCTGAAACAGCATTTTCAGTTTAGCTGCCTACTCTTTTCCCCCACCACAAAGCAAAAAGAGTTTGCTGGACTGAACTGGCTCATTCCCTCCTATCAACATACCGCATGCTGCCTTATATATTTAGACAGATGAAGAAGAAAATGAATCATTCCTCTCCCTAGCACGGGTGACTTTAGTAAGGGAAGGTAAAAATGTTGCAAGACTGAACAATGCCAAACTTTTCTCTGCATCCAATAGCTTTTGTTAGATGGGAGAGGTGGAGCTTATTCAGAAAAAGAGATTTAAAAAGAGGTGGGCCAGTGGGAAGTAAGCATAGTGAGTCCTGACACTGGAGGAAGCAAGATCTCTGTGACCTGTTCAGTCAGCAGAGGCCAGCAGCAGCCTCCATAGGTGTAAATTACAAAAAAAAAGACCCAGTAAGACACAAACAGCCTAAATTCTTAATATCACAGAGTTGTGAAGGACATAAGACAAACAAAAGGGAAGGAAGAAAAAGAATTGGGTAGAAAAGGAACACTGGAAGTGACTTAGATGTTTAAGATGAAGAACTCATTAGGTCCCTTATGGAGCTGTTGGAGAACACAGTAAGTTTGAACTTGAATACAGCATCCTTGAAGGAAACATTCTAATGCAACAGCATGGGGTTTCTTTCATCATATACATTTTTTAATGGTGAAAACTGAAAAGGTGTGGTGGGAAGGAAGGATCATTTGACTAATTTCATAATTCTTCCCAGGAACACACCTTTCAGAATGTTTTCATGGAATAAGCACAACACTTGTGAAGCAGGAAAACTTTACAAGAAACCCAGGCCTAGGAAAATGCACATGGCAATCCCCCCACACTTCAGTCTCAATCACCTCTAAACAAGGGGGGGAATCTTAATAGTATTTAGAAAGAAATAAAGAGGAAAATACTGCTTTCATTTACACTCATATACAGTCACTCCAGAGATGCTGCAGGGGTGAACGTGACAGCAGATTTACACATGTGTAGACAAACTCCATGATAACCACCAAGGTAGCAGGTGAGCTCTTGACATATACTCAAGAATACTCAAGAATCTAGGCCCCTTGTGAGGGAGGGAAGTATTATCACCCTATTTTATAGGTGGGGAACAAGGACAAAGAAGCTAGCACAGAGATCACAGAGAAAAGTCAAGATCACAGAGAGAAGTCCACAGAAAAGAGCATCCAGCTCTCCAAGCCAACATTTTCTCTACTTTCCACTTCAACAGCAACTCTTGGTCCTTGTCCTCTGGGAACTCTGGCGTAACCAAAAAGTATTTAAAGGAAGGTAACTGACAGCATCAGTGATCTTTTCTGGACTGAGCTGGGATATACAGATCTTCAGAACACAAAGACCTTTTGCAAGGGACAGCACCAGCCTCTTCCCAGTGCGGGGGCTGAGGTGGGCTAGCAGGAAATCGGGGGGGACTGCACTATACATCTTCTGGCCAAACAAACTTTTTTTAACTTAAAGAGAGGCGCCATGAGCTGCAGGCAGGAGTGGGATGGGCTTAGCTGCGTAGGACAAGGTGTGGGGGGCTTGTACAGGGGAAGTGTTGGGAGGGACAGCTACGGGGTGGGGAGGTGCTAAGCCAAGCTCCTCTAACTCAAACACCTTACAGATGGACACAACAACCTGTTGTTATAAGGTAGTTAAGAAAGAGTCCCCCTACCAAAAAAGGGAAAGGATTATGGGCATAGACAGAAGTGACAATGTTTGCCTGATCTGACCAAATGTTTCAAAACAGAGCATCTTCCATAATTTCTGCCTGCATTGCCTCCCAGCCTGTCGCTATTTTCAGAATGGGAAGAGGAAAACGGAGCAGAGGGAATTCAGTCTGGGATTTATTTTAGCCCCTGTTGGAGGCTAGGGGCGTGGGGGGGCTACAATTTACCCACTCCATCCTCCAGCTCTGGCTGAGAAAACCTAGACAAGTTCCCTCTGCTCCCTTTCCCCCCTCCCATTCTGAAAACAAGGACAGTCTGGGAAGGAGGAAGGGCCACTGGTAGGGGAAACTAGACAGATTGGGGTGAGCAATTATTTTGGGTGGAGGGCCGCTTAGCCAGTTTTGGCAGGCTGTTAAAGGCCGCATGGGTAGCCCTGCCCCTTGACAGGTGCTCCACCCCCTGATCACCATCTTGGGACCAATGTCCCAGGGCCAGCACCAGTGGGCCCAAAGCAGGACACAGGCTGGCAGGGGTCTGTGGAGCTGGGTTGGGCTGCACTAGCAGGGAGAGGGGGGAACTGGCCTGGCTCCACAGAGCCCCTGCCAGCCAGGACCCTGTACTTTTGCTGCCCTGCTCTAGACCAGTGTGGGCTCTGTGCTCCCACTGGCTCCCTGCCCACTCACTCCCAGTGCCCCCCAGCCCTGCGGTACAGGCAGGGGGCAGCACACAGTGCCAACCCCTGCTTACCAGCAGGGAAGAAGCTGGTGCTGAGCACAAGGAAAATTGGCCCCTCGCCCAACCCATGGCCAATGCTCCATGCTGCAGCCGCTCGCAGCCCATGCAGGGCCATCTGGAGCAGGCACAGGCAGCCCCACATGGGCTGCAAGTGGCTGCAGCACGGGGCACTGGGCACAGGGCAGGTGAGGGGCTGCTTCTCCCCTCTCCTGCACTCAGCACCAGCTTGTAACCCGGCCTCACCACCAGCCTGGGCCCCGCACTGGCTCCGGGTTCGCCTGTCGGGAACCCGACAGTGACAGCAGCTGCACGTAGCCCCAACGGGCAAGCCCGGAGCCAGCATGGGGCCCAGGCTGGCTGTGAGACCCAGTTAAAAGGTGGTGCTGAGTACAGGGGGGGCAGAATAGTGGCCCCTTGCCTGTCCCATGGCCAGTGCCCCATGCTGCAGCCACTTGCAGCCCACCTGGGGCTGCCTGTGCCTGTTCCACACAGCCCCACATGGGCTGGGAGCAGCTGCAGCAGGGAGGGCTGGCCATGGGGCAGGGATTGGCTGCTTTCCTCCATGCCGGGAAGGAGCCCGGGGAAAAGTTGAGCACAGGGGGTGGGGGGGAAGCAGCCCGTCCCATGGCCGGTGCTCCCTGCTGCAGCCACTTGCAACAATGACGGGCTGTCTGGAGTAGGCACAGGCTGCAAGTGGCTGCAGCACCGGCTGCAGGATGGGGAAGGGGCTGCTTCCCTGCACTCAGCTTTTCCCCAGGCCACATATTGCCAGACTCCTTCCCTGCCCTCCCCACCCCCGCCCTTACCTGCAGTTCCAGTGCAGGACAGCCATGTGGCCCCAGGCCAGAAGCCCCGGCTGGGGCTCCCAGCTGGGGGCAGGGGAAGGGAGGGGGCCTGCTGTTGTGGAAGCCACCAGGCTTCCTCTGGGTCCTACTGCTCTTGGTTCCTGTCATTTTTTTTACAGGAACTAAGGGCAGATAAATAATAATTTTCAAAATTTTTTAGGGGCCCCGCAGGCCGGATAGAATGGCCTTGCATGCTGCATTTGGCTCACGGGCCATATTTTGCCCACCCCTGAGATAGATTCCCCTCACCCGTGGAACTAACAGTGAACTGTTTAGTCCGGGGGATCATTTGCAACTCACACTGCTTCTTGCAAAGCATTCTCAGTTACATCGGGGAGCTGCACTTCTGTCTGTGCCCTCAGTAGACAGAAAAGCAACAGTTGCTATGCCATAAAACTGAGAAAATAAGCCCACTGGTGACATTTCTCCAACAACACTTGTGGAGGTAAATAAAGATTCAGTTATGAATCAAAACTTTTTGAAAAGTTCACAGAACTAAAAACCTCTTGATGTTCTTCTGCCTTGAATTAATCTGCATGCTGATTTCTGCTGGAACCAGTAGCTCTGAGGCTTCATGTTTGCAATACCAGCAGGAAAACAGGACTGTACAGTGCTAGCGTGGTGAATTAAAAAACTTACAAAACTAAACTGCAAATTGCTCTTAAGATTTATTCCTCACCTGTCTGAAAAGCAGAAAATCATGTTGGGGGCAAGGGGCATGGAACTCTACCCTCTCCCAATATGTCTAAAAAACCCACTGCTCTGTAACATAATGATGGCCCTTCCTTCCCTGCTTTTATCCCTTCACCCTTTGGGAAAGACAAAGATGTTTCCCAACAGAAGGAAAAACCTGAAATGCATGAAATGAAGCTGAGGATTAAGGAAGTGGTGTTTAAAAAACCCTTAAGAGGCTTTGGGACCCAAATTCACATGAATAATGCTTTAGAGATTCAGCAAAGAAAGCCAGCAGTGACTTTGCAGCTGTCAGATTCCAGCTCCTTCTTTAATCCTTTTCAGAATGCAATTGATGGTTTACAGAATGGGCCACATGCAGATGAGGGAAGCATCTTGCTAAACTGCACCCACCGCACCTGGTACACAATCCTCCCCCCTCAGGTGAAAAGAAAAGGAGGTTGATAGAAGTCATTAATATAAAAATGAGGCAAACCAATCTGTCTTTTTTTTATTAAGGGCAGATGCATTTGGCAACCAGTGTCACCAACAGCCTTCCTAGCACCTACATTGTGACGTACTTCAGTGATGAGGATGTGTTGCACTTTAGGACTAAGTATCTCTTTAGTGGATCCTGAAACTAATAAAACTGGTAACTATCTCAAAATCCAGCCTGAGGATAACTCTGTCCATCTTCTACCTTAGCACTCTCTAGTAACAGACACAAAGCTCCCAGACTCACCACTGATAGCCATTCCATAGCAGCTAAAAGAAAAGCATTTTCCCCCCAGTAGCAGCTCTTTTAGCTCACTGGAACACAGAGGATCAAAGAGATCTTTTTCTAAATGCTTAGAAAGTTATTGTAACATCCATTCATGAAGCTAAAAGCATCCTATCAATTCTCATAGCGCCATAAAGCTGATGTATTTACAACGTGTGAACTCAGAATTGCCACCACCCAAAAAAAAACAACCCAGACCTGAACAAATACACTCAATAATCTAGCAGATCTGGCTACCCAGAGGGCTCGGCTAAAGAGTAGAACAGAAGAGAGCTCTTCTGATGTGTTCTTTTAGCTGAGGGGAAAAAGAAAAGTTGCTGCTAACTGGGCCATGAAAGGAACTAATTAGACAACTAGCTACCCAGAGGGCTTTGCAGGACAGCAAAATAAAAGTGCACTTCTGCCATTCTTATTCAGAAAAAGCAGCACATAAAAAAACAGTTGGTAAGCCAGGCATCCTACTGCATTAATAATACACTCACTATTCACCTCCACAGACCTGGAGTCTAACTTTCTCTTATTAGAAGGCAAGGGAAAAATGAGCTTGGTCACAAGCATCAAGATACCTCTCTAGCATTTGGCATCATTCAACCTGATCAGTGGTCTGTTCCACTAAAGCATCTCTGGATCAGTGAAGCAAAACTGCATAAGGAACAGTGCCTTTCTGTGCATGTCTCAGCTACACAAGGGCAATGAACATGGCCCTATTACAGAACTAATGCAAAGGGAGGTTTGTAGGTGCTGCGATTAGAGGGTCATTACTGTGCCATGTCAAACAAGGGCAACCCTTCTATGAGAAAGGGATTAAACAAGAAAAAATGCTGCGGGCCATAAAACTGTGAAGTTAAAACCAAGAATCCCCACTCCAACTAGGTTTCTGATCTTTTTCTCTAGTGAGCCTGAATTGCCCAGAAGGGCCTCCACTGCAGGAAACAGCTACAGAAGCAAAACAGCAGTAGCATAGGGTTTGAAGAGGTCTCATTACTGATGAAAATGGCTTTCACCAAAAGAGAGAAGAGCACAGACATTCTTGAATTAGCCTGCCCCCTGAAACAAGGGGGGGGGAGAAGCATTTCTAGTTTTCTATTTCACAACGAAATGAACAGGACCAGCACCTACAGAACTGTATAGATATCTGAACTTACTTTTCTTTGGGCTATAAAACATCAAACTAAAGGAGTGTGCTATTTTCTTCTGATATGTTTCCAAGAAAGTATTTTATGATACACTACCACTTTGTTGTAAATGCCCACAGCAGAATTTAATTGAGGTCCTTTCCCTTTCTTTCTTTCTCTTTTTTAATTTAAACAAAAGTAAAAATGCAATGAGTGAGAACTTAGTGCTCATAAAAATTAAGGAAATACGTATGGGACAAAGCCAAGAATCCAGTACAAAGATACATTTCAACAGTGTAACAACTCCCACTTCCAAACCATTGCTCAGGATCAAAAACCGAATCCAGCACCTTCAATATTAAAAACCTGCTCGTCTGTCACTTGAATTAAACTGTATTAGCTAGAATTAGTAGGAGACTGTTATTCCTTTGTGAAAGACTTTCAGAAAAGGGATGCTCAACATAACTATAACCACTAGGTAGCATAAAATTCTCTCTTGTCTCTGTTAGGGCATTGTAATCTTCCCAAATCTGCAAAACACCGCTAATATTCTATCTTCCTAATCTCTCATGAGCAGAGGACATCAGTCATGACAATCTAGGATATAGTTAAAAGTCATTCCAAGTGACACCAAGAAATTCATTTGGGCAAGGCACAAGGAAGCAAATGTCCAGCAATGACATCACATAGCCTGATCACGCAGACTCTTTAATGATGAAAAAATTATGAACCTAAAGAGTACAGTGTTATGGATAGCTGCTGTATCAAAATCTGAATGTGAGAGAGGTTAGGAATGATGGCGGTAGAATGAGTCAGCCAATAAGAACCAAGATGGTAAGGAAAAAGTAACATTAGAAATAGATATAATCTCTTGACCTATGAGCCACACTGTGAGGAAGGAGTGCAGACATATAGTAATTATTAATTGAATTTTGCAGAGATGAACAGTTTCACAAACACACAATATATCCAAATGATATATTTTTCTTACAAGAAGGATGATGGTGCTAGAAATATGTAGGTTAAAGTATAAGGCAAATGTGACAGAAATTATGAACTATTAAATAAGACTTAATTTGTTTCATTCTCTCTTGCATCTGAAAAAAAATGGTTAATAAAACATATGACGTTCAAGCAGAGAAGTTATTGCCAGTTCAGCTGTCATAAATGTGCGTACTGTAATATTTAATGCCTCATAAAACTTACCCTTGCCATATCAACAAGAAAGTTCTCAAATAATTTCCAAATGTGGTTACTGGCATAAATTTCCTTCATTTCCACCTCAGTGTCCACGTAACAGTGATTAACAAAGTTCACATATGCAATTTTCACCTGCAACAGCAGCAAGTATAAAAACAGCGTAAAAATGGAATAAAGAAAGTGGTCTTACATCCACAAAAGGCACTGAGCAAGCACAATGATTCTACCAATATTAAGAAACAGTAACAGCAATAACAGTATTTGTGTTTTAGCCTCCGAACACTACAACAGAAGAGGGAGCTTTTTCTCTAGTTCTAGGGCAATTTTGAAAGAAATAACCCTCCGGTACAAAATGCAAGAGACCTGTTAATGTCCTGAATAAATGTCTACGTGGAAAGGATTGAGATGTGCGAGCAGATTATTTCCCTATATAGTAGCATTTTAAAAACCACTAAAAAAAAAATTAATATTACAAAGGTCAGGGACTTAAAAATTAGCCAATGCGAGAATTAAGGTTGCCTGAGCAACTGTAATTCAACTCCCTTGTGCATATGCATTATGGCAGCCCTGCCAAATATCACATATGAAGTCTGTAGCAGTTAGAACTACTACCCAGTTCTCCAGAGTCCTAGATCAATACCTGAAAACAAAAGGCAGAATAGTGTCTGAAACAAATCCCTACACAAAATGGTAGCACTAAGCTAGCACATGAAGACCTAGAGTGCCCTTAGCTCATAGCCCTTCAGTGCTATGGATTGCAATAGGAATGGCCAAAGCATTTCCCTAATTCTGGGTGATGGATAAAGCAAGAGGCAAATGGGAAGGGTTCTTCACATTAGAGCAGCTAATAGCTGTAATTTCTATTAGTCCCATTTTGTACTGTATCTGTTATGAGAGACATTGCAGGCATAAGGCCCCATACTCTATTCTGCCACAAGTGGCTTTGTTCAACCTCACTGTTACTCCATTTTGTGATTTGGGGGGGAAAGGAAATGGTATTTGCCCGGTTGCTAAGGCTTAATAAAAGGGGTGTAAAATACACAAGAATAAAAATATAACTTGGTAAAAGACTTAAGACTGGAAGTCAGGATCTCTTCCTGACACTCAGTACAATTTCCCTAGGCCCAAGGGAAGATGCCAGCTGCTGCTACTCCTGTTTCATAATCCTCCTAAGTGGAACTCCGCTCTGCATCTTGGACATTCTCAGAGCAGTTGACATATCAAGGATCTATGCCATAATGAAGCATGCACAGTGAAGATGTAATGTTACTGCCAAAGTCCCTGAAAAAAATTGAACACATACTTGCAAATCATGATTTTTCTGAAGTTTAGGATGTTAAAATAGGAACAGAAAAAATATATACACTTCTCTGACCATATGGCAACTGTCTGCCACATTCAAGCTCCTGGTCCAAACTCTGGTTAGAATTTTCAAAGAAATGACTGGAAAAAAGTAACATTGGAAAAACTACCTCTTTTCTTTCAGACCTTTGGGCCACTTTTGCCAAAGCCTTCTAAATATTGCAGCCTGAGGTAGAGAAAAAGGTTGGAAAAATGTATTCTCTTTGACAAGTTTTGTCAAACATAAAACCAACTGAAAACATGGGGCATTAATGGAAAATACCAGACTTTCTTAATGACTGTGAGCTCCTCCTATAAAGACAAGTAGGAATTAAAATTTTAGGGAGATTAACCAAAATAACCTAGAACTTCAGCTTCTATGAAAGCTTCAGAAAAGGACGCTTTACACAACCATTTAGCAGAAGATAAAGGCTGCTTTTTGCCACCTTCCTTGCTTTCTCATTCTAGCTATTTTTTTTCTGGGGCCTCCTCAGATAGTCACTGGCAGCATGCATTGCATGTAGGTAATTACTATTATTAGGTGTGTGTGAAGCGAGCTGTGTTCAATTTGGATTCCGATTCAGCCCAATTTGGGGGACAGTGATTCGATTTGCTGATTCAAATCGCTGTCCTGATTTAATCTGAATGAATCCAAATCTGAAGATTCAATTCTGATCCGGAGAATCAGCAATTCGGCCATATGCACAGCTTTATATGTCTTTTCTACATACCTCGAGGTACCAGGCATGGCTTGTGAATGCTGAGATGAGCGCAGGGGGTGGGGCCCGCATGCTCAGTGACAGACCTGAAAATGGACCAGATGTACTTCTGGTTCACTTCTGGGTCCACCACCGAGCACGCGGGGGATCCCACCATGCTCCCATGGGATGCTCCATCCATCCCACCATGTCAGTGTTCATAAGCCATGCCTCATACCTCAAAGTATGTAGAAAAAACATATAAAGCTGTGTCTACAGTCAAATTGTCAAATCTCTCCAAAACAAATCAGAGGCTTACAATTCGATTCGGAGAGATTAATGGGTCTCCTGATTCAATTCTGATTCAGAGATTTGGCCACCAAATTAGGCCAAATCTCCTCTGAATCGAATCAGCAACCAAAACTTCTCACAGACCTAGTAATTATTAACTGAATTTTGTGGAGATGCAAAGTTTCTCATATCCACAATATATCCAAATCCAAATGATATATTTTTCTTACAAGAAGGATGATGGTGCTTAGAAATATGCAGGTTAAATTATAAGGGAAATGTGATAGAAGCTCAGCTGGCTGAGAAGAGCCCTGCCCCCATGGCCCAGAAAAAAAATGGGTCCTGCCTGGCCACTGCTGCTGCTCAGCAGGGGCAGGTGAGTCTGGATCAAGTGCAAGGCAGACCAGGGTTGGGGTTGTTCACATGGGTTCCAGCTGGTCTTCTCTGGCCGGGACAAGTCTGGAGCGGGCACAGGGTGGGCCAGGGTTGGGGCTGGGGCTGTGTACTGTTGGTGGTAGCTTTGAGGAACCACAGGGTGCGTGGGCTCCAGGCTGTTGGGTGGGTGGTGCTGACCGTTGTTTAACTCTATGATTAAAATTGTAATTGATTACAACTATTTTTTTAATCTCGCAATTAATTCCGATTAAGTTCTTTAATGTCAGCCCTAGTTTAAACCGGTTTCTGATCACTTAAACTGGTTTGTATGTAACTTCTGTCTCTAGCCCCCTTAACTACAACAGGGGGAAAATTTCAAAGCCTATTTTTCTAGCCTATCCATGCAATGGTGATATATTTAACAAGGCAAATTCAGTCACCAAGAGCAGCAGAAGAACCTACCAGCCACAGTCAGAGACTACATCCTGCCTGTTCTAGGTGGGGCAAAAGAAAAAGAGCTTAGGGTCTTAACAACAGAGAGACAGAGCTTACCACTAAACAGCTCGCTTTCAGAAAGGTTCTCATTTATTTTCTCATTGATGCAGCTTAACATACAGCCTAGCTGAACCAGTGAGACTGTTTTCTGGGCACATATTCAAACAATTGGTTTTCAGAAGCTGTGTAAATGTGTTGTTATTTCAAGAGGCAAGGATTTTCAGTGGTGTCACTGAATACTCAGGCTTACCTCTGGTATGCAGTCATCGTGGGTCACCACTCTCACTATATCATCCAATGGCAGGAGTGAATTACACTTGATCTCTGTATAAACATTCTTCCCTTCTGTACATGCTGCTAGCAACTCCACTAGTGTGATGTGGTAAGCCAAAGGTCCACTCTCATCTGCTCGGTCTCGTTCTGAGCACATCATTTGAAGGAGAACTGGAAATGATGCTCTATCATTGTAAAATATCAACACATCTTCACCTCCATTTATCAGCTGAAATGATAATATAGAAGTTTCCCCAGTTGTTCAAGTGCTCCACACTGGATACAAATGATTTGTTCTCTCTTGCAATATGCAAAATTACTCTTTGGCAATACAGACAGCCTTAGAAGAATAGAATTTGACTAATGAAATGCACACGTAAAGTGGAGATTTAGGGCCAGATTCTGATCTTAGTTGCATTGATGCAAAACTGGAATAACTCCACCAAAGTCAAAGTCAGCTGATGCAGAAGGATTTCAACAAACTCAGTCCAGATGTCTGTCAATCTGTCTGTTAAATACGGATACAGGCCTCAGCACTTCTATTATTTAAGCACCTACTAAACAGTACCTAGTCTAATCTCTCAATACACATGAGATAAGGGCACGTTGTTATCTATGGTTTACAGAAAAGGAACTGAGGAACAAATTAAATGTTATGTCAGAACTCACACAGGAAATCTATGGATGTAAACCAGCAACAAGAATTTAAACCAGGACTTCTGAGTCTTCATACACTGCCTGAAAGATAAACTGTCCTTCCCTTACCTCCATAACACAGATTGAAATTAGTGCACCCGCATTGTTATTGCAATGGCAGTGACTCCTTTTAAATGGAAGTACGTGGTGCAGCAATAAATAGCCGATGGTGGAACAACACAAGGAAATATTTCATCCTTGGGCTCAGATGTGCCATTTGGATACATCCCAGAGTTAGAAATAGCATGGTGCAGCAAGGTTTGAATGGAGGGAATAGAGCAGTATACCAATCACAGATGTATATTTCTCTGAAGACCAGTGTAGAGTGCCCAGAGTCCTGCATTCTCTCTGTCCCCTTTGGGTATAGTGTATTCCTAGAAGAGTTGGAAAGGAATAGCCCCCAGGCAGCTCTGGTAGTACTGAATAACTTGCTTGGCAGCATTTGTAGGAATAGGCCCATATCTGTTCTGAGCAAATGTTCAGAAGGGCATGGATGAAATCATAATCTCACTAAATCCAATGGCAGTGACTGCCTGATAGATATGCTTAAACTTTCACTTGACAATGTTTGGGGTCATAGAGAGGATGAAAGTTATGCAAATGCAGAAAACTTCTGAAAAACACCCATCTCACCCATTGTCCCAAATTTTTCCAATACTGAAAAATTACAAGCTTTCTGACTGCTCTGATTTTTGGGGATTTTTTTTTCCATTTCTCACTTTTTTTCCTTTTTATAAATAGATACAATAGAGTGAATGGTATCTAGGATTCCTGCCCCCCCCCCATGAGTTAACTTTCCTTTTATACTTATTCCTCTTTTTACTCCACTTTTCAAAATTCCTTCAATTTCTGGAATATTTGCAGCAATAAAAGAAGAAATTATGAAAAAGTATAAGGAGGGGAAATAACAACATCAATCTTATTTTATTGCACTCCACGGCACAAAGGAAAGATAAAAGGGGAAACAATTATTTAAAATCTGAAATTCTGAATATTCAAATTACTAAAAATATTATTTTTCTTTTTTTTTTTTTAAATGTTCTGTGTAAAACCTTGGGAAATGGAACCAACTTTTAAAATTTTCCATGAAACTGTTTTTCTATAGTTCAGCCTTGTGTAGTACCTAGTCCTTACATAGGGAATACAAAAGGAAGGAAGAATACTCTTCATACTATCCAAAAATGGCTTAGATATATACAATATAGGCACAATCTGGCCCCGAGTTATTTGCTGGTCAAAACAAAAAGCAATGTATCCCCTATGCTGCACACGCAGACTGCTCCACTGCTGAAGAATGAGGACTAAATCTTATGCAAACATAACATATTGAATGTATGAAACAAGAAGTTGGAAAGGCAACAGAATGCAAGATTAGTTGTGGGGACTGTGAGGAACCTCTACGTCTGAAAGTAAAAACAGCACATGCAAAATTCCAAGTTCTACATCAGTATTTACAGTGCAAGCAGAACAAACTGATTATCATTAAAAATAAATGAAAGAAAAAAAATCTGTTTTTCCAAGTTTTCCACAATTTCTCCACTGACATAAAGATCATTTGAATAGGAAAACTGAGTATCCAGAAAAATGTACCTGAAAATCCTCACCAAAGAAAAAGTACCCAACATAAATCAGATAAAATTCCCACTGATTTCAGTGAAAATAGTAACTAAGAAAAGGCAACAGATACATGAGTATGTCTAAACTAACCAGTTAAAATATGTTGAAAAAACATGGAGGTTAATGTCAGTTTTAAATTAATTACTGAGACTTTACAAGGCATTCTGGAACATCATAGAAAACAGTTGTTGCAATGAGCTGGATAAAGTCCTAGTTCTCCTTTTTAACACTAAGATAAAGCTGTATGTCCAGAACCTCCTGGCACTCTCCTAATATAAAACACTAAAAAGCCTAAAAAATAGCCAAAAACTGTAACTTCTAAAAAGTCAAATATTCTAACTTCTATCTTAGAGATAGGGAGACTGAGGAACTAGTTATGTCACTAGTGTTATATCACAAAGTGAATCAGTTGCATCAAAACTGTTAGATCCTGTGCTTCCTCTTTCCAGAATAATACCCATATTCGCTTGTTTAAATCATTACCCTATAACTAATAACTGCTTAACTGTAATTGTATAACTCTCTTACAGGTTACTCCTTAAGATGATTCCTTTTTTGGGTTTTTTTGTTTTGTTTTGTGTTTTTACACAAAAACTTTGCTTACTAATTCCTGAAGGACTTATGATCTAAATATCACAACTAAGTTCATTTCTACTTCCATCATGTATTCAGCTTGAAGATGTAATACAGCAATTTATCTCTGTGCTATTATAGATCATTAACAAAAATATATTTAAAATGAAAAAGCAAAAATTATGTTTGATTAGAAGCTAAAAACCTACAAGAAACTGAGAGTAAAATAAAAAAATCTGAGAGCACTAATGCACAAGAATTGCTTGAATTATGTAAATCAAAGTCTCGTAATTGATATAATATGTTAAACACCTCAGTCAAACTGAAAAGGTTGAAATGCAATTCATTAAAGGTTACCCATGTAGGAAGAAGTTTTATTTTCTTAATAACAATTTTTCCTCCTCCTTATTGTGAAGAGAATTTTGTATAAGTTTCAGACCTGTTTAACTCCTGACTTTAGTTCATCTCTGTTTTTGTCTTCAAGTTTCTTTTTCTAGAAGGAAAAAAAAGTGCTTCGCAAAGGAATGAAAATGGCACTTGGGCACTGATCCTACCAAAACCTACCTGCAGTGGTCAAAGTGGAGTCAAATGGGCGCTTTCTCATTAACTTCAGTGACAACAGGATTTGGCCCTAAAAGACTACACTGTGAAATTTACCATGCCAATTCTAAACTTACTTATTCTAGGACAGAGTGTCAAAGAAGTGGCCAATGAAGCCATATGATCTGGCCCATGGGTCTCTAAACTGACTCCACAACTGCACGTGGCACACGAGCTGGATGCAACAGCACAGGCACTGCAAGCAGTATGATGGGGGATCAGTTCAGGGTGTGCCTGGACATGGTGCCTACACTAAACTGGCTTTGTGCACTGCCTCCAGCCCTGCTCTGGGCCTCACTTGGCATGCAATGTGCGGGCTGAACCCAGTGCTGTCTGCACCAAAGGGAGTCGCTCTCAATCTGGCCCACGGACTGACCCAGAGACCTTCATCCACCCCCTGGGATCAGATAAGTTTAACACCCCTATTCTAAAATAATCCAATGGCTTCAATACAGATGCTCCAGAATTAATCTATGGAAGTGAGATCAGAATCTGATACCTGGGACTATAATAGGATCCCAAAAAGTGATTGTAATACAGTTTGGACCAAGCTGCACATAGGATTATTGTAATAAAGTGCCACAAGGTAGTAAATATGGCTGTGTGGATGGGGAGCTAAGATACAATGAAGCAGAATGAAGGCCTGAGTAAGAAAAACAGGCATTCCAGGGCTCTTACTTCAAAACAGAACTCTCTATGCCACCACCACAGCACTCAAGTTTTACAGCTAGTACTTATACAGATGGCCTTACCAAATTAGATGCAATTCAAAAATATGTATGCTAAAATATTCATTATTCATGATAACATTTCAAATTCTAAATCCATAATGCCAGCATGTCTTGTTGGCATTAAGAGTAGAGGAAGGCAACCTCAGAATATTAGTATATGTGCTAAGCAGATATAATATGAACAGTTAACATACCTCTGTCATTACCATATCCTGGCATTTCTTCACATATTTGCCATCTGCTTTTACAATCGTCTGCAGAAAACGCAGGTATTCCACGTGACGTCCATGTGTCTCTATACAGTGTACAAAGTGTTGCACTACTCTCTCACTAATTTCATTGCACAGATGGTAATTGTTCATGAAGATATGCCGCATGGTTTCAGCTTCAAGAAGCTAAACAGATTTAAATCAAATAGCCTGATAAGAACAGCAAATAAAATTTATATGATGTTATGAGAAAGAATACTGGAAGAGTCAAGAGCAATGGAAATCAGCAGGTCAGGGTGAAGGCTCATTTGTGGAGCACCGTGGGAAAAGCCAATTTGTACATGCTCTATGGCTAGGGACCTACCTAAATTGCAGTTTTGCGGATTTCATGGAAACCTTGAATCCAGTGTTGCCTATGAAATCCAGGGGGGAAAAAAACTTAATAAAAGTTTTTATTAAGTTTTCCGCACCCAGTTAGGCCTTGCAACCTGCCTGAGAAAGGAAAGCACCAGCTGCCAGAGCGGCATAAAGGGGGCAGCAGACAAAACGGTGGCAGGAGACAAGATAGTGGCTCCCTCCTCCCCCGTGGGGCCTCTCCACCAGTCAGCACTCAGGGTCTTTGCCAGACAAAGGGCAGCCAAAAGTCAAGATGATCGCTGCCCCCTCCACTCCCTCCCTCCCTGTGACCTCTCTACCAATCAGTAGATTGCAGGGCCAGGGTCTCTCTGCCAATCAGCACCAAGGAGTGGGCTTTTCATGAAATTGGCTCTTTGTGCTAGGACAAAGGCACAAAAATGGCATTGTCTCATCACAAATTAAGTGGTCCCTATCTATGGACAAACAGAAGCTTGAAGGCCTGATCCTCACTTACAGCTGCACTGCCTTATGCTACTTAAAAGTTCAAAGAGGTCTTGTAGCAGTCACATATTAAATTCTTCTTCTTCCACAGTCCCTCACAGTCAAGTATAATTGTCTTCCAGGATTGTCTTATCTGTGTGTTTGAAGATGGCTCATGTGACCTATCCATCAGCCATCATCGGATCAACACACTCTACTGAAGCTCAGATATGCATTTCCGTGTGGGGAAGACAATTATGTTTCATAGTTGGTAGGGTCAGAAGGGACCTGATCAGATCATCAAGTCCGACCCCCTGCCATGGCAGGAAAAAGTACTGGGGTCAAACGACCCCAGCAAGGTGTTCATCTAGCCTCCTCTTAAAGACCCCCAGGGTAGGAGCCAGCACTACTTTGCTTGGAAGTTGGGTCCATATCCTAGCCGCCCAGACAGTGGTATAGCGCCTCCTGATGTCTAGTCTGAATCTACTCTCTGCCAGCTTGCGACCATTATTTCTAGTCACTCCTGGTAGTGCTCGGGGGAACAGGGACTCCCCCCCAATGCCTGCTGGTCCCCTCTGACTAGTTTGTAACAGGCCACTAGA
>NW_017728931.1:23128718-23167032 GCF_001723895.1 Crocodylus porosus | reverse complement strand
TGCCAGGATAATTCTCTCAAGAAGCTTACCCAGGCTCGAGGTAAGACTAACTGGCCTATAGTTTCCTGGGTCCTCCTTCCTCCCTTTTTTGAAGATGGGAACCACACTGGCCCTCTTCCAGTCCTCTGGCACCACACCAGAGCACCATGAGTGCTTGTAAAGCTGTGCCAGGGGTCCTGGACTGACCTCATCTAATTCCCTCAGCACTCTGGGGTGGAGATCGTCAGGACCAGCTGATTTAAATACATCCAGTCCCTCCATACATTCCCTGACTAGATCCTCACTGACCCTTGGACGGGGTGGACCTCCCCTGGGCCCTGAGGGGGTCCCAGTGGGGGGCTGATCCAGTCCCTGCTCAGGAAAATGGAGGCAAAGTAGTTGTTAAATAGGTTAGCTTTGTCATCTGGTGTTACGACAAGGTTTCCTAACGTGTCCTGCAGGGGTCCCACGTTACCCGGTACCTTCTTTTTGCCCCCTATGTATTTAAAAAAGACCTTCTTGTTGTCCTTGATCCATGTAGCTAGTCCCAGTTCCATCTCTGCTTTGGCCTTCCTGACCGCCCCCCTGCAGCCCTGAGCAACTGCAGTATAGTCCTCCCTGGTGATGGCCCCTCCCTTTCATTGGGTGCACACCTCCCTTTTGGCTAGATGTTCCCAGATACTTTTGGTGAGCCATGGGGGTTTTTGCACCCTCCTGTCCCCTTTGATCTGTGTTGAGATTACCTCCCTTTGGGCTTGGAGGATCGTCTCCTTAAGAAGCGACCACTCTTCTTGGACACCTGACTCCCCTCCCCTCCAGGACCTCAGTGCCTCCCCAACTATTCTCCTTAGCTTACTGAAGTCCACCCATAGAAGCCAATCATCCTTGACTCCAAACCAGGACCATCTACCAAACACCAAGAAATATTAAATTAATGCCCGCTTGAAGACCCATATTCTGGCTAAGGGAGTTTAGCATCAATGAGAATCAGGTCCTCGGTCTCCAGAATTCTCAGCCCAGCACCCTTCAACAGCATGAAGTTCACACAAAAATTTTCAAAGGTCATGGTGGTGGGAAATACTCAGGCCATTGTATTCAGTCAAGTGTCTACACTTCTAACGCTCTTATATTATTTCTAACACAAGGGCACTCTGCTCAGCAGGTCTTCCATCCAGCAAGCTGGAAAGACTGTAATTTTGTATAACAACAATACATCATTCACCAATAAAAACAATGAAACAAATCAAAAAGTTAGGGAACTTCAGGAAAGAGACCAGAAGTACGTGAAAGTGATTTAGCAGGAAAATAAAAAGGAAGATCAAGTTTTAGGTAGAAAGGGAGAAAATATCACTAGTTAAAGGCTGCAGGCTTGAATTTGATCTCAGAGAGGTTGTATATGAGTGTAGTAGCTCCACAGACTTCACTAGAATTACAGTAGTGTCAGTAAGATCAGAATCCAGCCGCATGTGATATAACGTCACGAAAATAAAACATTGGACCTTTTTCAGGCAGCTTACAGAAAACTGTAGCTGCACAGTTCCTTTCCAATTTAGAATTCGGTCTCTTTAAAACAATGAAAAAAGAAACAAAAGAAAAAGAAAGAAGAAGAGAGAGGGAAGGTAAAACTAATGGAGAAGAAACAAAAGAAATCATTTCTCTATTGCTGTATTTGGCTTTATGAATGCCATCAAGTAAAATTCAGGTTAATTTATTTTCAATTGTAAGTTATTGTCCAGTGAAATACTTACTCCAGGTGTTAGGAACAAATTGAGGTTTTTGTGGAGAAGAACCTGATTCTGAGGATTTCCTCGACAGAAATTCTGCAGAAAAATGTGAGCTAGGTTCATAATTTCGTTCATCTTCTCATCAGTCTACAGATGAAAAAAGTCAAATGCATCAGATGAGACAAACATACTTGCTAAAAGACATGGCAATTAATGAACTAATTGTCCTCCAGCTTCCTGAATCTTAAAAAGTAGATACTTTCCCTTCAGCAAGAATGGCTGACCAGTTTCTTCCAGAGCCCACCAATGGCAGCACCTTTGCTAAATTCAGGGAGTCACTAAGAAATCACAACAGACATTGCATTTCCCACTACTCCCCATCTTGACCTTCTTTAGCCCAGGGTGCTCATGACCTGGACTAATAAGACCACCAGGTCCAGCTCAAATATACTGTGACCGTTTTCTGTGTTTGGAGGTGAACCGCGGGTATAAATAGATGTTGTCTTTGAAGCGGGATCAGTTCAGCTGGGATGTGTCCCAGAACAGCCAATTCATTTCATCAGCATCCACAGATATCACTGGGGCTGTTGCCCCACTTTACTGGGCCCCTACCATGCCTGGAGCTTCAGGGGCCCAATACTGCAGGACAATGACCATGGGTGTCACACCCCAACTAGGGGTGTACGACTGCAAGCACGGGAATCTCCATAGGGGTTCTCCCACTTGAAGTTGTATGCTCCAAATACATGCATGGTGGGAATCTCCTGCAAGAGGTTCCCTCCATCTGAGTTTGCAGACACATACCCTAGGAATTCTGCTGCAGTGGGATTCCCAGGGAGCACAGGATCAGCCTCCTGAAGCCCTGGCAGCCTCTCCCCATGGTGGAGAGATCACACACAGTCCTGCAGAGCCCATATTCTCCCACCATAAGCAAACAGATGTCAGCTGCAGAAAGGTGGCATGAACTATGACTAGGAATTATCATGCTCACACAAATTTGGGCATTTGTGGTGCAACAAAGGGCTAAGACAACTGCTCTCTTCAGTTTTGTGCCACCATAAAAATGTTTATGCCAGCATAAAGGTGACATCTGTGTGCAGCCTAACTTAATTTTGGCTCATTCAGTAGACTTTATAACAGTGCGTCCCAACCTTTTTTTTCTGAGACCCGCTGCTGGGAGCAGAGGGCAGCAGTGGCTGGGGGGGAGGAGCTCCCAGCACATGATGTGGCTCATCTTTTCTGTGCAGCACCACTGGCATTGCCCCTGGAACCCTCATTTGGGTTGTGACCTGGGGTTGGGAACCGCTGCTTTATAATAACTATATTAAAGATGATAAAGCTAAAGACAAGATCTTCCAGTGAGTGTTCACTGTTAATCTCTTAATTCCTTATTTCAGATCCTACACAGTGGCCTGGTTTTCAAAAATTGGTCCTATTCTATTCATTCTAATGACTGTTCAGCACATCTGCAAATCAAGCCACTTTCATAGTTAAATATGTATTTTCTTCCCTAGCTTTCAGCACCCGTTTTCCAAACTTGTAGCATAACACATTAACAAGAATGTGGTGAGTCTGCTCTATGAACAGCTCACTATCGCCCTGAGGAGAACTGAACCAAGCATCAAAATCACAACATTAGAGTGTCAGACACAGGAAAATATAAAAGAAGACCATAAACGGGTTCCATCTCTTTTCAGTGCCAGTGCCAAATCTACCTAATTTGACTGAGCTGGATCTAGCTAAAGACAACAAATCCATTCATTTGGATGCTCAGGTGAGTAAATCTGGGCCACTTCAATTCTAAAACAGCCACTAGAGACAATAACAGCTTTGCCAAGATAGAGGCTTTATAAGGCTTGAGTCATAGATACAGATATGCCCATTATGTCTCTAAAGTACCAAGCAGAGCACTCCCGAGAGTGCTGGACATGCTGCCGGAGGATACATTAGGTCAATGATTTCCAGCTTGCAGTGACTAAACTGCTTATTCTAAATATGGGAAAATATCACAGCTTTTTTGAGCACCTGTGAAGATAAATGCTGTTTTTATTCTTTATTTAGACAGTCAGATTTAAAAATTGTTCAAGATTTACTATTCTTAAATAAGAAAATTGCATAATCACTTGGAGTCTGCTTTGTAGCTCATTTAAGACTATAAAAATCTGTCTGTAGGTCAGACCCTTTTATAACCGTTTACTTTGTGCATTCCTCCCCTTCCCAGTAAAGTAATTTTCAGTATAACCTGTTCATAGGGTATCTGGAGAAGGTCCAGTACGACTGAGTGGGCTCCCATATTTTTCAACAACCGTTGCTGCTGAATTCGACATTTTTTATTCTGGACACAAAGTTTGCTGAGTCGAATCAAAATCTAAAAAAAAAAATAACCCCCTGAAACAAAATGTGATAAAGGAGATTACATGTTCTAGCAACAAATATTAATGCCTTGCACCAGCATGTGCAATATACTTGTACATATACCAACCTCCTTAACAATGTTGTAATTATTACTCTTATTGCTGTCAATCTGTGGTTTTTTGGTTCCATCCTGTACTGGGCTTAAAATATTTGGTTCCTACAATTTAAAAACAAAAAGAAGAAGGCTTTTTAAACAATTTATTAAACATCAACCAAGTACATTTAACAACAAATAAATGAGAAGAGCAACAACAGACAGACTGAGAAAAGAAAAGGACAGTCTAATGGTTCAAGAGCTGGCTAATGACCCAGGTTCGATTTCTTCCTCTATCGCAAGCTTCCTGCATAATCTTAGACAAGTTGCTTGGTCTCTTCGTGCCTAAAATCTTTATGATGCATAGCACTGCCTTCCGCACAGGGATTCTATGAAACTCTAATCCTAAAATGGTTTAATAATATAGGACTGAGGTCATAGGAATACCTGTAACTGAAAGATTTTTCCATCCACATACATATCTAATGCAGCTAAAGTATAGACTGAAATGAAGGGAATGTAAGAAAGCTGCGACAGACCAATTCTGAAAATGATGATGGTGAAGGCAGCCTTTCTCATGGAGAAAAATCAGTTTTCTTCAAAAGCTAAGGAACAAGAGGTATATGGAGATTGATCTGGTATCACCCTGCTTCCAGCAGTAGAGTTCTTCAAGTAAAGGTGATACTTTAACTCACACCTCTGGGTGATGTGGAAAGGGATTTAAAAGGAGAAAATGTGGCCCTTAGGTTTGAACAATGAATTGGAAATGTTCTTCACTCCACCAGGCATGTTTGGTCTTTCTAATCTAGAAGTATGAGGGCTTAAAAGAGTAGGCCCTGTTACAGAGAGCATTAAATTCAGTGAAAAAAAACTTTGGAGTTCTAATGCCACGACTCAGTCTTGTCATTGGGAACGAAAATTATTGTAGTCTCATCAAAGACAATGAAGCAAATGGGCTCCCAAGTTTTCTTCTGTCCGCCAATATCCTAACGTTTTTGTGAAAAGTGAGATTAAAATATGCTCACCAGTGCACATGCACACATTTGAACTTTTATACTTTCTGAAACATCTCCCTGTGTTTTCTCTAGCTAGTTGCTAAGATTAGGGGTTTCAATAAATTCCATCCAGTCTTAATTTCCACAGAGGCACGGCAGCTGTACTGGTTCAGTCCTTTGTGGCTGTTTGTAACAATGGCAGCACTGTTGTTCAGCATGTTTGCATTGATCTGTGACAACAACGGATTATTTGTTTAGGGTTTGTTAGTATGCATGCTGCCTCTTCCTCACTGTTTGAAGCAATACTTTGGAAGATATTTTGGGCTTTTTGCTATAATTAACCACTCTCCTCTGCCCTGGGACTGGTGGTTAACCAAGATTAATTTACCTGGGACATTTATCAGCATTCTTCCTCAATCACTGAAGTTTTAAAATCCTTGTGAAGTATATGTTTTATCTATCCTTTCACTTAACAAAATAAAAAACTGTTTATTGAACCCATAAGAGTGTTCCAGGCATGTAGTTATCAGGAGATAATCACACTGCTGGGACATGAGAGGCACATGGTTGTGTATCTTGTCTTGTTATGTCCTGTGATAGATACTCTGTCATGCCTTCCCATAGAGGGCACAGAAGTCACAAAGCTTGCACTGAGCTAGGCTCAATTCTGAATTATAGGTCTATAGTCCTAGAGTAGAAATTTCTAAACGTGGCTGCTAGCTTTCTTCATAAAATTCATAGACAACTTTAGGATATCATGTGTATCCATTACAGATTCCATTCCTCCATCCTCCAAATTGGGGCCAAATTTTGCCCCTCTTACTCCATCTGCATGATACCTTACTCCTAAAGCAGTCCCAAGAATGGTAGAATAGAGATGCATGAATGTAGCAGTTGCATATCGGATTGGTACTGAAAAAAGGAAAATTAACATTATCAGCAATCGGCTTTTTTTGGCCAGCATAGACTATAATGTCACTGATAAATGTTGCAGCACATACGCATCCACAGCATACACATGACCAGGAATGCAGCTGGGCAGCTTAGAGAGCAGTGTCCAGCCAGTACGTCTGTGGTGGGGTGAAAGGGTGGGGGAAGGGAAAGGGCATGGGGGGGAGAGATGGAGGCCCCCACAGTGAGGGAGGGAGTGGGGCAGGGGCAGGGCTAGGCGCTGCCTAGCCAGGGCAGTGAAGGTGACCTGTGGGCCAGGACAGGGCTGTGGCCAGCTTGTCAGGAGCACGAGGGGGCTTGGAGTGGACACTGCTCTCCACCACTGCACACATCCCTGGGGAAACATGGGGGGGCATGTGGCCCCACCCACTGGATTTGTGTGCAGGGCGAGCATGGGCTGCCTGCCGCAGGTTTGGGGCCACAGGCTGTGCCAGCCTCTTTCCAGCAAGGGGACTGGGCCAGGGCTGGGCTCTGAGCATGCAGTGACGGCATGGAGAGGAGTGGTTATGGGGTGGGCTGTAGTCACCCAAAATTCCCTGTGGCCACTCCTCCCATCACCACCACCACCCACCACACCCTGCCCCCACATACTCTGAGCTTAGCCCCAGCCCAGCCTGCCCAGCAAGAAGAGGCCAGCACAGCTCCTGGCCCCAAGCCCACAGCAGGCAGCCTGCCCTCACCACACACACAAATCTGGGGGGGGCATATGCCCCCCATGCCTCCCTTGGAGGTGCACACAGCAGCGGGGAGCTTTGCCCCCCACTCCCACCCCCCGCAGTCCCCAGGCAAGCCACCCATTGCTCCATCCCAGTCCCAGGGCCACATTCAGAGCCCTGGCTGGGCAGCACCTGCTCCTCCCCCTATCCCATTCCCTCCCTCACCGTGGAGCCTCGATCTGTCCTCCCCCACACCCAAATCCCTTCCATCCCACAGACTTAATGGCAGGACATTGCTCTCCAAGCTGCTAAGCTATATTCCTGTAAATCAGCGATCGGATCAGTATCGGCTGATATGGCTGGTTAATAACTGGCCACTGTTATCAGCCGAGAAAATCTTTATCAGTACACCTCTAGTTAGTAGAGCTACTTATGAGATATTTAGCATAAATGAAAGCAGCACAAAAACTCCTACTTAAGACAGGGCACAACCTCAGAGACTGGTTGAGAGCGGCATAAACTTTCATAGACAACAGCCTACTTTGCCAGATGCTGTAGTTTCCAGAGACATATTTATTACAGCAGTAGTGTTGATTGGTAAGTATATTTACTGCATATCAAAGACTCACTTAGTACGATTAATATAATGGATCAGACCCGCAGCTGGTCTAACACCATATCTCTATGATGGAATCACATAGGTTCACACCAGCAGACAAATCAGAGCAGTTGTACAGATTACATATTACTACCCTGATCCAATACACTCTCAGCTGTCAGAGATAATAATGTGCATCACCTGGATCATTGTTAATTCATAAAGATCCACTGCTTCCTCATGGGAAAACAGCAAAAACACTCCATCCAGATGTTTCTGCTTAAAGTTTAAGTTCCATTTTCTGTCCTCTGGTATCTTTGCCAAAACAGCTATTTTTAAGAACAGAAGGATCTTATCACACTAGCAAAATTCTGATAGTTTTCCGTCCTGCTTGTCCTTGTAATATTTTCCTTTCATTAAATATATAAAGAGCCATTTTCTTCCTGATGCTGAGGAGGAGATAGAAAAATCCACACACTAGAACCCAACAAAACTAAATTCCTCCATGGTACTACTCCATTAACTCCGTCTGAGTTATACCAGCGAAGAATTTGTTCCAGCTAGTTTCTTCAACTTTCTTCTCTCAGGGTTTACAGCCTTCCCCCTATAAGAATAAAAAAGGACTCGGCCTCTTCCCAACGCAAACAGGAAAAGAAGATCCCCCTTGAGATTAGCGTCCTTTGTGGCTTCTGCATCTCTTCAGACCACTGGCAGCACAACTTCAGCTGAACCTACAGCCCTACTGCCCTGCTATCACCTGCTGGGGAATTCTCTGTAGAGAAAGAAGAATATGGAGGGCAGTGTCATGAAGTGTCATGTACAGCCAAGCCCTGCTGTGGACCTTCACAGAGGGTGATAATGCTGTTACTGAGACTGCATGCCCTTCTCTTGTTTCCAGTGTTACTAACACTCACAATTTTATTGCAAGGGTCACAATATTTGGCATTTTTCTTACTTTCCAGTAGCTGCACTTACCAAACTCATGAAAACCTCATCTTTCTTTAAAAAATTAAGCTTCTAGCCCTTATGGCTGCAGAGAAATGTTTGAAAATATAATCTAAGTGCACTCTAAAATTTAAGAAATGGACAGTAAATAAAAAGACACCTGACCTTTATAGTTTTATATTTATGGCCTGACTTTAAGCCATTTCTGTGATTTTAGTGACAAGTTTCATAAGGTTTGGAAGTCTGGCATTGGTCACACTCTTTCACTGCCAGCATAACAGAGGGACTGTCTCTCCTCTCTTCTGATTCGGTCTTCCAATAAAGTCATCATAAGAGTAAATATGTGATCTCTGAATTACCTCCAGAGCAACACAATGATGTCAAAAATACAAACACCATGGCTCTGTTGCTAGACCAAATAGGAGACCATCTGTGAGATGATAAAACTCTATTGAAAACAACAGGAAAGAAATCTGAAAACTCATAGAAAAGTTTTGTCTTTTTTTTCTCCTTAGTCTTAAGGTCCCTCCAAGATACCAGGCATCACTGGCTTGCTAGTACCACCAGGTTGACAGTGTGAAACATACGCAAATGATTAGTTAAAAAAAACAAACAAACAAACCTGCATTATAACACTGAAACATTGGCGGGCTAGGAATTTAAAGACAAACCTCAATTGGCTCTTCACCACCTTTTGCCTGACCCTCGCCCAGTTCTCCACTCTCGTAGCTGCTGCTTTTTTCAACCCATAATTCAGATTTTTCTACAGTTAATCGCAATTGGTCAAGATCAGTTTTGATTTGCTTGTAGTTATCCACATCCTGATTAGACACCAGCAACTGCACCTGGAAATATGTATTATGCAACAATAATACAGCAAGATGTACAGCAACTATTGTAGTCAAATTTGTTTTACGGTTCCATTCTACACATCCATTTTCACTTGACCTTGAAACTTCAAGTAAATTATCACTTGAAACAACTCAAAACTTTGCTTTTTGAATTGAAATTTGTCATATTTGTCTTTTCAGTTCAAATTCAACAAAGTTGTTAAGATGCACTATATTTAATGTCACTTAAGATTTTGTTTGCCCAAGGAAAAATGGCTACAGTATTTAGAACATTCTACTTTCTTCCACGTCACACTACAAAATCTTTTTCAGTATAAACACATATGTATAAATCCCCAAGCACTGTGGAAGAACTAACAATGATGCAAATATTATGGTCCTCAGATATTAAAATGAGAAATGGTTTATCCAGTCTAAACAATATTTTGCAGGAAGACAGAACTGATATCACAAGAAATAAAGAGCTCTAAATGCAGTCAGTATTTCCAAAGATTGAAATGCCAATGAAAATTTTCACCAACATTTTAACTAAATTTGAAAAATAAAATATTTGACTGATTTTTCTTTCCTCCTCCTTTGGCTCATGACAAAGAAACTTCCCCAGTACTTCCCAGGTTCCATATAATTTCCTCTCAGATCTTAGTTTGCATTTTTCCAAGATGAATCTAGTATTCTAATTTTCCACCCATAATATTTAATATCTCTTCTCTTTCTCCTAACTCCTAATGATTTAGAAAGATCTGTAAAAACCTTTTCCTTACAATGCTATTGGCTTTCTCCGCTAGATTATTATTAACCAAAACCTAAACAATGTTCCCTATAGTAAATCAAAGATTATCCTTAAGAAATCAAACTGACATCAAAGGAATTTTATGAATGTTGCCATCTGGCAGACAGGAACATTAACAACATATAAAAAAATAATTGTTTGCAAAAAATGTTCACTATTTTATAATGTAATTTAAAGATCACATCTGATTTTCTCTTAGCCCTGTTAGAGCTCTGTTATTCTGAACAATTTATGAGAGCTGCTCATCTCCTAGTATTCGTATTCTACTTTCTCCACAGGTTTTTTTGTTTATTTGACAATTAGACTTTTCTTACCTTTATAGAAACATGTTAGCAACTCAGCCCTCACTTAACTGGGAATAGCAGCTATTTATGCACCTAATCAGCATGGCCCCACTTTAATATCCTGGTGGGAGGCCATTATGCAACTCTGCAACAACATTAAACAAAGGCTTTCCAGCTACTAATCATTTGTCTGGTTTCAGACACAAAAAACCTCAACTTCTTACATAAGAATGAGAAAACATAAATGTTTCGAATAAGCATCAAATGATCTAAAAATGTAAGTTACAGGTCCCTACAACTAGAATATGTCATTATTGCACCCCATTACATCAGGATGTATACCGGGGTGTGCAAAACAGGCTATATTCAATTCAGATTCAGCCTGAATCAGGGACAGTGATTTGATTAGTTGATTGGAATCATTGCCCCAATTCAATATGGCCGAATCCGAGTCTGAAGATTCGATGTTGATTTGAAGAATCAGCGATTCAGCCACAGACACAGCTTTAAATGCTTTTTCTACATACCTCAAGGTATAAGGCACAGCTTGTGAACGCTGTGATGGTGTGGCGGATGGAGCGTCCCACAGGAGTGCGAGGGGGACCCCAGGAGCACGGGGGGGGGGGGGCCCCCTGCATGCTTGTACTTTCAGTCCACTTCCAGATCTACCTCCGTGCACACAGGGGGGCCCCATCATGCCCACCCCCCCGGCTCTGTGATCAGCTACAGGGGGACCCCGGGTGACCCCCCCAGACCCAGGACGCACCAGTCGCCGAGCTTGGGGGATGCGGGAGGCTGCCCCTGCATGCTCCCCAGAGGACCTGGAAGTGGAGCAGAAGTGGTTCTGGTCCACTTCCGGGTCTATCGCCGAGCGTGCTGGGGGATGCCCCCCCTCCCCTCCATGCTCCTGTGGGATGCCCTATCTGCCCCACCATCTCAGTGTTGACAAGCTGCCTGGTATCTTGAGGTATGTAGAAAAAAAACACTTAATGCTTTGTCTATATTTGAATCATCAAATCTCTCTGAATCGATTCGGAGGGTTCCAGTTCAATTCAGAGGGTTCCAATTCAATTCAGATGGATAAAAGGGTCTCTTGATTCAATGAGGATTTGGAGATTAGACCACCGAATCGGGCCAAATCTCTGTTGAATTGAATCAGCAACCGAAGCTTTGCACAGTCCTAATCTATACCCTATTTTTAACACGTGAAACATTTAAATATAATGTTAACTAGGAGACAGAAAAAAAGTAGCCAAACACAAGCATGGTTTTGTCCTTACTTCCTGTTCTCTGTGACCCTGAACAAGTCACTTAGACCTCAATTTTGAATACTGGCTACAATCCCAGATGTCTTGATTTTGGGGTGCTTAAATAGAGGCAACTTATTACCAGCTCACTGAGGACTTGCTGCTTCCACAGAGAGAAGGGGTTGAATATGATCTTTGAATTCTCAGAAGGGAACATTCTCATATTATAGTTGGCAACTTAAGTGATAGCAGATGTCTTTGGAGAGAGTTTCTTTCTTTCCTACAGTAATGCTATTGCATCAATACATGTAAAGCTATTGCAGCTCCACCTGTTTAAATGCTTGCAGAACTTCTGCTCTTTGACTGAAGTGTTTAAATAGCAGGTGAAGGGCCCCCGATAGCAAAGGAGGATAGTCGTGCATAATAAGGTGAATGAGAACCCGCAAAAATGTTCTGCCGCCCTCATCATCCAGCTCTACAGGATTTTTTTCTTTTCTGAAAGAAAAAAAAAACCACAATGAATTATGACAAAAGTAAACAAAAGCCACTCTCTTTGTTTGCCATAGCTTTTATAACCAGAAAGGACAAACTGTGAGAAAAATTAAAAACCACCCATCTCAGCACTATTATCTTTACAGGAATCTTGTAACAGGATGGATACTATAGGCTAGAAATAAACATGTACAAAATTTGTCAGCCATTGTGAATAAACTCCATATTGTGAACGCATTAATTTATATCTTGGCTACATTGCATCAGATTCATCCTTGGCACAAAGCTGTTGATGGCAAGGGAGCTACACCAGACATGAATGTACCCGTCTTTTTTTTTGTGACTCCTTTCCTTTTCACTCCTATTAAAAATTTGTTTAAGAAAAATAAGCTCAAAATGGTACAAAATTGCCAAAGGTATCATAATTCTGGAATCATATTTATAATCTAGAATGACAACAAGCAGATTTACACTTAACATATCAAAGCAGAAGTAACGTTTCCAAGAAGCCAGTCACTCTCGGTGCTCATTTTAAAGAAGCAAGTGCCAAGGGCTGGGTGTTGTTTTATATTATAGAAGATCAGGGACAGGACTGGAGGCATTCCTCTTGCTGGTAAAGACTGAGAACACATAAGGGATTGACTGAGGAAAGATCACAATGCCTAGTTCATGTATCTTTCACCTTTTACTTAGCTCTGGGAAAAACTTCCAAATCTATGGGCTTGTCTAAATGGGGTACTTTTTTTTTTTTTTAGCGGTATAATTATAATTATATGTATATAGTTAAACCAACATAGGTATGTTGTTATAACTCTTCTATGCATACATTTTTATTCATCCTTTTTTTTCCAGTGCACCTTAAATCACTTCCAAGGTTCCATAACCTAAACCAGAAAAGGGCTATTTAATACAGAAATAAGAGTGTCAACACATCCAGTGTTATAGTGGTACAAATATTGTGCTTTAATTAACACCTTATCATTTTAACTACATCTTTCCCCTATAGACAGGCCTTAATAGAGTTAGGGAATAAGTCAAAAACATGGATCCAAGCTCTTCTGATCATCAAAGACAGATGAAAAGAATCTAATCCAAGTCCCCCTGTTGCCCACACCAGATCCAAACACAAACTGAGAAATTTTTGAAAGCCAGACTTGAACTTTATGGTACTGGCATATCAAACCTCTGTGCTTCACCAGAAACTAGTACACCCACAACCTCCTCTTACTGAGATCATCTTATATGACAACAGGAAATGCCAAAAGAGAGGCAGAGATATGAAGTAACATAACGAATACAAAAAAATAATCAATTAGAAGTTAAAATATGATAGAAAGAGCACATACAGACAAAAGTATAACCTTCAGAGAGTATACCTGCCAGCAAACATGGTTTCAGCCTGAGCTGCAATTTCATCTATGTCAGGAACAACAGCTGCAAAGAACCACACGGACCATAATTTAGTTTGTGCAGATAAAGAAACTGTTTTTTCCTCTTTCAGTACATGCTGCAAACTAATGGCCTAACCATGAACTTCTCAGCCAGGAGAAAATTCCTCTGAATCAGTTATTGGCTCTTCTTCCAGAATCAGGAGGGCCCTAATTATCTGTTATTTGTATTTCAGCAGTACCAGCCCCAGTCATGGACCAGGTGCTTGTTGCTGTATAGACACAGAACAAAAAATATTACTCCCTTAAAATGTTAATCTTCCACATCTACTTTGGCAGAAATAACCACCCAAGTAAAAAAAAAATAATGCCAAAATGTGGAAGCATTATTCTTGCAGAAAAATATTTATCCAGGTAATTATTTTGCTTGCAGTTTGTTTATCATTCCTGACTCATGAGGATTCTTTTTGCATCCACACACCATTAACTCCTCATACAGATCACTAGCTGACATCTCCCTGAGCTTTAAACACTAATTCATTACTGTACCACCCTTACTTCATTTGCCTCCCAAGGACTTGGGTTCTGTTGCTAGGCATGCAAGACAAGAAAAAGGAAAAAAAAACCCAGTGTGAAAATGTGGCCATCTCCACCCCATCCTCCAGAGTCTGCTCTCATCCTCATTTGTTATGCCACCTCTGATAGCTTTGAGAATGGTATAAATAAATAAACCCTCACCATCATAGGAACAAATAATTATATTTAATTAAAGGAGAGAAGGGTAGTAAAGATGCCCCTTACATTATCCAATCTCCCACAAGCTTTCATCTTGTAGTGATTTGAATTTTTCTGGAACTGTTCAGTTTATTGCTTATTAAAAAGACAGTTATTTTAAATTGCAAAACAATAGCAACAGTTACCTGAAACGATCCCTGGTGAGTCTGGGGGAGAGACTGAGGAGCTATCAACATTTTCACTGTTTTCTCCAAACTCTCTCTTGTAGATAGACAGCATGTAGGATATTCTATAGTCCAGTCTAACACTAAGGATAAACTACAAGACAAGAATTTAAAATAAGATACTCTTCCCTTTTATTTGACAGCCTATTTCCATATGTGCAGTGGGAGGAAGTCATTTTTTTCAAGTGGTGTAAAGCATACTTGTCCATTTGATAAACAATATTGGTAAACCGGTGATTTCTTTCTCAGGACTGGTTCCCCATCCCATCCTGAGACATTTCAGCTTCCCCTAAATACCACAACAGTTCAAATTTGTCCAGGAACTCTGGGAATTCACCCTAAACCTGTTATCCCTGAACCAGGTGGGTCCTTCTAAAGTTTCATCAGAACATTAAGCTAAATTTTTCCTTAAATTTGGCTCTTAAACCCCCTGGGTGGTAGGGAAAGGAAGTTATGCTGAGAATGGGGAACAGAGCTCCAAGACCCTTTACAATAATGGCCCATGACATTCCAGGTTGAACCTAGGCAAGCTGACAACTGTAGAGAGAAAGAGGGATTACAAGAGATTCAGTTTCCACTTAGGGCAGAAATAGCATTTGCTAGAGTAGCCAGCAAAAGATTGAGGATTGTGGGGACTACTTGGGGTGTTATAGTGGTTCATCTCTCATGTGTCCTCCTTACAGCTGTTACAGCAACAGTAATAGAGTTGCCTTTGAAGACTGGATTCCATTCTAAATGTTGAATATCTACTCCTGAGCTATGGACAATTTGGAACTTGTAAGGGCAAGGCAATGAATCAAACTTAGGGAGTTCTGCTTATCTGTTAAAATACCAAGGGTCATATTCTGGTTTCAAAGACATAAATACCTATCTAGTTGAAGTCATACAAGCTTTACAAATCCAAATAACATTTTAGTTCTTAAAATCTCATGTTACAAAGAAATGTGAAAAGGAAACTCTGTTCATCCTTCTCTTTAGTGTAACTGGGAAAGCTGTGCCATAAAAAACACAATAAAAAGAATCAGATTCATAAATTATTTATTTTCTTCAAAAACAAACTAACAAAAGAAAGAAGAGGGATTCCTCGTTTGGGCTATGGTGCCCAAGTTGCATGTATTTGCAAAAATAAAATGTAAGAAATTCATATCTTAAGTCCATGTTATCTACCAAATAATGTCATTCATCTGTGTTACTGTACTTTAAAGAAACCTTAGTAAGGACAAAGCAATGAACCATCCCGATACAAAGGAAGGCTAGCAAGTATGGCAGAAGACCAGCTTGGCTAAGCAGGGAATTCTTCAATGAGCCAAAATACAAAAATGGAGCTTATGAGAAATGGAAATGTGGGCAAACTATTAGGGAGGAGTATAAAAGTATTGCTTGGGTATGAAGGGATGAAATCAGAAAAGCCAAAGCACAACTGGAGTTGCAGCTAGCAAGGGACATGAAAGGTAACAAGAAGAGTTTCTACAACTACGTCAGTAACAAGAGAAAGATAAAAGAAAGTGTGGGTCCCTTTCTGAATGGGGGAGGGAACCTAGTGACAGATGATGTGGAAAAAGCTAAAGTACTCAATGTCTCTTTTTTACCTCAGTCTTCACAGGTAAGGTCAGCTCCTAAACTACGGAACCAGGCAGCACAATCTGGGGAGGAGGGCAGCAGCCAACAGTGGCAAAAGAACAGGCTAGGGACTATTTAGAAAAACTGGATGTGTACAAGTCCATGGGGCCAGACACATGGTACCCAAGGGTGCTAAGGGAGTTGGTCAATGTGACTGGCCTTAATCTTCGAAAACTTGGGAGATTTCCCAGGGAACTGGAAAAGGACAAATATATTGCCCATCTTCATGAAAGGAAAGAAGAAAGATCTGGGGAACTGCAGACCTGTTGGCCTCACTTCAGTCCTTGGAAAAATCATGGAGCAGGTCCTCAAGGAATCCATCTTTAAGCACTTGGAGAAGAAGGTGTTTAGAAACAGTCAACATGGATACACCAAGGGCAAGGGCTGGGATGAAGTGCCACCACTTAACACCCCATGTTGCTGCTGTTCTGCCTCCTGCAGGGAGCATGGGGGGTGGCGGAAGGCCAGCACTGCTTCGGAATCATGGTGGCACTCCCCCACACTTAGAGCATTCTGATTGGCTATTTCTTTCAGCTAATCAGAGCATGAATAAAGTGTTATGGACAGACAGACAGACAGACTTAGTCTTTTATAATATTAGAATGACTGGTTCTGTGGATGCAGGAAGGGCAGTGGATGTGATGTACCTTGACTTTAGCAGGGCTTTTGATATGATCTCCCACAATAGTCTCGCAAGCGAGCTACAGAAGTACAGGTTGGATGAATGGACTGTAAGGTGAGCAGAAAACTGGCTAGATCATCAGGCTCAAAGGGTAGCAATCAATGGCTTGATGTCTAGTTGGTAACCACTGTCACATGGAGTGCATGGTTTTGTTCAATATCTTCATTAACAATCTAAAAGATGGGATGAAGTGCATCCTCAGCAAGTTTGCAGAAAACACCAGGCTGGGGGAAGTGTAAATATGCTGGAGGGTAGGGCTAGGATGCAAAACAACAAACTGGAGGATTGGACCAAAAGAAATCTCATGAAGTTCAATAAGGAAAAGTGCAAATCCCTGCACTTAGGGCAGAACAAGTCCATGCATGGGTACAGACTGGGAGACAGACTGGCTAAGCAGCAGTTCTGCAGGAAAGGACCTGGGGGTTACAGTGGACAGTAAGCTGAATATTAGCCAATAGTGTGGCCTTGTTACAAAGAAGGCTAACAGCATACTGGGCTGCATCAGAAGAAATGTTGCCAGCAGATCGAAGGAAGTGATTATTCCCCTCTATTCAGCACTGGTGAGGCCACAGCTAGAGTACTATGTCCAGTTTTGGGTCCCCCACCACAGAAGGGATGTGGACAAATTGGAAAGAATCCAACAGAGCCATAAAAATGGTTAGCAGATTGGAAAACATGGTTTATTAGGAGAGGCGGAGGGAACTGGGCTTATTTAGTCTGGAAGAGAGAGACTGAGGGGAGATTTAATAACAGCCTTCAGCTCCCTAAAGAGGGGGTTACAAAGAGGATGGACCTAGAATGTTCTCAGTGGTGGCATAACAAAGAGCAATGGACTCAAGTTGCAGCAAGGGAAGTTTTAGATATTAGGAAAGACTTGCTCACTAGGAGGGTAGTAAAGCACTGGAACAGGTTAGCTAGAGAGGTAGTGAAATCTCCATCTTTAGAGGTTTTTAAGACCCAAGCAGACAAAGCCTTGGCTGAGATGACATAGTTGGGGACGGCCCTACTTTGAGCAGGGGGGTGAACTAGATGACCTCCTGAGATCCCTTCCAACCCTAATTTGCTATTATTCAATTATTCTAATCTTGGAGGAATGGAGAATTTAAGTAACATGAACCCTTCACCTTGTAATCTTCCAAAGTAACAAAAATGACAAATTGAACCAGCAAAGCAGCAGTTTACAAAACATAATGAAAAATTCTAGAAATCTGTCTGTCAGTAGGAAATGGCTGTTGTAGAGTAATAGTTTGTTTGTTGCATAACTTAGAATAGCATGAGGTTTCTATCTAAAAGCACAACCTGGTGTCAAGTCCCTCATGAATTCAACTACAGTACTACTACACTGGCATACATGCCAGCAAAAACTGCTCTTTTATTCACTTGAGTCAGAGGTCAGATTGAGGCCGAAAGTACTGGAAACCTAAATACTCAGTAAATTATGATAGTACTAATCTCTGTCCTACTAACTTGGTTCATCTACACGTCATTAAGACAATGTTATAAACTCCGGAGCAGTTTGCACTAGAGAAAACTGCTCCCGGGCATACTGTTTACATGTGTAGCACAGCAGTTTGAGCTAGGGTAGAGTAGCCCCAGACTGACAGAGGGTCTGGGAGGGGTGGGGTAGACAGCCCTAGGCTCTGAGTGGTAGCAGGGCTGGCTGGGGCACGAGGGTGCTAAAGTGCAGAGCTAGGCAGCAGACAGCCCCCCATACTTTAGCACCCTCATACCCCAGCCAGCCCTTGTTACTGTCTACACGTGCATTTCAATGGAGTTAATTAAATTACTGCACCCTAATACCAGTGCACATGTAGAGACTGTGATGCTTTACTGTGGAACTAATTAGTCAACTTCACAGTAAAGTGCATGTGTAAATGCACCAACTATGCAGGATTATGGATAAGCCTCAGTACTTACTTACTTTATAGTGTAAAATAACAGTGCTCAGAGTTTGGCTACTGTTCATTTTTGATTTGAAGAATATCTTGAGGATAATACAAATGTAAATGAAAAACAGAACCCATTTCCAAGTTTCCTTTTTAAATAAACACAACATGCTCATTGCTTTAATCCCAGGGGAGAACTGTAATCAGAATATGAACCTTCAAGACTATTCAGATAGGCAAGGGCAGTAGGGTCTGGATCCAATGTTTTTTTTACCCCAGACTCTGAACCGGATACCCTCCTTATGCCTATATTGTTACATACAGCAGTCTTTGCTGAATGTGTAAGATATAACAAGAGTGCACCCTGGTGTTATACAGCCATGAAAAAGTAAGGAATTGGGAATAAGACCTCTCCAATTCCACATACTTCCTTGCTGGACCAGCTCTGATGCACAGTAAGGGCATTTATGCTCCAGGAGGCAGGAGGGCACTTTAATTAGCAAGCTGGCTAATTAAAAGCACCCGAGCATCATGTGTGAGCATCACGTGTATCAGAGTCCCCGCACTGAAAAATGATGGTGGGATGCTTTAAACTAAACTCATTGAACGAGCTTTAATTTAAAGCACTCTGCCACCATTTTTCAGCACGGGGACACTGATACACACAACACACAGGGCTGCTAGAGCATGTTAATTTCCAATTAATCAAGTCTGCCCTGGCACACTGGATTTACAGCACGTGGAGCAGCCTCCCTGCATGTCTCTAGGAGCCCTAAGCGATAGACAGGGATAAGTCAGACTGTATCCCTGTTTCTTCCTCCTGTGAGCGTGCGAGTGGAATGTTAGCAAGACTACAGTGAAGCCCTAGTTTTGCCCTCCCAAGTGTCAAGAAGAGAACCCAGTCAGAAAAGGGAAAATAATCTGCTCCCTAAAAAACAATACTACATTCCGCAGACCCAGAAGACAGTTGGGAATTGGAAACATCTCTCTTGAGTGGGAATTCCTTCCCACAGCTGTTCTTGAGGTGGTAAAGGTCCAAACCATCAAGCCCTCATTTATTCAGATACAGTCCATCAACATTAGGGATAAATGCAGATACAGTCCATCAACATTAGGGATAAATGCATGCTACAGTAAGGATAACCTAACAACTGATAGTCTTTCAGGTATCTGGTAATTAAAGGAACAAAAGTACTTTTTATAAACATCCAGAGCAAATGAAACTCTTCAAAAGTAACAAATTTATAAAAAATAATTTATAAAAAATAATGAAAAACGAATAGAATATGTATGCATGTACATGTGCATGCACGTGTGGGTAGGAAGTGAGATTTAACCCACAGAATAATGATGCTTGCATGACATACAACTTAGATTATGGACAGATATTTATTTGCACTGTTTTGGCACTTGGAAACACTACAAAACTGTAGTGCTTGGGGACATGCAGTCATTCCTGCCCCTTATCTGGAGATCCGCAAAGTCTGAAGAGCTATAAAATTGTCGCAAAAAAGTGAGCTCTCCAGCTGAGGAGAACAGTACGCTATTCCTATTGCTCTGCCACCCCAGAGGAGCCCAGTCACTGAAAGCCTCTCTCCCCCCTGACAGGAAAAGGGGGCAGGCTATCAATGATCAGCTCCCAGCTGCTAAAAAGCAGCAGTACCAAAGACAGCTCCCCCTACTTCCCAACCTGTAGGGGTGGCAGGAGTAAGAATACCACTCTCCTCACCCCTACTGCCAATGCCAGGGCGCCAGCTCATGCCAGGGCTCTTACGGTGGCAGCATGAATTCCCGCACCCTAACCCTAACACCCTCTCACCAACTGATTGCCACAGCATGCAATGGCAGGTGAAGACAGGGGTTACGGTTAGAATGAGAGACTTCTCCCCTCCACTTAGAATGTCAGTTCTGTCCAGGACTTTTTATGCAGCTACAGCCACCCCACCCCCATATATGCTTAAAGAGTCCCAGACAGAGCCAAGACTGTTCAAGTGCAGCTAAGCAGACAATCAAGGAGCCAGCCACTCTCCCTCCCTTCCTCGCCCCCTTTGGGAAGAGAGCAGCGTACTGTGGGATGCTGGGGGTCCTAGAGACCCCTGTAGTACTACAAGTAAATGTACAGGCATTACACATAATGCTACATAACACTGCTAAGAAGCTTCTGTTTGAAAGTACTGATATGTTGTAGTATTGAGGTGATACTGAGGCCTGAGCAAGGGTAACAATATACCAGAAAGCTTGCCTATGTCTATACCAACCATACAGTCGGTACAAATAAAGATAATCACCCACAATATCTTGAAACACTTCCTGCATCTTCATAGTGCTATATATAGCACGTTTTTTGCTATGCTACAAGCACACATTCAGTGCTACAAATATACTGCCTGTCCATGGCCTTAACAGCAGCATAAGCTGACAATTTTAAGAGTGTATGTTGGCATCAGATCCCTCACTGATTCAGCTAGAATAACAGTACATTGGGCCAAATAGTGGTCTCAATTCCCCCGTGAAAATCTGTGGAAGGCTTGAGTGTCTATTTCCAATGTGTTTGGGACCAATTCTGCTCTTAGTTCAACTAATGTAAATAAGGGAGAATCCTACTAAACTCAGTGAAGTTATATTGGTGTAAAGCCAATGTAAATGAGATTACAAGCATGACCTCTGTTTTTAGAGAATGTTTCTGGGTTAAATTTAAGGCACTAAAGAGCCAGATTCTGCCACCCTTATTCATAATCAGCAAAGGCTGAGCCTGTACAGTCTGTTTTCTTCAGTGGCACCACCTGTAGACTAACTTGAATGACAGCAGAATTTTGCTACCCATAGTCACTTAGGGTGCTAACAAAAATCACATTTGTCACGTGATCAGTCCCCTGAAAGCACTCTACAATCATGCTGTGACACATGTACATGGCTGAAGAGCTCTTTAAAAGTGGCAGATTGCACAACAAAATAGCCCTCATCTAATGAGGGCTCAGATGAAAGCACTCCTGAGTGGAATACCTTAGGGAAATTTTGTCAATCCCTGCATGTGATTGGGGGTGGGTTACATCAACCCAGCCCAGCCCCATTCCCAGTACTGTCTGCATGAAGGGAAGGGTAAAAAGAGAGAGGGAGGGAGCTGTGGGCTGGGGTTTGCCCAACTTGAGCTGGAGGGGATGTGGGTGGATTGGAGCCAAGCCATCTGGCTCCATCTGGGTAAACCCCAGCCTACAATTCCTTCCCCCTCCCTTCCTACAGACAACACTAGAGCTGGTGGGGAAGGGGGCAGGGCTAAGGGAGATTGGCTGCAGGCAGGCTCTTCCACTGGATCAGTTCCAAAGTGGACCTCAATTCCTGACCCCTCCCCTCCCAAGCCACAGGTCTGTTGGGTCGGGGGAGGTTGCTCTAACTCATGGCACTTTCTGTGAAGCTCCATGAGTTACAGCAGGGAGCTGCACATGTCAGGGCCCTTAAGAAACACCCTTCCTCACACCCAAGTCCTACTTTACAGTAATGTGTCCTCAACATGAATAAGGTTGGGTGGCAGAATTTGGCTTAAAGGAAAAGGTAAAGATAGAAAAAATAACTGGCCACCACATAATTTTCAATCATGTTTTTTACCTGTAGAATCTCAATGATTTTTAATTTGGTGTCCATCACAATCACATCTTCACTTTCCATGGTACTGGCTTGCTTGCTTGGGTGGATGCTTGGTGGCACATCAGGAGTGCTGATAGGAAAGATAGATCCTCTGCTCAGCACCATTTGTGTCATCATCTCTCCCACACCATGGATAGTCCTCATAACGTTGTTTCCTATGCAGGCAAAAAAAATTTTTAAAAATCACATAATCAGTGACAATCACTCTCAAACTAGAAACAAAAACCATTTGTGCAATCAAAAACCTTGACAATATTAGCACATTTACTAAGGACTGAGTTCTCTCTTTGCAGGTGAAACCCCAACACAGGGAAGGAGTTAAGCCAAAATGTCCATCAGTTTTGCAACCAGAGAAACTTCCACAAGGGGATTCACTCACTTACAAGGCCAAAGGATGAGATAGGAAGCACATCATTCCAAATACCCCCATGAATGAGTTTATAAGCCTTTTTGCAGAGAAAAGTGAACTGTTCAGCTGCCATGCAAATTTCCACTGATGGCTCTCCTCCTAAAGATTGCTTCAAGGGCTGCCCGCTATACTGATGATTCTAGTTATGTAGAACTTACTGCAACCACCAAGTTATTTTAAATAAGACAGTCAGACCCTCAGAAAGAAAGGACTTTTCTTCTCTGAAGATATGATCTGGACTTCAAGCAACAACCTAAGGATGGAAAAATCTCTGTATGCTGTACCCTGTTACCAACCCCATTAGCTATTCAGTCACTTAATCAACTGGCAGATTGTTTTTAAACCTTTGGTGTACCTGTTATTTGAAGAAGAATGTATAGCATTAGAAAGCTTGTCTAAGTCCATCCTAATCATGCAGTTGGTCCAATAAAAGATATCACCCACAAAAATCTTTGCCTCATATTCCCTGAGCCATCATGGTTACATCATTACAGCACTCCCCATATATGAAGGATATCCAAATTTACCACTTACAATGGAAAATCCACAACCTAGGTGGAATGTTTTTAATTTTTACTGTGCATGCTTCTCCCTCAAACCTGAAGAATGCACTGCATTCAAAAGCTTGTCTAAGTCTCTCCCAACCATACAGTTGGTCTGCTAAACCCCACAATACCCTTTGTCTCTCATACCAATCATTTAGTTATTGTGTACATTTATAGCTATATGTGTATTTTTGTAACTGTTCAGTAGAGATAAAAAATAATGACTTGGCTTATACCTCAGGCTTTCTGTATAAATGAAAATGCATTGTGAACTTCACAGAACATAACTTTTGGTGGAAATATTGATTTTGGGTTATTTGAAACATGCCCATACACAACACTGAGATGGTATACACATTCAAAGAAATTGGGCAGTCTACAAGTTTAACCAAATGTTTGAAACATGACAGTTTCCACCTTGTAACAAACTAAGACTCTGCTTCCATTTTTTCATCTCTCCCATATCAAAAAAATCCTAGGAAAAGGACAGGTCTTAGGGCCAGACCTGAAAGGTAAAATACCTCTGGAGATATAGCTCCTTCTATCAGCAACTTCTGGAAAGAAATTCATTATTTTCCTTAGTTCAATGTAGCCCTCAAGACACAACAAACACTTGCTGAAGTCAATTCTATTGGCTCCGCTGGGACTGAATCAGACCCTGCCATTTGTTCACACAGACCGTGCTGTGTCTTCTCTACCTTAAATTTTGACATGAACAAAAGCTCTGTAAATGAATGCTAGGATTCACCTTGGACAGGAAGGAAGAGCAGGAGGAGCCTGAAGAGGAATATGCACCCAAAGGTTCTTGCTTTAGGAAAAGGCATAATGGCTCTAACCAGGTTGAACTGGTCTCTTTCTAAGTAATTCACAGAAATAAACTACTGGAGCAAGAAAATGGAATGATGGAAAGACCCTTACTTCAGAGAAGAAATAAGAGAAACCAAGAATCCCCACAGTACACAAAAGAACTGAAAAGATATCATTCTCCAGGTGAAGGTTTAGAGAGTTCTTGAATGTCTCATGTATACTTTAATCACCTTGCAACTGTCAAGTTCTACACACTGCAGTGACCCTCTTCCTGTATAATTTGTTATAAAAGGCCACAATCATATTTTAGCTTGCTAACAATACCCTCCCCTTGTGCTCTTCCCTCTACAATTCACAGAGCTTAACTACTGTATGCAAGAAGAGAAAAAGCCATTAACCCAGACTTACAAAGACAGACACACAAATAATTTGTTTTTTCAAAGGGAACTCAAGAGATTAGTGTCATGTTTCATGTCCTGCTCAGCATTCAGTGCACAATCAGCCTGAACTGGCCTTTCGAAAATAATACTTTGAATCTACACAAAAGGGAAAAAATATTTTTGACTTTGAATGATGTTAGGAGGAAAAAAGCTTGAGGTCAAACTAAGCGCTAAGTGCTAATATCAGGCTGATACCCAGACTGATTCTCTTAACTGTCTACATGTACATATGCACAAAGTGGTCAAAATCAGACCAAATATTCTTCTAAGATGTGCTGCTGAGAATTGCAAACCCAACCAAGTCTTTCTTTAAACTGCACAAAACATGTCAGAATATGCCAAGCTGCCTACACAATGTTTCTCTGCATGGTTTCTAACGTAGTTATACCAGTGTAAAATTGGTTTCTAACATGGAGAATTAGCCCCTTGACCTTTAGACTTGCTTCTGTTAAACTGTGTCTACAGCGTGTTTACTGTCAAACTGTGAAATGGACCATCTCATTCATACCATCTTGCTCTTTAAGCTGCATGGAGGTGGCAGACAGACAAACAGCAGTATTGTAAGGCCCTAACACACTCTATAGGTCACACTTCAAAACCCACAAGCTATGAAGCCCCTTCCTGACATACCACAGCATTTCTTGAACACTGTAAATGGAGATTCAATGTTCTCCAATATCAACAGATTTCATAATTCCATTCTCCAGGAAGTCATGGGGTTGTGTTTGGTAACTTCACTGGTATTTGGAAAGTTCACAAATTCTATATAAAAATAACTGAATCAATAGTATCATGCCACGGTACAACTGGTATAACAAAGTAGACACTAAGACGCACAACTTTAGGGAAGGACAAGACACTGGTCTTCTTCTACATAAGGCCCAGTTTCTCTCTAATATGGCAAATCATGAGGGATATTTTTCAATGATTTCAAAAGGAGGTGGAAGTGCCCAACACCCCATTCAGAACCGAGGCCATTTTAGGTAAATAGTTGTCATACAAGTTTGCAATTTCTGTTTAGAAACTCCCTGTAAATAATGGTCATGCCAACTCTGTGAAAAATACTGCTGCAATAGGGAAGTCCTAGGCACTGTGCACTAGAAAACTAAACTTGTGTTTTTCCATGAACGCTGCTCAATGGCAGCCCATAGTTGTGCTGGCTCAGGACGAGATAAAGAATCAGATTGTTACTCATTCACAGTATGAGTCCTGGTTCCTCTTTTGGATGAGATGGAGTAATTTCCCCAACAACAGTTTTGATCAGGGGTGCTCAGCTCCCAGCCTGCAGTCATGTTATCTACCTCGTGGGTCTCCCCACAGATCCAGAAATTTGGCAGCAGGGTGGCAGTGTTAATTGCCACTCCCCAGGGGCCAAATTTCTGGACCTCTGAAAAGCTCTGTAGGCTAAGTAACATGACTCTGCAGAAGGACTCAGGCTGATGAATGGCCACATCTGGACATGTCAGATCAGCCTAGCCAGCAGCAAGATCAGGATAGCATGTAGCAGGATCCAGGTATGCTGGATTGGGCCAATGTGCAGGGTTGCTTCACAGCCAGATCTCACCTGCAGACTAATGCCATGTGCTGACCCCACACTAGACCTAGCCTGCAGACCAGGTCTGCTCCACTCATCCAGCTGCAGGGATAGATAGGTTGAGCACCACTAGTTTACATGGTTATAATGAGGACTAAGAACCAAGACTATGCCCAATCCCCAGGGTTATGCTGGTGGTGTGAAGAGAGATGGTCCAGTAAAAGGAGACTAGATTGGAATATGAAACACCCAACGCCAGTTCTTGCAACCTTTCTGTGAGCCTTACTATGTGACCAAAGGCCAGTGGCTCCCAAACAGGGTGCCACAACATGCTAGGGTACCTTGAGATTTTTTCCAAGGGTGTCACAGCATGTCACAAAAGATTAGTACTGTTAAGTGTGAAACCATGATTCACAAGATACACCCTGAGTTTTTAATACACCCTGGTGTTAAAAACATTCTGACCTGTTGTAGGTTTTCTGAGTTCTATGCAACAGAAGAATTGCTCAATTATTTTCCTGTAGTCAAAATTAGAGGGGAAAAAACAAAAAGCTAGCATTTTCCAAAGGTTGCCTCAGGTCTATCCCAGGGTGTCTCGAGTCTAAAAAGGTTGTAAACTATTACCATAAGCATACCAATCTCTCTATGCCTCAATGCCACACCTGTGAAATGAGGACCACAGTGCTTCCCCGACTAACAGAAATATTGCAAGTCCTAGAACAGGGGTAGGCAACGTTTTTTGGCCAGAGTGCCAAAAAACACCACATGCCTACCTTGGAAGGTGCCGGAATGCCGGTATGCCAGAAAAACAAAATGATAGCAGGGGGTACATGGCAGGAAGCCCTGCTTGTGCCCCTTGCCCCATACCCAAAGCCCCTGCCCCCGAGCCCTGCTGCCCCTTGCCCCCCAGCCTGGACTCTGTGGCTGTCAGCAGCCACCCCAGCTCTGGGTAGCTGCTGGGCCCCAGGCTGCTCCCAGAAGTCCTTGCAGTGTTCCAGCTGCCTGCTGGGAGCAGCCTGGGCTCCCAGCTAGCAGCAGCTACCCAGAGCCAGGGCCAGCTGCAGCTGGGAGGCTCCAAATGGCTGTGCCAGGCTCTGGAGCCTCAGCATCAGCTCTGTACCAGTGTGTGCACCTGCATGTTGGAGCAGGAGGTGGGGGGAGGGGCCCAAGGCAGCACAGCCCCAGTTTCTCTCCCGCTTCCAGCACAGAGCTGGTGACTGGGCTCCGCAGCCCGGCACAGCTGTTTGTAGCCCACCTGGGCTCTGGGCAGCTGCAGCAAGCAGTGGGCAGGCTGCAAACAGCTTCGCCAGGCTCCACAGCTCCAGCATCAGCTCCATGCTGGCGACGACTGCATGGGCACCTCAGGGCAGGTTGCACTTTCCTGCTGTCTGCCCTAAGGTGCGTGTGCAGTCACCACAAGTATGGAGCTGATGTCGGAGCTGTGGTACCTGGCACAGCTGCTTGCAGCCTGCCCTGATTGCTGCAGCTGCCCAGAGCCTGGGCTGGCTACAAACAGCTGTGCCAGGCTCCAGAGCCCAGTCACCAGCTCTGTGCCAGGAGCAGGGGAGAGCCCAGGGTTGTGCTGCCTCAGGCCCCCACCCCACCACCCACTCTGACACGCAGATACACGCACCAGTACAGAGCTGATGTCGGGGCTCCAAAACCTGGTGCAGCTGTTTGGAGCCTCCTGGCTGCAGCTGGCCCTGGCTCTGGGTATCTGCTGCCAGTTGGGAGCCCAAGCTGCAGCCCAGGCTCCATCGCTGGCAGCAGCTACCCAGAGCCAGGGCTGGCCATGGTGTGCCAAGCAAAATGGTCTCGCGTGCCATGCTCAGAACACAAGTCAGGGGCTGCCAATCCCTGTCCTAGAATATTAAAGACTGTGAGGCAATCGGATGGAATGATGGTGGGAGCCAAAAAAGAAATAAACCTGCTCCTTCACAGTTTTCCCCTTGCCCAGAGAACAGGAATAGGGGAAATAAAGACTGTGGAGGCAACTTCACAAGCCAGATATTAATAAAGGAAAAATACATTAGTTTCACCAATGTTCCTCTAACACTCCTTGAACATTAACCTCTGTGTGACTGAAATAAATAGCTAAAGAAACATAAGCTAAAGGGGTTAAGGCACTACTTATTAAAATAATCATTTACAATAATATTTTACTAATAAAGCTGGAAGGCTTTTAGTGGGGAAAAAACCCTGCTACATACTAATCAATTTTAGTATTTATAGCTGAAACAGATTACGAACCTCTTTATCAATATAATTTTATTTCTGTCAATAATATTGGTAAGACAAGGTGTAACAGGTAAATCAGTTTCATACAACATCACAGCAAATTACATTATATTGGGAATTAATATTTTATATTAACACGGCAGGTTTTGAGGAGACAATTACTGGAGTAAAAATGAAACTGAACTTAGAACAAATAATTATACTTTTTGTCTTGAAAGAAGCAAAATATTGAACTAAATACAAATGCAGAGTACCACTAAAACACACAACCAGTTTTATGGTGGAGCATGACAGTCAAATAACATACATGGTATATAACAGGAAGACAGCTAAAAAGGGCAAAAGACACTGGACAAAACACCTGCTGTTAGGAACAGTCATAGGATCTTTAACACCCATGAAGAGTGGAGGGAAAACTTGATGTTAGAGGTATTGAAAAAAATGAAACAGTAATCTACGTGGCATTCCATCCACACTTTAGAAAAATGAAACGATAAGTCAGGTCTGCTGAGTTCGAACCAAGGATAGGTATGCACCTACTTACAAACAGCACGGTCCAGTTGTTCTACTCCCAGCAAGTCATTTCACCTCCCTGACCTTACGTATTTCCCTCCCAGGCTTTGCTTCTTGTCTATTCTTGTACTCTCTGTGGGGCAGGGTCTGTGTTTCACTGAATGTATTACAGCACCTAACACAATGGGGGACAGGGCCCAATGTAAATAAAACTAACAATACATCAATCTACCAAATCAGCTATCATTAACTGGGAAAAATCTGTCAAGGTGCAGAGCAGAGGTCTCTTGGGAGGCATTTTGTGCAAGACAGGAACGAGGTTGGGGTACACTGCCCTGGCCTTCATTGCATCTTTTCATTCCCCTGACAAATTCCCTGCCTGTCACCACTCCACCCTCTCTCTGTTAGGCACTCCCTGCAATTTCTCTGTCACTGCTCCCCTTACGCAGGGCTCTGTGACCCTAACCTGCCATTTGATTAGGGCTCCGCAATCTCCCTCTATACAAGACTGTATACTCCTACCCCCTCTTCTCCCAACACAGGGACCCCCATTTTCTTCTTCATATCAGTAGCAATGTGAGATTACCTGAATCCTCCCCAATACTCAAATTCTCTCCTTGCAACACCAGCACCTTGTGTGTACATCTGGTTCCCCTCGCACCATAATCCCCACTCTTCCTTCTTCTGTGATATGGTTTATTCTTGCCTCAATTCCTCCCTTAGCTCCATTCCCACATTCTTCCCAAGTTGGAGTCTCTTTGTCTTTCCATTTCCCCGGGACTGGCTCTCCTATTCTCCCCTCCTTGTCAGGAATTGTGTACACATCTAAATTTCACCCTTCCCCCATCATTATTTGTCTCCCTTCTCTCTAGGAGAGAAGTTACTCAGTGTGTCAACATGTTAAACTCCACTGGGAGAATGGACAGAAATGAGGTGGGATAGACTGCTCTGCTAAAGGCAATAATAATGTGTGCCATCAAGCAGTTCTTTCCAGACAACTGCAAACATGTGTAAAACCATGGCTGTGCTAAACAGAAGAAAGGGAAACAATACAACTCTTATTTTCCCAGTTTTGGTTCCCCCCCCCAACACTGCTGCCAAGTATATTCCCTGAAATTCTGGAGCTGATGAGATGCTGCATTCAAAAGTTACCCGGTGTAGACATGGAGACAAGCAAACAGAGGAACACCATTTACTTGAGAGTAGGGCCTCTCAGGCTTGGCCAGTGAAAGAGTGGAATCTATGTAGGCATTGGTACTCATTTAAAGAAGTTACAGATTGACAGGTACTAAAATGAGAGGAAAATAATGCTTGTTGTGTTTTAGAGAGATAACTGTGCATTTTCCTTTTCATTACATTTTATTATAGTGATCACAACTTCCTAATGAATACCAGTTTCTGTCACAAAACTGTAGCACACAATCTCGTACAATTTAGTATGATTGACAACACTCCAGCCTCTCTGGGAAAAGAGAGATTTCAGGGGAGTGAATTATTTAAAAAACAAACAAACAAACCATACAATCAACACGGGGGATAACATGTCACCTCATTTTCTATGCAAATCAACTTTCTGATAAGTCATTTACTGGTGTGAAAAACGGTACAAGCAAAATAAAAGTAAAAAAGAGAAACCTGCTTTGTAACATGGCATGGATATTAATCGGCATGGTATATACTGGGAGGAATACTACCAACCAAAGGAACTGGTAAGACATGTATTACCATAAAACTGTTCCCAAGTAAAAGCTATTTGGTGGCTTCAGTCCTGTTCTCAGTGGACAAGTATCCATAACAGAATAAGCAGACCACCAGAATAAGCAGGACCACTCCTAGGTACCCTTGTTAGCAGTCTCAGTGATGAAGCCAAGGATTGATATGGAGTGTGAAGTACACCAGGGAGGATATAGAGGTGGCACAGGTCAGCATGAAGAAGCTCACAAACAGTGCAGGTGCCCATGTTGTACCTAGCTGAGGTAAATCATGAAGTGTGTCCAGAGTCAGCTCACATCCATCAACTAACCCCTACCTACCTATCCTTTAGGAACAGATTGTTATGTCTTTCTTGGACAGAAAAAAAACCTCATTCTATAAGTAGTCCCATGGATAGCAATGGACTAAAATGGTATGAGGTAACATTCAATATAAGGAATCATCATCTGGTTCCTATCGTATCTTAAAAGTAGTAAAATAACACTATTGAGGATCATGTTAATCCAGACAATCTTTCCATGTACATCTTATGAACCCTGGGATACTTGAGGCTCTTTGCATGCCTGCATCAGACTGAAAATACCACTTTAAAGATGGGAGGTTCTTTTTCTCTCTGGAACTTTTTGCCTCTATATTGAGGTAAAACCCACATAAGGTTTACAAGACAAAGGCTTGCACCTAAGTACAGTGATAACAATAAGGTTCATTAAACTTTGATGATCAACCATTCAAATAGAGCAACCTTGGACAAAGGGATGGCAATTTACCAGAGCAAACCAGATTTTCAGATTAACTGGTGGGACACTGACCATGACAGAGGAGGTCATATAGGGTCACCTTAAAAGGCGAATGGTCCTCTCTCTGCCATTATAAAGAAAAGGGAACACCGCAGGGGCTAAAAAGAGACTCCATGATTCAGGAAGCCATGTACAGTCCTGACTATCTTAATGAATTCTGATCCTGCCTCAGAGAAAGTTCAAGAGTTGTGAGGTAACTAAAGCAGGGAATGCAGTCAGGTGTTTTACTGATTTAAGATCCATTTCTTCTACTAACTAAAGAAAAATGTAATTCGCTTTACAACCTTTGCAAAGTCTGTGTCACAATTAAAGCAAACAACACATAACCTTGGAGAGAGAAAGCCATGCTCGCCAGGTTGGAGGTCCAGGAAATGGCATTTCTAACTAACAGTGATGCCCATGGAGAATTAGTATGGGTCCCAAGGGCTACGGGTAACTGAATTCCAAGACCCCATTTCTGTAAAAGGACAAAAAACAGAGACCCTGTGCACAAGAATGGTCCCAGGGAAGCCAAGAAAAGACCTAGTACTGAAGCCTATCCAGAACAAGAGAAGTTAAAGAGAAAATGGGCTGTAGGGGATAGGAACCAAAATGCAGCAATAGTTAAGCATCCAGTGACAAAGATACTTTAAAAAACTGTAGCCTCATAATATGTATTGGTAAAATACATTTGTATTTTGACAAACACATGATTCACTGTAAAATATCAAACCAGGTTGTTTAATGTTTAATCCCACTGCTTATATACATCTCTTCCTGTTTCTACTCATAATGAGACCAATTTTGTCTCTTTTGACACTGACAGGCAAACCTCCTCTGACTGTTATGGAAGTAAACTTGGACTCACAGGGCTAGATTTTCAAAAGTGCTGAGGCACTCACAGTTGGAATGAGGCTTTCAAGAGTGATCAGCTCTCTCATAGGTGTTTAAAAAGTGGGCATATTTTCCTAGGATTTCAAAACAAGAAATTCCCATTAAAAACAGGAGTTCCTAGATGTTTACCATTTATGGAAATTGTCCTGGTGCCTAAGTAGGAGCTGCTGGAACTTTAGAAATTTGGTATTTAATGACCGGATGAAGACAAACACACTTGGGTTCATTGTTCCAACAACTGCTCATTAACCTGTCAGTAACAGATAGACACACTGTTCAGTCATGTTGATAAAAAGATTTTTGCAAACATGAGACATTTCTCACATACAGATAAGCAAAATACAAAAAAAGATAAATAATCTAGCTAATAACACAGGGTTCTCTTTGTAGAAGGGGGTTTCCTGTGTAAAACAATCTACAGGGTTTTGGTATCATTTAGGAAACTTGCATCCAGATAATTGTTAATTTCCTTATTTTCACCAGGAGCACAACAAAGTGAGAGACAAAAACCTCCACAAAAAGTAAGTGGCAGCTGAGGAATGGCTTCGCCTCACAGGAGGGCCTGACCCAGTAGAACCCTGTGTAAGCACACAGAGGCATAATAGGACATTTCAACAGCATTGGTGGCAGCAACATGACCAGCCACCAACAGTGGCAGCGGCTATTTTGGTGTGCCCACCCCCAACCTTGCAAACGCTACTGCCCTGCTCACCACCCCTCTTCAATTATGCTACTGCAAGCAGGTAACTTCCAGCTAAAGCAGGAGCCTTCACTCCCCATGCCCTTGCTTTTGTGGTTCCAAGCAAGACCCTTAATATTGCTTCAGCGTAAGCTTGTTTAAATTCTACTTGTACAGAATGACCTCAGACCATGAGTTGCCGCATGGAGGGGGAACAAAGGCGAGACAGCCATGAGCCAGGCAGTAGGCCAGCAGGGCCAGTGCACTGGCCAGCAGAAGCCTAGGGCACTGGTTGTTTCTGCTATGGGCAGGGCCTAGAGCAGCCATAATGCATGGAGGTAGAATGGGCAATGAGAGAGCTGCCAGATGCCGCCCCTGTGCTGCACACAGCGCTCCCAGGCAGAGAAGTGGCTGGCCAGGGAACAATGAGCAGGGCTGGCTTCTGAAGAGGGCTATTGGCTGCTGGCAGCTGCAGCCGGAACCTGGAGCTCTCCCACGGTGGTAGCAGAGACCCATTGCAGGGCTGCAGGAAGTTTGGTGCTAAAAGCAGCAAATCTCCTCCCTAGTCTCTGCACGTGTAAACACCTGCCTAGGACTATTTAATCCAGAAGTTTACTCCCAGGTAAACTGAACCTGGATCAAATGCATGTGTAGACATGCCCAGTGAGTAGTTCCACAGGTTGCTTGAGGAGTAATTCACTATTCAGCCTGAGGCAAAGTATCAGAATCAAGCTTTCTGTTGGTATGCAACAATTCCTAAAGGTGGATTGTAATGTGAGTCAGTTTTTGGTTGTCCAGTTACCATACTTCAAAAGTGCTAGAATTAAAAGCTTGTAGAATTCAGGCCCTGCAACTTGTGCCCAACAATTAAGGAACCCCAAATTATTAGTCACTGCTGAAAATCTGAGGCACAGATTTTGTGATGCAAGACAATGCCCCAGAGGCATAGCCAGGCAACTCCACACCCAAGGCAGCCATGTGATGCTCAAGGCAGTGCTGACTGCTATGGTGCTGATCACAGCAGCACAATCAGTTGCCATTGTGGGCATGGCTATTTCTATACCCCCTCACAAAGGTGGCACCCAAAGCTGCTGCTCCAGTCATCCCCTGCCCCCCATCCCTCAGTTACACTACTGCAATTCCCACCTGTAACAGAACCAAAAATCACCAATTTATTTCAAGCAAGCCCCAAAACAGGCATCAGTTGGGAGAAATTTAACCTCAAATGATGGAAACGTACAATAAGTCCATGATTAAAATTAATGTATAGAGATCCAAACCCAGGTAGAAATCCAATTGCCCCACCCTAGCAGGTCAGTCTGTGGGGGAAGGAAGAGGCAGGGGCTAGATTGAGGCCCCCACATTGAAGGACAGTGTTGCAGAGGCAGGAGCAGGGCTAAGTTGAGTGGGGCGCTGGCCAGGTGGGACTTTCCTGCTGGGGAGACGTGCCCCCAAATCGTTTTTTCTGCCTACCTGCCCCCCCCCCCCGCTTTCCCTCCCCACAGACTTACCTGCTGGGCTGAGGAGTGGGGGTTGTGGCAGTGGCATATGGTAGATCTTGGGTTGCTTTTAAATGCCAAAGGTGATCCCCTATTTAAAAAGGTTGGATACCACTGCTGTACACTCAAAGGCAATACCTGTGTGCAAGGCAATTTGTGATGAGAACACATACGCTGCATAGGTCATTGAGAAGGGCATGACTAGAACTCCAGCACCTGTGGAGATGTGAGCTCCCACAGGTACAAAGGGGGAGTAGAACTTTCCTTCCCCTGAGCAGAGAGGATGAGAATTGCCCATCTCTCATTACTGGCCCTCTGGTTCCTCTGCCATGAACAGGACAAGACACAGTTTTCCCTTAATATTTATAAATATATTTATGAATTAAAAAAACACTTAACTGAAAAATCTATATGGATTTTTTTTTAAATCAATCTCTTCCAACAGCCATGAAATGCAGGTTAGATTACTTTCTATTGTGACTTGGACCTTTTATTTAATAAGCTAAGAAATGATTATTATAAATTAAAAGTAGGAATTAAGAGTCTGGACAAGCATAAATAAAAAATGATAGATGAACCAAACTACTTCAGTTTTGTAACAGATAGAGAGAGGGGATACATATACAGGGGAAGGGAAACCATAAAAATGATGACTTTAAATTATAAATCATAACCTAAACCTATGGCTGAAGCCAAGTAATAATTCCTCTCCCTTTTATGAAAGACAGTTACATTTTGGTTATTGAAGCCTGATTCTCCAATGTTGTGCCTGCTGTAGTCTTCAGAGCAAAGTAAAAGGCTACTTAGCTGGCACAGTTCATATCCATTTTGTATCAGCAGAAATACCTGAGTGTTATTCAGAGCAGTGAAAATGGATATCCATGAGAGTTATTTCTTCCCTGAGGCAATAGGAATAAAAGTGTCATTGGAACAGTATGCCCAGCTCATATGTAAGCCTTTTCAGAAGCCCTCACATAAGCAAGACTCCCACCAGCATGAATGAGATTAACAGGAAGAAAACAGCGGTAGACTGAGTTTAAAATAAAGGACTGAGTTTAAAATCAGCTAGCTGAACTGTTGGCAGGATTCTGCTGCAGTCTGGCAATTCTTCCTTGGTTGGAAAGAGAGACTTGAGAGAGACTTATGGTTGTAACAGAAACATGGGAATCCCTATATCAATGGGCATACAGAACCATGTGGAAAAAACCTGAAAAAAAAGACATTTTTCTGGAACTACACACTAGCTAATCCACTGCATCTCAGCCATAACAGTTTGTCCTTTGTAGAACTCCTTAACATTCAGTATATAGTGCTGATATAATACAAAAACAAAGGGTCCGTCATGTCAAAATCTAGTTGGCGACTGCTTGATCCTGACTTTTAGAAGCATAAATTCAGTGACCTGCAACGGTACTTTCCTTGCCAAAAATAACGGGTCAAAATGTATGTGAGCTTCATAAATTTATATGAGAACAGAAGAGAAAAAGAACAGAGGCCAGATCCTCAGCTGGTGTACATTGCCTTTGATTCTGAAGCAAGGTCTGATTCATTCCTACAGTAGCAGACTATAGCAAGGCACAACATTATGGAAAAATTATAGATAGTTGACATTTCAGCCACACCAACTGTCTTCAGAATGTCAACAACTACAATAACTAGCACTTCTTTCCTTTTTTCCCTTTCTTATTTTCAATTGCAACTAAGGTTAACTGACTATTTTTAAAGGAAAAGCACCCTCATTTTTGCTTAACTAACACATTTATAAGATCTTCAGAAGTGGAATTATGGGAACTGGACACTTTTGAATACTTGAGAGCCAGTGGCAAATCACTCTTGGAGTATGTATCTCTGTAATATATGCACCCAGAGGATCTCACTTAGTCTATAGCTAAGCCAAAAGCATATGCATCCCACATGAATGAGAGGTGGTTGCATAGATGCCTGTGGGCACCTGCTACACAAATCAGTACCATTCTGCATATCAGCTTTGAAACGTGTCACTTGTATGTTCCAAATCACACAAGTTAGAAGAAAGGGCAGAGGGAAGATGGAAAAAATGGTCATCTGGAAAAAACCCACCTCCCTACTAGAAAAGGTTGTATGGGACCTCTACCATGCCCCATAAGCCATTTCAGACAAACTAAGTGCAGTAAAATTTTATTGTGCATATGCAGGTCAGGCTTGCCCCTCATCTCATTTAAGGATGCAGAGCATGCTGACACAACTCTGAATTGCAAGGAACTGTCTCCAAAGCGACAAGTTTCCTAGCCAAAGAACAAGCAAAAGAGTTTTCCCATGTTTGTCCCATGTTGCTACTTAAGGCAATTACATCTTGCTGTTTCCCCAATGGTCCTTAAGGACAATATATTACCTTACTCTTTACAGGAATCTCCTTACATATTTGAAGACTATCACGTCTCACCTCAGACTTCTAGGCTAAACAAGCTTATTTCCTTCAGTCTTTCCTTACAGGTCATGTTTCCTAGACTTCTGATCATTTTTGTTGCTCTCCTCCAGACTCTCCAATTGGTCCATATCTTTCTTTAAGTATAGTGCCCAAAACAAGACACAGCTTCACAGTCAGGGCTTACCAGTGCTTGCTAGAGTAGAGGGTTTGGTTCCCATATCTTACATTGATACTCACATTCATATATACAAGTGTGGTGTTTGGTTCGTTCATGGCAACATGACACAATACTGATATGTGATCAGCTGTAATCCCTAGGAGCAGAATTCTGTTTCTAGTTGACAACCAATGTGCAGCCTGCAGCTATGAGTTACCTGCCCTCTGGATTATAAGTGCCTTCTCATTATAGGGACAGGGAGACATCTGCACATCTCCGGAGCATTTATGAGGGCACTCACACACCCAGCATAAGCAATGGAACCACTACTACACACAAGTCAAGTAACTCAGAGTTGGTTGCAAGCTGTACTTTGGTCATTCATTAGGTGAAACAATATCCTGTCCCAAGACCCACTTCTGCTGAACTGCTGCACAGGCAGTTTGTAAAACTGGTTCTCTTAAAGCTACTGTCTTCCTCTAGCCACAAGGCTTGCTATTCCAGGAGTATGGGAGAGGGGCCTGGGCAATATCTGCTCCTTAGCAGGGCTGTTAAGAGACCTCTGCTGTTAAGTCAAAAGACTTTGGTTCAAACCTTCATCAAGATTGGAAGCTAAACACTGGGGCTAGATTGGAGGATAGCACAAGTGTCTAACCACTCACCTTTTAGGGAAAAAACATGGGAAGGTCTCCCCCGCTTCCTTTTCCCACATTTACACTCAGGCATGTACATGTCTAACCAATGCAAAGCCTACTAAGCATGCATCCATAGTACAGAGGGAGGGCCTAAACCACTCAGGTACATACCCAGATGCCATTTAGGCACACAAAGGAAAATATAATTCAGCCCTAAACGCTCTGGGATTGTTTTGGCCAGGTCTCTGCACACTTATTAAAGCCAATTTTAACACACAATAACTCTCTATACATAAATGAAGAGTGTAAAGTTATGGAAGAAGAGATATTCTTTAGAGTGGCACACAGGTAAGGGACTGATGTAGGAGTAATGGATGAATTTAAGAACACGAAAAATTAAATTTCAGACTCTGAAACAGTCTTCTGAAGGAAGTACAGAAGGCCCATTGTTTAAGGAAACAAAGAGTGCAACAGGAAAGAAACTTGTATTGACAGAAGGATAGAAGCACTGGCCTAACAAATTTTTTTCCATGTGTTATTTCCATGATTAACTACAGCCAGCAAAGCACCGTGCTCAGAGGTAGAAAAGCATGTTCCTCAAAAACTGATAAATGCCAGTTGTAGACACAAGCAACTGCTGGTACTTTGCCCAGACAAATACTGCCTCTCCATTTGTTGAGAGCTGAGCCCCAGGTCAGGTTCCTGGTTCCTCATTAATTCATTGGATACTGAGTACTGAAACCTGATTTAGAACAACCAGGTTCCAAATATACAAAAGTGCAGCAGCACATGTCAGTAAATCAGTCAATACAATTTTCATTTAATTGATCATTTTTTATAGATTTCATAGATTTCATAGACATTAGGGCTGGAAGGGACCTCGGGAGATCATCGAGTCCAGCCCCCTGCCCAAAGGGCAGGAAGTCAGCT
>NW_017728931.1:23115973-23128618 GCF_001723895.1 Crocodylus porosus | reverse complement strand
GCAGGCCCTTTTAAACTACGCGCATGCGCAGTGGGCCTGCCGTCGGGAGACACTGGTTTCTCAGGTCAGGGGGGCCCTGCCTGGGATTTGGGGGGCCCTGCCCTACAGGAGGGGGACTGGTGAGTACCCCCTCCTTCTCTTCTCTCTCCCTGGGGGGCTGGGCCAAGTAGTTTCACATTCTGAAACACATCCATCTGCTGTACCTCTAGATCAGGGTTCAGTAACATATGGCCCACAGGCTGAACCTAGCCCGCACAGCAACAGGATCTGACTTGCAGACCTGGCATGTTTTGCCTGTGCCAGCACCCATACTGGGGCTGGGGAGCAAGGAGATGTGCCATAGCTGGGCAGCTGGAAGCCCATGCCACAACTGGGAGACAGGAGGGGAACTGGAATAGAGAAGGGCAGCAGCCCTACTTCCAGCTGCCTAGCCCCAGTGAACCTCCCTACCAGCTGGAAGCTACATCCATGCTGCATCTAGGGCTTCAGGGAGTGGGGAGAAGAGGTGACAGCAAGAGCAAAGCCCCAATCCCACTGCTATGCTGCCAAAACCTCCTGGCCCAAGTCAGACCAGAACTAGGTTGTTCTGACCCTTGGCTTGTGATCTAGATGGATGGACTCACAAAGAAAACCTCTAAATCAATCAGTGACATTTCATCCAGATTACTTTTGCCACCAAAAAATGAATTATGCAATTTAATGAACTTGCTACCTCTTTACTCACCTCCATCCTGAAATTTGCTTAGTCTTTCGAAGTATGATGACATAGGAACCTGAACAATATCTAGAATAGCTAGTAGGGTCCTAGTAAGTCTGAGCAGCTCACTGAAACTATAAAAGCCAAAATATATGAGGTTTCGAGCCAGATGTACCACCTAAGGAGAAAGAAAAAAATAATGAAGGAAACATCAATAATATAAGTGATCATTATATTTTGTACAATAACATCTTCTGTGGAACCTCCAGTCCAAAGGGTGGTCAATTCAAAGCGAGTTTTGCTTTCCATTCACTTTAGTGGTTTGGACCCAAGTCAGTTTCATCACATGTTATTCCAGGTAAAATAATATAATGTCTTACATAAACTAAAACAGAAAGGGGAGAAAACACCAGAAGATTTATCCAGAGTTGGAAAGAAAGAGTTTCACTTGAGGAAAGAAACATGATTGAAGATCCATGAAGCAGAAAGATTGAAGAAGGGTTTTTCAAAGAGTAGGCACTCTTAGAGATGATGGATCTTGAAGCAACAATGATGAAATTATAGTAAGTATGGAGAAAGGCAATGCTGGATGAGCAGGAGCAGTAGAGAGGGACAAATCTTGAGCTCAGTTGGAGCTGGACCTTTAAAATAACCTTTGAGAGGTGTTTTTTGAATACTAAGAAAATACCAGATTAGACATGTATAATATATCCTTTATAGGGATCTCAGCTCACCTTAAGTCAGAGAGAATGAGAGAGAATACATCCATACACACATACAAATCACCTCCCCTGCCCCAGAAAGGCAGGCACCTCTGGTAGGAGAAACACTGCAACTATTTAACAGCACACTGCAACAGTAGATTATATCATAACAACAGTGAAAATAAGAACAGTGAAACTAATGAGGTTGGCATAAAGATGCATTTGATACCCAAATAAAAATATTTGATACCCCAAACTTATACTTAAATAAGAAGCATTTATATTAGAAGACACAGAGTTAATAACTAGTGCTTTGGTGTACTAAATTAGGACAAAAATAACTGTAGGTACCTCAAATGTAAGTTTGTTTTTCTCTTTGTCCCCAAAAGGAAATGGCTGATTTACAACTTCTTTCAAGTACTCTTCTACAAATTCCATAGTCAGAGCAAATTTCCTTTTCATTTCATTTCTTGAATAATCTGTGAAAGAATCATACCTATAAGGCAAAATATTGAGAAGAGCAAAGTTACTCTTCCACTTACATGGTAAATTGCCACTTAAACTGAGAAATCACTCTGATGCTGTAAAACTATTTCAAGTTCTTTGTAGAGAAAAGGGTTAGATGGCAGTTAAATGAGCACAGGTTTGTAGGAATAGCAGGAAAAGGATGCAATCCCTGCTCTTCCCCCATTCCCCCCCCCAAATACTCCTCTCCATTTTTTCCACAGATATGAAAGGACTCTACTACATTAGTGGTAGCAGAAGAAATGAAAGAAATTAGCTTCTGATCAACTCCTTTCTTTGTACCATAAAGCCAAATTGTTCTGGCAAGTAAACAATCCAGCTGAAAGGATGCAGCAGTTTCTGTTGCCTTGGTGTCCATATGGCTCCCTCTCCACTAGAAATAAGCAAATGAATCAAAGTGATCCAGCTGACATAGTATATATGGACTTTGATGAATGTATAATATAGTATATCTGACATAGTATATCTGGACTCTTAATGAATGTAGGTAGTCATAGGATTACAGGAAAGGTCTACCTGTGGATTAGAAATTGGCTTAAGGACAGAAAACAAAGAGTGAGTGTAAGTGGTCAGTTTTCAGGATGAATAGAAGTAAATAACAGGGTCTCCCAGGGATCTGTGTTGGGACTGGTTATTTAACATGTTCATAATTGGTCTGGAAAAACGAGGTGACTAGTGAGGTTGCCAAATTTGCTAATGCCACAACATTATTCTAAATGATGAAAACCAAGGTGGACCATGAGGAACTACAGAAGGATCTTGCACTATTGTTGAACAGGCAACTAAATGGCAGACAAAAATTCAACGTAGGTAAGTGCACCCGGGCAAAAATAACCTGAACTATACCTACACTATGATGGGTTATACATTACCTGTTACCATACTGGAAAGAGACCTGGAAGGCATTGTGGACAGTTCGCTAAAAATATCAGTTCAGCGCTCAGCAGCCATCAAAAATGCAAACAAGTTGTTAATAATTATTAAGAAGGGAATTGTAAACAAAACTAACAGTATCATCATGCCCCTTTATAAATTCATGGTGATACTGTGACACATTGAATATTGTGTCCAGGTCTGGTCCCCACATCTTGAAAAGATACAGAAGAACTAGAGAAGGTACACAAAGGCAACAAGGATGATTACTGTTTATGGAGAGGAGAGTGTAAAGAGGCCAGGCCTATTCAGTTTAGAAAAGAGGCACCTGAGGGGAGACATGATAAGTGTTTACAGAATACTAAATGGTGAAGAAAAAGTAAATAGGGATCTTTTATTTACTTTTCACAATACAAAAACTAAGTGTCATAAAATGAAGCTAACAGGTAGCAAGTTTAAAACTAACAAAAGAAAGTTCTTTTTCATCCAGTATATAATTACAGTTTGACAAGGTTCTTTGTGTGAATCTGATACCTTTTATTAGACCAACTTAAATAGCTGGAAAACAATTATTAAGCAAGCTTTTGGGTTCAAAAACCCTTAAAAAATTAAAGTTTGGAATTCACTGCTACAAGACATTGTAGAAGCTGGCAACTTAACCAGATTCAAAAAGAGATTGGATAAATCAGACAAAGTCTTTGAGGAAAAGTGCATCCATAGCTATTAAACATGGGAATTAGGGGTACACAGCCTCTGAATTAAAACTTCCTAAACCTCAAATGCTGGAGGCTGCAAGTAGGAAAGGAACAGGGGAAAAATCCTGGTCATACCCAGTTCACTCTCCCTTTCAGCATCCACTCTTTCCAATGTGCTACATAGCACACTGGGCAAGATGGATTAATGGTATGACCCAGTAAATTACAGTTGTTATGTTATTACGTTTTAGAAATATTGTGCCTCTCAGGCCCTGATGCATCAAATCAATTACAGTTTCATAGTTGGCAGGGTTGGAAGGGACCCGAGCGGTTCACCAAGTCCAACCCCCTGCCATGGGCAGGAAAGAATGCTGGGGTCAAACGAGACTCTGGCTAGGTGATAATCTAGCCTCCTTCTGAAGACCCCCCAGGGTAGGAGTGAGCATCACTTCCCTTGGACGTTGGTTCCAGATCCTAGCCCCCCCGACTGAAGTGGTGCCTCCTGATACCTAGTCTGAATCTACTCTCTGTCAAATTATGGCCATTATTCCTTGTTACTCCCAATAGTGCTCAGGGGAACAGGGACTCTCCCACTGCCTGCTGGTCTCCCGTGGCCAGTTTATAGATGGCCACCATATCCCTTCTCAGCCTTCTCTTGTGGAGGCTGAACAGGTTCAAGTCTCGTAGTCTCTCGTAGGGCCTGCCCTGCTGCCCCCTGATCATGCAAGTGGCCCTCCTCCGGACCCTCTCCATGTTGTCCACATCCCTCTTGAAGTGCGGCGCCCAGACCCAGACTCAGTACTCCAACTGCGGCCTGACCAATGTCATATAGAGGGGGAGGATCACCTCCTTGGACCTGCTCGTGATGCATCTGTGGATGCATGACAAGGTGCAGTTAGCCTTCCTGACTGCGTCCCCACATTGGTGACCCATGTTCATCTTGGAGTCTATCATGAATCCAAGATCCTTTTCTGCCTCTGTGCTGATGACAAGGGAGTTCCCCAGCCTGTAGGTTGGTTCTTCCTCCCCAGGTGCGGTACCCTGCACTTGTCAGTATTGAATCCCATCTTATTCCCATCTGCCCACCCCTGTAACCTGTCCAGATCTAATTGCAACCTGTCCCTCCCTTCTAGCATGCCCACTTCTCCCCACATCTTAGTGTCATCTGTAAATTTGAACAAGGTGCTTTTCACCCCCTTGTCCAAGTTGCTGATGAAGATGTTGAACAGTTACGGGCCCAAGAACTGAGCCCTAGGGGACTACGTCCACCACAACACCTGCATCCAAAGATTTTGTGACCTGGTCATAGATAGCCACCAGGTTGGTCTGACAGGACCTGCCTCTAATGAGAGGTTGCCCCTAAGCATACGCTCCTGCTTGCCCCTCGCAGATGTGCACCTAGAAAATTTTCTCAAAAAGCTTCTCTAGGACCAAGGTAAGACTAACAGGCCTATAATTTCCAGGGTACTTCTTCCTCCCTTTTTTGAAAATGGGGACTACATTGGCCCTTTTCCAGCCCTCTGGCACCTCGCCAGGGCACCACAAGTGCTTGTAAAGCTGTTCCAGGGGTCCTGCAATGACCTCTGCTAATTCCCTCAGCAGTCTAGGGTAGAGGTCATCAGGACCTGCTGATTTGAACATGTCCAGTCCCACCAGAAGTTCCCTGATTAGGTCATCTCTGACCGTGGGCCTGGCTGTGCCTCCCCTGGGACCACCGGGGATCCCAGTGGGGGGGATGACCTGGTCACTGCTCAGAAAAATGGGGGCAAAGAAATTATTAAATAGGTTAGCTTTGTCAACAATTAAGTAGTGGACAGTTCCCATAAAATCAAAGGGACTCCACCCATACTTAAAACTAGCACACGTTAAGTACTTTACTGAATTGAAGCTAATGCCTCAGTGAATGGCTTTTGGTGCAATGTGTTCCCACAGCACCTGACATTCAGTTAGATGACTTTAAAACCACAACCAAGGTCTGAGTGTAAAACTAGGATTCAGCTTAGCAAGGGTACAATATTAATCACAATTTCCAGCTTAGCAGTTGTGAGTAAAGGCCATTCTGTTTTTCCCAGTTTCCCCTATAATGATGCACTTAAAAATGTTCTTATTAAAAATGAAATGCTTTTAAGTCTCCAGAATGAACAGAACCTAGTGGTTTGTCTTCAACAACAAACCATATTCTCACATGCACACTGTAAGAAGTGGGTGTCCCAGGGCCAGTCTAAACGTAGGCCCACCCACTTGTTTCTAAGCATTATGCCTGCCTACCTTGCATGCCATGCCTTGATGATAATGTTTGATAGATCTTAACAAGGCAGGAGGCTGCCCATTTACTTGCCCTGATGCCAAAAGCATTACACACAGCTCCGCCCTTCCCTTACTGTGTCCCATGCCTCACAGATGACATCCATGGTCTCATACCTGGCCTTGGTCTGTGTGGCGTAGCATCTGGCCTGCTTCTCTGGCCTAAACCCCGGCCACTGAATCACTTCGGCTCCCAACCCTTTACTGCTCCTCAGGCTCCCAGCCCAGTTCTACTCAGGTCTCCCAGCCCCCTATCAATTCAGGACTCCAAGCCCTGCCAGTATCTCTGGGCTCCAAGCCTCATTCCCTTTCAGGGCTCCAAGCCCCATACGCCCCACACTGGGTTTCTCAGTATCCCTAAACATCCCCTGCCCTATACTGGACCTCAACAATCCCTAATCCATTCACCCCAGGAGCTTCTTGTATAGCTCCCCAAAGGCTCAGGGCCTCAACCCCCTGGATCCTCACTCCTGGTGCAGCCTCAGAGTTTGTGGTGAGTCTGGGCGCTACCCCAGGTCCCTTCCTGACCTGGGGTCCTACCTCAGAGATCACCATGAGTCTAGGCTCTTGCTTTGTTGTTTGGGGTGTGCTCCCCTAGCCTTTCCCCTCCACAGGGTCACCCACAAGGCAGTGGGGGCTGAGGCTTTCTGACACTCTATACTCACCCTTCATTTAGGAGGCACCAGGTGTGACATTTCCTGGATACTGCCCTGCCACAAGCAGCCCCATCACACCATCCAACCCCAGCAGGGTGTAGTTTTAGGTCATGCCCCAGGACCAAGAGCCTCCAGCCATCCCCATAACTCCTGCCCTTACCTCCAAGGTGTCACAAGCAACAGCCCTAGCTGGGTTGTTGTTTTCCCAGCTGCTAGCAGCAGTCCCTGTTCCCAATCAGGCAGATGTGCCTAACTGGGATTGCAGCCAGCTGAAGGCTGCCTTGCTGCTGTTCAGGCCCCTGCAAATAACAGGGCATTCCTATGCTCTGTTACATGCACCACATTAAAATAAACAGCCTCTAACAGTTTTGCTCAACACAAATTTGATCCGTTTAAAATACGTCGGTGATTTTTTTTTTTAACTTACTCATGTATTGTGATCTTGGTAGGAATTTCAGTCCATAATCTGGCATATTTGACAGGAACTACAGTTTCCTGTGGATCTCTGTCTACATGCATGTGTAGCATAAGACGACAAAAAGAAGCCCGTAGGTCATATGGAAGGCTTTCATCAGACACGCATCGCAGGATCAAATCTACTGACAACTGAGTAGAAATCTGGTTTATGGCTAGGTATTGGCGGTCAAGGCACATTCTTGCGAAGAGGTTTAACTGGTACCTGAAATAAAAAAAATAAAGGTGCAAGTTCAACAGTACATTTGATTTCTCTGGTACCTTGCTCTGTGGCATTCAAAGAATCTAATCTTGTGAGCCTGATCTCTGCCCACCCAATGCAACATACTAGAAATCACACAGTGGCTTCGCTAATGAAGAGGCTACCTTGCCATCACAAACATTAGTATTAGGCTCCTATCCCCAACAATTTTTATACTCGACTCCCACTGGAGTTCAAAGGAACTCAACACAGAATGATGGCAGGATGAAGCCTTTGAGCTATTTGTCTTCAATCCATTAAAGGTTTTGTTTCATGACCGTGGCTTTGAGTGTCTGGTATCTGCAAGTCTTCATAGTGCTCAGTTCTAATTGCTTCTGGGCATCTGCTCCCAGTACACCTTGTCTACAAGAATACAAAGTGGCTGTCACTGCACTAGCTATTGTGTAAACTAAAACATATAACCTGCATGGAAAAGCGAGGAGATGAAACCACAGAATTTCTACACATGGAGATCTGTCAAAAGGGTGGAAGCTTCAGTGCCTATTTGGAAAACATGGTGTAGATTGTGATCCTTCATACAAAATGTAATTGAAACATAAACTTAGACCCCATTTCCGACCAAACCAAAGGCCCCACACCTTACTCCCATTTAAGAGAGTGGCAGATGGCTTTAATAAGAAACGCATCGGATTCTCCATCTAGCATAGTATCATCTTCCTTCTAAAAATGGAATACCTGTAATAAGTAAGAACTTCCAAATCAGCTTTTGTGCCTTCCTTAGCCTCCTGAGCAAGATGTCTGATAGCTTTGCCATGAGGTTCTTTATTGCTGTCAATCCAATACAACCAAACTTCTTCCTCGTCAATATCATCGGGGATGACTGAACATTCCAAGGGATTGTCTATCTGCGCTGAAACCAGCCTTCAAATAAATAATGCATACTGTAGCTGCCAATACATGTAGCAATAGAGGCAATGCAGTAATAAAAAGTGTCTTGGTGGTAGATGCTTACTTGGTTTGAATGAGAATGTCAGCATTTCCCGGACTCAGCATAAACTTGCAGATGAGCTCCTGAGTTACTGGTATTGCGGTTGTGTTAGAAACGCATAGGTCTGATAGATAATCCAAGAACCTAGATAGGGGGAAATGGCAAATACAACAAAATGCAGGACAAACCATTACACAGATCACAACAGAAATAAATTTCTCCATCTGAAGCTTTCCCTAAAAATATGAAACTCTCCACCACTGCTAGGACTTGGGTCCATTAGTATGAAGCCACTGGCTGCCTCAAACTTTCTACCCAGTATAGAAAGACAAAATCAACACTGTGTTAGCATGGGTCACACTTCCTCTCCAAAAAGCTCTGTGAATTGTGGAATGTAAGTTCACAAATATAAGAAAACATCTTATATTGAGGAGTCAGTTCATTCACCACTTAAACAGCGAGTTGTATGGTAGCAGGTAACTCAGTTCTCTGGTAGCAAGTAATTAACGATGCTCAGGAATGGCATACAATATTTTTACTAAAGAAACTGCCAAATATGATTGTAAATGCTACAGAAATCGAAATAGGCAAAAGAGAATTACTTGGGCTTTGGGAAAAGTTGCCTAGCAAGAGCTGATGTTGAAGTAGGTTTCCTTTTTCGTAACTCATTTGTGTTTTAGGGTCTACTATTGCAATTCTTACTCACGGAAGTAAGAAGTGCCACAGAAGCCTATGAGTAAATCCTATATACCCAACCCCTTAACTAGGTGATTCCAAAGTGTATTCTTTGATTGCAAAGTGCATCCTTCCAATGTGAATTATTCTGGCACCCTGGCTTAAAGATCGGTGCCATTTTTGCATAAAACCAATACATTTACTCATTCATGCAACAAGATAAAGATCTCTGCTCTTACAAAAAAGTTCCATGATATAATGAATTTAAAAAGTAAACAAGCCCCTTAATACTTCCCTAGCCCCTTTCCCTTTCAATTCCAGGATGGGAATCTGGTGAGTAGCAATGTGGTCTCCTTCCCCAAAACTGGCCAACCCCAACACAGCTTGGTTTGGGAGATATGATAAGATCACAGCTTAAGGTGACATGACTGCACACTTGAGCAGAATAACAAAATCGGTAGAGAGAGAGCCTCCAGGTATATTATAAATCCCTTCCATAAAAATGATATCCACAGTTACCAAAGGTATAAATTGGCTCTCACCATATTAAATTTCTTATATTTACCAAAAATATTGAGATTTCTTTTCATTAAGCACTCCATTCATCCATTTTATCTTCCGACTAGAATTAGTCAGAAATTTTCCAGCAAAATTTCATTTGAAACTACTTATCAGTTGAGCCTTATTTTGTTGGACACATCCTCAGTTTGACAGGCTTCTGCCAAATCCCGAACAGTGTACCAAAACTTGAGTAGATTCTTGGCCCAGGTCTGGGTACCTTGAAAGTTCAGCATCCCTGGGGCAGTCTGATGGTGAGCTGAGGACCTTGGAAGTACTGGACACCAAGGGACCCTGGCATCCCCTGCAACTGCTTAGTAAACTTATGGCATTCTTGCCAATGTCACTGCTTCCCCAAGTAGTAAAACTAAGATTAATAATAGTTTCACTGAGCAGCTATAGAGTCCAGAGAACTTCCAGCTTGTAGGAAATTTAAAAACTTTTTTTTTATTTCAGTCAGATTCTAACAAAAAGAAGTTTTTAAATAAATGAAATTTTCTTATGAACTGGAAACACTGTTTTCCAACCAGTCACATTTTGGCAAGTGGAAATAGTCAAATTCCAGACTTGCAGGTATCTCTGCTCTCTCTTCCGTGTGACTTTATAAACAAAACATCTTTTTGTCTGCCAGGTCCAAGCAAATAATTAACCACGAGTAAAAGACAACAAGATAAACAAAAGGCAGATAACATCTCCGACAGAAATAAAAGGCTACCAATACACAAGAAGAAAGTTCTGCAGACTACTTCAAACCTTGGCTCTCGGTTCCTCCTGAGTAAACTAACAAATGTCTCTATTTCCTTTGCCGTGATGTGTTTCTCTAATAGCTTTCTGTTGTTGTGTAACAACGCTGTGATGGTGTCTTCTGCCAGAATATCATAGCCAATCTGGGACTGCATGACACAGAAGTTCTTAGCAATATATTCCTGAAAAACAAAAAGCCCCAGGATGATCTGTTAAACAGTGTGAAAGAAACAATGCTTGTTTTAGGATCAGGGATATCTTTGTTAATTAACAATCAAACTAACTCTCAAAACCTTTCCAGTGGCATGCACTAAAGGGAATCTAGACTGTAGGGATGATGGTAATCCAAGAAAAAAAAACATAGTTGTCCAGGGACTGTCAACACTTCTACCGAAAATAATGGAAGACTTGAAACATATTTTGAAGGAACAGTCTTCATATTTTTAGGAACTGAAATATTTTGCACAGCTTTAGAAAGCAACTAAAAAAGTCCCAGATACTGATAGTCTTTTCAACCCCTTCTCTTTTGTCCATCCACCCCTACAGAGGCAGCAATTTATTTCCTTCTGTGGCTTGTAAAAGCATCCACTGTAGTGGTCTGAACTCTCTATTGCTTGCAAACAGCCTCCTATGGTAGCAGGCTGGGCAGGATAATGGAACAAACCCTGTTTCAAAGACTACTACCACTCCTTGCTCCACAGAATTGCCAGCAAGAGGAATTCAAATGTTAACAGAACCTTCCTTCTCTCTAACATGGAGTACAAGGGCCCCATTTTAATAATGCAGCAGAAGGCCAGGAAGCAGGGGTCCCAGTCTCACATGCAGCTAATGGAGTGATAAGCAGGTAGCATCCCAGAAAAGTTAAACCTGTAGCACTCAAACCTGATTGCTGATCTCTTGTCAAAGTTCCTCAGCCACAACTTCACTTCTGCTTAGTATAAGAATTCCTTGTTTTGTAACATGATTTGCTATACATACAGAGCCAACCCATCCTCTCTCATTAGAGCACCTAAGACTCCAAACATGCTCTGTGTGCAGGATCAGACCCAGAGTACAGTTATGCAGTAATCTGAGTAGAAAAAAAATAAGATCACTGACCTGATTTTTCCTATAGTCCTGCTGGGAATGTCTGAGTACCCTGTAACATAGCCTTAACACATATTTGTATGGCGCATATCTCTGGTCACCAAGATCTTCAAGTCTCAGCATTGATCCTTCTCCTCCTTTGTCCTTAAAAGGAGCTTTGAGAATCCCAAATATCTGTTCAGAACCAAGAAGGGTGAGAACAAAGATGTCTTTAATTAGCCATGCTGGAGGCTATGTACACAGAAAGCCACAGGTGTAATTTAAATCCAATAAGAAAGAGGGTGCCACTCTTGTTAACGACCTAAAATGGAATATGTTGGGTGGCACTGTCAACCTCAGACATTAAATAACTTGCCATGTTCTCCCCAGCCTGCTGACTGATATCCCCAAGCAAACAATGATCACTGACATCATCATAAATGCCTTCACTGGTACAAATTAAGAGACAAAAAGGAAGACATTTTTGGCTCTTATTCCTCATCTTTATCCTTTTTACCATGTTTATTCAAGCACCTTTACAAAGAATATAACGTCTGGTTGATATAAATTGTGGCATGCACTCAAGTCAGGGACTAAATTGCAAATCTGTTTCAACTTCACCACCTTTGGTCAAGAATTTGTTCTCAGACAGAGCCGTGGGATTCAGTGGAGTTGTATGGATATCACTGAAAATAGAATTTGCCATTTATACATAACATTTTAATTGCCCCTCCTTTATTCAGAGAACAAATAGATGAGCCCAGTAATTTCAACCCCATAAGCATGATGTAGCCTACTTAATTACACAAGCAGCTCACTCGTATGCATAAATCTAAAAATACTGCTAATACCCCTAACGCACCTGGGCTAAGATATTCTGTTCCCTCATTAACTTCTGCCTTTCTCGGTTTGGCTTGGTGACAACCACATCCAAAACTTCCTGCCCATTATTAGGTATATCAGCAACAAAGAAAATGAGATCTTCCAGCAGCTTGGTTACAAACCTAGAAAGAGAAACAAAATCATAACTCTACCCTTCCATTCTTTGCTGGATTCAATAAAAGAGCAAATCACATTTTAAAATAGGCTTTATTTTGCACAACAGAACTTCAGTCATTGTAAAGCCAAGTTTGACATGCACTTAAGGATTCAAAGCCTTGAATAGCAGAGGCTTAAATCCATCACAGAGATGTTTACCAAGGCATTAAACAGCAACAGCAGCAAACAGGGCAGCAAGTTGAGTTGACAAACAGTATTCAGAAATATGAAATGTACACAGGACAAAAACACCAGCTGGCTTCAAGGTCCAGTGACAGTAGTAAGATGCTCTCACACTCAGTCTACCTAGGGTTCTCCAGGCAAAAGCTAAACACAAGTCCAATTTAAATTTGATGCACTCAGTGGAGAGAGATGGGAGCATCCTGCTCCAATACGATGCTGCTCCAATACTATCCTGCGATGCTGCGGCTAGTAAAGCGACCAAAA
>NW_017728931.1:23107240-23115587 GCF_001723895.1 Crocodylus porosus | reverse complement strand
TTCAAGAGCAAATTGGATGCTTATCTTGCTGGGATCCTATGACCCCAGCTGACTTCCTGCCCTTTGGGCGGGGGGCTGGACTCGATGATCTCCCGAGGTCCCTTCCAGCCCTAATGTCTATGAAAACTATGAAATACCAGCCCCTGACAGCATTGATCAAAAGAAGCATTGAAAATGGATTTGAAAAAAAGGCAGTCTGTCTTGCTGTCCTTACTAGGCTGAATGAGCTTTAGTGAGAACTAGGATGTGCTCTAATAAAGAATGTCTCTGCTGCTACCAAAGGATGGCTCTCATTCCTGGGAGAAGCAAGCAAATAACATCATGACATTGCACCTGCAACTCTGAAATCAAAATGGTCACTGTACTCACTTTAAGGAACATCTTTGAGAAGAACCAGCAGTTTTCCTGCAGAACCTCTACAAAGCCACAAGCTCTTACCCTAGAACTAATAAATAAGCCAGGGAAAACAAAGGGTGGGGGAAAGCTGTCAGCACACAGAAGGCCAGATTTTGTTCAGTGGCTGCATCAACATGAGCAGCAGACTGCGCAGTTTTTACTGAGCAGCCATTTAGTCATTTACTTATGCAAGTACTAAATGATTGCACAGTAACTAGCGTTATTGTTCAGTACCATCCCCGCATGATTTTTCGTGATGCTACAGCACAGTAACAACGAGCTCATTACCACTGTGCAATACTGTCGCATCCAGCAATGCTACTGTATGGTAGCAACCAGCTACTGCGCAGTAACGCCTCATGTAGTTGTACCCAGTAAAGCCTATTTAACTTCACTGACCTCAAGAGGGGTCATGAATTTGGCCAGGATCCAGTCTGGGCTACAAATTAGTCTGCTACTAGAGTCACATTTGGATCTTTGGTGGAGAGTTTCAAAGCCAGCTAAGGAATTCTGGCACACAACTGTCATTAATAAAAATAGCAACAGTGTGGCTAACCTACTGATCAACACAAAATCATAGCCCATGTGTAGCTATGATTGAGTAGAGCAAGACTCACAACATAAGGATGCTTTCCAAACAGATGGTGTGGGACTGAGCAACAAGACAAAACTTGTGGGATCACTATGCATCTAAGCCAGAACATGGTGGAGTAAGTGGAAACGAAAAACACTATTAAGCTGAATACGAGCCAACAGTGTGTTCTTGTTACAGAAAAAGGGTTAATAGCATAGTGGGCTGTATTAATATAAGTGACACTTGCAAGTCAAGGGAAGCAAGTCCTCCATTCTATTCAGCACTGATGAGGCCTCATTCGGAATCCTGTGTCCAGTTTTGGACCCCATGCTTCAACAAATTAGGAAGAGTCCAACAGAGAGCATGAAAAAATCATTAGGGGGTTGGCAAACATGACTTATAAGGAAAACCAGAAAAACTGTGTTTATTTAGTCTGGAGAAGAAAAGAATGAATGGAGATGGAGAAGGGGGTTCATAACAGTCTTCAAGTACTTGTAGGGAAGTTATAAAGAAGATGGAGATAGACTATTCTTTATGGCCACAGGGAACAACATGATGAGCAACAGTCTTAAATTGCACCAAGGAAAATTTGGGTTGAATACTAGGAAGAACTTTCTTACTAGGAGAGTGGTTAAGCATTGGAACTGGTTACCCAGGGAGGCTGTGAAATCTCCATCCTTGGAAGTTTAAGAGTAGCTTAGACAAACACTTTGACAGCATGGTTTAGTTGGATATAATTCTGCCCTCCATCAGGGGGCTGCAGTAGATGACCTTCTGAGGTCCCCCTTTCAGCCCTACTTATCTGTGATAATATGATTCTATTCATTTTAAAAAAGCAGGGATACAGAAGTAATGATTAGGTACTGAAACTGCTTTGAAATATTTTCAACATTGTATCACACCAATAGCCTCATTGCTTGATGATGCTGAATCATGACAACACAGCAAAGCTAATAGGAGGACACTTCATTTGGACCATTAGAGCAGTGCACATCAGGATAAATCTTCAATCTACCACCAAACAATCTGTTCCAATCATTACTGACAAAAAAGCTCTTGATTTGATAATCTACAAACATTCGATTTTATTGCCAAAAATAATTAACATTTTCAGCAAAAAGTTGTGCATGATCCACAGTAGAATGAAAGTTACAAATTAATAGTATCCGAGATGCTGTCTAATATTCAATTTTACCACAGACAGCTGAAAATAAATAGTAAAGTACATCACCAGCAGTGTGATACATTTGGCTACAACATACAACAAAATCCCTTAATTCATGGGCAGATGTGAAGGGCAGACACTCTAGAACAGCTGCAGTTGAAGCGTGGATGAGTGGGAAGGGCAGATACTTTAACTACAGTAGTATTATGAAGAAGTGACTAGGGAATTAGGGAAGATAAAAGGAGGGCTGAGAAAAAGAGAGGAGTAGATGTTGGGCCAGCTTCCCAGTTATGCTAAGGCCCCTTTATATTGCTTTAGAAAGGTGAAGGGACCTGAATTACCACTACTCTAAGGTTCCTTTACACTGGCTGTGGCTTCAATGGGCTTACTGCAAATAAAGAATCAGGCCCAGAGGATTCAATTATTATACAATTTAAGCAGTTTAGGGTAGAAACTCAAATTATAAATTTACATTTGCCTATTCTTCCTCCTTATCTATGTTCAGTGCTTAAAAGGTCCCTGTGAGACCAAGAAGCACTATCATGAGGTGGTTCAAGCACCTGCTTTGAACACCTTCAAGAGACACTGAGATGTCTATCTTGCTGGGATCCTCTGACCCCTGCTGACTTCTTGCCCTTGGGCAGGGGGCTGGACTTGTTGACCTTATGAGGTCCCTTCCAGCTCTAATATCTATGAATCTATGCCAATTTTCAAAATGGGGAATCAAGGTATGCTATGTTTTCACTATAAACGTACTGTGCCTGGCAGTGATACCCTCCTCAAGCTGTGCGCTCCACACTGGCAGCCTTCTCAACTGGAAGCTGTATCCAGGCAGCACTTAAGGCAGGCTTACTTAGCATCATTAACACTCGGGGCAATGCTGACTTCTGGAACTACATGGTCACAGCTGCCCTGCTTCTGGTTTAGGAGGAAGCCCTCACTAAACAAAGCAGTCCACTTGAGGGTGCTACTGCTGGGTTTGCTGTGCAGACACAACTTTAGTGACTCATCCAGTGTCTTAGCAGAAGTCAGTGACAGAGAAGAGAGTATGAGACCTGAGCTCAAACGCTCACCCCCTACCCCCATCTCACCCAACTACTTACTTGTCCAAATGTAACCCCCACATCCATTGCCATAGTATATACTTCCTGTGCATGGTACTGACTGGGAAGGGAGATGGGTGGAGGGAGGGAAGCACAGAAGATTACTAACCTCCTTTCATTTTGTGTTATTGTTCCATTCTCCAACTTTTTAACAGTTGAAGCTAACACTTTGTTGGCATCATTGGCAAAATCCAAGTCTCTGACCTCAGACAGAGGAACTGAAATAATGGCAAAAGCTTCCTTGTCTTCTTTTGTTTGGCACGTCCCAATCTGTAATATTATTTAAGCACACTTTAATTTGGATAAGCAATTCTCCACCTTTCACTAAGTAAATCACAAGGATGTTAAATCATTGACAGAAAGTTTTAGAAATGAATTTGGTAAATTCATACACGTTCACCAATATTTACCTTCAACATTACAGGTCTCTCTTCATCTGTGTCTATCGGAATGCTAGTGCTGGTCACCCAGGTATTAGTGCATAAGTGCCTCAGTCTCACATAAGAGTTCCTAGAGAAAAACCAAACAAAACAACAAGGCTGGAGAAAGAAGGATGCACTGGTTTTGTGCCAGACATTTTCAGAGACACTAAGAAAGAGATTAATTGAGCCCCAAAGAAAACATTTTATTTATAAAGTCTAGTCCAAGTAAAAAGATTTTAATGAATCTCAACCAATATGTTTACCAAAATATAACATGCCAGAAAAGTAAAACTGACAAATAAGGTTTCCTAGGCTAATGGTTAGATTTTGCAAGCTCATGCTAACATGAGTAAATATTTGTATCATCTTACAGCCCTCCACTATTAATCAAGTTCACAAAATGCAAATACTGGACTTTTAAAAAATATTTCAGTTTAATAACTTGTGATGCAGTCATAAGGTACCACTAAGAAATTAATGCAATCATTTTTTCAGGGAATATTACTTCTACTGTTAAAATTAATTCTCTTTGACAAAGTCTGAATACCTTATTTCATATTCAAAGTCTGAATATTCAGACCAGTGAACTGTGCTGGCAAAAAAATGAACACAGAAAATAAACTTTAATGTTACATCCACATACTTAGGAATCAAATTTTAAATCAACAGACAACAATTTGCCCCAAAGTGACTGCACCATGTGACTTACCTGGACAACTGTAGCTAAGCAATGGTTTAAATTTCAAATATTCACAATTAATCCCCACAGTAAAACATTCAAAAAGCTATTTTTGAATAAATTTTAACAAAAATACATTTAAAAAGTTATTGTGATCTGCCAGGGAGACAAGCAAAAGTCATCGAATAAATTATTTACTGTGAATGATCTATCACCAGTCCTGTTTTTCCAAGCAGTGTGCTGAGCTCAACTCTGCTCTCAGTTATATTCAGTGCAACATCTGGCCTATTATTTTTATCCTGACAGACTCCCTTTAGGTCTTACATGTTCTGTCCTTACAATTATTTTATCCAATCATAGCTGCAGGATCATGTTTTATATATCTCTTGTTTATCTGTGAACACTCCTCAATTTTAAATGAAGAATAATGCTAGTTTCTGTTTGATTGTTCTGCTTTACCCACCAGTATATCACTAGAGAGAAGCCTGGTCAGTGCAGCACTATCTTTTTTTATTTTTTTTATTTTGTTTTACCTTGGAACCAGGCAATCAGCTCTCTGAAGAGTGGTGGCATCCAGTTCAAAGAGAGATGCAATGTCATTTCCATGTGGTACAGAGACCAAAGTATACATAATCTTCTCCCCTGCTTGGCGTTTCTTCTTTGAAGCAGGAAGGTCGCCATCTCTCTGCTGATTAGGCACATGGGTTATTTGCTTGTATCAGGACCCATTATAAATTCTCCAATTATTTTGTGGACAAGTAACACACCTGAATATTATTTTTATGTTCCAGCAAGGATGTGCTAGGGCCAGCTTTGGACTGTAACACAAAGGATGCACTTTGCCCCAGGGCCATGGGGTCTAGATAATCATTATAACAAACACAAGTCACAAGCAATTGAGACAATAGTCCTATTTACGTTATTATTTGACATCAGCAGCTTCAAAAACCTGCTGTTATTGCAGACCCAACAAATGCAGCTACACAGCTCTAGTTTGCAGACAGCCAACAATAAAAAAAGAAATGGGAGGAAAATCTAGTTTTAGAGAGACAGAGAGAGAGAAAAAAAATAATCCAAATGCTTTTTTTAAGAGTTTGTTCTCTTTCCCCCACCAATGGTCATAACGCTGGCACTGGAAGTGAGACTGACCAAGACAGAGCCCCACTCAAACCAACCTGTCACCACAAGGAGTACTGCCATCTGAGCCTATTAAACTTCTCAACATGGACTGACAGACAACATGTTTGAAGCTGGACATTGCCTGGTCCTAAGCATCTCCAACTCCCCTTGTCTGCAGTTGGAACTGAGGGCCACCAAACAAGATGGGGCCCTGGCATTGAAAGGCCAGTTTGACAAAGGTATGTAGGTCCCTCCTGATGCAGATAGGCACCTACAGAGATTTACATAGACGACGCATGGGGGGTTATGGGTGGGGCATGTGCCCCCCTGAGACTGGCTGCTGCCGAAGCTGCCGCCAGCTTCTGCGGGTGGTTGCCACTTGCAGCCACCCCCCGCCCCGCCACCGCAGTCTCCACTCACCCACAACAACACCAACACTAGCAGCTGCAGGCGATCCCCTCTCACCGCTCACTGACAATGACACTGATGGCTGCGGGCAGTCCCCGCTTGCTGCCGTGGTGCCCCCCCAAGTCTTGGGAGGCACCAGTCATTCATGGAGATTTATAATACATCTAAACAGGATATCTCCCATTAGAAGTAGAAGGACTAATCCCACTCAGCGTGTATCTGTATCTTTAGGCACCAGATGGCTAAATTCTCAAAGCTTCAACATGAAAACCTTTGCTAAAAGAAGTCATCCATATACATGTCTGTAGCACCAATGCAATCTATGAGATTACAGGTATAAGTAAAGTCCACTCCTGGTTTTTTAGACTACAGGGTCAGATCAAAGATTTACAACCAATTAACAGATTAACAATCCTGGACACATCATGAGCTCAATCTATATATCAGGGAGAGGGAAAAAGGTTAGAGCCAAGGAGAGGAGAGACAAGAAAAAAAATCAGACACTAGAGAGCTGAAATGCGATTAACATGATTTATAGCATGCCACTGAGCAAGAAATGAATGTATTAAGCAATGCAAAAATGACACTTGTTTTGCATTTGTCATTTGATTAGACTTATACAGAAAGAGATAATCAAGGACAATGCTTTGATTACTCCTATGGCCCATTGATTAAGCATCACAATTAGAGAAGAGTGAACCAGTTCAAATAAGACTAGTTTCCCTTCTAATCTCTGTGCATAGGGCACTTTTCAAATCATTCTTAAGAATACACTTCCTCTGCAAGCTAACTCTTCATCCCACTACTTCATCTGAAGGAAAAATACCGCAGCAACAAACAGACCCTGACTTTTCATTGGCTCATCTGCTGCTTATTGAATTGTCAGAAAGGTTCATTATATTCAGTGTCTTATACAAAGTCAAGCATACTCTTGGCCATTAATTATAAAATTAAAATAAAAAAATTCCGCTCCCCCCCACACAGAATATCAGACAAAATCATCCATTCAAAATTGACCTTTCTGTAACATGAAAAGCCTGGATGAGTCTCTCTTCCACCCTGCATATAGGTTTCAGGCACCTTTTCATTTATGAGCTCCACACAAGACCTGAAATGGCAGTACAAATACACCCCAAGAGATGACATTCTTGTGTTGTTTCTAGCATAACTCAAACCAGAAACCAGCATCAAATGAAAATCTCCTCTCAAGATTTCCAACCAGAAGTGAACCTAAAGACCAGGGGTGTCAAACCAGTGACCTACAGACTGGATCTAGCCTACAGAGCTGTTCTGTATGACCTGGTGTCTCAGGTCATACAAACTTCTTTTGATTTAGCCCGATCACAGATTCATAGAGGTTCCTGAGGACTGGAAGAGGGCCAATGTTATACCCATTTTCAAGAAGGGGAGGAGGGAGAACCCAGGTAACTATGGGGCAATTAGCCTAACATCTATCCTAGGGAAAATCCTGGAAAAAATTAATTAAGGAGTCTATGTGTGATAGGCTTCCAGAAGGTAGGATTCTGAATGACAGCCAGCATGGCTTAGTCGCGCGCAAGTCTTGTCTAACCAACCTCATCTCCTTTTACGATCAGGTGACTCGCCACCTGGGTGATGGACAAGTGGTAGATATTGTATACCTTGACTTCCACTTTGATCTGGTATCCCATGATGCTCTCATGATAATATTGGAAGATAGTGGGCTAATCTGTGAGATGGTTAGATGGGTACAAAGCTGGCTGTAGGGTAGGACCCAGAGGGCACATCCACAAATGCAAGCACACGCACATGCAGCAGCTCAAATACAAGTGGTGCAAATTTGCGCTGGGGCTTTTTACCTCAGCGCATGTGCCCAGACATGCACTTCAGTGTGGGGCAAATTGTGCCACTTGGTGCAAAATAACCCTGCCTGCCTCCTCCTGGATCTGCAGCCAGGGGGAGCTAGAGCCCAGGGCCAGAACCTGTGTTGTCCCCAGCAGTATAAAAAGCTGCCCTGTCCTGGCCCCCGCAGTACAAAAAGATGCCCTTTCAAGTAAGTCAAGGCTACTTGTTCTCAGGAGCTTCTGGGACCCAGCCAATTGGAAGCTGGTGACACTACCCCTTGTGCCAGCTGGACTGCTGAAGCAGCCCTGAGAGTTCCCTGCACCCCCTACCCACTGCAGCAGTCTGGGCATCTATTACCAGGAAGATGTTCTGGGTGTGGTAGCCTGCTTTGAACTGTCAAAGCACATCCTCCTGGCTACAACTGACTAGGAGGTCAACCACCTCCAGCCGGGTCCAAGGTGCCAGCTCTGAGCAGGCAAGGTCCTGCCACTGAAATTCTAGTATTTCCTATTTGAACACTGAAAAATTCCTGATAAAAAAATCCCGAAGTCACTCTGTAAAATACCCCAAAAATCCATGTTCCTCCACAATTAAAACAAAAGACCACTATATATATAGATATATATAGATATATATATATAGATATAGATATATATA
>NW_017728931.1:23094591-23106480 GCF_001723895.1 Crocodylus porosus | reverse complement strand
CCCACCCCTTACTTACTTGCACTGGAGCCTGGGTCCAGCTCCCTGCAGCTGGCACACTGCTTCAGCACCAGGGCAAGGGCCAACCACAGAGACACTCTGGCTGCTACCAGAGCATATCTGTGGAGGATCCACCCCCCAGCTGCCTGCCCCACTCTTTTTCTCTGCGTCTAATTTTGCCCCCACGCTGCAAATCTGCAGCACAAGAAACATTTTCTCTTTCCTGCATGTGCCTCTTGCTGCGTCTCAAAGGGGTTTGAGATGCTGCAAGAGGCACGTGAGGGCTCATCTGGACATGACCAGAGAGTCCTAATAAATGAATCTGTGTCATCTTGGCAAAAAGCAGGCAGTGGTGTCCCACAGGGGTCAGTGCTTGGTCCTGTACTTTTGACCATCTTCATCCATGTTTTGGATGAGGGGGTGAAGAGCTCACTGGGCAAGTTCGTGGACGACACCAAGTTATGGGGACGCATGGTCACACTTGAAGTTAGGCTTCAAATACAGGCGGATCTAGGCAGACTAACAAGTTAGGAGAGTCAGAACCAGATGAAGTTCAACACTGAGAAATGTAAACTACTCTACCTCAGGATGAACAATCCCCTGCACACCTACGGGCTTGGCAATGCCAACCTGGTGAGCACTACGAATGAAAGGAACCTGGGGGTAATAATAGGCCACAAAATGAATATGAGCCAGCAATGTGACTCTGTTGCCAGCAGGGCAAGTAATACTCTGGCATGTATCAATCGATGCATCTCCAGCAAAACCAAGGAGGTGATTCTCCTGCTCTATTCAGCACTGGTGAGACCCCAGCTGGAGTACTGCATCCAGTTCTGGGCACTGCACTTTAATAAGGACGTGGTACAACTTGAGAGAGTCCAGAGAAGGGTCACTCCAATGATTAGAAGCTTGTATGGCAAGCCATACAAGGAAAGGCTGAGGGACCTGGGACTCTTCAGCCTGAAAAAGAGAGGGGCTGAGAGGGGACTTGGTAGCAGTTTACCGCTATGTCAGGGGAGTACATCAAGGGCTTAGTGGGCAACTGTTCACTAGGGCACCCCTTGGGGAGAACCAGGAGTAATGGCCACAAATTCCTGGAAGACCATTTCAAGCTCAATATTAGGGAAAATTTCTTCACAGGTAGGGTGACCAGAAGGTGGAATAAGCTCCTTCCAGAGGTGGTGCAATCGCCTACCCTGGAAATCTTCAAGAGGAGACTGGATAGCCATCTTGCTGGGGTCACCTGACCCCACCTGTCTTTCCTGCTTAGTGCAGGGGACTGAACCCGATGATCTTTTGAAGTCCTTTCCAGCCTATGAATCTATAAATCTATGATTGGTAGAAGAAGGGCTGGGAATGTCAGGCCAGGGCAAGCAGTAGGGGTCCTGCCACTGAAATCTGGGGCACAGAGCCCTGTTGGGGCAGGGGCAAGTAACAGCTGCATCAACCTCTACCCCCACTGCTTACCCCGCCACTACATCTGAATCCAGCCCATGAAGAGCCCTGTACTCCACAGTCAGCGTGGGGCACAGAATGAGTTTGACACCTCTGATATAGACCAAATTCTGCTCCATTTATACACATGAAAACCTGTTTAATTCCATAGGTTCACACATGTGTGAGAAGAGAATACAGCCTAGGTAGTCTGACAGGGTATCCAGACTTCTGAATATTTACCTGAACCTAATCCTTCCCTCTTCTGATTTGTCCCAATCAATCTTAATCTCAATTTCCAAACTGAACATATTACTATAGGAAAGGATTCTGTATATTCATGTATGTTTCTACATTTGTCTTTCAGACAAGAAAGACAACACATGATGCCATAGTTTCATAGTTAGTAGGGTCAGAAGAGACCTGAGCAGATCATCAAGTCCGACCCCCTGCCATGGCAGGAAAGAGTACTGGGGTCAAACAGCCCCAGCAAGGCGATTGTCAAGTCTTTTCTTAAAGACCCCCAGGGTAGGAGCCAGCACCACTTCACTTGGAAGTTGGTTCCGGAATCATAGCCACCCTGACAGTGAAGTAGCGCCTCCTGATGTCTAATCTGAATTTACCCTCTGCCAGCTTGTGACTGTTGTTTCTAGTCACTCCTACTAGTGCTCAGGGGAACAAGGACTCTCCCCCAATGCCTGCTGGTCCCCTCTGACTAGTTTGTAACAGGCCACTAGATCCCCCCTCAGCCTTCTCTTGTGGAGGCTAAACAGGTTCAGGTCCTGTAGCCTCTCCTTGTAAGGCCTGCCCTGCTGCCCCCTGATCACGCGAGTGGCCCTCCTCTGGACCCTCTCCATGTTGTCCACATCCCTCTTGAAGTGTGGCACCCAGAACTGGACACAGTACTCCAACTGCGGCCTGACCAGTGCCGCATAGAGGGGGAGTATCACCCCCCTGGACCTGCTTGAGATGCATCTGTGGATTCATGACAAGGTGCGGTTGGCCTTCCTGACTGCATCCCCACACTGCCGGCCCATGTTCATCTTGGCATCAGTGATGACTCCAAGATCCTTTTCTGCCTCTGCACTGATGAAAAGAGAGTTCCCCAGCCTGTAGGTATGCTGCTGGTTCTTCCTCCACAGATGCATCACCTTGCACTTGTCAGTGTTGAATCCCATCCTATTCTCGTCCACCCACCCCTGTTACCTGTCTAGGTCCGATTGCAACCTATTCCTCCCTTCTAGTGTACCCACATCCCCCCACATCTTAGTGTCATCAGCAGATTTGAACAGGTTGCTTTTTACCCCCTCATCCAAGTCACTGATGAAGATGACCCCAGCCAGATGCCTATCCAGCCTTCTCTTAAAGACCCCCAAGGTAGGGGAAAGCACCACCTCCCTTGGAAGCCCATTCCAAATTTTGGCCACCCTTACTGTGAAGAAGTTTTTCCTGATATCTCGCCTAAATCTGCTCTCTGTCAGTTTGTGCCCATTGTTCCTTGTCACCCAAAGAGGCTCTGGTGATTAGAGCATCTCCAATTCGTTGGTGTGCCCCACTAATGAATTTAAAGGTAGCCACAAGATCACTCTCAGCCTTCTCTTTTGGAGGCTGAAGAGATCCAGGTCCCTTAGTCTCTCTTCATAGGGCTTGACCTGTAAACCCTTAACCATACACATGGCCCTCCTATGAACCCTCTCAAGGTTATCCACATCCTTCTCAAAGTACAGAGCCCAAAACTGGACGCAGTACTCCAACTGTGGTCTAACCAATGCCACATAAAAGGAAAGTATCACCTCCTTGGTTCTATTTGTCATGAATCTGCTGATGCATGATAAAGTGCGGTTAGCTTTGCTGATGATTTCATAACACTGATGACTCATGTTCATAGATTTCATAGACATTAGAGATGGAAGGGACCTTGGAAGATCACTGAATCCAGCTCTCTGCTCCAGGGGTAGGAAGTCAGCTGGGGTCACAGGATCCCAGCTAGCTAGGCGTCCAAATGTCCCTTAATGGAGTCCAGAGTAGGTGCTTGCACCACCTCTGGTAGCAGCCTGTTCCAGGCCTTAGGGGCTTGGACAATAAAGAAGTTCTTCCTTATGTCCAGCCTGAAACAGTCTTGGAGGAGTTTGTGACCGTTTGACCCGTCATCCTTTGGGGCACTCTGGTGAACAGGCTTTCCCCCAGGTCATGATGTATACCCCTTATATACTTGTAGGTAGCCACCAGGTCACCCCTGAGCCTGCACTTTTCCAGACTGAAGAGCCCCATAGCTCTCAGCCTCTCATCATAAGGCCTGTTTTCCTGCCACTTGATCATGCACATGGCTCTCCTCTGGACTCTCTCATGCTTCTCCACATCCTTTTTGAATTGTGGAGCCCAGAATTGGATGCAGTACTCCAGCTGTGGCTTCACCAAGGCCAATTACAGCAGGAGGATGACATCCTGGGATTTGCTAGAGAAGTATCTGTGGATGCAAGCCAGAGTTTTGCTTGCTTTACCAGCTGCAACATCACACATCGGTGGCTCATATTCATCTTGTGGTCAATCATGACCCCCAAGTCCCTTTTGGCCATGGTGCTAGCAAGCATAGCACTGTCAAGCCTGTAAGCATGCAGCGGGTTTTTCTTTCCAAGGTGGAGTACCTTGCATTTTTCAGTGTTGAACACCGTCCGGTTTTCATCTGCCCATTTTCTGAACCTGTCAAGGTTGGCCTGGGTCACCATCCTGTCCACGGGTGAGGATGCTTTACCCCGAAGTTTGGTGTCAACAGCGAACTTAGCGAGTCTACTTCTGACACCAATGTCCACATCATTAATGAAGATGTTAAAGAGTATAGTCCCAAGGACAGAGCCTTGGGGGACCTCACTGGCCACGGAGCACCATGATGATTGACTTCCATCAACTACCACTCTCTGGATCCAACCTCAGAGCCAATTCCCCAGCCAGTGGACTGTGATGTAGCCGAGGCCACAATTGGCCAGTTTTTCTATGAGATGATCATGGGACACCAGATCAAAAACTTCTTTAAAGTCAAGATATATGACATCAACCTCTTCTCCCTTGTCTGGGTGATATGTCACCTGGTAGTAGAAGGAGATGAGATTAGTCAGGCAAGATCTACCTGCAACAAACCCGTGCTGGCTATCCCTCAGGATGTTGCCATCAGCCAGTTTGTCAAGAATGTTCTCTTTGATGATTTTTCCCAAGATCATCCCCAGGATAGAGGTCAGGCTGATGGGCCTGTAGTTCCCCAGATCTACTTTCTTCCCTTTCTTGAGAATTGGCACCACATTGGCCTTCTCTTCTGTATAGGTTCTCATACCCCGCACTAATTACGATAGCAACTGAGCATCTCCTAGTGCAGGGGTAGGCAAAAATCAAACCCAGGGGCCAGATGCGGCCTGCCAGGCCATTCTATCCAGCCTGCGGGGCTCCTAAAAAATTTAGAAAATTAATATTAATCTGCCCTGGGCTGCCTGTCACGTAACCCTCGATGGCTTGCCGAAACTTAGTAAGTGGCCCTCTGACCAAAATAATTGCCCGCCCCTGTCCTAGTGGGACAGTAACTATATGTGTATCACATGCATATGCATATGCATAAACGTGTATTTATGTATAATACACCCACACAAATGTTGCTATATATGTATGTTAGAGAAGGCAAGCTCAAAGTCATATGTTTTGCACTTGGAGCGAAGTTTGTGATGGTCCCTAGTCCCTGACAGTTAATTCCATAATCCTGGACAACCCCTCCCCCGCAACCCCCATGTAATTGCACTGATCTGATGGGATCTTTTTAGGGCAAATGAGAACAGAATTTGGTACAAAGTGTTCTATTCCATCCATCAATACATGGCATGCATTACTGGTTTTTCATCAAATCAGACCTGGCATCTACACAAGAAATGGTTACTACAATAGGAAAGACTGCGCTATTTATCATAAACTAAAGTAGTGCCTAGAACATATTTATTTGCCTGATACTGCACGCCTGAAAAAATTCTGGGATTTAGGGAACCCAATGTAACTGGGCTCCAAAAAACCTGAGAGAAGTTATTTAGCTTTGGTCTAATAAGTCTGGAGTCCCAGCTAAGATTAAGGTTCCAGAATGCTACATGCTATAAAAATACATGTGTCCTGGAGACCGGGGTGACACCTGCAACTCCCCTGCGGTAGGAGATGACGCTCCCAGGGAACCCACGCAGTTTGTGAGCCGGCTTTACGTACAGCTGCAGCTGGCCAGTGACGTCGGCACCAGACGCTGGCCGGTGAAGCTAAAAACGGCAGCGGCTGCAGCGGAAGGGGTGGATGGCCCCAGAGTGGGGAATCCATCGGTGGCAGAAGAGTGTGGGGCCCGACAGCGTCCAGAGGAGAGCAGGGAGCAGGAACGAGGAGAGCCAGGGAGAGGGAGCCAGCGACGGCCGAGAGGGGCCCGAACGGGACGTCAGCGAGGGGGAGCAGCTGCAGAGGATGTGTTGGGACCAGGTGAATGCCCGGCTCGGAAGGGTGACGAGGATCCCAAAGGAGGGTCGTGATCGGGGTGGGGTCGCCGCCGGGACCATGGGCGCCGGGATAGGCTTGGCTTAGAGTCCCAGGGATAGGGGTTGGGAGCCGACTCTGTACTCAGCGGGGCTTGACCCAATACGTATAAGGGATAGGGGCAAGGGAAGAAGGTGGACGGGCGAGACAGGCCACGTGACTCCACTGGGTCGGCTCAGGAAGGTGGCGTGAGGCAGGGGTGGTGGAGCCCCGTGTGCATCCGCCGGGTTGGACCCGGGCAGCGAAGGACCCGCTAGGTGACCCCCCGCCATTGATGGTACACCAAGATGTGGCAGGCAACAGCAGGGTTGGCGACGCGGGGAAAGAACAACCGCATTGCCCTCAAGGGCCCTAAGGCTTGGCGACAACTGTAGGGCCGTACCCTCGGAGTGAATAAAGCCCGGCGGGCACAACATGCAAAAATGATCCTTACCCTGAGGAGTCCCCACTTTAAGACAAGTGATGTAAGAGACACAGAGGTCATCAAATACAGAGCACATATCTATGTGTATGTGTGCATACACCCATCTACGCACTTACTTGCAGGGCTTTTGTTGTGGTTATTCAAAAAAGCTAACGAGTCAGCTATCCCCATCTGCCTTCCATCTAGGCACTGTTAACTGGAGGATGGGTCCTTGAGAAACATTTGAAACACAAGGTTGACAGGGTTCTTTGGGTAAAGATGATATCTTTTATTAGACCAACTCAAATAGTTGGAAAAATTCTTCTTTGCAAGCAAAAGAGAAGGTTGTAATTTTATGGAGTTTCTCAGAAACAACGTTTCATGCATAAGAGGTCTTATGGAAATAGGCATGGATGTTCATGTGAGAAACTGGCATCCCTGGAATGAAAGAAGGAACAAGCAGAGAGGGGCAGAAATATCAAGGGCCTTGAAGGTAAGGACAAAAAACTCGATTTTGGTGCAGTGAAAGGAAGAGAAAGGATGTGGCAATTGGACAAAGCAAATGTGAAGCCTGAGGGACTGGAGAATGAATGAGAATAAGATTAAGAAGCCATCCCAGTAGGCTGGGAGAGCTGGTCCAGGTTTTGGGCAAGGAGGCAAAGAATTTTCATAGGACATCAATGTGGGGGTTAAACTTGCAGAAAATGAGGGCTAGAGGCCCATGTCACAGCGGAAGGTACTCAAAGAGGAACTGTAGGGCAGATGGATATTAGAGGTGAGCTAGGGAGATGGCTGGGAAAGGGCAGGGGCTTGAAAGGGCAGATGTGGAAGATGGAAAGCTCATCACCCCTGCTGGGTTTCTTCTGGGTGTGGGAGGACAGAGTAGCTACAGGAGCAGTACCCAAAGGAGAGGCAGGTTTCAGTGAGTGAAGGTCATAGTGAGATTTTTTTTTTTGTATAGGTGGTGCTCTTGGCCCATGGGTAACAGTGTCTGTCATACAGGAGGAGCAGCATGAAGCCTAGGAAACACTTGCATCTCAGCACACTGTGTAGATTTTTAAAGGCAGTTACTGCAAACCCTAAAAATACTGTAAATGCCATAACTAGTGGATTACCATTGACTTAATCCATCAATTACGTAAAAACGAAAGGAAAATGTAATGTAACTGGAGCCAGATATTGGAGTCAAATCAAAGGTGACATAACTGGGCAAAACCAGATTTGTCCTTCCCAATATCCAGACACTTCCAAGAGCCCAGAAGACCACCTTTCATCAGGGCCATTAGTATGGGCTGACCCTCCACTGAACGCCAGGATCTACACTACCCAGCTACAACTCACTCCCATACTTGGATCCTATCTAAAATTCTGGAGATTTGCATGCAGATTTGCTTAGGGAAGAGCAATCAATGTTAAATGCAGAGAAACAGTGTGACAGACAGACCTGGAAGATCAATTCTGTTAGAATGCAAACCCTACCTACAATCCCAATCGGTATTACCACCTCTCGTGGCAGAGACAGACAAGGATAATGCCCTATTCCTGTATGAATATATTAAGCTGCACTACAGACTCCTCCTCCCCTTACAAGCAGAAATTAAATTTAATAGAAAACAGACTTTTGAAATGCCTGTTAAATCCAGCACAATGTAGTATATCAAAATGTTAGCCCAGTTTAGTAAGTTCTTGTAAAACCAGTCTTTTCATATTGCAGTAATGTAAACAGAGCTCCATAGGTTAGGTGAGTTAAAAAAAATTCTGTATGAAAGGCAAATTTGAATAAATTAATGGCTAGCCTTGCTCCTACGTGTTACTAAACACTGGCAGACAGTTTGCCTGCTGTAACACCTTCACTGTTGACTCATTTGTGAGTCATCGCATTTTTAGCAAAGACATCACGTTGCAATTCTGTTGTTAGGAGCCAGAGACATTCTGTAAGAAACAATGCATGCGTTTTCAGAGCTGAATCAGACCGGTGTGCAGCAGCAGAATAATAATAATGTGCCAGCATTGGTGTCTCTCCTCCTCCCCCTACAAGTGCAGAGCCTTTCGAGTGGTCTGACTGCTGGCTTTACATAAGCACAGACACTGCCATTTTAAACTGGAACACACTTTATTTTAAATTCTGCTTGCTGGATAATTTATTGCCAAATTAATTCCTAACTGAGCCTTTTAAAAAAATGTTCCACTTGTTTAAACTGCACCACTTATGTTACACAGTGACATTTTAATTAAGAGAGTAAGTTTTTAAACAAACTTAGATTCTGTAAGCCAAAAAGAAAATTTAGCTATACAGCAGTAAAAACCTTTAGATGTACTGCATATATCCAGCCAGGATGTGTATGTGAAAAAACACTCTTTGAAACAGAGCTTCAGTTGGGACAAACCAGTTTAACTCAACTGAAGTCAATGTTGCTACACCAAATTATGCCAGCTAAAGATCTGGGTCTATGGTTCCATGGCAGATATGCCCTGTTTATTTTAACAAAAATAAATTAACATTAAAGTGGTCCAAAGAAGTCACAACACTAAATGCCAGTTTGAAAATACTGTCAGTTAGCACTATTTCCTGAAGATTCATCTGTGAGAGACTTAAATTACCCTTCCAAATACAGCTTTTTAGAGGAAAAGAACTAATGAATTCCAGGTACCCAGCTGTTCTGACATTTTCCCAATGTTTATAGTGTACCTGTGGATGCTGTATGTTTGTGTGACTGGAAATAATATACTTCTTTACAGCATAAATACACCAGTGTTGGACTTAATGGGAACTGAAGCATAGAGTGCTGAGTTTTTGATGTACTATACATTATAACTTTATAATCTTCAAAAGCTGGAGAAGTCAGCATTTGCTAAAGCCTTCTAAATTACGACAAAGACCTTCATGTCTTTCTGTAAGATAGACTTTCAGATTCTGGAAGGGAAAAAATGTAACAAGTATAGTAACTGATGCATTGTAAAGTCTAATTTTGCCAGAAGACAAAACAGCATGTTTAAATGTCTCTTTCCAAAGCAATCTAGCTGGGAATTTCAAAAAAGCCTATGGCTAAATTGTTAAACATGAGGCTAAGTGACTAAGGAATTTAAGTTCCATTTTCTAAAGTGACTTAAGCACTTGAGAGCCTAAATCCTATTGACTTTCCAAGACAGTTGAGCACCTGAAAGCTAAAATCATTTTAGATCCCTAGGTCACTTAGGTACAGAATCAGTAAGTCAGTTAAGCACTAGCAGAATTTGACTACTCTGCAAAAACTGTGATTCTAGAATCAGCCTACATTGCACGGTGCCTCAGTTTTTGACAGGAAGTTCCTCAGGTACGTAAATTCTAGTGTTGGGCATACCCAGAAGCAGCTAGTCTTAACAAAGCTGAGCAACTCTATACTTAACTAACACATAAGCCCAATCAGGGCTCATAAACCAGGCACACCCACTAGGGGTGTTCTGAAGACATTGCACACCTACTGGATCAAACTTCATACTGATAGAACTAGATTTAGATCCCTTGATTTCCATCTTGGCCCACATCACCCACTCCCCAGGATAATACCCTAACCACCAGACAAAAAGGTTAGGCTGGGAGTAGGACCACTCTCTAGTCCTTTTCTTGAAGCTGTTCCACTTCCACTTTATAGAAAATAATTCAAGATTCACTGGAGGAAGGACTGGTAAAAGAAATATGGTTCTGTAGCCCTGTGATTGAGGCACACACAAGAGACTGAAGTTATGGATTGCAGTACTTTCACTGAAGACTGTCTGGAAATTACACATTACACTGTTACTAGATAAAATACTGAAATAGCTGAGGCTTTAGAAAGAACATGAAATATACCAAGAAATGGGAGTTAGTAACTCAGTCAGGAAGTCTTCCACAAAAAGTTTTTTTTCCTTAAGAAATTGCTGATTTGTCGAAACTGGAACTTTTCATGGAAACTTACAGGCTTTAATGAGCTTTTTGTGGGGACAGTTCCGCTGGTCAAACCAAAGAGGACATCCCAAATAGCCAAAAGTGCAGTGGTTAAGTGAGAAACTTATGCTCAGATTCTTGTTCTGCCTTACTTGGAACAGGGTCTTAGACCTGGGTCTCTTCTCTCTCTCTCTCTCTCTCTCAGCCCCAGTAAACATCTAATTATACATACAAAATGAAACAGCCCCATCAGGAATGATTACAAGACTCAGACCTTGTAGCCAATAGAGCAGGGATGTAAAAATTACTTCCTGCCATTTCTGATGAAGGCTCTAACCACTGGGATATATTAGGGTGGTTGTCTTGCTCTATGAAAAAAAGCCCCTAAAATAGTCTATTTTTGTTTGATCCAAAAGAGAAACAACTGTTGAAACTTGCAAACTTTTTATGAAACAAAATTCTTATTTTCTGGCCATCCCTAGTTATTACTGCTGAGTTACCAGTAAAGCCAGTAAAGCCAAACACCTGGAAGTGTTGCCAACTGCTAGTCTGATTGCAAGAGAATCTCAGCTTCCACATGGGGAAAAAAATCCCTTTTTCTCCACAGCTCCCCCATACCACCTTAGCTCCAAGGGGCCTGGTGCTTTTCATCTCCAGAGCCTGACTGTCTGCATCACCCCCATGCAGGGTGCCCTCCAGCCACATGAGCTCTGAGGGGCCAGATTCTTTTTCTTTCAGAGCCCAACCTCCCCCCCCATAATATCTCTAGTCCTTCTCCTCCCATTCCACCCCTGCCCCATCTGCCAGTCGGCCAGATGCCACCTGAGTTCCAAGAGGTGTGATCCTTTTTTCTCCAGAGCCCACCTCCTGCACCTCCCTACTTGGGCTGCCAGCCAGCCAGGTGCTGCTTGAGTGCTGAGGAGCCCAATTCTTAGACTCCTCATTCAATTTGCAGATTACTATAACCCTACAAATCCCTTGCTGCTGCCATTCCTATTACAGATTTGTGCATTTGATTGTTCTTTCTTAAACAAATGATCTGCAAGAAACCAAAAACCAATAACAAAAAAAAATACTTAGGATTTCTGAAGGTTCTATATGTTTGAAATAGAAAAGATCCTCTGGACTTCTATATTTATCCCAAAACAAACACAGAGTGAGCAGCGTGGTGCAATGTTTAGAGAATAAGACCACAATTAAGGAGATCCAGAGTAAAAGCCACCCAAGAAACATTTCACATAGGCTCCTAGTCCTGCCCCTGCTCACCAAGTCTCTAGTGCAAGGTCACAGCTGTGCAGGTGAAGAACAGTCAAAGATGGTTTTTTTACCTTAAGATCTAACTGCTCTATTATGCCAAACAACATTAAGCTGATTAAACTGTGTGTGGCTTAAACCATAAGGTGTAACAAGGCCCCAGCACTACTCTCACCTCTGCATCCCTTCAGTACTTTCTATTCAATGCACTCAACAAAGCATTAATGAATTAAGCCTTCCCTCACTAGGTAATGGCTTAAAAGGAAGTGCCAAGACACTGAGACTCTATATATCAGGGGTGGGCAAAATATGACTACTTCAACTACTTCACTGTAAGGGAGGCCAGAGCCTGGAA
>NW_017728931.1:23093167-23094481 GCF_001723895.1 Crocodylus porosus | reverse complement strand
CCCAGTGCTCCTTCCTGCCCATGGCAGGGGGTCAGCCTAGATGATCTGTCTAGGTCCCTTCCGACTCATTGATTCATTGATTCTATGATTCTATGACCTGCAGGCAAGATTCGGCCTGAGAGGCCATTCTATCTGGCCCGCAGGGCCCCTAAAAATTTTTAAAAATTAATAATCAAAAATGACAGAAGCCAAGGTCAGTAGGACTCAGAGGAAGCCCAGCAGGCTTCCACAACAGCAGGACCCACCCGGCCCCACCCTACCAGCCGGAAGCCCCTGCAGGGGCTTCTGGCCTGGGACCATGTGACTTCACTGCACCAGAACCTCAGGTAAGGGCGGGGGAAAGGGCAAGGGAGGACCCTGGGCAAAGAAGGACCCCGGAGAAAAGCGGCCCCTCATCTACCCCGTGGCCCGTGCTCCATGCTGCAACCGCTTGCAGCCTGTGTAGAGCTGTCCTGAGCAGGCACAGGCAGCCTCAGGTGGGCTGCAAGTGGCTGCAGCGCAGGGCGCCGGCCACAGGGCAGGCAAAGGGCCACTTTTCCCATGCTCAGCACCAGTTTGTAACCTGCCCCTGCTGCCAACCTGGGTCCCAAACCAGCTCTGGGCTCACCTGTCAGGGCTGCATGCAGCAGCAGCACCTGCGGCCTCCCTGGTTGCCACGCTGGATGGTGTTTGCTGCTGCTGCCTGCCCAGAGCTCACACACTAAGCAGCCCAGAGATGGCAGTGGCAAACACTGCCCAGTGCAGCAAGTGGGGAAGCCGCAGCTACTCCTGCCACGGCGCAGCCCCGATGAACGAGCCCAGAGCCGGCGCAGGGTCCTGGCTAGCCATGGGGGCAGGTTACAAATTGGTGCTAAGCACAGGAAAAATGGCCCCTTGCCCACCCCATGGCCGTCACCCCGTGCTGCAGCCATCTTCAGCCTGCATGGGCCTTTCTGTGTCTGCTCGTAGTATGGGCAACAAGCAGGAGGAACTCACCCTCCTGCTGGCTGACACCAGCCCAGACACAGCGGGGATTACGGAAACGTGGTGGGAATAAACGCATGATTGGGCAGTCAATGTCAAGGGCTATAGGCTGTACAGGAGGGACGGGATAGGAAAGAGAGGTGGGGGCGTGGCACTCTATATTAAGGAGGAATACACATCCGAACGGAGCAGCAGCGGGGGGCAGCAGCAGCTGATCCCCCTAAGGTAAGTGGGGCAGAGGGGCCAACGCAGCTGAGCCGGATCCGGAGGGGAAGCCCCCTGGATCCCTCTTAGCTGAGCCGGTAGGGAGCCGCGCGAACAGAGCGCGCAAACAGGCGCGGTCTGTAAGAG
>NW_017728931.1:23085706-23093067 GCF_001723895.1 Crocodylus porosus | reverse complement strand
TTTAAGAGGAGGTTAGATGAACATCTTGCTGGGGTCATTTGACCCCAGTATTCTTTCCTGCCATGGCAGGGGGTCGGACTAGATGGATCTGCTCAGGTCCCTTCCGACCCTAGAAACTATGAAACTATGCTCAGGTCATCCCCACACAGGCTGCGAGTGGCTGCAGCAGGGAGCGCTGGCCATTGGGCAGGGGAGAGGCCACTTTTCCCCACACTCAGCACCAGCTCATCCCTTGCCAGTGAGCAGGGGTCGGGGCTGTGCCCTGCCCCCCCACCTACACCACGGAGCTGGGGGTACACGGGGCCCACACCGGTGTCCTGGGGCCAGAAGGGCGGCAGGAGTACAGGGTCCCGGCTGGCAGGGGCTCAGTGGAACCGGGCCAGTTCCCCCCTCTCCCTGCTGGTGCAGCCCAGCTCCACAGGCCCCTGCCAGCCTGCGCCCTGCTCTGGGCCCCACCAGTGCTGGCCCTGAGACATTGGTCCCAAGACATTGGGACACTGGTCCCAAGATGGTGACCAGGGTGCGGGGCACCTGTCAAGTGGCGCAGCAACCCATGCAGCCCTTGACAGCTTGCCAAAACTGGGTAAGCAGCCCTCTGCCCAAAACAACTGCCTGCCCCTGCTATACATACAGGTAAAAAAACAAAACAAAAAACAAAGCATACACTTCCCATGAGGGGCCTTTACATTTTATACTAGGATAGTAACAAAATAAACTCTTCTATATTACATTTAAAGAAAGTATTCTGCTTACCTGGACCTTTCCTTCATTACTGCCCTCTGGATAATGTGGATTAAGCTAGGAAAAAATATATAATTTTGTTTAATCAGATTTGAAACTCACAGAATATCCTTATTTGGCTCAGTCATCTATTATATAATCAATCTCTGGAAGAACCTGTTTGAGCCAGTGTCTAACAGTCAGAATTTTCAGGGTCCTGACAGTGCAGGTAACTCTTTGGCTATAAATTCAATGAAAAAGAAATATGCATTTCTCCATCAAGATCTTTAACTCTAAAGAGTTATCTCAATCAAAAATCCTAGCAAAGACAAGGCACAGGAAATCATCCCACTGTTCTCCTCACTTCTGGGATAGACCTCAACTCCCTACATCACAAGTGATTCTCAGCCAGGGGATCGTGGCCCTCTGGGGTGCCTTCAGAACCTTTCTGGGTTACATGGGGTGATGAGCAATATTAGCATTGTTACGTGGGTAAATAAGGTTCATAAGATAAACCCAACATTTTCAAATAAGAATCTGTAGTATTAAAAAAAGTCTAACCTGTTGTGGTCTTTCTGAGTTCTTTGCCATAGAAAAATTGCCATATTATTTTTCCATAGTCAAAAACAGAGTAAAAAGTAAGAGCTGACCATTTCTGAAGGGTACCTCGAGTCTAAGTAAGGGTAACTTTAGACTAACAAGTGGTAGGTACCCTGAGCCTAAAAAAGTTGAGAACCACTGACCTACACGAAGGAAGAATCTACAGTGCCTTCTTTCTGCTAGGATTTTACAGGAAGATCATTACCACTATGGATACATGTTTGACTACTCTGTAGCTCTGCTTTAGCCACTATTGCTAGACAGCATGCTTTTTTCTTATGCCACTACAGGACTGTGAAGCTTAATTCATCATCTACTCTAAAGTGGTACAAGAAACTTGAAAAGAAGATGCTATACAGTAATAAAAAGAAAGCATCATCATTTAACAGTGTTTAATAGTATTTTTTTAGCAGAGGAAATATGTAGACAAGAATACAATGGCTTATGTAAATAGATATATACCCAGATAAATAAACAAACATGACCACAGAGGTTGCACATGAAATCTTTTGAGATTTGATTTAGATAATGAAACAATTTTGCCTCGATATTTGCAGCACTCCTTGGTATAGGAAATACCTAAGAAATACTGTGAGGGTAGGGATGGTATTGTTAACTATATAAAACCAGGAGTGTGCATGTGTGTGCACATGTTATAGATATGTATTGTGGTTTTACTGGTCTTGAGTGCTGAATTATCAACATGGCAAAGCCCCCCATCAGTTGTACAACTTAAGTAAATGATCTACCACGTCATCATGCATTTTGTACATGCCATATGTATTTCACAGAAACCATCACCAACATGCTTCTATTGAGTTACGAAACATTGTATTGGCACCATATTTTTCAAACTACTCCATCTGTAAAGCCAAGCTTCCCTATTGCCATTACCCCAGCTGCCTGAGCCTGAGGGGGAGAGGAAAATTCTAACTGCCTCTTCTGTTTTGTATTAGGAACACACAGAAATTACCCCAAATAGCTTTTTCCTACAGCATAATTATGCTGGTCTAATGTCTTGAAAGTTTACTGGCCAAATGACCGCTCTCATGTTCTGTCTGACTTCAGTCTTTCTTTCAACCAGTGTGAAATGCTCGCAAATCTGCCTCAGGTAATTCTCCTGCCTTATCTAATGCTCATCCCAGATCCTGATTCAGGCTTTTACTCCCTATGACAATCCCAGAATGTTCCCACTACAACTCCAAAATACCTCTCAGAAACAGGAATAGGAGAATGCAGAAGTCAGTTGAACACACAAGAAAAATACAAAAGACTAAATAGTATTGTTCTACTCCAGGATTCTTTCTAAGTTTTCACAATTCCTCCAGGTTAAATTTACTCAACAAACAACTTAAAATAATTTTAATTAAATGACAATTCTGTAAACACACCTGGCTGTGAAAGCCAAGCTGTGTTCCTTCTATTTTGTCTACTATCAAATATTCTCAAGCCATCTAGGCAAGCTCCCCTCTTCAGTGGAGGTGCACAGGTATAACTGAGGACATAATTTCATCTTGCAATCAGAAGTGAGTTTACAATTTTCTTTAAAAAAAAGCAAACTGGCTTAGTCATTGTTTTGCTACTAAAGTAAGCATGGAGAACTCTGCATACAGGGCTAGACTCTCAGCTGACATGAATCTGCATAGTCCCACTGACATCTTTGGATGCTGTTCTCTGCCTACCATCCTTGAGCTATTTGTGCACAAAATATTATGTCTTTAACAACAACATCCAGGAAAATATCCCCCTCCCCCACTTGCCTACTTTAAAAAAAAAAAAACACACACACTGAACAGACTGTTTTATTTTCAACTGTTCAAAATAATTCACTTGTGAAATAAGACCAAATGAAATAGAAGACTCAAATAAAAGCAGATATGCTTCCTTTCGCTTACCACTACCACAAAAAAATAATAAAAAACACAAAGTTTTCCTAGGGTAAGCTTTGAAGATCTGACCTTAACCACCAAAACATTTTACTGGTTTGATTTTCAGAGGAGCTAGGCACCTACAGTCCTCATTCATTCCAGCTTGAGTTCTAGGTACTGAACATCTCTGAAAAAAATCAAGCTATAAGCCATTATCTTATGTTGTATTCTCTAGCTACAGAAGCATAAATCATGTAGCGTTGTATGTCACATCACACCTGTTCCAAGTCCTCTACAATACCCAAGCACAACAGAGTGAGCTAAGGACACAGTGACAGTGTTAACACGTCAAATATATTGCTTTTCCTGATTTATGTAAGGCCCCATCAACAATCTTCAAACAGCCTAGTGAACAAAGGCAGCCTTGCAAATAAAATACTAGTAAAATGTTCTCTGCTATTACTGGGGTCCAGAATTTCTTTGCAGATTATTTAGAATGTAAAAAAGCATGCATAGCTAAAATGGACCTTATTTGAGGTAATCGGCCATCAGGCTTTTTCAGGTCATTGGACCTCTTACAGTTGCTCTGTTATTGCAGCACTGTGTTTCAATAAAACAGCACAGGAAGGTGTCTGCAGCCAACATACAGCAAAAATACCATGCATTGTGAATTACAGCACTCAGAGAAGTGGGACTGTAAAAGTCATTATTGTAATAGCTTCATTATGTGCAATTTTTAAGTACATTTCCAACAGCTCCTTTTCTAATGCAAAACAATTCAGCCATTCTAAGCTTCCCCTCCTTGTTTTTCAACAAACTTAGACATAGGCATTTTTTGCTTCTGCAGGAAAGGGAGAAAAAAAAACATAAAACAAAATGATAGTCTGGAGGTCAGGCATCCAATTACTGAAGACTGGTTAATAAGGACAAGAAAACTTTTCATTATATAGTAAACTGATGGCACTCTTCTCTAAACCTAACCACTGGTCCAGGAAATGCCATGGATGCAAGGATGCATTCACTTTACAAGGGCATAACTAGGTCTCTGTGCCTCACATGAGCTACAAGCAGTTGCACAACAGTCACAAAGAAAGCTCTTTGGCCAGAAGTTAAAGATTAACCAGCCCCGTTTACACATTACCTAGCCTACTTCCATCCACTAAACTCTCAGCATGTTAGAAAGCTCTAGCCTTTTTCCACAGAACAGCACCGTGGATTATATTCTAGATTCACACATGCATGCGGTCACAGAGCTGGCACTCTAACAGCTAGTCCACAGAGGGTAACAGCCTATTACTGTTACCAGATGAAATGGCTACTCTCTTAAGAGTAAGGCTTAGTGAAAGAGAGGCTTAGTGATAAAAAGTCTCAAGTTATCTCTGACCAATGAATATTCATTAGATTGGACTATAGTCAAAATAGTGTTCTTAAGTTTTATCTAGGTGAGAATTCATCTTGCATCCTCTCTTGGGGAGATTATTAACTGCACTGATTTCCCAAGAAAACGTTGTTCCCATTTTTCTGCATCTCTGATAAAATGTGTTTTGAAGTCCTGCAATTTAATAATATATATCAGTTCAGATTATAGATGTGTGGCTTCCAAATTTCACATTTAGAAGTGATGCTGCTTTTCCAGTCAGGATACTGCAGTTAAAGTGACTGAAAGGGCTATTTCTGGATGTTCTCTAATTAAGAAAAGAAAGAGGAAAAAAAGGCATGCTGATTTTAACCAAATTTTATTTAAAAAGGAAAGGACATTTAAAATGTCTACCCAGGGAAATAATTAGGTTGCCAAATTTCAACTAAATGAGAATTTTGATGGATGGGCTAAAACAGGGACTAATAATGAAAACACTGACAGAAGAAGAATGAAAGCAACTATTCAAAAATAAAACAATTTCCATTTTGTTTGATAACCAGCCTGTTAGCACACTGTACCCAATCAACAGGGGCAACATGCAAAAAAAACAAACCCCAAAAAACCTTCTCAAATCTTTCATATTCATTAGGCTTGCTTTGTTCATTGTTAATGGTACACTGATTAGCTTTCAATACATCCAAAGGACTTGTGCACACTTTCAGAGATTTCACAGGCATTCAGAGGACTTTCACTATTATATTAACTTTCAGGAGAAAAGTTGGTTATGTTTATCCTTAGCTATATCTTATGCAACACTGCTGCAGTATTTGACACCGTGTTCCTGATTAGTTATTAGACAGGATATTCTAGATAATCTTCCTCTGCAGTAGGTTTAAATTTTCAAAGTCTTTTATTAGGGATCATATTTTTGTTTATAAGCCCTGCTTTCACTTGTAAGCCAAAGTGCTGGATTGAAGGCACTGCCTAAAAGAAACACAGAGCAAATCAGAATAGTTTCCAGGGGACAGACACTCAGGGCTAGCTGCTTCAGTCTAAGGCCACCTTCTACTGCAAAAGTGGCATTAAATGGACAGAGAATACCAGTGGGGAATTCCCTTATACAGGTAAACAATCTGACAGTAGAAAGCTGGAATCAGAATCACCATTGACATATCCTACGCCAGCATTTCATCCATCCCTGGAGTAAGAGCAGGAGCGGGCAATTATTTTGGGCAGAGGGCTGTTTACTGAGTTTTGGCAAGCCATCGAGCACTGCATGACAGGCAGCCCAGGGCAGATAAATATTAAATTTTCTACATTTTTTTTTAGGGGCCCCACAGGCCAGATAGACTGGACTGGCAGGCTGCACCCAGCCCCTGGGCCGCATTTTGCCCACCCCCGAGTAAGAGGAAGAAAGCATATCAAGGGCATCTGAGAGGGAGGGAGAACCAGCAGCTGAAGAGAGCCTCTGAGATGCCCAAATCTCCAGATGTAAGATGAGGGGCATACAAGAGCTGCAAAAAATCATAGCTCTCTCTCCTGCCAATATGTCCAAATGCAACCTGTCCAGCAGAGTCTGATTCTCTGCCTCACCCACGTTTCACTCAGCACAGGAGGGATGAGAAGCAAAAACAACTTAAAAACCCTCTTGTATTTTTTGTACTCGAACTCGGGGGCACCCATGGAAATTAACATGAGACAGGTTTAAAAATAACAAGAATAAGCACTTGTGCAGCACGTAATTAACTTGTGGAACACAGTACAACAAGAGTTTGTACACGCAGATAGTACCAACAGGTTCAAAAAGAAACAAGACAAATTCATGGACAACAGATCTATTAATAGCTATTAAACAGAACAGTCAGGGCACTTACAGACCTGCATAAACCAGTGATGGTAGGTGCCAAGGAAGGTAATGAACAGGAATAGATCACTCTAGATATCCTCAGTTCAGTGCTCCAAACCATCCACTCCTGCCATCGTCAGAGACAGGATACTCAGCTAGAAGGACCATTGGCCTGACCCAGTATGGCACATCTTAAGTTCATAAATTCTGTACTCTGGGGCAATACCCCAAGTCAACTAGAACAGCACTGGGGACTCAAGCTGACCATCAGATGGAAAAACCTTAGTTCTTCAAGAGGTTAAGCTCTTACAATAAATAACCTCTATTTCCAGAGGTCCTCTGAGAACAAGAAAGACTGGATTCGACAATGCTGGTATTTGTATAGCAAAAGTTACAGAGGAAAAAATCCTTTAAAAAAATCCTTTATACAAAATTCAGAAAACAGAAAGGAGCATGTGTACAATTTTTACACATCTTTTGCAGGTAGCCTTTAAGAAAAGCTTGGTAGAAAAGCCCCCTATTAAGATTCTGTTGTCCTAGAAAGGAAGCAAAATGCAGGAAAGGACAAACCCAGCAAATACTTTATTTGCTATAATAACACTGGTTATTCTACTAATTAAATAACAATAAATGTAATGGCTTATGTTTCTAAAAAGCAATTCATCCCACAGCATGCATCTACACAACCAACAATGAAATGCCAACTCTGACCTTGATAGCTTCGGGTACTGATTGGATTCAGAGGAGATTTGGCCATTTTTCCCTTCAAAGTTCTATCATTTTGAATCTGAATAGAATCAGGAGACCAATAAAAAGGTCCAAATCAATTCAAAGCTCTCCAAATTGATTCATAAAAGATTCGAAGAGCTTCGGAGATTTGGGAAGCCCCTGCTTGCTGCATGGAGCTGTAACACTAAGTAAGGGGCAGGGGAGGAGGGGACCATGGGGGGCCCCATCCCTTGCCTGC
>NW_017728931.1:23084115-23085507 GCF_001723895.1 Crocodylus porosus | reverse complement strand
CTGGGAGCTGGGGTTAGGTGGGGCAGCCATGGCAGGGGGCTAGGAGAGCAGGTGGGGCATCAGGGGGCTCATGGCAGAGCCCCCATGCAGCGCAGGGCAGTGGGGTGCAGCAGGGATTGCCCCCCACCTCACAGGAACTGGTGAGTGCAGGACTTTTTTTTGCTTTTTTTTTTTCTCTTAAGAGCTGGGAGCTGAGGCCAGGTGCAGCCCATTGACGGGGCTGGGAAAGTGGGCAGGGACTGGGGCCTGTCCAATTCAGAGATGTGGCTGATTCGGCAGCAGCTGAATCTCCAAATCAGATTTAGCTGAATTGATTTTTGACAGTGATTCAAATCACCAAATCGAATCACTGTTCCCCAAATCGGCTGAATCCAAATCAAATACTAGCCGCTTCACACAGGCCTCCTGGATAGCAAAAACCTGGTAAAAAAACTGACACTCAGTTCACTACACAGAACTACTTGGCTATGCACATTGGAAAAAGCCTTTGCTCTCTGGTTAAGATGTTCAAAGGTATTTTGGAAATCAATGAAACTTCAGTACCTAACCTGCTTAGACGTTTTTTAAAATCCCACTAGACATTTTTGCATATTTAGGCACTTAAACACCCTTGAAAATACAGCCTTTAATGCTTGGCAGAAGGTTTTTTGATGCTTAGTTAAAAGTTAGAAATAATGGAAATTAAAACTCAACTAACGAAGTAAATGATAACTTTCCCTTTAAAGTTGTATAATCAAGTCTGCAGGAGCTGTGCAGAACAGGTCAGACTGGCTTTGTAAATCAGTAATCCATTCTTTCTTCAGTTTCTTTCTTTCTTTCATCTTTAAAGGCATAACTATAAATTATCCTTCATCCATTCTGTATTCATTTTTTTACCTTGTTCCCGTGAGGCAGTTAAAAAAAAAATTAAAAACCATAGTGCTGAGCTCACTTGGTAATGCTGGCAGGCTGGCTCTCACTCCCTTTGATCACATAGCCCAGCAGATACAAATTATCAGAACATTATATTGACTTAACAAGAATATTAAAAAAAAAACCCACGCAATCTATAGACTCGATCTGGAAGCAACCTCCAGGTAACTGAGTTTTACAGTGCCATGAAACTAAATGAAAAAATAAGCATTCTACAGGCCCACAGTTGCCTGATGAGCTCAGGATTGGGGTATACTGCCATCTAGTGGCAGTTTATCACAGGCAGCTTAAGAAAAAAGATACAGACAGTCCTTGGACTTACGTCACAATTGGTTCCTGAAAACCATATCTTAAGTCGAAATGTTGTAACTCAGAACCAATTTTCTCATAAGAAACAATGTTATAAATGGGGGATTTGTTCCTGAACCAAGGCCCAATACCCTATTTTCACCAAAAATACCCCAGAATTTTGTACTCAAA
>NW_017728931.1:23076582-23083620 GCF_001723895.1 Crocodylus porosus | reverse complement strand
TAAAGTCAAAACTGGCATTGTAAAGTTGAAATGGGGTGTCAATTTATAAACGTTGTGAGTGCAAAACATTGTAAGTCGAGGACTGCTTGTACTTAACACTGCTATGCAGAGGCTGATGTTTAAATGGAAGGAATATTTTCATACTGTTTACTAGAGGGAAGGGAGGACTTTGAAGAATTCATGACTAGCTCTCCTAAATACTAATATATGCATAAGCCTTTCCTAAATGTCTGTTACCATAGTCTCTAAAGATTCACTTGTCTGCCACAGTGGAAAATAAACTGGCTGGGGAGGAAAAGCAGCAAAAAAGTCACTGATAAAGACTGGTCTTCTCTTGCACTTGACCATGAGGGTCCCTGACAAATTCAAAGTCTCATGGCCAACAGCTGGACTGAAAGAAGCCAGAACTAGTAAGCTTCATTACATTCTCTCAAGAACTACCTTAATGGACCATCCAGACCAGTACAATGAGCCAAATGGCAGACTGTACCATATGTTTCAGAAGAAGGTTCAAGAAAATGTAGAAAGGCCAACTCCAGAATATGAGTCAGTGACAAAGAGTTTCTTCTCTACTCCAAACTGTTAATCTTTGATTATATTCTAAAGCTTAAAGGCCAATATGCCTTTTATGCTTTTATCCCAGCTAATGTTCACCGCGAGTATTATTCATAAAAATAATTAACCTGTTTAAAATCCTCTTACACCAAATCTTGTGCTGTTGATTTCCAGGACCTAATAACAGAGTTGGGGAAGGGGAAAGTGTTTCTCGCTATCATACTTAACCCTAGTAATTGTGGACCAGTTCCAAAGAATTTGAGTATTTACACTGGAACTTTGACAGACTCCAGGTGCTAAATCCAAATTTGCAATGTATCCAATGTCAATTATATAAATGGTTTACGAAGCAGAGTCCAAAATCCAGGAGTCCTCCCTAAAACCTAAATGCCCTAACAACTAGGCTACAAGGTCAGGTTCTCTCTTCTTCTCCTTTTGGGCCCATGATTTTGCATTCGTTCCTGTACCATGGCCCAGGTTCAGCAGGCCTATTTGATGTGCCAAGGGTCATGGACTTTGACACATCCCAAAACTCTATAAGCCTCTGTTAAGAAGGGAATCCACTGGGGACAAAGCAACCAATTACTAGAAACAAAAAAGTTTCAAAACCAATTACTTGAAACAAAAACTTGAACAAAAATGAAAACAGAAATGGGAGTGAGGTCACAGGTTAATAATAAAGGATTCAGAAGGGGACACTGAGTAGATCACCCCAGCCCACACCCTCTGCCACTTGAATGAGTTGAGGGAGCCTGCAGACACAAACCAGTGAAACTCTGCCTGGAGACATGACTGGAGGAGTGCCAGGAAGACCGCCCCACATTCGCCAGGATTCCCCCTGGCCATAGCCTCCTTCCTGGTCCTATAGATGGCCAGCTTGGCTAGAGCCAGGAAAAGGTTGGCCAGGACCCAGCTTCAACAGGAGGTTGAAGAGCGTCCCCACCTAGCCAACATTATGATCTAGTGTAGAGGTTCTCAAACTGTGGCCCGCAGACCACCACTGGTCCACAAGCTCCATTCAGGTGGTCCACAGAAAGGTGACCTAAGGCTAAACCTGAGAAACATTACACCCAACTTCCCAGAACTTTGCTCAAAACACAGGCACATCCATTGCATTAGAAAGGCAAGACTACTGATATTAAAATATGAGTTGTGTGCTTTGATTTGTAGAACAAAAAAAAAAAAGCTTATTAAGTGGTCCGCTGAGACCCTCAGCAATTTTCAAGTGGTCTGTGAAAAAAAAAGTTTGAGAACCACTGGTCTGGTGGTTAGGGGACTCTCCTTGGAGGCAGGGAATCTGGGTTTGAATCCCTTCATGCTGAGGAGAGAAGCAATTCCAGCTCTCTCTCTTCCCAGATAAGTGCCCTAACCACTCAACTATTATATAGGCACTGAGTACCAGCACCACTACCACCAGTATTTTCAAAAGTATGAGCCCTAATCAGTTATTTCAAAGATCACTTGCAAGCATCAAACTGCAAGGGTTGGTTCTGGGCTCTGGATTCTACACAGATAGAAGTCCCTCCTTTGCTGCCACATACGCAAGTCAGAGATGCATAAGCTCCAATGTTTCCTATTGTGCTTAAGAGTTTCTTATTGGTCAGCAGTAGGCAGCTCTCCACTCCCTGTGCAGATGTTTTTAGACTACTCTTCTGAGGTGCCTAGCTTTGCCCATCCAGTGTAGAGGGAATACAGACAGAAGTGAGTTTTGGATATCTGTACTAGAAGCCAGGTTTGGAAGGACCTCAATCCTCTTCTGGAGTTGTTACACCAGGATTAGTTATACCAGGCCTGGTTTAGCCCTCTCCTTCCAAATAAAGGTCACCAACTTCGTGGTCTTTTCAGGCCAACTGAGACGCACATAAAACAAAAAGAAGGAAAAATAAATATGATAATGAGTGCAATTTTCAAGACCTTGAAGCAAGTTAACTCCTGTTGACCACTTCTCTCAAACAAACTGGACACACAGCTTTGATAGAAATTTAGAATGAAAGCTCACAGAGAGAACCTGAAAAAGAGATGAAAAATGTGGGCACTTTTTATTGGCCTAGTGAGTGAGTTGCTGACAAGTAGTTTATAAGACAGCTGGGCAGAATTCTGTGGTTTAGACTGGACTTTCTCTTTACAGATTCATACAAACCCCCAAACCACTGTTTTTTATTTTTATCATGTTTACCTACAATCCCATAAATTGGACTAACTAGCTCAAACCACAAGTAACGTTGTGACAAACCTGGTTTGAGTTTCAAGTTCATAAATGACCCCAAAACCAACTATGCTTTGCATGACTTGGGATTTGTAAGAGGGATGCTCCAGCTCCTTGTTCAAAAGCTGGTTGTGAAACTTTCATTTCAATGCCCAGACCTTGTAATCTGGTCCAAGTGCACAGATTCAAATGCCTGTACAATGCACGAAAGAAGTCAGCAGAGTTCCTCATAGGTACACGTGTCTGTACGTAAGGATCAGGTTACACGATGCAAAAAAACTCAATATCAAGTCAGAAATATGGGCCAGGTTCATCTCTGGTATAATTCCATTATCTTGATGGAATTATTTTAGCATGCCCCTGAGCAGCATGTAATTGTTTGTCCCTCTATTACCTTACCACAGAAATAAAATCAAAATATGGGAACTTACAATGTTGAGGTTCTGACTTAAATGCAAAACAGCAATAGCAACAAAGGAGTAATACTTTTTTTTGTTAAGACACTCAGGCTTAATGACATCTAAGAACATAGCAGAAGCATAACTAAAAAGAGACTCAGAAATATCAAAGCAGCAACACAGCCCTACCATCAAACAGAACACAAATTAGTGAGGGTGATACAATCAATCAGGCAGCAATTACATCAGTTTAATACCTGATGGATCCTCTGGTCCCTTAAGCAAGTGCTCAAGCCCCACTGACTTCAAATTCAAAGATAAGCATATGCTTAAGAGCTCTGTTGAATCAGGACCTCTATTTGAGAAACAGTTTTTTCAGTGAATGGAGCCTTGGACTGAGAACAGGTTTACACTGCTTCTACAATGCTTGTTTTCCACCTGGCCCTGCCCAGCCTTTCCCACCCCATGCACACCAAAACCAGAAGGGAGGCAATAAAGCTGCCCTAGGGATATCTCCCACCAGCACACTCAAACTCATTTGAGACAGCGAGCTCAACTGAAGCAGTAGGAGCACTCTCAAAGCCAATTTCATTGCCTCATTTCTGGGGCCAGGCTCTAGGCCGCACAATCATTAGTACCCCAGAAGCAGGTTAGGCATAGTTTTCAACTTGGGGTTCTGCCCCTGAAATGCATGCGCATCACTTCACCTCTGCTGTCCCTCTGCCACTCTTGTTTACCTTAGACTAAGAACTCCTCAGGGCAGAGACTAAAACTCTTTGAGGCACAGACAGATTCTTACCATGAATGTGTACAATACCTAAAACAGAAGGGACCTGATCTACTTTGAGATCCCTAAGCACCACTGGAATATAACTAAAGTAATACTTTGAAAACTATACCCTGCACTGGTAGGAGTATATATTTGTGATTTAGCCAGTTGTTTCTAATTTCTATGATCCCTATAAAATTCAAAATTCAGGCTACCATTTTCTCTTTGTAACTTATCTTAGCACGACTAAAATATAGTCATAGCACAAGTTAAGGACACATTTACCATGGTCAATTCACTCCCAGATCTTTCAAAGATACCTCATAGCATTCATCTGTTCAGTGAAGGCCAAGTACAGACTTTTAGTTTCAAGCAGGAGAATCATGCTTCTCCCAGTAGAAACCAAAAGCTTACAAATCTTCACACACTTTCTCCCAGACCCATAGTCTGGGAAAGTTCTGAGAGAAAAATAAGGTGATTCCAAAAAGGGAGAAGTCAGTCCAAGGACAGTTTCTCCTGGGAAAATAAAAGTTTGTAAACTCTCTCCCAGCTTCACTCCCCCTCCAGGGACCTTGGAAATGGCCCCTGTGTCTTCCCAAAACTAGGGTCACCCCAGCCTAGAGAAGGCATGAGGGCAGATGCTCTTGCCTGCACCTACAGAAAGGATGGGAAGGAGAAGAGTAGTCATCAGCTGGTCCTTGCCAGCTCCTTGCACTCTGGGGACTCTGGTGTAAGAACCAAGCAGGGGCCTTTGCTACATTGCTCTGCCCACTTGGCTCCCAGGCACCAAAGCTTTGCCCCACTCCTCCCTTTGCCTCCCAGACCAGCCCAGGAGATGAGGGAGCATCATCCACTACTCCTTGCAGCCCCTATTTCAGAACAAGGCATGGGGCTTTGCCAACCCCACTGGCTCCCCCCTGCCTCCTGCACTGTCTAGGTGTGCATCAGGAGCAGTGATTTGAAAGCCAATGAGGCTAGGAAGCAGGCTCAGGAAAAGCCCCCCAAAACCCAGTAGGACTTTAAATTTCCACCCATGCTGCCCAGCTGGGCAGAACAATGAGCAAGGAGAAGCTGAAAGGGTCAAGTGCTGGTCTTAGGGAGGCTCTCCCCAAGGTAGCAAGGCAAAGCACCTGCCTGCTCCTCACGCTGGAGTCCTAGGTGTGTGGAGCAGCTGGGGGCTTCACCGTGGGTTTCAGTCCATTCAGCTTCCAGTGCACAGGAGCCTGGCAGATGGAGCAGTGTTGTCCCCTGCCTAGTTCTCACTCTGGAGTCCCAAAGTGAGAAGGAGAGAGGGTTGCCCCACTGCACCCTCCATTCTGATCCCTGAGACAGGAAGCAAAGAGGAGCAAGTCCTCAGTCTGGGGCTTTGCTCCAGCAGGAGGAAAAAGGAACAGCAAGGCAAAGTCCCCAGGCCCTTCCCCAAGCTGGGCACTGTCTGACCAGGAGTGGAATGGGGGAAGCTGTTCCCCAGCCACTCCCTGGTAAATATTACCCACCCATAGTTTGGGAAAGACAGAAGGAGTTTTCCCTTGTTGCTTCCTTCCCCCCGGCTCCCCACATTTGGGGACTGGAAAGAGTAAAGCAGGCACTGGCTCCCATGCCTTTCCTAGTCTTTGGAAGGCAAGAGGAGTGGGAGAGAGGGGCCAGCTACAGTCTAAACAACTGTATGATTCCTCTCAGAAAGTTTTCTACTGGTGGAAAGTTCTGGCCTAAGTAAAATAGAATAATCATGAACTTTTCTAACATGGCATCATCTCAGTATTACATCTGGATTTACTGTTTTATCAACATTGTATTGCTGTTTACACGGTTATCTACAAAAACATCACTGGGACCGCCCATGAGTCAATATTTGCATGCATATTTATGATCATGATGTTTAACATCTCCAGCTTATCTACAAAATGATAAATCTTGAATTACCTGCTTTTATTGCTCTGCACACTTAATGTCCTTATAAACCCAGTGTTGTTTTCTTTTCAGTATAGGATTTTCCAGTTTTGTAAGCACAGGTCCTCATACACACACACACTCACACACACACACACATTTTGTTTGGAGATATGTTTTTAGCTGAGTGCAATCAATAAGCCACCACTCAGTTCAAAGAGGTTTTTATCCAAGTGATTAGAATACTGAAAAGACTGAAAAGGCTAGGCTTGGTCATAAGACAATCCATGCTGTATGGGTCCAACCTGAAACATCTGTAAGGTTGTTCGTGTTTAGCGCACCATGTCAACAGAGACATATTTGGTAGCATTCTAGTCTGGACATATGCATTGGAAAGACAAAATACTAGGAAAATCTTCAATTCTTTGAAGTGCTCTAATTTTTCAACTAACCTCATAAACCATCTTTAACATTAAAAGAAAAAAATCAATTGCAGAACTTGTGTTATTACCAGTGCTAGGAAAAAAATGCCTGTAATAGAATTTTCTCTTAACCACTCCTGATTCTGTATATATCGGAATCAAACCCTGTGGTTTGGGTCTGAGTGGGTGGCCCAGCTCCACTGAATTCAGCCAAGGATGTGGCTCAGTTCTCTGGAATAAAATCCTAAAATCACTGACAAAATTCCTGTTGACTTCAAAGGGGTCAGGATTTCCATTGTGGGCTTTCCAGCTGAGAACCTGGTTCAGTTCTGGTTAAATTTCAGGGTTCCACAGTTTGCGATAGTGGGTTCAGAATTCCCAGTGCCAAATCACTTAGCAAGCCATTTCTTCCCACGTAAACTCTGCTATCAAAACCAGTATGGGACTCATCCAGCAGATATACGGAAGGGTGCAGCAATTAAAAGCTGAGTGTAAAAAGCAATTAATCCTTATTTACAATGGCATAGTTGTGATATAACATGTAACAGTAGGCTACAATAAAAATTTTAAACTGTTCATCATTATTTGTACTTATTATTGCACCCTAGCTATCTTTTATCATAGAAGCTTAAATAAAAATATGTAATGGCAATGGGTGATGCTGTTGATATTCCCTGCAACAAGTAATCTCCCATTACTCATGATGAGCAGTCACTCATCATGGTGCCCTGTGACCAGTGGGGTCCCCCAAGGCTCTGTCCTGGGACCCATACTGTTCAACATCTTCATTAACGATGT
>NW_017728931.1:23046093-23075907 GCF_001723895.1 Crocodylus porosus | reverse complement strand
CCAGCTGACTTCCTGCCCTTTGGGCAGGGGGCTGGACTCGATGATCTCCCGAGGTCCCTTCCAGCCCTAATGTCTATGAAATCTATGAAATCCATGAAATCTACTGTAACAGTACAAATAAATACTCAGCCAGCTCTGCCCAATTGATTTAAAGTTAGGTCACACACACTAGGTCACACACATGCTTGCCTGTTTATAAGTCTCTGACCTCGATGTCTGGCTGGTGCATTATGCCTCAGATGTGAGCTGAACAAAAGATAGTTCATAGGTTTTTATTACAGCATTAGCTTTAGTATCATTGTTAACAGGCATTTCACACTTCATAGACACAGCAGTTAATGCCACTCTTAAGTTACAATAACTAACCTTTCTTCAGCCTAAACTCTTTTCCAGCTTTTACTGCACTGTGTCTAGGCTATTCTCTATATTGACAGCCTGACTGCCAAAGATTCCCCCATGGGAATCAATACAAAGGTGTAAAGGTCCTTAACTCAGATACAGTTGGCTGCTGACAGACGTGGGGGTGGAAAAAAGTGCTTTACCAAAAACAGCAGCAGAACATTAGTTCGACCCAGCACTGACGTGTCTGTATAGATCAGGCATTTCAATGGCGCTTTTCGGTGCTTTTATCCAAAGATGACTCAATCAGCTTTAGATTTAAAAATGTATCACCACAGCACCCAACCTACACAGGTCCAACTAACATAATGCCTCTTCTGGGCATGCAGTGCACTCAGCAGGGGTGTATGCTGAGTTTTAGGTAAAGCACCATTGGTAGAAGGGGTGGGGTTTACACCTGTAAGCAGCAAGCAGGAAGTACCACCCCAATTTACCTGAGGATTCAAGATGTCATCCCTAAAAACTTTCAACAATTGGTCTTAGATGAAAGGGGTGCCAGACAGCCCACCTGCACAGTTGAAGCTGGACTTGAAGTCTCTACATTTCAGGTCTTTATTCCCAAAGACCAGTGAAAAACCTTTCTTCTTTCACTGTATTCTACTTAGTCTGTAAGCTCTTCAGGACAAGACTGTCTCTTTATGTGTACCCAGTTCAACATGCCAGTGATATCAGGCTGCTAATGTAATATAAATAATAAATATATAACAGAGCCAATTGGCTTCAGACAAGACGGACAGCTGTAGAACAAACTGTGCTCAGGGCACACACCTCTACAGTGCAATGAAGATAAACTGGCCAGCTAAGCTTTCAAGGCATTAGCACAGACAGGGTTCCTGAGTTTGCCAGCTTTTCAGTTACACTGTCCACAGTATGAACTAGAACAAGTCAAAAGGCTAGAAACTACAACGGTTCTTGAAGTAAATAGATGACTAGTAGGGCTGTGTGAAACAGCTATGTTTCATTTCGGTTTTGGACACGGCCATTTCAGAGGGAAAGTGATTCATTTTGGTGTTTTGGATCACTGTTCCATTTCAATTCGGCCAAACCTGTTTTGGAGTTCTGACAATTTCGGTGATTCAGCCATAAGCTATAATGGGGAATCACTAAAATGCCTATAACTTTGTCATTTTTTGCCTGATTCAGATGAAAATTGCAGGAATGGTAGCCCCTTCTGCCAGGTTTCAAGGAGATAGGGTACAAAGGTTTCTGTGAAACTGCATCTCAAACTGTTCAAAGCAAAACTCATGACACGTGTGTATGTGTTTAGGCAGAACAGGATGAAACCAGCAGGGATGGTAGCCTGTAACAGGGGGCCTTCCTGGTGCCGGTTAGATTTCCACCTGCCCACCTGTTCCTGAACCAACTGCCCAACCCTCTTTTTCATGCCACGCCTTGATGGAAAACTGATTCAGATATTTCCTAGGCAGGAGGCTGCCCATTTAGATGTCCTGGGGTGAAATACATTCTGCAGCTCTGTACCTCCCCTACACTGAGCCCCATGCCTCGCACATTGCATCCTTCACCCCCTCCAGCTGTGGTTCCCTCTCTAGGTCCTTTGGCTCCACCTTAGGCCCTGGCCCCGCCTCCAGGCCAGTCGGAATTGCTCGCCTCTTGCTCTGCACATTCCTTGCAGTGGGCCCCTGACCCTTTGACCCCACTTTGGTCCCTGGCCCCAGCATGGACCAGTCAAGGGTACCTCTGATATCTTTTATTAGACCAACTGAATAGTTGGAGAAATTTATCTTAGCAAGGCTTTTGAATTTAAAAACCCTTCATCCAGCTGAGGAAGCATCTGCAGTTGGTGTGTGCTCTTCCTGGAAAGAAGGAATAGTAAAGAAGCCAGATGAACCTATGAACTTCACTTCATCAACCTCCTAGATACAGAAACTCATGGACTCAATATAGATATGGGATTTATGACACACTATAATCTGCCCGACATCTGACTCCCCAAGGTACCTCTCCACTTGTACCTACTACATCCTCCTTCCTCCCTGCACCCAGCTTGTCCCTCACCCCCTGACACCTCAATTTACATTTTCACTGACTGGCTTTCTTGCCTGAATTGCATGCAGGCCTCTGGCTTATTTACTATTCCTTCCATCCAGGAAGAGCATACACACCAACTGCAGATGCTTCATCAGCCTGACAAAGGGTTTTAAACGCGAAAGCTTGCTAAGCTTTTGGGCTAAGCGTTTAGGCCCCTGATTTCTAGGGGTGACATCCATTCTGCAGCTCCATACCTACCCTATACTGCGGCCCATGCCTCACAGATGGCATCCCAAGCAGCTAAGCTCATCTGGAGCCTCACAACTCCACTGCAACCAGCAAGCCTCAGGCCTCTCAGAGACCTTATAGGTCTGGGCTTTCCCTTCCCAGGACTCTGCATGTGTGGTGGCTGGAGGTTATAAGGCGCCTCCTACTCACCATTCACCACAGTGGTTTGCAGACCTCGCATTTCTTGGGGGCTGCCGCACTGCCCACAGTCCCACCAGGCCTCCCAACCTTGGCAGGGTGCAGTTCCTCCCTCAAAGGGAGGGCACACAAAGGGAGAGCACCACCAATGTGATGAAGGTGATGTATGTGGGCACATGGTATGATGGGGCCATGAGCACCATGAGTCGCCTGAACCCTGGCTGCTCAACTAAGGAGAAGGGCTGGATATCCAAAGCAAGCATCTCCCTCTGGGTGACCTCGCTTACCTTGGAAATGCACCCCACCTTGTCTCCACCTTTCCCCCACTGGTCCAGGGTGGCCTGCCTCTGCTTCTGGGGGGCAGGGGCTTTGGATCGAGAGGGGGACTTCCCTTTGAGCATGCTCCCATTGGTGCTGGGCTGAGGAGGAGTAAGGGCAAGGGGGTGGTGCTTCCTGATATGCATCAGAATCCCTGTGGTGCTGAAGTATTTCTCATCCTTGCCCCAGCTGGTCTTGCATTGGCAGTGCAGGCAGATAACATACGTGGGATCATCTGCCACCTCCAATGACACTACGCTACCCCCTCACTTCTGGGGTGTGGGTGCAGATCCTGCCTTATCTCCCTCCTCAGCAGGCAGAGGCACAACAGGAGGAGGACCTGACTCATCTGAGCCACTTGCCTCCACAACCTCAATCTCCTTTGAGGGGCTTTCCGAAGAAGGAGACCTGGTTCTAGGGGAACTTTTTGGGGTGTGGAACAAAAACTCAAATTCCCCCTCCTTCCCTAGAACTTCTCTGGCTATGGCACTGAGCTCCGGTTTCCAGATCCAACTCATCCTCTGGCACTGGAAGGCTCAGGCTGGGAACTGAAATTGGGGTGGAGGAGACTGCCATGCTGGTGCTTGTTATGCTGGTGGTGATGGGGATTATTATTATTGCTGGTGTTAGTGGAGGTGGGGCAGGTGCAGACACTGCTCCCAACTCCTTGCTGCCCCTAGCAACAGAAGCCTCATGGCTGCTAGGGAAGAGGGTGCATCTAAGTTTGGGAGGGAGACAGGACTTACAGCTCTCTCCCTACCCCCTCTAGCCTCTCTCACTCCCCTGCCAGAAGACCTGGCACCTGCCCTTCCAGCATGCTTCATAATGTTTGGCTAACATTGTATTTTCTGTGACCTAGTTGTATTTCCACCCCTCACCCACATCCCTCTTGTTAGTCCCTCGCTCAGGCGATCTGTATTTCCCTACTGGCTTTGTCATCTTTTTGGATTCATAATTCTAGGCGTCTACTAATAAAATTCAATCTTGTATGCTGTGGCATGGCACTGTTCATGCCTGCCACTTTAAGATCTGAGCCGAGTAGCCAGCAGGTGCCTGATTGCGGCAGCCATCTTAGATTCAGGGCTGCCTATATAAGCAGGGCATTTGGCTGCTGGCAAGGAGGCAGCAACATCACCTGGCTGCAAGGCTGCTGGAACATCCTGGAGGTAAGTTAGGAGCTGTAGGGGATGGTCAGGAGGCTCCTAGTCCTGGGCATAACCTAAAACTGCACCCTGCTGGGAGTGGGTGACCCGGTGGGGCTCTCAGTGGCATGGGAGGCCCCAGGAAATGCCAGGCCAGTTACCACCCTAGCAGGTCAGGGTGCCTTAACCACAGCTCCCACAACCAGGTGGGTCATCTGCTACTAGGGCCCAGAGGGCAGACCCCAGGGGAGAGAGCAGAGCTAGAGACTCAGACCTGATAGAGAGACTACCCTCAACTGGTCAATGCTGGGGCCAAGACCAGGATGGTCAAAAGGGCCAGGGGCCCACCACGAGTCACACCCAGAGATAGGAGGGCCCAGGGTTTCTGACTGGCCTTGGAGGTGAGGCCATGGCCTGTATGGCCAAAGGTCCCGGGAGGACCACACCCGAGGGGAAAATAGTTTCAGGGGGCTAGACAGACTGAATGAAGGTGGGGTAGGCCACCTGAGTGGAGGGATCTTAGAGGGGTCCTGATTGGAGTAGTCTGGGGCCCAACATGGGGCCGGTAACTGTAAGAACTCTGGATGCCATCTGCGAAGCATAGGCTGCAGTGTAGGGGAGGTATGAAGCCACAGATAGTGCCCCCTGGCATTGGGGCAAGGAAATGGGCAACCTCCTGCTTAATTAGCAACAATTAATTAATTAATATCAAGGCATGGCAGGCAAGAAGGCAGGCAGTTGGTCCAGAAACAGGTGGGTGGGCCAAAGGCAAATTGGCCCCAAGATGGCTCTCTGTTACATATGCATTTAGTGTGTTTAGAGAGAGAGAGTAATATATCTTCTACGTACAATATATCTTCTATCTGTAATATATTGGAAAGGTGTATCCAATCCTTTCCAAGAAGAGAGACTAGCAAGAGACCGACTACTGGGAAGCCAGCCACTGCAGCCAGCCAGTACCTTTCACACGCTGTTGCTTCCAGACAGAGCTCACAAAAGGCAGAGAAGGGCTTCACACAGAGGCTTGTATATTGTTTCTCTGTCCCTCCTCCAGAGCACTGGGATTGGAAGACACTAGCCAGCTACAGATGTCAAGAACAGAGCAGTCCTTCCCCCCCTCTTTCTTCCCCCTCCTTCTTCTGAGTTTCTGTTTCCCCACAAGCCCACCTCTGAAATATGCCAAAACATCCAAAACATTCTGAAATATTTCAGATGGTTTTATTTTGTTTTGGAGATGTTTTGGAGCTTTCCGTTTCGTTTTGGATTTGCTGTTTTGGGCACCAAAATGGGCCACAACACCTCTGAAATGAAACGGCTGCTGAAATTTCACACAGTCCTAATGACTGGTAATTGTATGCCTTGGGGATCTATCCTAGCATTCTCAATTCTGGTTAGGAAAGAACTAGAAATGAGATTGTATCTGATAATCCAGGTCTGGCCTGACTCTGAATTTGACGCCTTCTGTGGTGGCGAGAAGCCCCTACAGACACCAAGGGGGCTGGGGGAAACCCCGAGAGCCCCCACAGGGAACAAACAGACCCCCCACACCTCAGGAAACTTACCTTCTGGAGCACGGTCAGAGCCAGAACAGGAGCCGTGGCTGTGTGAGCCGGCATTACGCTGGCTCTTTTAACAGCTGAGCCCAAGGTGGGGGAGCACCAGGCTAATTGCAGTGGCTGGGGAAGCTGCCACAGAAAGTTTAAAAACCCCGCCGGAAGCTGCCAGGCAGAGAGGAGAGAGAGAGAAAGCCAGAAGAGAGCACGCCGGGCAGGCGGTGACTCAGGTGGCTGGCGGGAGCATTGCTGCAGGCGCTGCACCTGCGTCCCTGCACTAGGCTAGGGATGATCAATCCCCAGCTGCCTGTATTTCAGAGTCTATAGGAGCATCAAGGAGAGAGAGAGAGAGAACAGGAGCCCAGCCCTCTGGCACCAGGATCTGGGGCTCCAGATGCCTTAACATCCAGGCAACTGTCCGGTGCTGAAGCTGACACCAAACCCCCTTAGTAAAGGGGCTTACAGGGAATGGCGGAACAGGACCAATGCCCAAGCAGTTGGCGAGTGGACAGGGTATTGGGGAGGCAGAGCCCCGAGGAACATCACAGTGTGAACATGAGTACCTCCGTCACCAGGTCACACAAAAAGAGGAACACCACTGAACCCTTTCTTTCACCCAACAACAGCTCGTGGCAGGAGAGTTGAGGGGGCGCTCCAGTAAAGGGGGATGGTACAGTACTCACCATGCCCACTAGAGATGCCACACCTGCTGTAACAGGATTGGGGGAGCTAAAGCACCAGTATGTGTGTTATATCTCTGTACTTCTGTATCGATCCAAATGTAGGAAAGCTACTGACACTTCAAGCCTGTTTCATTCAGGGTTAAAGTTACAATGACTTGTATAACTACAGGAACCTGCAAATATAACACTTATATTGCAATAGCTGATCTGCATTCCCATGTGGAAGCCCACTGCCCCCCTTTTAAAGCAATTAAAAAAGTACATTTGTCCATAGCTTCAGTATAAAAACCACACATTTCATTAGAGAGGTACACACCTTAAAGCATAAACAAGGCCTAATACATACCAGCTGTGATTAATAAACTCATAACTGTTTACTCCAATAGATACACTTAGGGTCATAGGTACGTAATAGGAGTGGAAGGGACCTCAAAAGATCATTTAGTTCAGCACCCCACTCAAAGCAGGATCATCCCTGACTAAAACATCTGAGCCAAGTGTCTGTCCAACCTGCTTTTGAAAATTTGCTCTTGAAAATTTCCAGGGATGGAGATTTGTTGCCGGCCATAACCAATTTCAAGGGGCCTGGGCTAAGTTGCAGAAGGCCCAAAGCCTGTTTCTGAGTAACTGTAGTGTGAACCTTTGCAGCTGTGACAGCTAAATTGGTTAGCAAGTAAAGGAAGGCATCAAACACAATTAACAAAGCATAAGGCCTGAAAGGAGATAAGGGAAGACCATACATTAAATAATCCATATACACTATATCATAGCTTTATCTTAAAACAGTAGCAGTGGTGGTTGATGTAACCAAAAGTAAAAGATGTTATTTTGCTATATATTTTGTTAAAATACTTAGAGCATTTGTAAAAACAAAAACAGCCTTGTCAGAGAAATCATAAAGCAAGGTAAAAAAGAAACAGGAACGACATTCCACAATGGGGAAGGAAAGGAGATAAGAAACCCTCCCTCTATCTAAGTATATAAATCCCAACTAACTGCCACCTTCCAAGTCCACAAGAGATCTGGTTCAGTCCAGTTCCAAAAGTTTCAGTTTAACAGATACATTTAAATACAGCCAATCAGAGATCATTTATTAGAAGCAGCCACCTAGAAATACTGGGCATAGGTGGGAGGGAAATTTGGGGAACTTGGCAAATTCAAGAAGACCTGCTGTGCCACCCTCCTTCTACCTCTTGGGTTAATGTACCCAGCATGCGCTATTGCCGGTTGTTTTTGTCTGGTTGGTTTTTTTCCAACAAGAGCACATTTGGCTCATATTCAGATTCTGGTCCCCTGGAACCTCCAGGTCCTTCTCTACCATACTGTAGCCTAGCTAGTCATTCTCCAGTCTGTATTTGTGCACACAATTATTCTGTCCCAAGTACCAAACATTGCACCAGTCCTTAGTGAATTACATCTGATTGATTATAGACCATTTCTCCAGTTTATCTAGGTAATTCTGGATCATAGCCCTGACCCTCCAAAGTATCTGCAACTCCACCCAATTTGGTGTTATCCAAAAGTTGCATTCAATCCTGTCATCCAAATCATTAATAAAGATCTTAAACAAAACCAGACACAGGACAGACCCCATGTGATACCTTCTCCCAACTAGATATTGAGGATAATAATTCAAGAAGCTTCTCAATTATTCTCAAGATCTTCCCTATACACCATTTTAAGGACAATTACCATATTTACTTGAATCTAAGATGACCATGAATTTAAGATGACACCCCCCCCCCCAACAATTAGATTCTATAGATGGAAAAATTATGTTTTTAAAATAATTTTTCAGGTATAAAATTTAATTATCAGAGGTTTGTCTTGAATTTGTCCCCCTCTCACATCAACAGCAGGGAAAATAATGGCTGGGAGTCAGGTGACCCCTTTGGCTCTGCCCCACACCAACTTCTTCCACCTGCAGCCCCTTTCCCACCCCTGTTCAGGCTCTGTTCCCTGAGCACATGGAACTGAGGGGAAAATTTGGAACATAAGAGACCACAAAACACTGACTTTGAAATAAACATACCTGTAGTAATCTGCATATCGGCAAATTACTATAGGTACTTACAGACTTTGTTCATCCAGAATTAATGTTTTTTCTTGTTTTGAAAACTCCTACACGGTTAAGCACAGATGTTTCACAACACACTTTTTGAGCAGCACTTCTGTACTAACCTATAAATAATACAAACTGTGCATGATATTTGTCCAAAGCCAAAAGGCTCAGGAATTTCCACACAGTTTACTGGGCCAAGCCCCAAGAGACTGAACAGCATTTAAAACCATGGTGACCTCACAGCTCAACACCATTCAGTATGTGTGTACCCCACAATGAATCCATATGATAATTAGCACCTCCACTCATTACTAGAACTAGGTGTTCTTGTCATGAGCCCTGGGATCCTCCAAAAATTTATATGAAAATGACCCATGGGGCTGCCTGGGGTCATCCCTCATAGAGGATGGGGCCACACCAATCACATGCGACAGGTGGAGAGAGGAGAAAATACAGCCTCTAATTTACACAGATGTTTCATGAAGTCTGACAGACATTTAAGGATGGTAAAGAAACAAATATTAGGAAATGGGAAAGAAAGGTGCTGTTCAGCTGTGGGAGAGAAGAGAAAGTTAAAATGTGTGTAATGTTGCGGCTCACCGTGAGTTGAGAAAGAACTGGTGCTGAGGGGGACTGAACACAATGGGTTCTATATTTTATTCAGATGGACTGCACTAACCTAGGCTTGTGGTAGGTTCCATCAGCATCTCAGCCTTCTTGGCTAAGACCAAATATAGACAAGCTTTAACAGATCGCGTCTAGCTGGTGTCAGCTGACAGAGTGCTACTGACTTCACAGCAGCCAAAGATCCAGCTCCTGATTTTCATTAGCATGTGTCGCAGGGGCACTCTGGTGCCCTGCTCCTATGAAGAGATACAGGTGCCAGTTGCTGGGGCAACCGCAGTTGGTCAGCTGACCAGAAAGGGGCAGGGCCTGACCTATATAAAGGTGATCCAGGCCGAGGCCAGGGAAGCAGTTCCCCTCTGGCAGCCGAGGAAGAAGGAGCTCTGCGGGAGCAAGCAGAGTAGGGAAGCCTGATGGCCCGAGCAGTTTCTGGTCAAGGATACCAGGTGGAGGAAGCCCTGGTAGGGAGTTGAATGAGGGTCAGCCAGGTTGCTTAGAGTTTATGTTGTAGCCCAGGGGCTTGAGTTTTCTGTTTGTAGTTTTATAAAACCGGAGGACCAGGTGAGGTTAGTAGGAGTTGGAGGAGGCCTCAGTGGGGCTCCATGGCGATGTGGGGACCCCGGTGCCAGGGAGGGCATGGTATTGAGGGGGCATTGACCCCAGCCCTGCGAAAGGGGCCCGGCAGATTTAGGGGCCAGGCACGGCTACGGCCACCTGAGCCCGAATTGTGAGGAGCACCAGAGTGGGCACCGGCAAGAAGCCCAGAGGGTGCTTGTGTTAAGCCCTAGGGAGGGCGTATAGGAATAGATGCCCCAGGGAGGGCACACAGGAAGAGAAGCCCAATCACAAGGCAAAGCCCCAGGGAGGGTGCCGGCTGCGTGACAAGCCCGGGGGCGCCAACGAGTGGGCGCCGGCTGCGTGACAAGCCTGGGGGCGCCAACGAGTGGGCACCAGCTGCGTGACAAGCCCGGGGGCGCCAGTGGGTGGGCGCGGAAAGGAAAACCAACCAGATAACGTCCGAGACATCTGCGAGGCTTGGGGCATGGTACAGGGGAGGTTGGAGCCACGCATAGCCCATAAGGCTGGGGTGCACCAAGTCAATCCATACAGAACAGGGGCCAGGATAAACAAGAGCACCGTGTCCAAGGGGACAAAAGGTAGCCTCCATTATAAAATTAGATAACATCAAAGATGTGGCGGGCAAGAACGAGGGTGCTTGATCGCCAACTTGGCACAGTAGGGGGCATTGGAGAGATCATCGCCGCTCCTAGGGCCCCGTGCCATGACAGCATGAAGGAAAACTTTTTATTAAAAAAAAAAAAGATGACAAGAAAATCAAAAAGCCTGTAAAAAAATAAATGACTCTCTCACATCAGAAGAGAATCCAGTAGTTTTGCTTCTATTCCTGCCCTGATTTCTTTGATCAGCCTTAGTAATTACCCTATGTTTAGTTGAACTCAGAAAGCTTTAATCTATATATAGCTGGTTGGGTCAGCAAAAATGAGTACTCTGATTCATCTCAAAAAGCTCCCCAGATAAAGCAGAAGCAAGAGCAGAAAGATAAATCAATCCAACTCTGCTAAATCAAAAACAGTGATGTGCACTGGTAAAGCGGATGCACTGGTACAGTGATGACAGAAGCCTGAACGGCACAGTTGAAACCAGCTTATATTTGTCCTGCCATATAGAAATCGTTTCTTAGTAATACCTTAGCAGCTCTGAATTAGCAGAATGTCTAGTACTTAGTTGCATGGCATGCAGTGCTCTCTTGCAGTTTTGTCACATGATGTCACTTATCATTTAGATGCTGTTCTTACCTCTGCAGCTAAGTAGTTCCCAGTCGCTAGATGTTTAAATCTGAACAAGCTATTCCATTGTCCTGCTCCTCCCCGGCATGGATCATGATGTACAACCTACCGGCAGAAATACAGATGGACAATCATACCAAGAAGCTTGAGGATCATACTTAAATACCTAGGTCACTGATAAGTCACTTTGTGCATTCAGAGTAACCCTTAATTATGTTGAGATACTAATTATACTCCAGCTGTTCCTGACAAGAGTCAATATACATTTATGTAAACTACATGATTAGAAATATTCTGCAAGCAAGAGAAATCCTATGCATTACCACTTAACTGCCACAGATAACAGCTGTTTATATTTATATCTCACTGTGCGCCAGGAAGTGTACCTCCTTCCATGTTTCATATTTTAATTCATCTGCCAATGCAAACATTACAGGCCAAATTCTGCTCAGTGAACTGGATGGAGCGAATGCAGTTATTCTATATTTGTACAGGCATTAAGGAAACCAAAATTTAATCCCTTTATTTCGTCAGCTCTCACAAAAAATTCCAGAACTCTATATAAACTTCACCAAAGTAAGTAATGACTGACTCAACAACCTCACTTTGATTTGAACTGAGACGGATATTCTTCTTTGTATGTCCTTGACTGATCTTTCTAACTGCCTTCCAATCAGGTATTTCTGTTCTCCCAATCACAGGTCAGGTGACCCCTGCCTATGCAAGGCACACCACCGAAGTCCTTACCCAGACAAAAAATAGAAGTTTGCTAGAGTAATGAACTGTGTGTTTTCAGTGCATAATATCTGTCCAGGATTCTGGATCCTGGGAAAAAGGAGCTTTGTGATTCAAGTAAAAAAAAATAAAAGTTCTAATATATACTGGCAAGGTATCTGTATTCAGCAAAGTGTGTACATTTAACAAAATACATGGTCATGTAGACTCTCATGGCCAAATCTGAATCTGTCTTGTAGACATAATTCCCCAAAGTCCTTTTTAGTAAGTGTCTAAATCACTAAAAGTAATCCAAATCAACCCTGCTCCATGGCTGCAAAATCACTGAGGTATTCCTTAAGTACCTTAAGTTTTGGCCTCAAAAGATCCCAAGGATTCAAGTCATATCTATGGCTTGGATAAAATTTGCACCTTTTACACCAGTTCTGGATTTGACCCTTTTTCCTTTTATTTCAGGACCAGTGCTGGCCCACAATTTTTTGGAGCCCCCTGCAAGAAATAGTTTTGGGGCCCCCTGCCACAAAGAAGCCAGATAGCTTAGCTGTGGGGCCCCCTGCAGCTGCAGGTTTCACAGTATAGGATGTGCCAGCCTTGTTTAGGACAGACATATAAAGAAAGAAAACACCCTCTCCCCATGCCTATTCATTGCAAAAAAAGCATCTCATAAATGTTCATTCAACCTAAACTGCTTCATAAGATAATACTAGCTACTGGGAGGTGTATGATGATAACAAATGACCATGAATTATTCATGTTATGATGAATGTTATTTTTACTGAACACTGGTCTTTGTATCCTAAAATATTTATAATAGACAAAAACTACCTCTATTTCCCACAACGCTTTGGAACTTGTTGCAGAAGTGGCTGACTGACGCAATGTTGTACGAAGAAATATATATTGATTCTTCTCATATTCATCACAAGTCAGAAACTTCTCTTGCTCTGCATGAAACAGTCTAACAACATCTCCCTGGAAGAATATGAAAGACAAGGGTTACTAAATGGAAAACAAAGCAATGAGATTCTCTAGGTCAGGCTGTGAACCAAGTAAAACTGGAACAGGTCCAACAACACCATAAGAATCAATGGGAACGTGGGCTGCTGGAAGTGGGTTCCATTTACTTTTTTCTCCTGTTGCTGAGGGAGGTCACTTTTCAGTTTCACAGAAAATGAACAGGCTAGAATTTGAAAATGTATGCTGAGAGAAAATATATAAAATGGTAATACAATTAAAAAAAACCCTACTTCAAAGAATAGTGCTGACAATGAAAAGACAATGAGAATACACCTGTGGTCACAACTTCATGCTGATTTTCAAATTTTAGGAAACTGTTTTAATTGAGTTTCTGTTTCACTCCTCCTGACAACTTTGGCCCTGCATTCTGCCAAGGAAACAATGCCCCAGCTATTCCTGCACAAGGCATTGTTTGCAAAAGGCTGCGTGCTCATGCTCCCATGCTGAAGAATCATGTTTACCAGGGACCTCGCCAGCTCATGAGGCTTCCACTGCCTTTCTCATCCTTCTTGAAATCTCAGCTGCTCCAGCTATTATCACACAGGCTCTCCTCTTTCACTTTTTGGCCTCCTATACTCTGCAGTACTACCCCTTCTCAACTCTCCTTCTGCCTAACTGGTTGTTCTATCAGGGAACAACCAGTTGAGAGAAGGTAATGCTCTCAGGGAGACTTTTCTCCTCTACCTTACCTCTCTCATAACTAAAGCCAAAGTGACAGGTGCAATTCTCCACTGTCTTCCACACTGTTACTTCTTACGTCTTCAGGTTTTTAGAATATGCTAGAGTTCTGATCCAGTTGCATTATACATGGATGGAAAAGAGGAGGCAATAATTATGCCAACTGCCAGGCAATGGAGAATCAAGGCTCTCTCTCATCTCTGGAATGCCAGCTTGGACTCCTTCCTTCCCCTCGTTCCATACACCCAGGCCAAGTCAACTTCATACCACTTCATCTCCCACAACCTTTTTACGATTCCACCTCTCCTCTCTGCTCAGACAATTCTAATTCTCATTCCCACTTTATCATTTTCCATCTTAAAAACTGCAACATCCAGGCCTCTGACCTTTCTGCTAATTGCATGGCCTCTCATTCCCTCAAAGAAAATAGCCACCCATCATAGCCCTCGTCTCCAAATCCCCCTAATTATATCCCTCTTTTCTACTGTATCAGATACAAGCTTCATCGTTTCAAGGCATTTCACAAGACTGCTCTCAGTTGTTGCTCTTGTCTATCACTGTAGTGTACATATCCCCCCTGCTGGGGTGCCAGGAGTAGCCACTTTCTAACAATTACAGCTCAGAAAATTGCAGGAGGTGGTGGTATGCATTATGAGGTAGTGACAATAATCTGTTAAAATGCAGGATATCCAGTTTTTGCTTTAGAGAGTTTTCTAGTTCTTGCTGTTTGCAATATTTCACTTAGGAACAGTTAACCTGACGATGTCATAATAGCTATGAATCTTGAAATTAAAGTTTAAAAATATGTAATTTATACTTACTCCTTTAAGTACATCATCTCGGTAGCTACTGTATTTCATGAACAAAGTTATTTTCCAGCTTGTATTGCAATTTACAGCATTTACCTGTTGTAAAAATATATGTATATAACTAAAGGTTTGGAAGCTCTTTGATCTCTTAACAATGTTTTACTCACTTTAATATGTAAATGGTAGCAGTAAAATCTTTGAGGTAGAGACCATCATTTGTGCAGTACCATGAAAGCAGGCCCCAAGCTTGCTATCACATTCAACGTGATAACTGAACAGTGACAATGAAGGCTATCCAGCAGGCAAAATGTTATGTTCTGTTAGGGTCCAGTCTTGCAAACATTTACATCTGGTTGCAGTGTTTACTAAGGAACCAGGTCTTTGGGGTCTGCTACAATCAGTGAGTCCCTGGTACTCCTGATATTGATTGCTCCCAAGAATCTTCTACCCTCCTGGTCCAGTTCACATACACCAAACTCAGAAAGGTTCCTTGTGGGCATTCCCCAAAACCGCTCTCAAGAACAACAGAGACCAAGGTCTTCAGAACACCCGAGGCGAGGACATTCCCAAAGCAGTTTCACTGCTGGATTTGTAGGTTTGGCACACACGAAGTGAGGGGAAATGAGAGGGGAGCATGCTAGGGAACATCCCACCTTGAGAGTTCATGAATGTAGCGTGCACATGCCCTCAGATACTCAAGAGCCTTCAGGAGGCACCTGTTGCCATGCAAAATTTTGCCTTGAATAAACACACTTTGGTTTTCATTTAGATTAGCAAGTGGACCATCCATTTTCTCAGTGGTAGTGTCAGCAGAGCTGAGGCTGGTGTATGTTGTTGGCTTTTAGCTTATGATGGGGCAGGGAATACCACATTCTGCCATGGCAGCTACACCTCTTATGTGGAACTCACCTCCTTGCAGCCTGGGTTATCCAAAAGCTCTATACTGCTGGCATGCAGAGGCTGTCCTGCATTGACTGGCATCAGTACAACTTTGTCCCCCACAACAACCTGGAGGTCAGAAATAAATGACTATTTAGACATATATAATTATCCAATGAAACAAAGTCATACTACATTTTTTTAAAATTTGATTCAGCATGCTCAGATCACTTGGCCAAATTATGGTGCAGCTAACTCATGGATCAGGGAACCCTTTCCAGTCAGTCAGATTATGCAATTTGGCAGGTTTCAAGATTTCACACTAATAAATCTCATCAATCTCAATGAACTTACTACTCAATTATTCAACAATGACTTGGGGGTGAAAAATAGTCCTGGGGGCCTATAAATTCCAGTTCTGTAGAAGCAACTAAATCCAGATAGAAGTGGCTCTAACTGATCTCCACTCCCAAGTACTATGAGCCAAACAGCAAACAAACCCTGAAAATAATCTGGAGTTTGGCACCAGGATACAGCTACATCTCTTGCCCTGAATCACCATTTCCCAAAATATATATATAAATATTTGATTCCACAACAGCCAAGATTTTCCTGCACCAAAATCTATAACTACTATGGTCTCAGATCTGGAATGAATTAAACTAGCCTCAGGGGTACTATAAATTATGTCTACTGGCTGTTTCCGTAGGGATTATTCACCATTTGAAAATCAGAGAAGTGTAAGCATACCCTTCCCTCTGCCTTGAAATTCACAAAACAAAGGGGCTGCTGTTTGGCATGGGGATCAGATATGCCAACAAAAAGATTCTCCTACCCCAGACTAGGGGAATTCCCTGATGACCAGCTAGAGTCAGATTGCAGCCCCTTTGCATTGCCTAAACTGCAAATGGAAGTTAGTTCTGAAGAAATCATTAAAAATAGTCTCCAACCTAAAATTGTAGTGAAGTGTCTTAAGAATTCAGCTCATACCTGAGGAAGGAAATAAATTCAAACAGAGTAACACCATTAGCTCTGCTAAAACTTTGGTGCTGGTGCTTGGATTTGGCTACTGAATTCACAGTATGTCTAAGCACACATATAGACACATGCACGTAAAAACTACTAAGTGCCTAATAAAAACCGTGATCTAAAAACTGCCAGGTGAAATGCTGCATGAGCCATGCTTCTTCAGAACACAAATGCATACAGATGATTTCTGCATTGATCAACATTTGCCATAAACACACTGAGCCAAATTCATCTTTTGTGGAACATCACTGAAATTAACACAGATGAATACAGCACATTTTTGAAGGGGGTGAAAAAAAATAGGTTTCACATTCTTTAACAAGAGTTAAATAGACATCGATTTTAAAATGGTGCCATCATGCTCAGAATACATACAAAATCCTATCATATCTCAGAAAAAAAAGAAATTAATTAAAGAAATCCAGGATAATGACAAAAAGGTGCATTTACAGTGCATTATGTATACAATACATTCCTGCATGCCATGCTTCAGATAGACTTTACTTACAGCAATATATGAAGTTAAGACCACACAATTCATTTATCAAAATAAATCACCAGGCTTGCATCCTGCAGAGTTGAGTCAGGACTTCAAACTCCACTGAAAATACAGCTGTATTATAACAATAACAGGACTGAGAAATACACACTTCTAAGCATCCCATTTAAACAAAGGTCTTTGAGGAGACTGAAGAGGGACAGGATTGAGGAGAGAGACACAACTCTGATGCCCTCAACACACAATGGGAAAGAAATTGTGACTTGATTTCACAATGCCAGCCTCAACCTCCCACCTGCCTTCTTCAAGTCCACACCAGCACCTTCTCATCTGTGCTGGCTCAGCTATACTGGCTGACATACTGACAGACTGAGTGACAGTCCATGCTGCCGTCATTTTGCTTCCCACCTCTACAGAAGTGATTCCATAGACACTGCTTTTCCACCCCCACCCCCAGACTCTGAAGAAATAAAACCACAGAGAGCAACAAAAGGACAACTTATTCTTCTGCATGGCTACCTTGGGCCAGCTTCAATTTATTCTAATAAGAAAAAAAAATGAAAAAGAGAGCTGTAATATCCCTAAAAGGCAGATGGGGTTTCTCTTGCATAGGGAAATAACAATTCCTTCCTGCCCACCCTCTGGTGCAGAGGACATGCTAGCCATAGGAGGCAGGACCAGAACCTGTTACACTCTTGAAACCATGGGCTAGTGAAGTAGCATCTAGGAGGGCTAGTACTGGTGGCATAATTCAGAGCAACCTCAAGGTCCAATACAAATCTAGAGTAATGACACCTAGATATCTCTGCAGATATACTGTGACCAGGAATTGTGACTACAACAGTCATAGGCATAACCAGGAGCCTTAATATCACTTGCATGTGTACAATTACCGGTAAAAGTGCAGCAACAGGGACTTCAGCACTGGCTAGCTAACTGGGGTGGGTACCCCAAAGTCCCAAACAGGCCTGTACAGCCCAAGTTTAAGCCTGTCCTGTGCATGTTAGGTTCAACCATCCTGCAGGTTGCTGGGTACCTGAGCATCTTCACAACTCTTGGCATATCACCAAATCTAATGTTAAGCAAATTAGAAGTGGCAGAGGACCAAAAATCCACAGTCAATACTGAGTAAATTCTGCTTGAGATGAAGTTACAGGGAGTTTAGCTAGTCACTTCTACAGAGATAGGTTCTAGCCTCAATCAATCAAAAAATCCTACTGATGTAAGATGTCGTTTTGCTCAGCTAAGGATGTCAGAAATTGGCCCAGAATTCCTATCAGTTACTGTAAAATCACAGTAATGCCCTTTCATTATTTTTTGACTTGCATAACTAATTGGATGTTATAATGAACCCAAGCCATAGACTGTCTGAATGATTCAACCAGCCACCTATAAAAATGCTCCAGAGATGTATTTTTTATCATTTATAAAGAAAGTTCCTCATTTTAGAATAAAAAGAAAAGTAAATCTCACAATTTTAAGCAGGCATGGTGAGCTATGTTACAAATCTCATACACTCCAGCAGCTCCCAGGGGAATGTATTATAAATAGGTGTACTGGTCCCACAATGAACCATAGCTTCCTTTGTTGAGACATGATGGCCTGTCATTAATCTGTATTTGCACAATTTGTCTTAGACTATCTGATGTAAGTGAGAATCATCCAGATAATATTCTGAAGTTTTAAGAACTAGTTATAAAGATTTTCTAAAATGTATGTTATTAAAGATATTTTGCTTTTTTTAACACAGAAAATTAAATTATAAAAACATATTTTGTCCAAATAAAGTTGGACACAACATTCAATCTAGATACTAAGATCAAGGGGAATGAAAGCAGTTTAACCAAAAGTCTGTCTTTAACTCATCCACTGGATTACCTTTCAAATGGGCCTTGTTTATGCAGTGCCAAGTGGTTTGAAAGAAAAGCACTACATAAATTGTCTGATAAAGGAGCAAGCAAGTGGTAAGCATTTGCTACCCAATACAGGAAGGAATGGGTGCACAAAAGATCCTGCCTGCTAGGGCTGGGCAAAGCTTCGGTCACTGATTTGGCCCAATTCGTTGGTTGACTCTCCGAATCCAAATCGAATCAAGGGACCGTTTAATCTCTCCGAATCAAATCAGAACCCTCCGAATCCATTTGGAGAGATTCAGAAAGATTTGACGATTCAGATATAGACACAGCTTTAAATGTTTTTCCTACATACCTCAAGGGACCAGGCAGCTTGTGAATGCTGAAATGCTGGGGCGGATGGAGCGTCCTACAGGAGCATGGGGGGCTCCCCAGCACGCTTCGCAGCAGACCCAGAAGTGGACCAGAAGCACTTCCAGGCCACTTCTGGGACCGCTGGGGAGTGCGCAGGGGGCTGGCGCCTCCTGGGTCTGGGAGGGCACATGGGGTCCCCTCAATGCCGATCACCGAGCCGGGATCTCAGCAGCAGACCTGGAAGTGGACCAGAAGTACCTCCAGGTTCACCACCAAGCACACAGGGCCCCTACCCCCTGCACTCCTGTGGGACACTCCATCCGCCCCAGCATCACAGCATTCACAAGCTGCACCTGGTACCTCAAGGCATGTAGAAAAAACATTTAAACCTTGTCTACAGCCAAATCACTGATTTTCCAAATCAGCATCTAATCTTCAGATTTGGATTCAGCCGAATAGAATCAGGCACAGTGATCTGAATCAACTAATTGAATCTCTGTCCCCAATTCGGGCCAAATCTGAATCAAATAAGGCCTATTTTGCACACCCCTACTGCCTGCTGCATGACAGACAGGAAGGGATGTTGCTACTGGGACAAGTGGAGAGTTCCTGCAGTGTTCTTACATCCTCCCAGTAGCACGGCTCCCTGTTCCTAAAAGGGCAGCCTGGAGGAAAAGGCTAAGGACTTGCCAGTCTGGTTTGACACTCATAGGTAATAGAGATGGTGATGAGACTCATCTGAAGAGGAGTCAGAAAACTGTACGATGTGTCTGCTTGGCGGGGCACATAAGGAAGCATTTCCAGCTCAGCACAGGAGTGTTTGGAAACAGGAGAGACTTAGAGCCTGTGTGAGGGAGAGCTGTAAGCAGTAGGTATGCTCATGCAGGAGTCCCGGATCAAGGCAAAAGGCCTGACTTCCTATGCAACTCTGATGGATAGCTTGCAGCAAGCTAGGAAAGAGAAAGACACAGAAAGGTTTGTCTCAATTCCCAGCTAAATAGTTTTTGGAGTTTCACCCTGAATGGAGAAGACAGGTGGCTGCACAAGACCCTGGGTCACTGGGGATGGAATAGGACTCATTGGGTGTACTTGTATTATTCAGAAGTACAATCAGAAGCCCTGAAAAACAGGGGGCTGAAATCCTTTGGTTAGGGGTGTATTTGTTGCTGAGCTCAGGAGCTAGCTGCAGCTTATGGTTCCCTGCATGAGGGTTGCAAAGGCCATTTTTTTCCCACAAGGCAGGGGAGAGAGGAAAAAAACACCAACTTGGGGGTCCAGTCCAGTCCTCTAAAATAAGCCCTACATAGAAAGGCCAGAGTTTTATTCACTGCATTCAGAAAAAGCTGAAGAAGTGACTGACTTTCTCCCTATACCTCTCATATATATAGCTCTACTTTAAGAGGACACAAGTAGCTGAACATATTGAAGAAATGCAGCATACTTGCTAGAAATATGTCCTGTTGCCTTTTACACTGAATGTTTTTAAAGTTTGTAAGTTCATTTCAGAATCTAATGGCTCTTTTCTCACAACCCCACCACTCCCATACACAATAGACAAATTCTCAGGTGGTAAAAATCAGCACAGCATTGCAGAAGTCAGTTACACCATTTACACGAACAGAAATTATTTCCTGTTATGCAATATTCTAGAGAGCAGAATCAAACCATTATTTTCACTATGTAATTTGATGTGACATTCTATATTTATACAATGTATATTAAGCAAAGACATTATTGAAAAATAAATGTCCCATTTCTTTGAGGGACCTGATTGACACCAGTACTTAAGTAAAATTTTTCCTGCAATTCTCTGTTTTCTCCCAAACAACTTATCTTATGCCCACTATTTTCACCTACATTGTCTCCTTCACTCCTCAGTTTCCAAAATGGCTGGATGTAAAACCAGGACCCCTCATTCCCTGCAGTATCCAGTGAGACCCGCATAGCATTCTTCTCCAACAGAGCTGGTAATCTTTTATTGACCGTGAGGTATTTGTTGCTTTTTATGTGCAGTAACTGTGGATAAAACAAATAATTAGGATTCTTCTTATCTTCCTTCTCCTAGTCAGGAAAGGGGATTGTTTCAAAGCATTATAGCTATTGTTCATCCCTTTCATAAAGGGAAATAAAGACAAAAATCAATTCAGAAATCACTATCAAAGTCTACTGAAAAAGCTGTTACTGTATCTAACACCCAAAAAGGAACAGAAGAAAACATTAGTGATGAGATTATATGGTATATTATATTCTATGCATAAAGGACACCTGTTAATGAGATTATTCAACCCCATGTCTTATACTGCTTGAGAATATAAGCTCTCACATTTATGTCACAAAGAAAAAATGATGCCAGTTATTTAGTTCAAGTTGCACAGCAACTTTTCAACAATTATACTGACATATATAGTGGAAATAAAATATGTATATTTACATCCCTATTCCAGATGGAAGCAACAAAAAGCGCATGCTGAAATGCATGTTATTGCAAATAAATTAGACAACAAATATGCAATAGTTCTGGTAATCTTTAAAACAAGAAACACAAATACAATATTACAACTTCTACCAAGTTTTGTTTACCTGCTTCTATGACAACCAGAACTGCAATGGTTAGTTTCATGTCTCCAGTCCCCTCTGACATGAAACAACTGTTTTCTTTCCACCCCTGAGAGAAGACAGATGTATTTCAGTGATTTACCTGTATAACATTGCTGTATTTGACGATTTCACCCAACAACTTTCTGTTCTCACTTTCATTCTGCTTCTGCTCTAGTTCTGCTGCATGCTGCAAAGGAATCGTTCGTTATTTGTTTAAATAGGAGATCAATAATAGGAGGCAGCTGCTGGAATGGTTAACAAGTAAAGGAAATGGCACCACATTAAAAAAGGCCTTCTTCAGTCTGCAGAGTTTATTTGCACTAGAAATACAAACCACTGAAATGCAGTCTCTTTCTACAATAGACTGCTACTCACTATAAATCACCTAGATGCTGTATAATCATTCAAGTTTTTATACTATCCAGAATATATTCAGAAATATAAATTATTTCTCAGTGCTGTATTTTATCCCAAATTTTAAAAACGTAGAGCTGCTTCTCCACCTCACTTTCTCTTGTAAGGCAATCAATATTTTAAAAAAGAATGCTTCAAAAAGGTACAGATATTATAATCCTAAATGCTTCTTGTTTTCCAACTATTTAAGTTGGTCTAATAAAAGATATCAGATTCACCCAAAGAACCTTGTCTACCTATGTCCTTAGACCAACACGGCTACAACCTACACTCCAGTTATGTTAGCTTTCACAGCTAACATATATTCCAGGTATATAGTACCTTCATCCAAGATTCTCAAAAACACTTCAAAGTACATACTGAAATTATACCTATTTTATAGAAGCTTGAAACACTGATTCTGCAGTGCCATGTGCTGGCAGACAATTGTGCTGCCAAAAGTCCCAGTAACCTCAGAAGGGCTCAGTACAAGCACACTAATATGCTCACATAAGACATGTCACAAAATCAGAAGCTAAGGCAAATGCTTAAATTCAAGAGGAATCGGGTGCAGAGTTCCAATTTCCAGTTCCCTAATTCAAAGCACCCTACCTCCCCATTGTTTGTCTTTCCCCCTTGCCTTGAGGTAGTAGTGCTGAATGATGCCCCTTTCTTGTGTAACATCATGTCAACAGGTCAACCTGTTTCACCCAACCCCTAAGGCTGTCAATTCAATCCCTTTCCAGTGACAGAATTGCTTCCCCACAACCATTGTGTCTTGTCCAAGAGATGTGTCCATGTGATACTAAGCAAGCAAGAAAAAATCATTAAGGCCTGTGATTCCCAAACTCTGGGACGTACAAAGCACTGCGACATCTCAACATTTCTCATAGACCACCAAGCACCCTCATCATCAAACTTTTAACTGAAAAGGGGGGAGCTCTGCACTACTTTGGGTGCTACTGATTTGTGCCAGAGATAAGAAAAACAGCCTTACTGGAGACATTTGTATTAAAGGTATAGGAAATGGCCCCTCTGCTCAATTCCTAGATTTCAAATCTAAAATGACCCACTGAATTTTAATAAGGGCCTGATCCCCATTAACTCAGTTTGTTCTTTAATAAGCAGACATAATGCCAAAAAAGTTCCTGAAAGCAAGTAAAGACACTGCTCCCACTCCACGCAGTTTACCCTCTGAGGCAGGACAAAGAGAGGAAATAAAAGCCAGTTGAAGAGGCAAGTGGGCAGGGAAAGGAGAACATAAAGGAAGTCCTCATATGGACCAATCATTCTGGTCATTCCCAAGGCATTTGCTATTGTTGTTGCATGATATTGTTAGTCTAGAGCCTGAAGATTAAGATAAAACTACAAATACAGCTGTCTCTTACTTGTAGTTTCTTAAGTAATGCTGCTTCTGTGTGGTTTCCTTGCTTCGCCTGTTTGGCTTTCCAGTACTGCTTTTGTGCCGAATACCGGTTCATAGGACACACCTTGAAAAGGCAGTCTGCAGAAAATTGATAAAATACCTATCAATAGTGTTGACAGACACTTCCCTTCTGTATTAGATGCTATTCTATGCAATATCGTGTTACCACTGTGTTCAGGCATAACTTAGATTAGATGGAACAGACTGAGAGTAATGATTCTATGATTCTATTCTGTACCATAACTGTGAAAAAACAGCTGAGTCAACTATAAATCCTCTTGCAGCTCCTAGCTTCCTGAGTGATTATGTAACTTCCCTACAACCCCAACACCAAGCTGTAGTCCACAAACAATATGCCAAACTGCATGCTTTTTCACCCTACTCTTTACCTTGGCATGGTCTTGTGTTTGTATTATTTGAAAACATGTTACTTCTGCAACCCTAAAAATAATCATCCTAGGTTTTTGGTTTCAAACATCTGGACCCCAGTCCTTTTGGTACTACTAAAACAAAAAAAAACTAGAGTCAGTCAGATGCAAGCTATTAGGAATGTTAACACTGTGGCCAGTTCCCTCAATTGGTTAAAAAACAGGATAAATAGCAGAGTAATGACAGTTGATCTCCAACTTTTGTTCTATCATTTAGAGAGTTAGATTTAAGGGTTGCAAACAATATCTGCTCATTATCCCACAGCAGCAGGGTTGATTCCAAAGTTTTCTGCTGTTCTTAATAAAATGCCCTTTTCTCATTCCTTACAGTCATATAAAGAAACATTCCACAGACCCAGACAATAATGTACCTTGCACAGACATTTTTCCAGTACAATCTGAGCAATTTACCACCTTTAATGTATTTGTCTTGAGAACATGGAAAGTATTGCTAGCCCCATGTCACAAATGGGGTACTGCTGAACAAAAAGATGAAGGGTTAGATGCAGAGAAGCTATTTGGGTACTTAAAGCAGTACTTAGATGAATTTTAGGTGTCTAAGGGACAGACATTCTTTGGGTATCTCTAAGTCCAATTCTCTTCCACCCTATTCAAGTCACTGAAAATCCACCTACTTTTGTAACACACCATCATCTTACCCTTGAGAATAAGTCACAAGTAAGCAGTAAGAAGGTCTCCCCAGCCCTGATGCATTAATATCTTTTCAGTAACTCAAGAAATATGGAATATGATCATACTGTGGTATCTACATCCATTTACATGCCTAAGAGAGGGAATACAACCTGGCCCTAAACCACAAAATTAATCCAGGAAAACCTACTTACTACCTGCCCCTAAAGACACCTGAATTAATTTAGCATTTACACATTGTGCTTCAGTCCCACCTCCCCCTTTCGATGCAGCACAGTCCGCCAGTAAGTGTCCCAAGGTAAGTGTCCAGGTGGGAGCGGGCAGGGTTCAGCCACCACCCTTCTCCATGCTAACTGCTGCCCAGAGCAGCGCTGTGGGGCAGTCATGGGCTGGACACAGTCAATCAACAGAATGCAGTGTTTCTTCCGGGCATGCACTGTGCTTGGTGCAGGGGCACACCAAGATTTAAGTGCCATTTTGGGGGCGGGGTTGACATCTGTAATCAGCCAAAATGTTTTTAACACTATGACTTCCTATGTGAAATCTCTAGGTTTATTTTGTGAATCATATTTGCACACCCAACAGTGTTAACATTGGGTGGCACCCCACAGGACCCTTGAAAGGCTCTCAAGAAATCCCAGGGTGCTGGAGCAGCCTGGCTGAGGGTCACTGGCCTACAGACTCCAGAAGTCTGTGCCACATCTAGAAAGATGGTTGACCATCCATATAAACTGCAGATATCTCATTTTGGTTATTTTCCTGGGGAACAGCAGGAGTCCCTCAGAACTGCTCCGCTCCCACACATCGCCTTGGGGAGCAAGGAGGCACATGACGTCAGGGATCGGGAGCAGAGCAGTTCCCCAGAGCCAGCAAGCCTGCGGAGCAGTTCCCCGGAGCCAGCAGAGCCCGCGCCAGCCCCAGCCCCAGCCCCCGCCTTGCCTCACCTCGGAGAGGAGCCACTGCCTGCCCCGCATGAGGCTCTGCCGGCTCCAGGGAACTGCTCCGCCGGCTCCAGGAAACTGCTCCGTTCCCCAGCCCTGATGCCACGTGCCTCCTCGCACCCCGGGGTGATGCAGGAGAGCAGAGCAGTTCCCCAGAGCTAGTGGAGCCCACGCCAGCCCCCAACCCCAATCCCTGCCTCGCCTCAGGGAGGAGCCACTGCCTGCCCTGCATGGGGAGTGAGGAGCTTACCTTTGGTAAGTGTCCCATACCAGCCCTGGTGTCTCCACCGCACTCCGCACCCAGCTCCTCTCCAGGCGGATGCACAGCCTTAAAGGTTTGTGTGTGGCAAGATTTTTACTCGTGCATGGCCACGCATGCGCGCACCTTAGAGGGAACACTGGGCGAAGGAGCCCTCTTGTGGCCTAGTGGATAGGACATTCAGCTGGCAGCAGGGATCCCTCTTTTTGTCTAATATAAAGTGCATACAGTCCTGAAAGCAAGGACCAGAACCCCAGGGCTTTCTCCTCCCAGCTAAGTATCCTAACCACCAGTCAGGTTCCTACTGCTTGCTCTCCTGGCCAAACAATTCTCTCGTTCTTGGCAGAATGTCCCAGCTTCACCAGCAAGAATAGAGGTTTCTGATGGAGCATGAAATTGAACCCTGCTCTCAAAACTGCCAGGCTGCCTCCATAACCAGTAACCGTTTTCCATCTGATCAGCTCAGACAACATGACAAAGCAGACAAAGCAAGATGTATTCTTTAGCAGCGGTACGAGTAGACTCACCCAAATGTTTCCCCATTTAGAAAATGGGAAAGCTTAAAATATTAAAATTTTACCTGGAGGGATGGAAGATATGGAATTGTAGGCACATTAGTAACAGAATCCCACATTCAGTTACACTTGATAATAATTTAAAAAACAAAATGCTGGAGAAAAATCAGTATTGGGAACTAACAAAATGATTAATAATTATGGCTTTATTTCTGAACCTCTTACTAACCTAAGGCCTGGATTTTCAAAAAATGTGAGAGATAGCAGGCACACAATATCCCACACCTAGATTTTTTTTTTTTTTAACTGATGGCCAGATTATTTCCTCTCAGGGTTAATCCTATGTAAGAGAAAGTAAATTTTAGGGATCCTCAGTTCTCCTCCTTGCTCTCTGCCTTGGTGCAGGAGAAGCGAGGTGGTAGGGAGCTAGCCGCTCTGGTACTCAGCCATCCAACCCTGTAAATGTATCTGTATAAATGTAGCATGGATTTAGACAACAGATCAGAGAGGGCAAAGGAGGTCAGTAATCGGACCTTCAGTGTCTAAAGGAATGAGGAAGCTCCTCTCTGCCACAGCCTCATCTTTCAGAATTCTCCCTCCCTCCTCTTACGTCTGAACTGGGGTTGCAGCTGGTACAGAAATCAGAAGAAGTGCTTCCTCCTCTTTACACCAGCAGATACTTCTGTCAAAGTGTAAATTCTCCACAGGCCAATTTAAGGACACTGTGTAGTGCTTATGTGGTACAAACTGTTCCTTAGCTAACAAGAATCCAGCTATGAGTGTGTTTTGTTTACTTATCTATTATTGAACTTAGACTTAGATGGTCACACAGTTAAAGGCACAGTGATCAAATATCAAAAATCATTTAAAAATAACCCGTCAGCAACTCCCTACAGTCCTCTCAAAAAACACTCAACTTTCCAGAAGTCCCATATAACGCCAGTTAGGACTAAATTTTAGGTACCTGAGCATTAACAACGAGGACCAAAACTCAAGCTTAGCACACACTTTATTGTTGTGCTGAACATCTAAGTGTCTCTACTAAATATACTGAAAATTTAGTTTGCATATTTTCTGCAACATAGTTAACTATTATCTTAATCTCTATTTGTACTATCAGAAAGAAGTCAGTATTTGTAACCTGGGGAAACTAATGCAATGCAATGCTAAATCCTGCTTTTAACCACTGAACTGAACCAGTAGTCAATGACACTGCCTAATAGGGTTGTTCAAAGCTTCGGATCATGATTCGGACTCGGAGATGATTCGGATGATTTGGAGACTGAATCTACGAATCCGAATCAAATCGCGGGAAGCTTTAGACTTTCCAAATCGATTCAGAAAAGATTCAGGGATTCGGCCATAAGGTATAACGGAGAATCAATGAAATATCTGTAACGTTGTTGTATGTTGGCTGATTCAGATGAAACTTGCAGGTATGGTAGCCTCTGCTGAGTTTCAAGGTGATAGGTGCAGGGGTTTCTGGGAAACTGCACCCCAAAGTTGTGAAAGCAAAACGTGTGCATGTTAAGCCACAGTGGGCTGTAAACTGCAGGGATGGTAGCCCTTGCTGAGGCCACAAAGCCTGCCAGCTGTCAACGAGATAGGTGCAGGGTCTTCTGGGTTCTGGGGCCCTGCACCTCCAGCTGCTGACAGGCAAAACTCATGACATAGTTTGTGCAACTGTGTCTGTCTTGGGGAACTGGTGTGGGGCAGGGGATGGAACTACTGCAGGCCTGGCTGCTAAGCTACTGTGTTACCAATCAATCATGATTCACTCAGGGACCAGCTCAATACACAGTAGCTAGCTAGTAGCTACTGGATAATGAGTTAATGAGCAAGCATTAAACACCTACAAAACCACAAACTAAGGAGAGGAAATAATCAATACAGAGCTGAACTGCTTCTGCTCCAAGACAGAGACAGTCAGTTGCCCAAGCACCCATGTCACGAGCATTGCCTGTCAGCAGCTAGGGGTGCAGGGCCCCAGAACCCCTCCACCCATCTCCTTAACTGCTGACAGACTTTGTGGCCTCAACAGGGGCTATCAGGCCTGCAGCTTTCACCCTGCTGTGCCTTAACACACACAGTGTCACCCATGTCACAAGCTTTGCTTGTCTGCAGCTTCTGGTACAGTTTCCCTCAAACCCCTATCCCTATCTCCTTGAAACTTGGCAGGCTTTGTGGCCTCAGCAGGGGCCATGACCCTTGCAGTTTTCACCCTGCTGTGGAGTAACACACGCATGTGACATGAGTTTTGCTTTCACAAATTTGAGGTGCAGTTTCCCCCAAACCCCTGCACCTATCTCCTTGAAGCTTAGAAGGCTTCATGTTCTCAGCAAAGGTTACCATCCCTGCAAGGTTCATCCAAATCAGACAAAAAAACAACAAACTTATAGATATTTCATTGACTCCCCATTATACCCTATGGCCGAATCGGCTCCAAAGCTTTGGAGCCAATTCAGCCAAATCGAAGCGGGAAACCAATTCACAGCTTCGAATCGAATCACTGGCATCCGAACCTGCCAAATCCAACTCCAAATCAAATAGTTCCCTATTCACGCAGGCCTAACTGCCTAAGTTAACCACCATCCTTTTTCTGAGTACAACCTGTCAATCCACAGCAGCACATACAGAAATTCCCAAACACCATGTTTGTAGTAGAATGCATTTCCTGATGCTTTCCTTTGAGACTGAGTGAAATCCAAGGCCATGTCCAGATGAGCTCAGATGTTTTTTTCCCCCAGGACAAACTGTCCCTGGGGAACTGTCCCTGGGGAACGCCTGTGCCACGCGTGCTTTGGCATGCAGTAGGTTACCTCATTTGGGGTAGAGGAGGCTGAGGCCAGCAACTGTGCTGGCCCCAGCAGCCTTACCTGGAGTCCTGGGGACCTCCCAGGGCTGCAGACATGGCAGGAAACCTGGCTAGCAGCCAGAGCATGACTCCAGCTGGCCAAGCTCTGGTTTTTGGCAGCACACGCCATCCCACTTTTTCTTCAGTATGGGTTTTTTTGACCCTGGGATTTCCCATGTGGTAAAATTGCCCTACACTCCTCTGTTTTCAGGAGGCATGGCAGGGCCTTTCCAAGAAGCAACTGTAGCTGAAAGGTGCACGAGCCTACATGACAGTTTGGTTCCAACGTGCCTCCTGAGAAACAAAGGTGACTAGGATAGCTCTGCCTGGTGACAGCAAGACTTATCTCCAGACTGCCACTATCAAATCAATTACTAACATATTAACTGATAACAGAATGATAATGTTTATGTTGTAATATGAATAATATATTTAAATTAATTTCTTTAATGGGGTTTGCTAAATTTTGAAACATTTTGACTCAAATCCAAAAAGGTTGATTTGATTGTTCCAGGAGGCGCTACAGAGGCAGATTCTGATTTCAGTTTCACTGGTAAATGCAATAGCTCAGCATTTAGGCTTCTCCCACAGCTCCTCCAGCTGTGCTTAACTCTGCCCCAGCAGGGGGAGCCACAGAGACCTATGCCTTGCTGCTGCTTGCCCAGCCAGTGCAGGGGGGTGTGATGCAGGCATAGATTGCTCTGGGTAGCAGCAGGACATAGCCCCTGCTACCAGCACTTCTGTGCCTGCATCAGCACTGGGAGTAGGGGATCTGCCCTGCCACCGCTTGCCAGCCAGTGTGGCAGAATGCGGGATGCAGGCACAGCAGTGCTGGGAGCAGGGCCCATGCCCTGCTGCCACTTGCCCCCTTCCACCTGGAGTGAGCTGCGCC
>NW_017728931.1:23038185-23045993 GCF_001723895.1 Crocodylus porosus | reverse complement strand
TCCAAAATGGCCAAACCTTTTCCAAACACTTTTGATTCAGAGCTTTTAACAGATTTCCCAGTTCAATTAGGATTCGGAAATTCAGTACCCGAATTGGGCCAAATCTCCTCCAAATTGAATCAGCTACCAAAATTTTGCACAGCCCTAGTGGACAGCTACTAAAACCAAAACACAGTAAAAGCATCAAGAACAGCGTGAATGTAAGAGAGAAAAGGAATCCACAGCTCAGGCTGACCCTATATTTCCTATGGAAGTAAAATAAATTCTTATTTAAAAAAAATACACAAGTAGCTCACTCAACTACAAACAGCCCTAGGTAATGCTAGTTCTCTGGTATTGTAACAAAGCACCAGTAAGACTATATTGCAGATGTGATGGCCTGCAATTCTTGTGAAGCACACTTTGCGAGGGGCTCTGTGGGAGCATGTTTTGCTATAAATGGTTTCACAAATAGGATATTCAGATGCCCTTTTCACTACAGGGGCAGATGGCAGTCTGAGCTTGGCAGCAAACTGCAGAGATTGCTCTCTGATTCGTTCACCAGAGCTTTAATGTTTCATTTTATTGGGTGAATGTTGATCCCAAGTTAATACTACAGTTTTATAACAGTTTTATTGCAAGGGTGGCAGACAGCCTGAGAAAAAGAGAGTGTGACTGACAAAGCTGGAGAGAAAGGAGTAGTCCCAGGGATGACAGTAGAGAGGAAGGAATAGTTCCAGGAAGGACAGAGTGGAATCCCACAAAGAACAGAGGAAAATACAGAGGCACAAAGACTGTCTGTTTGGAACTGAGAAGTCACTTATGCTGTCTGGCACTCTGATTCCCCCCTCCCCGCCCCCAATCCCTCCTTTGAAGAAGAAAACATCCCCAGTTCCCAGGAGCTAACCAAAAGGAAGAATTTATGGATTGCCAGTGAGGCCAGGGACAGAGAAGAGGTAGGGTTTCAGAGGCTTGCCCCTTGTGAAGCCATGCCAAGACTGGTTTCCAAGGTGGTCCTTCAAGAAAGGAAGACCAAAAAAAAAACTTCCTCTAGGGCAGTGTTTCTCAACCTATGGGTTGCAACCCAAATATGGATCACAGGAATATTTAAAAGGGTTGTGCACACGTCACAGAAAAATGCAGGAAAGCATGGGTTTTCCTTGCAGACTGGCAGCACTGCAGCCTGCAAGGAGCTGCTTGGGGAGACTGCAGGCAGTCTACATGTGCACATGCATGTGGCCAGCATGCAGGCAGGGTCATAGACGCAACCCCAGCAGCTGGATGTAGGTAAGTGTACGGGGAGTGGGAGGGGGAGACAGGTGCCTGCTGGCACTGGAGGAAGTTGGCCAGGTGTCAAGGCGGCATCAGGGCCGGGAGGTGGGAGGGAAGGCAACTTCCCCCTCCAGCGTGGGAAGGAGGCATGGGGAAGCTGCATGGCTGGGCCAGTGGCACCAGGGCCAGTGCCTGTACTTGCAGGGGCAGTCCCCTCATGGGGAAGAAGAGGCTATAACTAGGCTGCCTAGGGTGGCATGGGAGCCCCAGCCCCAGGCAGGAAGGGGTGCCACAGGTCTCCCCCTCCAGCCCATGCCAGGGCCACACTCACTCCGCTGCTGCCTGCATAAGCTAGTCACCGTGTTCTGGCCCGAGAGGCACAGAGAAAGCTAGGGGCCCCCTCCGACAGGGCTGGGGTTGAAGGGAGCTTCAGGCTGGGATTGAGGGACACCATCATGGCACAGGGGGGCAGGGGACTGAGCATTGGGAGTGAGGGCACCAGCAGAGCCAGAGGGCTATGGGTCGGGATTAGCCGTCAATGTTTAAAAATAGGACCTGGTACAAAAAAGGTTGAGAACCATGGCTCTAGGGGAGTCCTCAAGCTTCCCCTTAAAGAGGTATGATCCGTGACAACAGGTGCATGCCAGTAGCTACTAGCCTGTTTAAGACCTACGTAGAGAATCACAGCCCCCAATTTGAGCTCTAGCAACTCATGCTTTCTAGCTTTGGAGGTTCCTGATGTGTCAGCCAAGAAGGTGACCCTCACATGATATTATTATTTTGAACCTCTGATTGCAATATCTTTGTTCTCTTTTGCTCTGGTATCCAAGATCTCAAAAACTGGATTTGTATTCAAACCACTAGCAGTGAACCTTTCGCTGGCACTTACCCAAAACACGCACTGTTTTGCTACCTAATCTCAGCCCAGCATGGCTGCTCCTTAGTCACAAGGCAGCAGCAAAATAAACTCTGCTACCTTGCAGTAATGTTTGCTTTATTTTTTAAAAGACGTATTTACAATGAATACCACATTTTATAAAATAGGGTATGTGATATCGGTTTGAAGAACTTTTACAATATTTTAAATGAATACTGAGACGGGGAAAAACCCAGCTACAAAACATTATATAATAATCAAAACTACACCAAGTGCAAAAGCACCTGTGCTTTGGCTCCTAAAGCAAAAGTCACCTATTATTTTCCATAAGAACATCTAAATTAGCCACATAATAAAGCCTTTACTAATATAATCACAGAGAAATGTATGTCATAAACCAATGTGAAATCAATTGTAACTGACCATTAAGAAAGCATATCCCCTCCCAAAAACAAACTTCAGAGTAATTAAAGGAAAGAAAAGTTAAAATTCTCAAAAGATTCTGGTTACTAGAGAGGAGAGAGTTCTGTAGCAGCAGAAAGGAAGCGCCTCAAAAATTCAGGGGAAAAACAATTTCTTTCAGAGCTGGCCTACCAGTGACACCTTGCAGAAATGGCAGTTTAAACTAACTGCAGCAAATATCAGTTTATGATGAAAAGGCGGACTCTGGAGTCTGAATGGATTTTGTACAATTCAAGGCCTTACAAGAACAATTAAAAAAACTTCCTCAATATTTAACCCAATTTTGCTAGTAAAATGAAAGAAATTGCACTTCAATTTTCTTAGCTCTCACTTGATAGTGTAAATAAATTGTAATGCTACCTTACTACTTTTTTTAAATGAGACTTGTCATCCATCATTACCCTCCAAGCTACATTCACAATATTCAGACCGTGCTTGATGCCAGAAGTGCATTTAAATAAGTACAGAAATACTCTGTGTTAATTACTTAGCTGTCAAGCTAAAAAGCAGACCTTCTACATGAAAATACTAGGGGCAATATTTGCCATATGCTTGTAGTAGATATACAAAGCAGCGAGTGTAGCATTGGGAGTCCTCCTCACTACCATAGCTGAGTGCCTTCCAAAGAAAGGAAAGTTTAATTATTTCCACAGCATCTGAAAGAGGACAGTAGGTAACTTGGGCCATACAAAGTTGTGAATTGAACTCATGACTCCTGAGCCCTAACCCACTGCCCTTTAAAGTGACCTGTAAATGATGTTTTGTTTTGTTTTTTTAATTGAGCCCGCACCCATTTGTCTTTCATGTTTTATGATGCAGGAAAGAAATATGGAAAGTCTTTGTTAGGTTTTTTTTATTTTTTTTTCTTCCCATTTATTTTTACCTTAAAAAATGGCAGGAATGTCAAGTCCAGTCTTCTCAGATTATGTCTTATGACCCAGCTTACAGCTAAAATCATGCTTCATGGAGCTAAGCACTATATAAATATATAGTGAGAGACTTTCTGCCCCAGAGAACTAACTGGCTTTCTAAAGAAACAAGACAGACACAGGATAGAAGAGGAAACAGGCACAAGACAAATGAAGTGATTTGTCTGACTTGGCAGGTCTGTGGCAGCACTAGGACTGGAAATGAGATTTCCTGGGAACAAATTCAATGCTGTTAAGGGGGTGCTTGGCCCCTTAAGGGAGGGCTTAAGAACGTTAGGGGGAGAGAGCAGTCTGCCATGCTGTGCCATGCCAGGGATAAGCCTAGAGCTGAAATTACCCCTCCCATGATTGCTCCCCGGAGGACAAGAGGGCTTTGGTTTGCTTGTTTATTCCATTTACATGGGCAGATACAGGATTTTGAAAAGGGGGTGCAGATGATGTGGCATATCATCACATATGACACAACACATTTTTCTTCAGTTAAAAGAGAAACTAGAAACTTTACTAATATGCTAGGGGTTAGCACTATATCATTCTGTCTGAGATCAAAGCAAAAACAAATAAGCACTGGAATATGCACTAATTTGCTAGGTCATAAATATAACATTTAAAACACACAACAAATTGGGCAAAAAAGTCAAAATAGTTAAAAGATACTGTCTCATTAATCCTGAAGTTATTAGTTAAATGTACATCACTTATTCAGATTCATAAAATTTAATCCAGCCTTCCTGTTTGTCTTGCCAGTGCCTCCAATACCACACTGTCATTCATTTCTACACCCAAGTTCATATTATTTACCACACTTGAGTACAGGTTTTTTAGGCAGAGCTGAAAACAGTCTTCTGTGCTACGAAACAGAAGTGAGTTATTACCAGGAATGGATATCAAACAGCAAAATTGCAGAGAAAAGGATAGTCTGAATAGTAGAGCATCAAGACCATTAACAAGGAAAGAAGGATGTTCTTTTTTCTCCTAAAGTGGAGAAGGACTGGCAGGAATCAGGATAATGATAATAACCAATGAAGTCATTTGACTCTCTCAGCACTGCCTGAATAAAAATGCTGCTGCCCTTCTCAGGCAGCTAGTTTAAAAGTTTGTGTGGAACAGGAATCAAAGGGGGTGGTAGAACTGTACCACATCACATGCCTGAAGTCTAAAAAGTCATCATTTTTTCCTAAGGATGTAGGTTTTGAGCCATCTTAACTATAGAAACTGCTGCCTGGACAGTTTTAACCATTAATGATATTTTACCTGGTATAGAGTCTAAGTTTCAACGTGACTTAAGAGTGAAGAAGGTACAAGGGAGGCAGATTTCTAACTGCTATTAGAAATGGAGAATCGTTTTAAAAAACTGGCATTGTAGGGATTGGTTTGTTATTTTTTCAGAAACGTCTTATCAATTTTGCTCCACTAACAAGGAAGTAGTTGCATTTTCTAACTGCCAGTTTAGTACCTTCCTTATCGAGTTCACACAGAGATGAAAATTAGGAACTAGGAAGCAGACCTGAGCTGAGAGTGTACAGAAAAAGTAGCCCAAAATAGCATAGTTTCATTTTTATTGCATGTTTGCTTTCTTTTTCAGGGTGGATGGTGGTTAACATGGTTGTTACATAACATCCCATGAAACTGAGCATTGCCTAGTGAAAAAAAGCTGTGGTATACCTTCCATTTGGGGACTATATACAGAAACCATGAGCTGAATGCTGTTCACCTTCATGCAGGTATAAATCTGAATCTATACTATAGATGTCAGTAAAGATTTATGCCAGTGTAATTTAAGGCCTTCAGGTGTTTCCTGAGGCCTCCTGCTCAGTCAAAAAGGTCTTTTGTCTTTTTGTTGAATGTAAAGCCTAATCATGCTGTGGCTGACTGCCCTTGTTTCATATTGAAGGTAATGGAAGTTGAAGGCACTTGGCCTATTAATGAAGGTGTTTAGCACATGGCAGGTTTATGAAGGGTACTAGACTGCCAGCCAAAAGCATTTTGTTTCTCCAGAGAGGGCTCATATTCTAAGCAGCAGAAGTACAAGCCTTCTTAAACTGCAAATCGCCAACACATTCTGATTTAAACAACTAAATATATCACTCTCTCCAATGGAAAATACTTGTAGCCTCCAACTGATAATATACCACAATTATAGTACAAATAAGGCAGCACTAAGAAGCAGCACTATGGGCTTTGCTGATTTGAATATATAATTACTTAAACTGATTTGAATTTCTTGTCAGTTTATATCCCCTTTTCCATGAGGAACTAAAAATTTTATTGCAATATTTATGAGTACACTGATGGGTGTTTCTTTTCTCTCCAAATTTCAGCATAGTTTGTTCTACTACCCCTCCACCCCCACCCCCCACCAAGTATTTTCTCCTTCCTCTTATTCTCAGTCTTCCTGCCATTATGGTCCCTCCTGTCTTCCCATCTCTTCTCTTTAGCTTGCCCCTTCCTCCTTTTTCCCTTTGTCCTTCTAACATTCTCCTCTTCATTCTCTTTTCACTATCTCCATTGGGGCGATGCATAGGGGGTGCATGCAGGTGCATGTGCACCTCCTGAGCGTAGCAGTGAACCCCTTACAAAAAGACCAGCAGCGCCTGCGGGTGGTCGCTGAGCCCTGGTCAGCGCTCGCCACCCCACCACCTCCCCTGCCGTTGTAAGCATCTGCGGGAGCTCCATGCTTACCGCCACCATGCACTCACCGCCACCAGCGCAGCCATGCCCCTCCAGCCACCAGAGGCATGCATCATTCATGGTTTCCATTTTTCCTTTTCAGGCTCCTTTATCATAACTGCTAGCTGAGCAGGGAACGTGCCACACTTGTTTTCCCACCCAACACTGCCTGTTTTACTGAGCTTCTGGACAGCTGGATTTCATGTGCATTCACAAGCTAACATGTACTATTAGTTTGGTTTAGGTTGTAGGATCCCACTTGCTGAGGGATGTATTCAGCACAATAATGTTCCACTTCTTGATGTCTGAGAGTAGTAAATAAAAATTTCTTGTTTAAATAAAATAAATCTTCACTATACTGTGGAAATCTGTCAACCCTGTTAAATCTTAATACCTTCTGACTCCCTAACAACAATATTTATATGACCTCTCTCTCCAGGTCCTCTTCCTCTTACATAGATTTTATAGAATATGCCCCTGGTTTAACTCTTTTGACAAATCAAAATTAGTTTTTCAAAGGTAGAGAAGGCAATCAGATTTATGGTAACTGCAATGGAAAAAAAATGCAGTCTTTTTTTTTTTCTTTTTCATGATGTATGAAGAAGGATTGAACTTTTAAATTTATTTAGAAAAAGTTTCCTTCTTTGCTTTTTACATCAGAAGTTCATATGAAGACCAGAGAATGAGTGACATCACAAAAATGAAGCCAGTCAAAGATGAAATTTGAAGTTGAATGGGGTTTTTAAAGCTGTTTGTTTACTCTTGATAACACCTATTTAACGTTTTGGCTAGGAACAGACATTCAAAAAGCCCGAGCCTGCAAGTTAGTCTAGACTGAACCAATTTGCAAATGGATAGACATTCACTTTTGATTTAGCAAATGCAGGCACATGCAGTGGCTCAGGCTAGAAGCCAGGAGGTGCTAGAGCAGCCCTCCCTTCCCTTCAACAGGGCATGGCCAGGCCCTGGTAGGACGCTATAATTAGGGAAGGGTTTAATCCACCACCTTGCCTGCACAGACCCCACTAGGGGAAGCAGCCATTTCGAAACTGGTTTATGTGCACTAAACCTATATTCTCTTACAGGTTTAAACTGATGTATGTGCATCTTCTGTCCCTTAAGCATAAAAGAAGTGTTTGCTTAACACTCTGTAAAGTAGCATACTAGAAACAGCTGGGATGCCAAGCAACAAACTCTGAGCAAAGAAACTTTCCTCTCCTACGCTCTCAGTGACTCCTTCACTAGAGCACCTAGGGAGTTAACAGAAGAAAGCAATAGGCAGGCAATCGGCATGTTTATGCTGCAAGTTACTGCAACCTGCATGGACATATATGAGCTAGCTTTAAACTACTAGCTTAGAGCGCTGTTAGCAGCACTGCTGTGGTATCACGGCCTTCAGTGTAGGTGGCAAAACTCACCTGAGTGTTTACTCAGCTACAGTCTGTATTAGCACAGTTATACTGCTAACAGTTACCATAGGATGTTGTGTAGTAAGGATTCACTTGGGTGGGGTGAGGCCTCAGGGCTCTCAGTGATGGAGGAATGTGTTGTATGTTGGACCACTGCCTCACTTGCTAAATGTCTCCTTGCTAAAAGGGAGGCATATACCCAATGGAGAG
>NW_017728931.1:23012774-23038085 GCF_001723895.1 Crocodylus porosus | reverse complement strand
GTTAGATGAGCACCTTGCCGGGGTCATCTGACCCCGGTGCTCTTTCCTGCCAAGGCAGGGGGTCGGACTAGATGATCTACCTAGGTCCCTTCCAACTCTAGCTACTATGAAACTATGAAACTTGTAGAAGTCAGAATGTAGTGAATGAGGCAGGCGGTTGCCGTACAAAGTGGGGGATGATCTCAAACTAGGGAAATTGACTGACACTTTGCAGAACTGGATTCTATCCTTGCCTCTACTACAGAGTTCCTACATTATGTTGGGTAACTTACTGAAATCAACATGTCCCCCGTGCGCCACTAATGGAGTGTTCCTCATTACCTGCCTGTCCAGTGTGAGACAGCTGTGTTCAGATGTGCACGAGTGCTGGGAGCTCACAGCTGCAACTGGAGTCTATTGGAAAAGTGGTCTAAACATACTGACGTGCTCTAGAAAGGCTAAGCATCCCCCCCCAAAAAATACAAACTGAGTACACACAAATTAGTGGCCTCTTCCAAAAACGTTAACCTCAAAAGTCTTTGAGTTCAGTTCCCCATCAGCCGAACTGGGAGGTTTATCTCAGAGGGTGCAGTGAGGATATATTGTCTAATGTTTATGAAACACTCAGCTACTGTGGTGAAAAAACAACAGAAATATCAAAGAGGAAATGATTATTCACTGCAAGGCTTAAATTGTATGCAAAAAAAAAAAAGGCCTGGAGTCAGGCAATGAATGAAGATAAAAGAATTATTATGAGGAGAGGCTGAGGGAACTGGGTTTATTTAGTCTGCGAAAGAGAAGACTGGGGGGGAATTCAATAGCAGCCTTCAAGTACCTGAAGAGTGGTTCCAAAGAGGATGGAGCTAGACTGTTCTCAGTGGTGGCAGATGACAGAACAAGGAGCAATGGTCTCAAGTTGCAGCAAGGGAAGTTTATGCTGTATATTAAGAGAAACATTCTCACTAGGAAGCTGGTGAAGCACTGGAATGGGTTATCTAAGGAGGTAGTGGTGGAATCTCCATCCTTGGAGGTTTTTACAGCTTGGCTCGACAAAGCCCTGGCTGGAATGATCTAGTTGTGGATGGTCCTGCTTTAAGCATGGAGTTGGACTAGATGACCTCCTCAGGTCTCTTCCAACCACAATTTTCTATGATTCTATTATTCTAGTTACTAAATAACTCATTCACTGAGTAAGGACAAGTTTTTATGTGCAAAAAACTAGCATGGTACTGTGTAATTAAAAGACTTGATCCTAACTAAAAGACTAGATCCAGTCCTGACTGAAGCACTGGCCTCATCCTGGAGGGCTGTCTCCAGTGGTGTACCCCAGGGATCAGTGCTTGGGCCCATGCTTTTTAATATATTAATGACTTGGACAAGGGAGTGAAAAATGCAATGATTAAGTCTGTGGATGTTACCAAACTGTAGGGATAAGCAGGCACATATCAGAGGACAGGTCAAGGATTCAGGACAACCTCGACAGACAGGTCCTATGGACTGAACAAAACCAGATGAAGTTCAACAGGGACAAATGCTGGGTCCTTCATCTGACTAGAAAGAACCCTCACCAAATCTATACAATGAGTGGTGGTCCACTGGCTGGCACCACATACAAAACGGACCCAGGAGTAACAATCAACCGGAAGATTAATATGAGCCACCAGTGTGACAAAATCACCAACAAAGCAAATAGAACTCTGGCGTGCATCAGCAGATGTGTCACCAACAGATCCAGAGAGGTTCTCCTGCCCCTCTATTCCAGCTGTGGCCTAACCAATGCCGAGTACTGCATCCAGTGCTGGGCACCACACTTCAAGAGGGATGCGGACAAGCTCAAAAGGGTGCAGAGAAGGGCCACATGCATGATCAAGGGCCTGGGAAACAGGTCCTATGAGGAGAGACTTTGGGATCTGGGACTGTTCAGCCTGATCAAAAGAAAGCTGAGAGGTGTCTACAAATATGTCAAGGGAGAACACCAGGACCTAGGTAAACAACTTTTCAGAAAAGCCTCCCCGCCAGGAAGAGGCTGACTAATGGACACACACTAGTCGAGGAAAAGTTTTGGCCAGACATAAGGAAAAATTTCTTTTCTGTACAAGTAAATAGAATCTGGAACACACTTCCAGCAGATGTGGTACAGTCACCATCTCTGGCAATCTTTAAAAGGAGGCTGAACAAATACCTCATTGATCTCATTTGAGCCTAATTACCTCTTGCCCATTGCAGGGGACTGGACTTGATGATCTTATAGGTCCCTTCCAGTCCTTCTTTCTACGATTCTAATGCTGATGCATCTAGAAGGAATTAAGCCATAGCAAGTTTAAATCTGTTATTTCCTAACTTTTGAGTTATTCACTTTACAATAAAGTATTTAACATGCAACATAGAAATACTGCAATAGAAGTTATAAGTAAAATAACAACAACTCTGCCAATACAAATCTCTTGAATTGACATCAGAAGCCACAATTTGCAACAAGCAGTTTCTCCCACTGCAAAGGATGCAAATTGCAGCTCTCTACCTAATTAGAGAGACCTGCTCCACAGCCCTGTGAGGTCAATGGAAACTTATATCCAACAGAGGCTATGTTATAGAGCCAAGCCCTCAGATACCACCGAATCTATACTGAGGAGAACTCCCAAGATTCCCATCTCACCAATCTTAAAAAGGTGACCCCTCCATAGAGATAGACTGCACGTTTGAAAGAGCCACCCAGACACCACATGAAGAATTTCTGCAGTACAGAAGAAAAACCCCCACGAATTGCACACCGCTGGTTATGACATATCACCCCTCCCTTGAACCCATACAGAAAATCCTCAAATAATTACAACCCATACTAAAAAGAGACCCTATTCTTAAAGAGATCTTCCCAGAACCACCCATCCTAGCCTTCAAACAAGCACCAAACCTTACTAAACTCATTACCAGAAGCAAACTTCCTCAGGCCCAAAACATACCAAATGGATCCAGACCATGCCATGACAAGAACCGCAAAACCTGCCAACACATCTCTACCACCCCCACAATTACTACACCCCACAACAGAGCCATCAGCATCCCTGGATACAGCTGCACCTCCAGAAACATAATATATCTCATACAATGCACCAAATGCCCTGATGAAAAATACGTAGGAGAGACCAAACAACCAGACATCTATCAAAGACGAGAATACCTAATTACCTGTGGGGACACATTTCTCACAAAACCACTCTATCTCCAAACTCTCAGTTCTAATCCTCAAAAGGCATTTACAAAACACTTCTCAGAGATGAGCTTATGAACTTCACTTCATTAACCTCCTGGATACAAAAAATCATGGGCTAAATATAGACATTGGATTTATGACACATTAAACTACCTGACATCTGACTCCCCAGGTACCTCTCCACTATTTAGCTGCTACATTCATCCCTCCTTTTCCCCCCACCGACTCCTCAATTTACATCTTCACTGACTGCCTATCTTGCATGCATACCAGCCTCTGGCTTCTTTACTATTCATTCCATCCAGGAAGAGCACACACCAACTGCAGAGACTTCCTCAGCCTAATGAAGGGTTTTTAAATCTGAAAGCTAAAAAAAAATTTCCAACTATTTAAGTTAATCTAATAAAAGATATCAAATTCACCCAAAGAACCTTGTCTACCTATATCACACATACATACATTTTGGTGCAGCTACACTGATCACTACAATCATAAGTAATTTCAAGTGTGGGTACTGACTTAAAAGCTTCTCTTTTTCTCCCTACATATGCACACAGAACTAGGATGGATGACAGGCAGCAACAAAAATGTTTTAAATAACATGTGTTAAAGGGGTAGCTATTGCATTTTGTCATGTGCTATTCTTTCAGCATATTATAATGGCACACAAATACAACAAAAGAAAAACATTTAAACCCCCAAAATATTAAACTAGGAATGTACATTTAGAAAAGTTGAAAAAAAGGATTATAGTTAAAGCAGGACAAAAACTAAGGAAAATATTTGCAAAAAAAATTCAGAAACTGTTGTCAAATACTAAAATCAACCCAGCTCTGGTTGTTCCAAATATCTTGTGCCTTGGTTCCCATTTAAAATAAGTGCCTCTTTGCAGTATTTTGGAAGCTTAAATTAGCTTGAAATTTGACACTATTTCATGGTCAAAACAGTGTAAATGGACCTTAGTGGATACATGTATGTAAGATGTTTACCACAGAGTTGCCTAATTAGCTCCACAGTAAAACCTCAATGTCTTCACGTGCAGCTCTATTAGGCCACAGGAAACTAAATTAACTCTGCCACAGGTTAGCACTTGTAAATACAAGTATTATCCTATGGCAGAGTTCTTTAGTGCACAGCAGCATACATGTAGATGCTGGCGGGGCCAACTGGGGCATGAGGGTGCTTCAGTGCAGGGGTGGCCTGCTGACTAGCCCCACACTGGAGCACCCTTATGACCCAGCTAGCCCCTCCACAGCACATTGAGCCTGGGCTTGCAGGCTGACCCCTGGGCCTCCTGCCAGCTGGGGCTGCTCCAGCCCAGCTCAATGTGCTACAATGCTGGGCACAAGTTCAAACATTGCACCCGTGAGCAAAACTGCGGTGCAATATGTGCCAGAGTTTATTCCTCCATGCTATGTTTAGAGCATTGATTCTGTGTTAATTGTACATCATAGATATACCCAGTATAAATTAAACTTGCACCTCTTCTCATATTTTCCAACTATTCTTAATGTTGTTTCTGTTCATACACTGCACACTTATTTTTCACTTAGCAGACTGAAGCTCCGTAGTAATCCAGACCTAGAGCATCCGCAGATTTTGGAACTCTCATTAGCTTGTACTCCAGACCTTTGCCTAAAAGACTGGAATGTAGATCAGTCTCTGTGGACTACACATCAAGTTGTAGCCCCTGCATATTAAACAACTCCCCTCAGTAACTTACCTCTGAACTTCTTGGGAGGGTTAGCAAGGTCCCCTGCCTCTGGCTGAACCACACATCTATCATCCACTAATCTAAAAAAACAAACATTTTAAATGATTATACATCTATTACAGGCAACTGCATGTCCGATCTTGTACACACATATCCATGATACTACATAGGTAAAGCAATTTACATACATTTTCATTTCAAGTCAATCATATGAAAAATATCTCACACACCATTGTTTTTCCTCTAAAGTATCTGTGCTCTCCCCTTATAGAAGAGGCTTTGTTTTATAGCACCCATTTAAAGCTGGTATTGAGAACTATCTCTGTTTACAATAGGGTTAAAGTCCCTTTCATAACAATGTTTACATTAATACTATGTGTGAAAAACTTAATTCTGAACATTAGATTGTCTACCTCAGCTGGAAGGGGAGGGGGAACGGGACTCTGTCTGAGATTCTCACAGCCAAGCTCCTGACTCTTGATGCAAAGTCCTCCCAAGTCAATGGAAAGACTCTAGTAAACCTCAGTGGACTATAAACTACAGCCTTGAAGAGTCATTTTGGGCAGTTAGTATTGCACCATACACAGAAGAAGGAAAAGACAGGCAGTGCTACATTTGCAGTACCATGCTGACTTGGGCCCCCGTGCCGCAAGCTATTCCATGCATGGAGATCCCTGCACCTTAACGACCCCCACCTTAAAATAATCAGTTGAAGCTCCTTGACACTCCAGGTGAACCAGTTTACAGTAGCATTTCCCAAATCTGGAGCACACCCTCTGGGAGAGGCATGAAGTGTTCCTAAAAGTGTCCCCCTACTCGGCCACCACCACTGCTTTTCCCTGCCACTCTTCTCCATGCCTCTGACTGCTGCCAGCAATGGGAGTCAGTGGTGGAGCAAGCTGCAGTAGCAGCTGAATTAAGGGGATGTGGGAAGGCCCAATTTTACTACAGCAGGGTGTAAACCCACAAGGTTTAGGAAACACTGGCTTATATATAACTGGACCATATGATCTGTGGTGACTTGCTGTTCCTCAGTACCCGTTCCTAAACCTCAAGGTGCAAGCAAGAATGAAGCTCTATTCTCTTCCTGGAAGAAAAAGAGTAGAGGATGAAACACCCTTTACAAGTATAAATAACCCTACAGATGTTACTATTTCAAGCTTATATGATAGTATTAGAGTTTGTAGGTTCTGCAGGTCACATTTAGTTGGAGGTCAAATGGCAGCGTTCACTTGAGCAGGTCTGGTATTTCAAAGGTTACAAGCAGCAGGAAGACACGTACGTTGAATGAAATGCTGATGATACCTGATGAACGGAAGTACCCTATAAAAATACTACAGTATCTGTCAAACGTTAATTGAGTGCAAATGCTAAATATTAAAGCACCCAAACACATTGCCTTATACATACATTATGGTGGAAAAAATGAGGAAGATCTGTGAAAAGAAGCTGAGCAATTCTGTCACAAAAAAGAAACAAAATAACATTTATCATTATTCATCATGAAACACTGTTCATCATATGCATGAGTAAACTGAATCTAAATTAAAGTCTCAGAGTTACAGGCTAACTGTAAAGAGAGCATAATTCTTTGCATTTATCAAGTGGTCTGAGATCTTCAGATAAATGGCCCTATAGAAACATGAATGACCTGAATGTCACAATGCCTCATGTGAGAGAACCAACTGCTCCTATCGCCTCTCTATTGATTGCTCAGATCTTACATGAATTGCCCAAGGTCCCAAAGCTCCTCAGTGAAAGCGCCAAAATTAGAATGCAGGGATCATGCCTCTCAATCAACTGTCCTAGCCATTAGACAGCATCCCTTCTCAAGGTAGTGCTCTTAAGAGCAGCAATCAAATGCCACCTGTTCTACATACAAGAGGGACAGGCAATAAACTGAGCTGTTACAGTGACTGATGATAGAATAGAACCCAGGGCTGCAGTGGCAAAGTTGTCCTCGGTGCATGTATCCTACTACTGGACCTGATTTAATAGCACACTAGCATGCAAGACTCCCACTAAATTAAAGGACTGTGGGATCAGGATTGTTACCCTGCTATACTCTCCTAATTTTTCAGTCTTAACACTTCAGTTTTCTACTTCACACCTTCCCTTTTTCCTGTAAATAGGCATAAGTATGTAATATGAAGATCTAAATCTTTGGTCACAGATTACAACTCTCAATTTTAATATAAATTCATACCATTAATAAAAAAGATTAAGTGGTGCTTATAATGTGTTACAACTTAAATAAACAAGAAGATTAAAAAAGATCATAAACGACAACTAACAGAGAGCCCATTAAGCGTGGCACCACACTTCCTAAATATAAATTTAAATTTCCTTCAGGAAGTATATTGTAAATACTGGGTCTATTTAAAACAATTATACAGGAAAATAACATTTAAGTATAAGATGCCATACTGTCACAAGTTAATAGTAGCCCTTGTGAGCTCTTTAGTGGGAATGCATCATAAAAAACAATGTATGGGTCAATCAAATTAAAGGCCAGTTTCTGCATGCATTCAATTTGGTAGGATTAGGATAGTACACATGAATTTGCTACATTAACAAGCTCCTAGATTTAGGAAAGAGGAGCAGAACAATCTGCTCAAATGTATTTTGTTTCCAAAAGCAAGAATTAAAAACAGCACTAATAAGCATGGAATTAGTAGCTAAGGATCCATAAACAATTCTGACAGTAACTTCAGGAGCAGGTATGAAGATCTGTTAGGAAGAAGTGAAGAAATACTTATAAGAACAGAAAGGGAACAGCAAACAGATTTAGTGGCACAGAGAACCATGTTTTACCAGGGGTCAGTGATTCATCAGGGTTTAATATAAATAGGACTGAAAGTAGGGACTGGAGTTTAAAAAAAGCCAATCATGAAAAATGCTCATTTAAAGAGCAAGGAATCGCTAGGCCTGCAAAACCACAGGGGCAGCTGTCTGAAGAAGTAAAACTCTGCTTCCCAGCCCCCTGAGTCATTGAACAGAGTCCCTAAACCTGAATTGCAGAAAAATCCCTGGAATTTGTAAGCAAAATTTAAAGGCCTACTCCACCACAAAGCAGCTTCTGCTCTAGCAGGAACCATCACCAGACTCCCATTAACTGACTTACAAGGGTCAAAGTGTTTACAATATTTTATTATAGACACATGTTGTTATTCTGCCCTTTGAAACTGTCTATAGAATCCAATATTCAAAATCAACCACTAATCTATCATTTTTGTAGATGAAGAAAGTGAAGAACAGGAGGCAAGGAAAGAAAGCCACATTACTCAATTTAACACATCGGAAAGCATGCTCCAGAGAGATTAACCGTATGTATAGACAAAACAGGGGCCCTAAATTGAAATGGTGGGTTTTAAAAAACACCGCTTCAATTTAGGGCTGATTAAACCCCCGTGTCATGCACACACCCCGCTGACTTACTTGCCTCTCTAGTAGGGAAGGGAAGGTGAGCAGATGGCAGGCGGAGTGGTCCCAGGGCTGTGAGGGGACCAGTGCTTCACTCTGTGGCAGCAGCAGCCCCCCACCAGGCGGCACCTGCATGCAGGCACCCGGCTTGGGCAGTCCCAGAGGGCACCATAGCTGCAGAGGGAAGCACCATGCCTCCACACAGCTCAGGCAGGCAGGCAGGCTCCAGGGAGGCTAAAAAAAAAGATCAGGCTCACCACTTTTCTTGGGCAGAGATACTTTCCTGGGCTGCTGTCAGGCTTCTTGCAGAGCCGTGGAGCTGCATGGAGCCCGACACTTCATTTTACAGCCATAGGGGCAGCAAACTAAAACTTCTCAAAGGAGGTGTAGTTTGCTACACTCCAAGTCATTTAAGGCGCATTAGGCCACCAAATTTGCTACAGCAGTTGAAATAAATGCACAATATGCCACCAAGGTGTGCAAACATCAACACCATTAAAGCAGTGCAAAAGTATTTAGCCTGCTTTAAAGTGTCATGCACACATGCCTCTCATTTGTCTAAGTGGCCAGGGGTGAGTCTGCAGCAGCCAGGGATTAAATCCAGATCTCCTGAATCCCAGTCCAGTGCTTCAGCCTCTGACAGCTAGGGCTAGAGACAGAAATTACACATAAACTACTACAAGCAACTGGAAACTGGTTCAAATCTGTAACACAACAGAACTTCAGTGCACAGAAACCACTTTCAGAATGGCCAAAACCAGTTTAAGATAAACCTGGATGAATATAGTATCAGATTTAACTTGAAACTGGAGGGGATCTGGGAGAGAAGTTCAATAAATGGATTTAACCTAATTCAGTTAACTCACAGTACTCCAGCATCCCAGAATGCTTTGCATCTCCCCTGCAATGCCCCCCTCCTCACAGGGTAGGCAGGCTAGCCTTGACCCACGCTGTCTGCTCCAGTCAAGCAGGGAGGCATGCTTTCCTCCCCAGCTTCTAGCCTGGGCCACTACAAGCATGTGGCTGCATTTACAGAATCAAAAGTAAATGTCTGTTCACTTGCTTATTGGTTCAATCTACGCAACTTTAACTAACCTGAAAAGATTGAATCTATTCAGCTTTGAGCTTAAACTAACTTGCAAGGATTGAATCAATTCAGCCTCAAGCTTTTTGGATATCTGACCTTAGCCTAGCTCTCAAACAAAACAGCTTTCCAAAGAAAGCACAAAACTATGATTAAGCTTTTATATATATGGAAACTTTTCTACACTTTAGCTCTCTAGGGTTTTCATATATCCATTTAAAGTGTTCAGTTATCATTTCCTTATTATGAATGCTTATTACAGAAGCACTGGCCACAGCTCCATGGTCAAAGCTGAGTTTCTTTTTGCACTTAGAAGAAGGACCCAGGTTCTTTGTTTTGTAGGAAAAACAGTGCATACTCTCCAAACTTACAGTAATTACTCTTTTGAATATGGAATGACCCAACATTTATAAATTAGGAGACAAAAAACATGTGTTGGTTTGTTACTAAAGCCTGTTAGGAGGGTGCATTTGGTTTTTAAACAATGAGTGAGCCAGGTATTGCCAATCCAGGTTTTTAATATCTTGACATGGAGAGGACTAGGTTGCTACATTACAGAGTATAATGAGTTAGCTATTTAAAATAAAGATCTAAATCAAAAGTGTCAAACATATGGCTCCCAGGTCAGGTACAGCCCATGGTATCCTATGATCTGGCCCATGGGTCTCGGACTGACACCCCACACAACACATGCAGCATATGGAGTCAGTCTGACATGCGAGCCCTGTACACAATGCAGGGGCTAGGGACAGAAATTACACAAAGTATAAGTAGTCAGAAACCAGTTCAAATCTGTAACACAACATAAATTCAGTGCACGTAAACCACATTCAAATAGCCAAAAATAATTTGAGATAAACCTGGATGGATGTAGTATCAAACTTAACTGATTTAGTTTAAATCAGTTTACTGAAATTCCGTCCCAGATCCCCTCCAGATTCAAGTTAATTTGTGGTCCCCCAGCATTCCAGGATACTTTGCACCTCCCTTGCAACCCCCCACCTTCACACACACACACACACACACAAAGCAGGTGGGTTAGCCTTGGCCCAAGCTATCTGCTCCAGCCGAGCAGGGGGACATGCTCTATTGTCCCCGGGCTTGTGACCTGGGCCACTGCAGGCATGTGGCTGTATTTCCAGAATCAAAAGTGACCGTCTGCTCACTTGTTTATTGGTTCAATCTACACAGCTTAAACTAACCTGCAAAGATCTGTACTTAGCCAGGGTGTTAGTCTGGAACATGAGTATATGTAGCACCTACACCAGGCCAGCCCTGAACTCTAGAGTTGGTTTGGATCAAGCCACCACCTCCAGCATGAACCCCAGGCCAGCCCCACGTCACATGCAGCATGCACAGCTCATCCAGCCCTGTTCTGGGGCTTACTCTGAAGGCAGCACAAGGGGCCAACACAGGATACATGTGGCACCCTGGCAGACTGGCCCTGCACTTTGGCTCTGGTGCCTGGTTCCACCTGGCCCACAGACTGGCCCAGTGACCCTGATCTGGGTTTGACACCCCTGATCCAAAGTATAAAGAAACTATTTTATCCATTACATGGAAGTTTTGACAAGTTTTAAATAGTTTAATAACTAAAGACAATAGTGCATTGTACTGCATATTCTGATACATACGCAGTAGGTACAACATGATTGCCTTTTACTTCTGTACACATTGGCTTCATCTGAAAGACAAAGGAAACTTCTGCACATTTCTAGTATGATTTTTTCTGTGTAAGCTCTTTGGGGGCATAATAAATGTCTTTGTTCTATGTACAATGCCTATGAATAAATGCTGCACACTTTATTTTTTTTTTTTAAGTGTAATCATTAAGTTGTACAGTAATTCAGCATAGCTTAAGGTATATCACCAGTGCTAGGGAAGTCAAGATAATAAGAACCATGATGGACCTCTCTCATAACCCCTCCATTATGGACTCAGATTGTGAAAGCAACAGTATCCGGAAGATGTCTAATTCAGTCCAGCCAGCACTGCACTGAGTGGAGTATTTCCTGCAAGCTTCAACAGAAGCACAAGTATTCCTTTAATATACTGAGCCTCTCAAATCAGTAGTTATCTACTGTATGACTGTAGATTATGCTATTATGTAGAATACCATAATTAAAGATGGAAACCATTTAAAATAAAGATGTATAGGCCTCAGAGATACAGGATGCTTCCCACCATCCAAAAGCAAAAGTCTCAAAGAGTTCTTCTCAACCTTCTTCCTGTGCTTAAGGAAAACAGAGTTAATTTCTAATCTCTCAGAAAACTATCACACTAAATCAAGGGAGTTACCTGTCTAGCCTAGCAGCATGTCTTGATGGTACCAGAGGCTTCAGTGCATGATGCAACAAGCCTGCACTAGGAAATTACAGAATAACCAGCCTGCAGGGAAAGTTCCTTCATAATCCCAAGTGAGTGATTGGTTTATGCTCTAAAGAACACCCTTCTGTACATTTGTTTAAATTCTGGCTAACGTAACTCTAGATGTCTTCATTCTCCATCTATGGTCATTTTCAATCTTACCAAACTCTTAGCTACTTGGGACAAAGTATTCCCTAACTGTCCATTGTGTGAAAAGACAATTCCTTTTATCAGTTCTAAATCTGCCACCTTTCAAATTCACGGAATCTCTTGCACTAATTTAATACCATACCTTATTCTATACACCTCTATTATTTCCCCTTGTATTCATTAGAGTTGCATTCATTTTGGCTGATGTAGCTGACAATGCCACCCATAAATGCCCTGTGCATGCACACAGCTGCAGCACAGCACTCAGGCAGCCAGGACCACAGCCCAGCAGCATGGAGAGCAGCCGAGTCTGGCTGGTAAGTTTGTTGTGAAGGTGGGGGAGGGACCAGTGCAGGGGAGGGAGTGGGGTGCATAGGTGGGGTGGGGCGCAGGACAGAGCCACAATCAGTTCATCTACAGGGTGTGAGGGGGGCAGTTCCTGTCACTACACACACCCCGGGAGGGCATGGGGGGCATGTGACCCCAGATCTGTGTACAGGGTGAGGGCAGGCTGCCACTGTGGGCTGAGGGTGTGGACAGCACTGGACTCTTCCCAGTGGGGACTGGGCTGGGCCGGGCTGCACTCAGGGCAGGCAGCAGTGGTACTAGGACTGAGTTGGAGGGGCTATAGTGAATTTTGGAGTGGCTGCAGCCCCCTTTATAGCACCCTCCCAGTGCCACTGCCACCCACCCCAAGCGCAGCCTGGCCCAGCCCAACCCTTGCCAGGAAGATCCCAGAGCCACCCCTGGCCCCAGCTTGCAGCAGCAGCCTGCCCTCACTCCGTGCACAGATCCAGGGTCACACCCCTCATGCCTTCCCAGGGTGTGTGCAATGGAGGGAGCTGCCCCCCTCCCCCACACCTCCCAGATGAGCTGCTCATGACTCGGTCCCACACCCCACTCCAGAACGCATTGCCAGCCTCTGCCCCAGCCCCACTCCCTCCCTCACTATGGTGACCTCGATCTGCACGTCCATGCTCCCTCCCTCCCCCCAAAACAGACTTACCAGCCAGACGCCACTCTCCATGCTGCCCAGCTATATACTGGAATTAGATTAGTATCAGCTGATATGGCTTATTAAAAAATGGCCATCGGTATTGGCCCAAATTCTCTATCAGTACACCCTTAGTATTCATCTCTTGTCTAGAGTGAAGGGTCTCCAACTTCTCTCTCATGAATAGGACAGTCCCTAAAAGTTCTCCCTCCTCTAGGATTCTGACAGAAGCCTGGGGGTGAAATTCCCTTCAGCACTTCCTGCTGGTGAGCTGCTGTATTGGGAAAAGAGGGTCTGGTACCAAGATATATCATAGAGAAGTTTTGTTTTACAGGGGCAGATGTTGAAGTAGGACCTGGGATGTGTATGTATGTATAAAGGAATCCCAAGGTAAGCATATATGTATAGGGAACAGCAGGTGTGAAGAAGTGCACTTGCAAGAAACACGAATGAGTGGTGAGGAGTAGCACTGGGTGACATTAAGGACATAAAAGGCTAATGAGGTTGAGAGGAAGGTTGACCATGGTAAACATTATATATGCTAAGCAAGCAGCACAAACTAGGTAATCCTGAAGCATCCTTGAAATATCCATAGGGCTACCAGTGTCCAGGTTACTTAGGCACAGCCTTTACAGGAATATGACAGACAACATAAGGAATGTATGGACAAAGTTAAACCACTGAAGACTTTTTGTTGTTTGTAAACACTATTCTATTTGTATCCATGCTGTGCATGTAAACTGCCCCTGGAATACAATTAGCATTTTGGAAATAACAGAGTCTTAGCAGATATTCCATTTTTAGAAGAGACTGTTTAAACGCCTAAGATATTCTAAACCCTAATAGGCCAAATTCATCCCTGACATAAAACCTATGATGTTAACCAAACTGTACAGAACAAATTTGGCTTCAACTCTTTAATAACCTTGCACTGTCAAAAACAGAAATTAAATTACCTCCTTCCTTATTTTGTGCACAGGCAACACAGTGAATAAACATCAAGCAGAAAGTCTGACTGTTCAAATTCCTAGGAATATGCCATGGAGCAGGTACAATACCCTTACCCAGGGGTTGGCAATCGCTGGCACACATGCCAAGCATGGCATGCAAGGCCAGTTTGCTCACCACACCACTGCCAGCCTCCCCACCCTGGCCCTGGCCCCGATGGGCACAGTACCGGCACCTGCTGCCTTCCCGGAGCCAGAGGCTGGGAACACAGCTGGGGCTGGGGATGGGGCTAGGGCTGGGGCCGGGGCCGGGGCCGGGGTGGCAGCAGCTGTTTGCAGCCTCCTGGCTGCAGCCTGCCCAGGTTCCGAGTAGCTGCTGATAGCTATGGAGCCTGGGCAATGCAGGGCTTGCAGCATCAGGCAGCTTTCCTGTGCGGCCCCTCTGTGTGCTGCCACACATGCTGTGCTCCCAGCCTTGCTGCCCTCCCCTGGACCCTCAGGAGTGCAGTGTGTACAACCTGGGGCAGCAGCACACAGAGGGGCTGCACATGGAAGCTGCCTTCCACTTCAAGCCCCACACTGCCCTGGTCATATTTCTCCTGTGTGCATGGGGGCAGCGCAGGGTTGTGTCCCTTACTGCAGTCCCCACCTGCAGTTGTATCAGAAGATTTGTTTATTTTTCTGGCATGCCGGCACTCTAGCACCTTCCACGGTAGTCATAGTGTTTTTTTCAGCAATCCAGCCAAAAACCATTGCCTACCCCTGCCCTTACCTATATTAAGAATACCTTATTCCTCAAAAAGCTGCATAAGCAAATTGAGAGAGACTACAAGCGTCCTCTCATTTCACTGGTTCAGCTTTCACTCTCTTATATCTTGTGATATCATCTTTTCATTTGTTTTCAATCCCAGCACAAGCCTCGTCACCATGAGAAGAGGACACTGGTGACTATGGGTGTCAGCAACACGTGCATTTGAACAATGTAACACAAGAATAGCCAGGGCAGACCACGTTCAACGTGAGTTCACAAAGTACAGTTAAGACGCATCTCAAGGGAAACTTCCCTCAAATTCTGCCCTTCAAAGAGAAGCTCCTTTGTTCCACAAACCCCTGCATGTAGAAAACCACTTATCTAAAACACCACCTCACTAAGAAGTTTCCTTCAATCCGCATAACTTTCCCCCTCGCTGCACAAACTGTTACCCCAAATCTGTTCCCCAGAATGAACACTCCTTATTCCACACACAGCCCCTGCCTCTCTCCCCTACCCCTAGTATAGAAACACAATAGGGCTATGTGAAATACCATCATTTCGTTTTGACATCTGTTTCACCATTTCGAAGATGTTTTGTTTCATCTCATTTCAAAACACTGTCCTGTTTTATTTTGTCGAAACTATTTCACTGTTTCATAGCATTTAGATGTTTCGCCCACAGGCTATAATGGGGAAGCATGAAAACACCTAAAACTTTGTCATTTCTTGCCTGCTTTGGATGAAAATTGCAGGGATGGTAGCTCCTTCTGAGGGCACGAAGCCTGCCAAGTTTTAAGGAGATAAGTACAGGGGTTTCTCAGAAACTGCATCTCAAACTTCAGAAAGAAAAACTTGTGACACTTGCCGGCAGCAGTAGCCTCCTGTCATCTGGCGCACAGAACCAGGGGCCCGCACCCCTGTGAGGGCTGTGGGGCTGTGCCAGACTCCTCCTGGGGATGCAGGTCCCTGGATCTGCACCGGATGACAGGAGGCTGCCGCTGCTGCCTGGGACGGAAGACTGATGCTGTTGCTGGCCCCAGGCAGCAGCAGCAGCCTCCTGTCATCTAGCACAGTGGTGGGAGGCTGGGAAGAGCCAGGGCTGTGCTCTGAGCAGCTCCACAGCCCCATGGAGCTCAGCCTGGTGGTAGGAGGCAAAGTGCAGCCCTGGCTCTGCCCACCTCCCACCACCAGGCTGTGGAGCCCTATAGAAGCTCTGCCCAGTAGCAGGTGGCAGAGCACAGCCCTGGCTCTCCTGGCCTCCCACTCCGGGGCTGCGCTCCCAGCGGCTGTGCAAACAAATTATTTGGGGGTGCGCCTCCCCAACAGGTAAATCCCACCCAGTTGGGGCCCCACTCACCTTACCCCTGCTCCTGCTTCTGCAGCACTGTCCCTCACCGCAGGAACCTCAATCTAGCCCCCGCCTCTTCCCTCCCTCACAGACTGACCTGTTGGGTTGGGGATGCACGTGTGCATGCACACAGGCACTCAGTCCCCCACCCCAGCCTTGGATAGACTCCAAGTAGCTCTGAGATCTACCGCAAGAGGCTCTGCGATCTACTGATAGATCAAGATCCACTGGTTGGTGACCACTGGGATAGATACATACTGGTTGGGGAGACTGGGATCAACAGCCCTCTTAACAAAACAAGAGTGGGATACCATCTCCCAGATCCTGGTGGTTCCCAGGCTGGTCTTTGAGGACACCGAGACCCTCAGCCTTACGTATTGAGCACTGCCCGGCGGTGACAGGTGGGCGTTGGAGTGAGAGGTGGGGATTCTTTTTGGGCATGCTCACACTGGTGCCAGGCTGAGAAGGAACAAGGGCAAGGGGGTGCTGCAGCAGCATCGCTGTGATGGCAAAGAATTTCACCTTCTTGCCCCAGCTGATCTGTCTTTGGCAGTGCTGGCAGGTAGCATACCTGTGATCACCTGCCACTTCAAAATGATCCCACACTACACTACCCACCCAATTCTGGGTTGAGAGTGGGGATCCTGCCTTATCCCCCTCCTCACCAGAAAGAGGCACAACAACAGGAGAAGCTGAGCCACCTGCCCCCACAACCTCCTCCAAAGTGCCTTCCAGAGAAGGAGACCTGTCTCTAGGGGAACTTTGAGGGATGTGAAGCACAAACTCAGATTCCCCCTCCTTCTCTGGACTCTCCTTCGCTAGGGCCATCAGCTCCTCTGCTTCCAGATCCAGCTCCGCCTCTGGCACTGGAAGGCTCATGCTGGGAACTGAAATTGGGATGGAGAATGTCATGCTGATGATGATTAGTGGTGGTGGTGTAGGTGTAGGCACTGCTACCACCTCCTTACTCCCACTAGCAGCAGAAGACTCATCGCTGCCAGGAAAGAGGGTACACATCTCTGTTTGGGGGCAGGGAGAAATTGCAGCTCTCTCTCTGCCCCCTCTCCCTCACCTGCCGTAAGACCTGAAACCTGCCTTTCTAGCACGCTTCATAACGTTTGGTGTGCTGCAAAATGCGTGTGTGTGTGTAATATATGTTGCATTTTCCTGAACACCATCAGGGAAAACACAGATTTATTTTTGTGGGGGGAAAGAATCAAGACAGAATAACAAGAACAAATAAGAGGATTTTAAGGGAACAATAAGTTGAAAGAAATGGATAGGAATAACAATAGAGACTACAGGCAAGGGTAAGTAGGAAAGGATTGGATACAACTTACAAGAAGAGAGACTAGCTAGCAAGGGACTAGCCAGCAAGCCAGAGCCTTTCAAATGCTGCCACTCCAAGAGAGACACAGCTCACAAAAGGCACAGATCATTGCAGACACAGCTTTATATGTTGTTTCTATGTCCCTCCCCCAGAGCACTTGATTGGAAGGGAACTCAGAGAAAGATCACAGTCACTGGCCAGCTACAGATGTCCATATCAGAGCAGTCTTTCCCCCGCACTCAGCCTTCTCCATATGGAAGATCACCCCACCCCTCTCCCTCTTCTCAGTTTGTTTCCTGCAAGCCTTCTGAATCTCTCCGAATCGATTCAAACACTTCCGATTCAATTTGCACCCTTTAACGGGTCTCCAGATTCGATTCAGATTCAGAGATTCAGCCGTCATTTGGGCCAAATCTCCTCCGAATCAAATAGGCTATCAAAGCTTCGCACTGCCCTAGTACATAATGCGCTCCATAATTACTGCTGCATTGGGTGTATATCTGACAACTGCATACAGGGCTGAGTGGCTGGAGAAGCCCACAATGGTCTGACTGTTCTCTTGTGACTATTTTGCACTGGGAAGTACGTTATCTAGGTGTCCCCTCCTAGGCTTACTGGGAGTGCTAACAGGGTTTCCTATGCTGAATATGCCAAAAATGAATGAGAAGTTCCCTGTGGCCTCTTCTACAAGCAACACATCTGTGCAGCACTGAGTAGGCATAACCTGACAAAATTGTACACTGCAAGGGCATGTTCATTGCCAGAGTTGCAGTCCTCAGATAAACTGCATGTAGGGAAGTTTACATGCTGAGAACATGCTGTACACTTTCCTTCAAACAAAGCTGCAAAATCTTTCCTGAAAAGATGCCAAGCACATCCCACAATGAATGTTTACATTTTTTGAGGAGGAAGTATTTATTTCAAAAGATACTAAGCAACATAACTTAAAGTAACTAAATAAACATAAATTAATAAATAACCTATAATCAACTTTAAATTTGCTAAATTGTTCTTGCTCACAGCCATAGCCATGAGGGAATATTTTAGTTAAACTTAACTTTACTTGACAATGCATATTATTTGTCATCAATTTATGGTTTAACTTGGAAACCCAGGAATTTCATCCCAATGCTTCAAATTGGGACTTACCTAAGAAACCCTTGTACTATAGTCCTACAATAAATTACAATTTGTTGTAGGAGTTACAGTTGCAACTCCTACAATAAATTCCTACTATTTCCTGTGTATTATCATTTAATACGTATTATGTTACTTCATGAACTGTGCTACATGACTTTTGCAGTTTGAACTACTGTCCCCCCATATGGTATTTGACTGAAGATTTAAACTACACAGGGCACGGCTCTCGTACACTTACGCATCTGACAAAATAATACATACTTTGTGTTAATCTACAAATAGTTTATTTTAGGCATGTCTAAGGAAATATTTTATTACATATAACACATACCATATTTTTTACATACCATGCTCACTGAAATTTCCAGGAGCTGTTTTTTGGGAAAAATGGTAAGAGCAGTTTCTGCTGCTTACCAGGCAAAATTGAAAGTAAAATCTGCATGATTTTCAGGGAGCACAACAATGAGCAGGCCTGACTCCCTCTGTTACTCAATTGCTTATACATGGAACGAACTTTTTTTAATTCATTGTGCCTTTCAAAAACAAGTTTCATATTTTATTCCTGTGCACACTGTATATGAGAAAATATGGTACTTCACCAGAGGGCTAAAATACAAAATATTATGACCTAACTTCTACTTTATCTACTCAGTCATCCCTCAAGCAAGGTTTAGGCTAACTCAGAATGTCAAATGTGAAAATGTGGTCCTCTGTAGCACAATATTAAAGGTTGTTTAACCAATCATTCGCATAGTATGGAATAAAAAAAAAATCAAGGCTACCTTTGACTGCTTACACTCCAGCATTACCCTTACTTGTAACATCTTGCCAACTGAGCCCTTCAAAAGGACAAACTGAAGGACAACTTGTTTGTTCAAAATAAAATGCAATTATCAAAGGTATATAGTAGCAGGTGAGACTGCCAATAGCACATAATGTTCAGATTTTTAAAGACATTTATATAGCTACCTCCCAAAACTAGCCCTTACTTACTTAGAAGCATAAGCCCTACCTAGAGGTCAAGGAAGCCAAGTCTAATCACTGGGACTAGCATTCCTAAATTACAGAGGTGCAGAGAACTGGATTTATGGTTACCCAATCAGACAGCATTTGCAATACAGAATATAAATTCTGTGTGGCAGGATTGGGTCCTAGCCCCTGTCACGCTCCTGTAGGACTGGCCATGATGGCTAGAAACTCACCCGTCCAGGTCTAGATGCATGGCGCAGCACCAGAGTGCAGGGAACCAAGGCTGCCGACATCCTGAGAGCATGATGACATGGGCTTTGGGGAACTGACCCTGACTGGCCCACAGTGGGAAGTGGGCAATTTAAAAGGAGAATGCCAAAAGAACTTGATATTTGGTGACCCCGGTGCAGAAAAATACCACTGAAGCCTGCAAGAGAAAAGAACTCCAAAGAAGAAACCTGACACACCAGGCCCTCACAACTTGTTGGGACGACAAGCCCAATCAAGGATCAACCCTCCCAAAAAGGCAAGTAAGCTGGAACAGAGGGGAGGGATGCTAAGGATTGTCCCCACAGAGACCTGAGCTAGGACCCCAGGGCAGGAGAACTCTGTGGGGAAATGGTTGGTATAAATGAGCCAAGTGAAGGAGAGAAAAGGAGAAAGAGAAAAGTGAGCTGGCCTGCTGAGAACAGTAAGAAACAAGAGGGAAACTGAGGCAACCGGACTAAAGAAAAGATTTATACCATATTGCTGGTGAGGAGGACTGAGCAGAGGTATGGAATCTATGGCAGATAATGCCTGGGAAGAGGGAGAAGAAATCTGAGGGATTGACTTGTAAATTTTGATTTATAAGATAATAGAGGTGATAAAGGGCCATGGCTAAGAAGCCCTTTCTTAATTCATACCAAAGAATAGCGGGGAGAGGAAAAGAAGAAAATCCTTTCCCAGAGATTTGATTTGGAGTTAAGAAAGAAGCTGGACCTGATTCCCAAAGGGGGACAATTGAGAAGGCCAGGATCAGAAAGCTGGGGACCAGGAGGGGAAAAAATGGGAATGAGTCCATCAGGATAATTACTGTTTGGTCTGACGAGAGCAGTTATATAATGACCAAAACAGCTGAGAAGGAGAACAAGACACTGCGAGTTAAAGACTGGAAAGAAAGAAACCAAGAACATTCTCCATTTGCCATCTGTGGAGAATAGTGACTATCAACTTGAGAGGAAAGGGGCAGGGTGTAGGGAGGTGGAGCCCAGCAGAAGAACCACCACTGGGTCAAGCGGATCAAGTCAAGAACACCCATCCTCCTGAACGTCCGTGTTCCATCAAAGATGTAGCAGGCAAATAAGAGACAGAGGCGGAGGTCAGCATAACCCGACGCTGTGGATTGTTGCCTCTGTGATTGCTGCCTGGGCCTGAGTCAGCCTAGGCCCAGAAGCATATAAAAGGAGACTCCCCAAGCCACCAAGGAACCAGCAAACAGGGACTGCCAACAGGGAAAGCAGTTTTCAGGCAGTTCTCAGGCTAGTCGTGGGCAGAAATACATGGGAGCTTCTGACAGAGACTTCAGGTATGTGAATAAGGAGGGGGGCTACTATGGGGGTGGTGACACAGAGTGCAGCCAGGGCCCCTGCCCTGCTGCTTCCTCTGGGCCGGAGCTCCTCTGAGGCCTCCACCCAGATGGACCCCTTGGATGGGTCGGCAGTATTCTGGCCCCCATCTGCAGGGGTTGCCTGGAGGGACCTCTGAGGCCTGGGGATAGCATGGGAGCCAGGGGTACCCTTACCTGTCCCACATGTGCCCAATTGAGACCCTGGAGGGGCAGGTGAGGGAACTCTATGCAGAGATGAGCAAGCTTCAGGGGATCAGGGCAACTGAAGAAGAGATTGATGACTACCATTCATTCTCTGCAAGACAAGACAGCTGGTGGAGAAGCTGCAAGGGAATGCCCTGAAGCAGATGCTGGTGAGTGGAGGACAGTCACCTCGGGCCAGACCTCTCATCATGGAGACAGCTCCCCCGGTGCAGTTGGGGAACAAGTATGAGGCTCTGGCTGCAATGGAGCAGCATGCAGTGGGGGAAAAGTGCTCTAGAGGAGCCTGTTGCCATCACTAAGCAAGCTGAGGGCCAGCCAGGTAAGCAGAAGAAGAGATGCCACATCATCGTTGTGGGCGACTCCTTGCTGAGAGGAACAGAGTGACCCATCTGTCATCTGAATCCTATGGCATGCGAGGTCTGCTACCTGCCCAGAGCCAGGATCAGAGACATCACAGAGAGACTACCTGACCTCACCAACAACTATCCCATGGTCCTCATCCACATGAGAACAAATGATGCCGTCAGGAGTAATCCAGACCATATCATGAGCGACTACAGGGCTCTGGGGACCAGGCTTAGGAAGACAGGGGTGCAGGTGGTCTTCTCATCGATCCACCCGATCAGCGGTCACAGTAGGCATCATGTCACCTGTGTCAGAGAAGTCAACCCGAGGCTCTGGAGTCGGTGCCATCGTGCGGGTTTTGGCTTCCTGGACCACAAGGGGCCTCCTGGGACACAAGGGGCTTCATCTCTCTGCAAAATGTAAGAGTCTCTTTTCTTACAGGTTGGCTGACCTCCTACGTCAGGCTTTAAACTAAATACAACAGGGGACAGGGAGGCAGGAAATGGAGAGACTCTAGAACCTACAAACTGCAAGACATGCAGCAGTACACCCCAGGTAAGTACCAAGGGGCCTTCTGTGCATCAGAATGGGGAGGCATCAAAGGCACCATTCAGAGCGCTCAAGTGCCTCTATACTAACGCTAGGAGCATGGGGAACAAGCAGGAAGAACTCGCACTTCTGCTTGCAGATAACAACTTTGATTAAGTAGGGCTAACGGAAACCTGGTGGGACCGTATCCATGACTGGGCAGTACACATTGAGGGCTACAGGTTGTACAGAAGGGACAGAGTAGGGAGGAAAGGGAGCGGGGCTGCTCTCTATGTAAAGAAACATTATACATCTACCCTAATCAAAATGGGATCAGAGGAGAAGAAAGTTCAGGCATTGTGGGTTAGGATACATGGAGGTCAAGGGGAAAGGGACTTGGTGATGGGGGTCTGCTACAGACTGCCACGCCAAGAGGAAAAGCTAGACTTGGGATTCTTGAGGCAGCTCTCAGAGGCCATACAGTCTAGGGACGCGGCTGTCATGGGGGACCTAAACTACCTTGATATCTGCTGGGAGGAGCAGTCAGCCAAATCCAAACATTCACATACGTTAAGGTCCTGTATGCGGGTTAAGAACCTAACGCAGGAGGTGTACGATCCCACTAGGGGGAATGCCTTACTGGACTTGGTGTTGGCTATGGGGGATGACCTGATAGGGGAGCTACAGATCTGTGGTCACCTTGGGGACACTGACCACCAATCAATTAAATTCCCCATATGGCATAGGGTGGGTAAGAAAACCAGTAGGGTGGAAGTGCTTGACTTTAGGAAGGCTTACTTTAGGGTGCTTAGGAGTCTAGTAAATGACACACTGCAGGATAAGAGTATTGGCGAGATGGGAGTCCAGGAAGGGTGGTCATTCCTAAAGGAAGCAATCCTTCAGGTGCAAAGGGAGACTATCCCAGCACAAGGGAAAAGGGGGGAAGGAGCCAAAAAAACTTCCTTGGCTAAACAGGGAAATCCAGGGAAGCCTAAGGGCAAAAAAGAAGGCACACAGGCAGTGGAAGCAGGGAGAAGCTACCAAGGAGGAGCCTACCTACTTCGCCGGCACTTGCAGGGAGGCAGTTAGAAAAGCCAGAGCAACTACAGAGTTGAGGCTGGCAACAGATATTAAAAACAACAAAAAATCATTTTTTAGGTATGTAGGGAATAAAAGAAAGGTTCAGGGCAGCATACTGAACAAGTAGGAGCAGTTAGTGATAGACAGGGAGGACAAGGCTGAGCTATTCAATGAGTTTTTTGACTCGGTGTTTTATAGTTTCTCGGGTCAGAAGGGACCTGAGCAGATCATCTAGTCTGACCCCCTGCCATGGCAGGAAAGAATACTGGGGTCAAACGACCCCAGCAAGATGTGCATCTAAGATCTAAGATGTGTTCCTGAACAGGGCTCAAGATAAGTCTTCTAATGGGTTCTTAGATGGGCATAAGAGGGACACCAGCCTACCAACTGTCAACGCTGACTTGGTGCAGAGTCACTTGAATGGACTGGATGCGTTTAATTTAGCAGGCCCAGATGAGCTGCATCTGAGAGAACTGAAGGAATTGGCTGGTGTCATAGCAGAACCACTGGCACGGCTGTTTAGGTGCTTGGGCTAGGTCCCAGAGGACTAGAAAAGGGCAATGTGGTCCCTAGGAAGAAGGATCTGAGTAATTATAAGCCAGTCAGTCTCACCTCCATCCTTGGAAAAGTCTTTGAAAAGATTATGAAGCATCATATTTGTGGGAGTCCAGCAAGAAAAATGATCCAGCAGGGAAACCAACATAGATTCGTAGCACGTAGATCATGTCTGACCAATCTGGTTTTGTTTTATGACAGGGTCACAAAATGCTTAGACGCAGGAGTAGAGGTGGATGTTTTCTTGGATTTTAGCAAGGCCTTCAAAACGGTATCTCATCCTATTCTCATAAACAAATTAAGAGGCTGTGACATAGATGCTTACATGGTTTGATGGGTGGCAAATTGGCTCAGTGGTTGTACCCAGAGTGTGGTAGTAGATGGGTCAGTATCGACCTGGAAGGATGTGGGTAGTGGGGTCCCACAGAGTTTGTCCTTGGACCTGTACTCTTCAATATCTTCATCAGTGAGTTGGATGTGGGTGTAAAGTGTACTCTATCCAAGTTTCTGGACAATACTAAATTGCGGGGTGAAGTGCACACACCAGAGGGTAGGGAGTGATTGCAGGCAGACCTGGACAGGTTAGAAAAGTGGGCAGTACACAACAGGAAGCAGTACAACAAGGACAAGTGCAGAGTGCTGTACCTAGGGTGCAAAAATATCCAGCACACCTACTGGGTGGGAATATCCAGCACACTGGCTGGGAAGTAACCCTCTCAGCAGCACAGAAGCGGAAAGGGATCTCAGAGTCATAATGGACTCCAAGATGAACATGAGTTGTCAGTGTGATGAAATCATCAGCAAATCTAACTGCACTTTATCATGCATCAGCAGATGCATGACAAATAGAACCAAGGAAATGATACTTCCCCTCTATGCGGCATTGGTCAGACCGCAGTTGGAGTACTGTGTCCAGGTTTGAGTGCCATACTTCAAGAAGGAAGTTGATAGACTTGAGAGGGTCCAGAGGAGGGCTTCTTGTATGGTTAGGGCAGGGATGGGAAAAATGCGGCCCATGGGCTGGATGCTATCCAGCCCGCGAGGTCCCTAAAAAATTTAGAAAATTAATATTTATCTTCCCCAACTGCCTGTCATGCACCCTTCAATGGCTTGCCACAACTTAGTAAGGGCCCTCCGCCCAAAATAATTGCCCGCCCCTGGGTTAGGGGCTTACAGGACAAGCCCTACGAGAAGAGACTGAGGGACCTGGACCTCTTCAGCCTCTGCAAGAGAAGGCTGAGAAGTGATCTTGCAGCCACCTACAAATTCATTAGGGGGATGCAGCAAGGGATCAGAGATGCTCTGTTCACCAGGGTGCCTCTTGGGGTAACAAGGAACAATAGTCACAAACTGACAGAGAGCTAGATAATCAGGAAAAACTTCTTGACAGTAAAGGTGGCCAAAATTTGGAATGGGCTTCCAAGGGAGGTGGCTCTCTCCTCCCTGCAGGTCTTTAAGATAAGGCTGGATAGGCATCTGGCTGCGGCCTTGGTGAGGCCACAGCTGGAGTACTGCATCCAGTTTTGGGCTCCACAATTCAAAAAGGATGTGGAGAAGCTTGAGAGAGTCCAGAGGAGAGC
>NW_017728931.1:23000280-23012559 GCF_001723895.1 Crocodylus porosus | reverse complement strand
AAATTGGATGCTTATCTTGCTGGGATCCTATGACCCCAGCTGACTTCCTGCCCTTTGGGCAGGGGGCTGGACTCGATGATCTCCCAAGGTCCCTTCCAGCCCTAATGTCTATGAAATCTGACCCCAGCACTCTTTCCTGCCTAGGCAGGGGGTCGGATTTGATGATCTCTTGAGGTCCTTTCTGACCCTCGCATTTATGAATCCACGACGTGGTTCCAAAGTAGAAGTATACTAGGACATTGCTTCCAAGACACTGGGACATTGGTCCCAAGATGGTGACCACAGGGCAGGGCACCAGTCAAGGCGTGGGGCTACCCATGCAGCCCTCGACAGCTTGCCAAAACTGGGTAAGTGGCCCTCCGCCCAAAGTAATTGCCTGCCCCTGACCTAAAGGAACAAACCAACCCAGCTTGACATGGATCCTTCAGAATATTCAAGTGCCTTTAAACCAAGTAACACCTCGTGTAAATTTAGGTAGCTGCAGTGAACTCAGCAAGTACAATATCATTCAGTTGAGGATTTGAAACAATCATTTTACTGGGTTATTTTTTAGTGCATGTTAATTTACTTATCCTTAAGAGTCAAATACACATCAGTCTTAAGTTTGTCCTCCCTCTTCTTTATGCTTTTGTCTATCCAATCTTGCGGTTGTGCATACTGAATGTTAAATATATTATTTTTAATATAAATTAGCATAATTTTAATACAATTATGTTTGTTGTGAATATGAAATTAGCTTGAAAATAAAAGCTCTCTTATACCTTACAATTTTTTTCGTATTAGCAAGTCACACGTTTCTCCCAAGATATGCAGATTATAAAAGTTTTTAAAAATTGGATAGTTCTTTAAAGCCAAAATGCACACTCAATATATACGCATAGGTAGGAATTTTCAAGAGAGTTTAAGGGAGTTATGAACCCAGTTGCCAATCTCATACAACTTCCTTGGAAAATCCAGCTGTACAAACTAACGCACTACTGTGGTGCTTTATTTTTGTAAGAGCTGCAACGGGAGTATGAGCACACCATTCCTGCTCTTTCTGAAGTGTTTGAAATATGTGCTGTAGGATGCAAAGAATTTTTGTTCGATCACTGGCTCATTTTTCTTTTATGTGGTAAGGACAACACATCCTGACAGCAGAAGGAAGAGCAATCTATGACCACATACCTGAGATAATGGCCTTTTACAAACTTTGATGCCCTAGAGGCACAGGTTCACAAGTTTGGCAACCTGTCTGAGCCAAGGCTGGCTCATTTTGATGAAACAGACAACTGTTAAAATATGTGCATGGCAGGAGGTACAATTGTGGAATCATGTATTAGATCCCATCACCAGTTCTGGGGGAGCCTGGGATCATGATCTCAGGCTCCCACTGCACTGACTCCTGTGGCTGCAAGCTCCACAGGCAAAGGCTTGAAGTGACAATGGCATTCACCATACTGCCCCCCCTGCAAACTCCACAGGAAACAGGACCAGTGAGGGGACCTTAGGTATCCAACAATCACAAATATGGGATCTTTCTGATTTCTGCATTTGCTTCTGCCTCTGAGGGCAACAACTTGCTTTGCAAGAACCCACTGACAGCAGTTTATTCATCCTCAGATGATATACATCAACTCATATGCATCTCACTGATGTTAATGAGAATTATGCAAAGGAAAAAAACCCCCATACGGTCCAATTTGCTGACAAAGATTTTAACATCCCCCTCCGCCGCCACTCCCTCCCCCTCACACGCATACATTTGCCTTGCAGTGACAAAGATTTAAGAATGTTATTGGCCCAACCAAGGTACTTGCAAATTCTCTTTGCTTTCCTCTTTCTTTTGCACTAGAGGATAAGTTACCTTCTAAAGAAAAACAACTGAGCAATTGGAAAGGCTTTATTAGCATGTTCTTGAAGTAAAGCAAGCCAGCTTTCTACTGGGACACATCATGAGGGGCTATTCCATATCACTTCAGAGTTGCTCTCCCACTAGCTGGGAGCAGTTCTTAAAGCTCTGTGCCCCCACCTACATCCAACCTGTAACTGCTTGCTGAACAAGGCTACATGTCTCTGGCACTGAAGAGCAACCTGAACAGGAAACATTTGGGAACTCTCTCTTCATACAGTGAAGGGGGTTGGAAGTATCCAACTCAGGAAAGATGTAAACAATAAAATCCATAAATAAAAGCAGCACCACTACAGCTTTTAACTAATGATCTAAGGCAGGGGTGTCAAATGCATGGCCTGTGGGCCAGATCCAGGTCACAGAGCCCTGTCATCTGACCCACATGGCCCCTGGAGGGGTTGGGAATTCAGGGACAGGGAAAGTGTGGTGCCCATTGTGGAAATTTGGGGTACAGAGCCCAACTGAGGAGTATGGCAGTGATGGGGTGGGGGGGTTAACTGCGTTAACCCTTCCAGATCTGTGATGTCACGCTCCCCAACCCAGAGGTTGGTATGGAGTGCTTGAGGAGCACTCTAGTTTGTATCCAGCCAAGGGGGAACCAAGTCAGTTTGACACCCTTGATCTAGAGCAAGGGTTTACAACCAGGGGTACTTGGGATGTCCTCAGCGGGTGCCACCACCACCACCACCAGCACTTCTGCAACCAGCACGTCCACCAATCGGCCACTGGGGGACCCCTCCCAGTCGCCAATCAGCTACTGGGGGACCGCCCCGCCGATCAGCCACCAGAGGATTCCTTCCTTCTTGACCAGCCACCGGGGGTTACACTGACCCAAAAAGGCTGAAAACCCCTGATCTAGAGGCATGAAGAAGGAAAGATGCCATTAATCCTCTGGGGTTTAGAAAATATGGCTTCAAATCCAGATTCCAAAACAGTCCTTAGGAGACTGAGAGTGTCACTCAACATTCCTTTCCCCAGCTGAGAAATGAAAAATGTTGATCCTCATTCTTGTCCATTGAAACCATAAGCTTTTGGGAGCAAGTGCAGTATCTTAATATATGCACAATGCCTAGCACAATGGAACCTCCAGCCACCATGTATGTATATTGCATATTGTAATAACAGCAGCAAGTTTGCAAATATTAATTTAGACTCGCAGTACCTCTGCATGGTTGACTTACAGAAATTTATCCCCAGATCCATGTCTCCTACTTCCAACTGTTCTAGACAACAGTCCTTTTGGAAGAACAGAGATGAGCTTCAACTGTGGAGATGAGGTAAATGACTGTGCTACTCCTACACTAAGTGGAAGAGTAAAACATGCATGTGGCAGAATCTGCCCAACACAATTCTGAACTAAAGAATTGATGAACTAAAGAAAAAACCATTTTCAGGCTTCAGGCTTACTTGCAACTTTTAATAATTTAAAATCTGAAGTCACCAGTCATATTAAATCTTAGAGCAGCTTCCAAGTAGTGGAACCTGTAAACTTAAAAATCATATTTTGTCAAGTAAAAAAAAAAATCTTCTTTTAATAACAGTGAAGACCATGATTTTCATACATTTCATAAACATTAGGGGCTGCAAGGGATCTCGTGAGATTATCAAATCCAGCGCCCCCCTGCCAGAGGCCAACAGTCTTCAGGAATCAAATGATCTCAGCAAGACAAGCATCCAAACACCTTTTGAATGAGTCCAGAGTAGGTGCTTCCACCACCTCTGGGGGGAGTCTGTTCCAGACCTTGGACACTCAGACTGTAAATAAGCTTTTCTTTATATTGAGTCTGAATTGGCCTTTTAGAAGTTTGTGGCCGTTAGATCTAGTTATCCCTTGGGGAACCCTAGTGAACAACTGTTCTCCTAGATCCCCATGCACCACCCCCTTATATACTTACAGGCAGCCACCAAGTCCCCCCTGAGCCTTCTCTTTGCCAGGCTGAACAGTCCCATGTCCTTCAGCCTCTCCTCATAAGGCTTGCTCTCTTGGCGTTTGATCATATGGGTGGGTCTCCTCTGGAGTCTCTCAAGCTTATCCACATCCCTCCTGAAGAAGGGGGCCCAAAACTGGATGCAGTCCTCCAGCTGTGGCCTCACTAAGGCCAAGTAAAGTGGGAGGATTACGTTCCTGGTTTTGCTTGAGATGCATTGGTGGACACATGCCAGAGTTCGGTTTGCTTTGCCGGTCACGGCATCACATTCATGGCTCACGTTCATCTTCTGGTCAATCAAGAACTCCAAGTCTCTTTCGGCCATGGTGCTAGCGAGCATAGCACTGCTAATCCTTTAAGTACGATGCTGGTTTTTTCTCCCAAAGTGGAGTAACCTGTATTTCTCTACGTTGAAAGCCATCAGGCTTGGTCTGACTACTTTGCAAGCATATCCAGGTCCTCCAGCACAACCGCTTTCCCCCACAGTTTAGTGTCATCTGTGAACTTTGCTAGTCCGCATGTGACACCAAATCCAGATATTGAAGAGTACTGGCCCGAGCACTGAGTCCTGGGGGACTCCACTGGTAACCTTGTGCCACACTGATTTGTTCCCATCAACTAGTACCCTTTGAGTCCAACCCCAGAGCCATTTCCCCAGCCATCGGACCATGAGATGGTTGAGGCCACAGTTCTCCAGCTTGGTCATCAGGACATCATGGGAGACCAAGTCAAAGGCTTTCCTGGAATCCAATAAATTACATCAACCTCATCTCCCTTGTCCAGGCAATGCATCACCTGGTCATGGAAGGATATGAGATTGGTCAGGCAAGACCTTCCAGTAATAAAACTATGCTGGCTGGCATTCAGTAGGTTGTCTTCCATTTGCCTGTTGCAGATGGATCTCTTGATAATTTTCTCTAAGATCTTTCTAGGGGTGGATGTCAGCCTGATAGATCTGTAATTCCCTGGGTTTTCCTTGCTCACTTTCTTGAAGACTGGGGCCACAAAGGCTCTTTTCCAGTCTTCCGGTACATCACCCAAACACCACAAAGCTTTCAAATATCTTGGCCGTAGGGCATGCTATGACGCCCGCCAGCTCTTTTAAGACTCTTGGGTGCAATCCATTCAGGCCTGCAGTCTTATGGACCTCAAGCCTCCCAAGGTCTTTTTTCACTTGATCTATGTCAATTGTGGGCCCATCTCCTGAGCCCTATATGCTTTGCATCCTGTCTGACAGCATGACCCCCTTGGGCAGGTGGAAAACTGATGCAAAGTAATCATTTCGGAGATTGGCCTTTTCTTGGGTGTCAGATGTCAGCTGTCCCATTTGATCTCGCAGGGGGCCAATGTTTCTTTTGCTCTTCCTCTGACTTTGCACACATCTGAAGAACGAATTTTTGTTATCCTTGTTTCCAGTGGCTAGCCTGAGTTCGGTTACTGTTTGGCTTTTCTGGACCGCTCTCTACAGGTACGGGTTAGTGCCGAGTGGCCTTCCTTGGTGATGATTCCAGTTTTCCATCTGGTGTAGGCTTCTCTTTTAAGTTTCAGGAGACCCAGAAGTTCGCTGTTAAGCCAAGGGGGCTTCCCTGCCCTCTGACTGCATTTCCTGTGGGATGGGATGGCCTTCCCTTGCACTTGAGGACTGAGTTATTTAGGAACAACCATTCCTCATGGACTCCCCTTCCCAGGGTGCCATAGTCCCTTAATACCTGGCTGACCAGTCTCCTGAGTTTGTGAAAGTCAGCCATCCCAAAGTTGAGGACTTCTGTTTTACTGAAGGATATGCCCAAATTGCGTTGGACACAAAAAGTAATCAGTTCATGGTCACCATCACCAAGCTTGCCCTCAACCCTCAGATCACTCACCAGATTATCCCCTTTGGCCAGAACCAAATCCGGCAGTGCCTCTCCCCTCTACTTGTCCTGTAGACCTCTCGTGTCAGGTACAGGTCATCAATGCAGCTGAGAAAGTTACACGACCAGTCAGACTTAGCCATGTGTTCTTTCCACAAGGGGTCTGGGAGGTTGAAGTCTCCCATGATGATCATACATCAGGAACATGTGCCCTCGACCAGTTCCCTATCGAATTCAAGATCCAATTCTTCTTGGTTAGGAGGTCTGTAATAGACTCCTACAAGTAGATCCCCTTCCCCATTTTCCCCCCTGTATTTTAACCCAGAGGGTCTCAAGATGCCTTCTATAGTTAATGAACTCAGTTTGAAGGAAAGTGTACTGCTCCTTCATGTAGAGAGCTACACCCTCACCCCTCTCCCCAACACAGTCTCTCCTGTAGAGGGTATAGCCTTCTGTACCTACTGCCCAGTCATAGGAGGAGTCCTATCAGGTCTCCGTTATCCCTATGAGGTCATGATGGCTACTATGGAAAAAAAATAGAAGGATTTTATTCTTGCTTTTTTATATTTAATGGTACCTCATATGAAATCTATTTCACTGGCTCTGGCAACTGTGCAGAAGATAGTTAAGCTGTATCCACATTAGATTGCTTTTTAAAATTTCCCACCAGTGGGACGTTGTGCCACTGACAGTGATGCTAGCGTAAAAAGGCTTTTGATAACTCAACTGCTGAATTTTTAACTATTGGGTCCTCCAAATCTGCACTCAACTCTCAGCTGTCTACACTAGGGCTCCCAGGACCCTACAATAGGTAGGAAATATAGAGACGGAGGGGAGGAAAAGACTAGTGTCAACACAGTTTGAATAAGTTAATTTGTGCTGTTGCTGTTGCTAGGGTCTTTCACAAAGCAACAAAAGATAAATAATATTTTCAAAACCAGGAAAATATTGTTATAAAACCACACATATTGATAGGTTCTGTACTCAGAACTGTTTTCAACTCATTTCTTAAATCGACTAGATTTCGAACTGATGGTGACTATTGAGAGCTTGCATACACCAAGGCCCAGATCCTACGCTACCAGCTAGATAGATGTTTGAGCCTATGTCGCCTTCACCCAAAAAACATGTCTTGCCTCCTCAGAACAAACCTATTCTATCCAGGGAGGTATGTAATTCTCTCATTTTCCACTGTGTAGCCTTATACACATCCAAAGCATGTAAGCACTGAGCAGGAAGTCACCTACAAGAAGCCACTAGGAAATGCACCTCAGACATTTATCAAGTCAGGATCCAAATCACCCAAAGAAAAAAGGTGATAAAAGGCCTTCTGCTTCACCCAACCTTTTTCAAATTATCTAGTGGTTATGGCACTTGCCTAGGAAGCAGAAGAGCAGGGCTCAGCCCAGTGGGATTTAAAACTGCATCTTCTTCCCAGGAAAGTGCCCCTACACCCCTTTGCTGCCTTAGACCCGTAACACTAAGATGAAGGCATTTTACAGAAGTATACATGTTAATGATTCTTCAGGACTTGAGCAGGATACAATAAGATTGCACCTACAAACTACTTAAGTACTACTTAGAGGCCTAATATATGAAACAGATCTGGCCTGGCCCTAAGAATTTTTGGTAATTCTCTTGCTACCCATCTATCTGCTTCACTTATGCTAGCAGTGATGAGGGCATTAATGTTGACTACATACAGGCGTTTCTACCGCCATCTTGAAAGCCAGTGCTATGGCTCTGGTAACTATGCAGAAGACTGGGTAAATGGCTGTACTGTCAGTTTTACAAGAACTATATTAACTACTAATTTTAGCTTAACTATGAGCTTTGTTGTGTAGGAATTAATCTGGCTTTTTGTTTTAAAGCCATCCAGTTAAACAGCATTCTTTTCAGCCAAGTCAAAATGTTTTCAACCTTTCATGCTATTGTTTACCCTGGCCTCATAAGAGGCCATAGATAGCTACACATAATCATTTTCTACTTGGTGTTCTTTATCAGTTCAAGGCACTGATTGGGGTTTATTTGGTGGAGATGAAGTAAGGAATCACATCTTGTGCAAGGCCTGCACTTCTATGATATAGTAAGTCAGGGCTGTCCAACTGGCAGCCCATGGGTTCCATATAGCCTGTAAGGGGTTAAGTCACAACCCCTGGGTTCCTGCCACTACCTTTGTTGTTACAGCAGTGGGGCAGGTACCTCATGCCACAAAGAGAAGTGCCCACACAGTCACATGGTGCACCAATGCGGGGAGCCCAGTGCAGTGATGAGAAGAGTGGCTGCATGGATATATGGTGCAGTGGCTGGGGTGGAGGGAACTTAAAAGCTGGACAGCTAGCAATAAGTAGAGGCTGGAATCCACTGTAGTATAGCTGTGTATTACATTTGGATACGTGTGTGTCACCCAATTATCAGGCCATACATGCCATGCTGAAATACGCTACAATGTTCTGTGTTCACTACAAACAGACCTAGAAGCAATGTCGCTCTCTTCTTATGGAGCTGCATACAAGCTAATTAGCTCTACTAAAAGGCAAAGTTAATTAATACTTCACCTGAAGCCTGACACTGTGAAATCTGCATTCTAACTTAAAGTTGAGGATTTAGCACTGGCATCTCCCAGGACAAAATGCAATCATTCAGACATCTGTTTCCATTTTAAACGCCCATTGTCCCAGGACAAGGGACTGGGAACACTGCAGTGAGTTTCAATCTGCCATATATTGCACTATAACTGAGACAACACTGAGACCTGCAGATAAACTCTCCTTCACAATACTGATGTCACAGTCCAAATAAAAAAAAGTAGAAGTTTCAAACGTTTAAAAAGTCACATGTTGCAGTAAGTCTGGGAACTCCTTTAAAAGAGGTCTGACCCCTTCCTTGAGGAATCATTACATACTGAAAATATTGTTCTGCCAACATACTGTACTCAAATCTACAATGCCCCTGAATTTAAGATAATCCCACCCCCAATAATTAGATTCTATACCTGGAAAATGTAAAAATTTGTTGTAATTTGTTATTATTTGTTATAATTTTCCAGGAATACAATCTAATTATTGGGGGTGGAGATCTAATTCATCAACCCTGCTACTGCAGGGTGGCAGGAAACCACGTGGCAGTTGGCAAGGGGAGGTCAAGCAGCTTGCCCCCTGCTTGTGCCTGCCCCCTGCCTGCCCTGCTCCCCAAGCCTTGGGCCCTGCATTTACCCTCTGGTTCCCCTCCTGCCCCACTGCTCTAGCCTCTGTTCCCTGTTTACTGTGGAAAATCTTGGGAAGAGCTGGATCGGGAATTCTCAGGTCAGCTCACAGAGGCAGTTAAGTCAAGGGATGTGGTCGTCATGGATGATCTGAAACTACCCAGACATTTGCTGGGAGGAGAGTCAGCCAGGTCTGACCGCTTACATAGGTTCCCTGATGAGATACAAGACCTCCACCTAACCGAGGAGGTTTACAGTCCCACTGGGAGGAATGCCCTGCTGGACCTGGTCCTGGCCAGAGGCAATGGGGACTCCAGGTTCTCGACCACCTGAGTGATAACCATCATCGCCTGCTGGAATTCGCCATCCAGCACAGCGTGTCAAGCACCTGCAGCAAGGCAGTAGCCCTTGACTTCAGGAGGGCCAACTTCAACGAGTTGAGGAGATTGGTAGGAGAGGCACTGCGGTCCCGGAGAGTAGGGTAACTAGGTGTCCAAGATGAGTAGGCATTCCTTAAGGAGACAATCTTCCAAGCCCAAGGGGTGACAGTCTTAATGCGAGTCAAAGGGGGCAAGAGTGCTCAGAAGCCTCCTTGGCTCACCAAAGGCATTCAGGAATGTCTGAAAGCCAAAAAGGAGGCATATAACCAATAGAAGGGAAGGGGGGGGCTATCACCAAAGAGAATTATACCTCCATAACGTGAGTCTGTAGGGAGGCGGTTAGGAAGGCTAAGGTGGAGACAGAACTAGGGCTAGCAACAAGGATCAAGGAAAACAAAAAGTCCTTTTCTAAATAAATAGGGAGTAAAAAAGAAGGCATCAGGCAACATAAGGCCCCTGCAGGATACACTTGGCAATCTGGTGGTTGCACCAGATGAAAAAGCAGACCTTTTTGACAAATTCTTTGCCTCCATTTTTCTGAGCAAAGACATCTCCCCCACCAGGATTCAAGACAAACTCAGGAGTGACTCCGCCAGGCCTAGGGTCAGGGAGGACTGAATTAGGGAACTTCTGGAGGAGCTGGATGTGTTCAAATCAGCAGGTCCAGACGCTCTCCACCCTACGGTGCTGAGGTAAAAGGCAGGGGTCATCACGGGGCTCCTGGCACAGCTTTACAAGCATTTGTGGTGCTCTGGCCAGGTGCCAGAAGACTGGAAGGCCAATGTAGTCCCCATTTTCAAAAAACGGAGGAGGGAGGACTCAGGCAACTATAGGGCCATTAGTCTTACTTCGGTTCTGGGAAGCTCTTTGAGAAAATTATCCAGGAGCACAACTGTGAGGGACCAGCAGGAGGGAGGATGCTCAAGGGTAACCAGCATGGGTTCATTAAGAGCAGGCCTGTTGGACCAACCTGATAGCCTTCTACGATCAGGTCACAAAATCATTGGACACAGGTGTCACAATGGATGTAGTCTTTCTGGACTTCAGGAAGGCCTTTGACACTGTCTCCCACCCCATTCTTATTAAAAAGCTAGGTGACTGTGACATCGATGCCTACACAGTCAGATGGGTCGCAAATTGGCTAGGGGGCCACACCCAGAGAGTGGTGGTGGATGGGTCATATTCGATATGGAGGGAGGTGGGCAGTAGGGTCCTCCAGGGCTCGGTCCTCAGGCCTATACTGTTCAATTTTTTTATTAGCAACTAGGACGAGGGGGTGAAAAGCACCCTGTTCAAATTTGCTGATGACACCAAGATTTGGGCTGAGGTGGGCACACTAGAAGGGAGGGACAGGATACAACTGGACCTAGACAGCTTACAGGGGTAGGCGAATGTGAATAGGATGAAACTCAATACTGACAAGTGCAGGGTATTGTACTTGGGCAGAAAAAACCAGCGGTATACCTGTGGCAGGGACCTGTCTGTGCCTCTTGGCAGTGAAGAGTTGTGTCTGCTTGAAAGAAATGCTTGCTAAAGCGTCCTGTGACAGTTGAACCAGGTTTCTGTTGCTTACAGCTAAGTTAAAAGTTTAAAGGAAACTGTTTGTGGTAAAGTGCTTGCCAGGCTTTGTGATGTTCAGACCAGGCATTTCCTGTGATTTGTTGATGCATTATAAAATGTATGCCATAGCTAAGAGTTTAATTAAAGTTTAAAATCTAGTTAAGGCTGACTTCATTAGCGATGCCACAGCTAAAATTAATCACATAAGGCAAACGGAAAGGCTTGTACTGCTATTGGTTAATCACATAAGGAAAGTTTGCAGCATGAAAACTGTAATTGGCTGTAAGCCAACAGCATAGTTCAAAAGTTATAAATTTGGTAGCACATCCAAAAATCAACAGAAGGGACACACAGCGTAGTAGAAAAAGCTATAACTATAAGAAGGAGTTCACCTGGATTTTGTGGGCCAGCGAATTTTAAGGAGCCCAAAGACTGAATACCAGAGTCTTTCCCAGTACCCCCTTAGACAGCACAGATTGGGGACACCTAACTTTGCTGGATCTTGAGAGGCTTGTCATATACCAGGCAAAGGGAACTGCTGATAAGTTGCCGACTCAGAATTTTACTGTCTGTCATTGTTGTATTGTTATGCTTCATGTAGTTGCATGTTTGTTAGCTCAATAAACCTTTCTTACCTTTTTACTCCCAACCACTCATAGATTTCATAGACATTTGGACTGGAAGAGACCTTGGAAGATCATCGAGTCCAGACCCCTGCCCGAAGGGCAGGAAGTCAGCTGGGGTCATAGGATCCCAGCAAGATAAACATCCAATTTGCTCTTGAAGGTGTTCAATGTAGGTGCTTGACCCACCTCCGATGGCAGGCTGTTCCAGACCTTGGGGGCTCAGACAGTAAAGAAATTCTTCCTTATGTCCAGCCTGAAATGATCTTACAGTAGTTTATGACCGTTCCACCTTGTCATCCCTTGGGGCGCTCTGGTGAACAAACGTTCCCCCAGATCCTGGTGGTCACCCCTGATAAACTTACAGAGCACCAGATCACCCCTGAGCATCAGATCACCCCTGAGCCTGCACTTTTCCAGGCTAAAGAGCCCCATGGCTCTCAGCCTGTCGTCATAAGGTCTGTTTTCCTGACCTCTGATTATGCGTGTGGCTCTTCTCTGGACTCTCGCAAGCTTCTCCACATCCTTTTTGAATTGTGGAGCCCAAAACTGGACGCAGTTCTCCAGCTCCAGCCTCACCAAGGCCAAGTAGAAGGGGAGAATGACGTCCCGGGATTTGCTTGAGAAGTATCTATGGATGCAAGCCAGCGTTCTGGTTGCTTTAGTAGCCGCAGCATCACACTGAAGGCTCATGTTCATCTTGTGGTCAATGATGACCCCCAAGTCTCTTTCTTCTGTAGTGCTAGCCAGCGTAGCACTGCTGAGCCTATAAGGATGCTGCAGGTTTTTCCTACCAAGGTGGAGAACCTTGCATTTTTCGGTGTTAAACACCATCAGGT
>NW_017728931.1:22960444-23000154 GCF_001723895.1 Crocodylus porosus | reverse complement strand
CCAAGGCCACAACTGGCCAGTTTTGCCAAGAGGTGATCATGGGATACCAGATTGAAGGCTTTTTTGAAGTCAAGATATATGACATCAATCTCTTCTCCCTCATCCAGGTGATAGGTCACCTGGCCGTAGAAGGAAATAAGATTGGTCAAGCAAGACCTACCCGCAACAACCTGTGCTCGCTATCCCTTAGGATGTTGGCGTTGGCCAGTCCATTAAGGATGGCCTCTTTAATAAACTTTTCTAAGATCTTCCCCAGGATAGAAGTCAGGCTGATGGGCCTATAGTTAGCCGGATCCACTTTCCTCCCTTTCTTGAAGATAGGCACCACATTTGCCTTCTTCCAGTCTTCGGGCACTACACCAGAGCACCAGGAGTTTTCAAAGATCCGTGCCAGGGGCTGAGTTATGATGCTCGCCAGCTCCTTGAGTACCCTGGGGTGTAGATTGCCAAGGCCTGCCGACTTGAAGGTATCCAGCTTCTCAAGATGTTCCTTCACGAGGTCAGCATTTATGGAGGACAGGGGATCTCCCTCACCCAGACCTCCCTGTCCCATAGCGGGCATGGGCGTCCCATGGGACTGATGAAAGACCAGTGCAAAGTACCCATTTAATAGGTTAGCTTTTTCCTGGGCGTCAGTTATCAGATGCCCCATCTGGTTCAGCAGGGATCCAATGTTGCCCTTGCTTTTTCTCTGGCTCCCCACATATCTGAAAAAGGACTTTTTATTGTCCTTGATGCTCAAAGCTCTCTCAATCCCGAATCCTCCCTCTGCGGGCAGCTGGGATACATACCTATAGGCTGGGGAACTCCCTTCTCAAAAGCACAGTGGCAGAAAGAAATCTTGGAGTCATTACCAATTCTAAAATGAACATGGGCCGCCAATGTGAGGATACACGCAGCAAGGCTAACCGCACCTTGTCATGCATCCACAGATGCATCACAAGCAGGTTCAAGGAGGTGATCCCGCCCCCCTATGCGGCACTGGTCAGGCCACAGTTGGAGTACTGCATCCAATTCTGGGCGCTGTACTTCAGGAGGGATATGGCCAGCATGCAGAAGGTCCAGAGGAGGATCACTCACATGACTGGGGGGCAGCAGGGCAGGCCCTATGAGGGGAGGCTACAGGACCTGAGCCTGTTCAGCCTCCACAAGAGAAGGCTGAGAGGGGTTCTAGTGGCCTTCTATAAACTTACCAGGGGAACCAGAGGGGAATGGGTGAGACCCTGTTCCCCCGAGCATCTTGCAGAGTGACAAGAAATAACAGTCACAAGTTCACTGAGAGTAGGTTCAGGCCAGACATCAGGAGGCACTACTTCACAGTCAGGGCGGCCAGGATCTGGAACCAGCTTCCAAGGGAAGTGGTGCTGGCTCCTACCTTAGGGATTTTTAAAAGGAGGCTCGATAAATACCTAAGCTGGGATCATATGAGCTTAAAATTACCAGGGGTCATGAGAGCCCAGTATTCATTCCTGCCCAGGGAAGAGGGTTGGAGTTGATGATCTGCTCAGGTCCCCTCCAACCCTACATCTATGAACCTATGTTTACCTTCCCCTCGCTCCATGCCAATCGGCTCCATTCCTGTTCTACCCTGGGGCATGGAGCATAGCTCCAGTTCAGTCCCATAGCAGCTATGTGGGCTGTGTACCAATGCTATAGACCAGGCTGGGACCATGCTCAGTGCCCCATGCTGCAGTTTGAATGAAGCCTGTTAGCACAGAGCAACGGTAAAAGGGTGTGGGAGGGAGAGGGACAGGTGGAACAGCAGAAGTGTGGAGGGCAGGGAGATGGGGGAGTGTCGAGGCAGTGGGGAGGTAGAAGAGCCAGGCATCAGCTGCACCTATGGCCCCAACCCCAGGTAGGGCTAGAGCCCAAGCCACAGCAGCTGCTTGCCCACCCCCAACACCCTCATATGTGATTCTAAGATGAGGGGCTTCCACCCCCCATATTAAATGAGGGAACTTCATCTTAGAATCAAGTAAATATGGTATGTTCCAAAGTACAGATGCACCTATTCCATCTCTTCCATCTTCTATCGACTTCTATTTTTAAAGTCAAAGGGAAACAGGTTTTGAAGCTGAAAGAGTGCCTTATCCAAAGTCCATTTACATCAACTGAAGACTGTTTTGGCTCTTGTAGTCAAGGGAATAAGAAAGAATCTCAGTTTTTGGTTGTTTTTTTAAATCTAGCTTTCACAGTTTTGTAGAAAAGCACCTTAAGGTATCCCAACTGCTCTAAAACCAAAAGGCAAAATAAACAAACAAACCCCACACTCAAATTACATCATTTTTTAAATCTCTTATTTTTTTAAACAATGTCATGTAAGTTGTCAGTGTGGGATCGATCTCATAATTTCTGAGCAACAGGACTTGGAGGTACTGCAAATATTTTAGGGCATTTTCCTCTCATGTCCCTGCAATACATCACTATTGAGCATTTTCTTATTCCTTCACTCATGATAGCAAATATAGCATCAGTTCTGGACTCCACCAGGTCCCAAGTTAGACAGAAAAAACAGGAAGTACACAGCCTTCTTTCCTCTCCCCAGCAGTAGATGTGCAAGGCTTTCACACAGCTCCTCCTTCTCATGGGCTGGGGAAGTGAGAACTTCCCTTGGCTTCACATTATTTAACCACTTCAGTAGCCTCTGCCACTCAGCAAAACAATGCTCAGCACCCAAGCATCAGTTCCTCATCTCTCTCTCCAAGCAACCTGAGCCACATACACTTGGCAGCACAACAAGCAAGCTGTCATTAAGCCAAACTCAATCATTTTCAAGGTTTCCTTATGAATTAGTAATCTGTACGAGTCTTCTAGCAAGGACTTGGAACAGAGAAAGTGTTATAAGGTAATGTGCTGGGAAAGTTTTTTTGTTTCACGCAGTTTATTACAACATTTCCTTTCATTGTATACATGGAAAAACTAATTTCCTCTTCTCTGTTCACCATCACTACCTCCTAAAACACTGGCCAAGCCAACAGTTCAGCTCAGGCCAGTAGGAGGTGCTGCAGGAGGATGTTCTCTAGGAAGAGAGAAAGTGCACATTTGTTTTTATGCTCAATGCAGAGTCTAACCTGCCCCTGGAAGGAACCACCTTGCTTTTCTAGGCTACCCTTTTGCTGTAAACAACCTCCATTCCTAACTGGTGCCCACACGTCCTCCCTCAGGTTTGAAGCCATCAAGGAGAGGCTTTTTGCTTGAGAAGGGCCGGCCAAGAAAGAAATTGTGGCAGACAGCCCAAAGCACTGTGCTGCAGAGGAGGAAAAGTAGGAGGTTCTTCATCTGCTGACGGGAGTGGGGGGCGGGGGGGAAGAGCAGTACTCAGAACAAAGGGAGGGAAAGGAGGAGGAAAGGAATCAATGGTTTGCAATGAGCTACTAGACTAGGGTAAAGAGGGAGGCAAGAGAAGAGTTAAAACGTGAGGTAAGTTAGTAGTTCTTATTCTTTGTTCTACATGACCCCAATCATAGACCGCACAGGACCCCAACTTTGGGCAGGGGGAAGGAAGGGAAACCACTCCTGGAGCAAGAACTTAAGTCTTCTTGGTCAACGAATCCAAAAATTTTCAATGAAAAATAAAAGGGGCACATTTCAGTGACAATTCTGAGAAATAATTAAATTCAATTTTTTCCTACTTCATTCAGCTCCTTTATATCCAGGGCAGACAACTACATTCAACCCCTAGCTTCTGAGGGTTAAATACGCATTACTTTGTTCCCATAGCCACATCTAACGATAACAACAAGACTAGAGTGCTACTGGACACTGGCTATAAAGGAAGTCAAGCCAAAATTGCAAACCAAAGCATTAACCTGGTTAAACAAACTAATTTAATATACACAAACCTCATTAAAGACAGTCTTGCGGAAGTCAATTGAATATTGTGCAACAACATTCAGCAGAGTAAGGTCATTTTAATCTTTCTGTACTGTTCCACACCCTTCTTTGGACTGCTCCACAACATTACAAGAAGCAAACCAACTATGTGGTGCACCAAGATTAAAAATCTACTCATGACTCTGATTACAATTCCCTATGCATTCATGTGTACCAAAAGAAAGAGCAAGAGAGAGAAAAAAATCCTGCCACCCCACCCAAAATCAGCTTCAATTTTTTATCATAATCTTTCTAGATTTTATTGCACAATCAAAAGCAAGTTGGCTATCTCTGCAGTAGACCTTTGCGTAATGGTTACACAATCTCTTCTCCTCCCAAAGAAAGCAGGATATCATCTTGAATAACCTTATTCATTGACAGAGAGCAATTTGATAGCTACTGTCAACAGTGCCTTCTTGTCAGAGGGCAGAGTGCTAATCATGCACAAATATCCCAAGGTTTGTAAAGTATATTTCTGTTAGCAGTTGGTCTCAAGCCTCCCTCTTTAAGAAGGTGACTGAAAAGGGGAGTTATCAATCTCTTCCACAGGTACCAGGGGAAGTGTAAATCTTGGCTGGCATTCTTGCTTGACTACAGAAAACAAATAGAGCAAATTCTTCTCTTGCAAATAACTCAAAGACTACAACAGGTCAGAATGCTTTTGCTACTTTAAATTCCTATTTAAAATCTCTGGGTTTGTACTGTGCATTGTGTGTAGGTGTTTGCACACTTAATATTCCAGAGCACCTTAAAAGTATCTCATGGCACCTTGAATCACTGCTTTAAGCAGAGCCAATGCAGATCAACTCAGTGAAATCAGAAAAATGTAGCTGGCTCCCAGGTGTCACTCCTCTATCATCAAACAGGTATAAGCACTGAAAGAAATATATGTCCTTATAACTAGGTGTAAAGCCAACTCTGTACTATCCTCTTACAAAGACTAAGAACTGCTTTCAACAAATTAGCCACTATCTCAAGTACCTGACTGTGCCTACATCACGGAGACACAGTTCAATGGTACCTCCCAAACGTACTTTACCATAGTCTGAATAACACTTTCAGGATTATGTCACTGAATAAGAGAGTAAAAATTGCCTTCCTACAATCTCTTTACAATCACTGAGGCACACATCAACTCTTTCAAATATCTGTCAACATACTCTGCTGATTAGATCAACTTATGAAACTATTTCAAGCCTTTTCTGACTACCAAAAGCCACTAAAAAACAACTTTTCTCATTACTAACAGAAATAGTTAATAGCATATTCAGAGTTCATCCAAAAGTTCATCCAACTCAAAAATTCTCCAACCACCATCCTATAACCAATATTCTTGGGCAAATAGATGAGAAAATAGCAATCACCATCTTCCAAAAATACATAATGATGGCCAGCACCTTGAATCAAGGCCTCATAATCAGGTCAAAGTGCACAAACTGCTCTAGAAGCATTAAACAATGATCTCCTCAGAGCCATGGACACAGGTGAGATCTCTATGCTAATACTGCTTGACCTCTGCACAGCCTTTGACACAGGAGAATGCAAGTTACTACTAACATACCTATAAGACATGGCAAGAAATATGACACATCACTACCATAGTTCCAATGATGCTTTGCAGCAGAACCTAGAGAGTAGCGATGGTAAAAGGCCCCACCTCCTAAGTCTCAGATGCCCATACTATTTACCCTTCTCTCCAATATCTACATGGAAGCACTCAGAGATACTTTGCACATAGGTGCCCACACCAGATGATGCTCCATTATATATCACACATTCTCCACTGATGCAATCATTCCCACTACTACCATATCAGAAAAGCAATATGAAAACAACTTTTAGATGAAGAACATCTGGCTCCGGCAGAAAACAGATTAGAACAGATTAGAACACAAAAGCAAAAAGCTCTTAGGACTGGGAAAAAGACATTGCTTCCATATTACATTAAGGTCTTTCAGAGCCCAATTCTAAATTGTAGCAAAGCCTCCCAGCCCCATCTAACTACTAATTTATGCATGGATAACCAAGTAGAAACTGTTTCCAAAATTTCCTTTACCTTCAGTTTGCTTTTTCTAAACAAGAAGGTGGATCACTTGTAGCTCATTGTTTCTGAAATTGAAATCAGAAGCTAGCACTAAATGTGGCTACATGCCTTCTCCATGGCTCAAGTCATCATGAGCACTTCTGGTCCTGGCATGAGTTGCGCAGGTTTCCCCCAATGATTTAATATCATAAAGCTTTTTTATTTTGTCAGATACTATTCTTTAACATTTTCCTTAGCAAAGGTATGAACCTTTTCAATTCTGAATCAGAGTCCCTTCATAATCCAAATACCCCAAATTCCTCTGTTCTTCTTCAGAAGCTCCAAATGAAAAGATTTGTTTAATTCACAGCCAAACATGAGGAGCACTGAGGTACATGTCGTATTGTTATTGCCTTCTGTCGGATAAGCCTTCTGGAACAGCCTGCCACCAGAGGTGGTTCAAGCACTGAACACCTTCAAGAGCAAACTGGATGCTTACCTTGCTGGGATCCTATGCTCTCAGCTGACTTCCTGCCCTTTGGGTAGGGGACTGGACTCGATGATCTTCCAAGGTCCCTTCCAGCCCTAATGTCTATGAAATCTTTGAAAAGGAATGGGATACACTAATCCCAATCACTTCTGCACTGTTCTACAAAGGTAACCAGCTGGAACTCCACAAAATCCAACCGAACCTTAGCACATCCTTTCAGATTGTGGAAAGGTGTAAATTTTATGTACCCCTTGAATCTCATAAAGCTTCTAAAATACTTTGGATTCAAAATTTCTTCTTTATGTGCAACTAACCCAGGACTTCAGATCTAGCAAAGAATTCATTTACTAGAACCTATGCTATTTTCACAGCCTCTTGGTTTCTTACTGAGTATATGTCATGCTATTTTGTGAGTAGTCCACAACTACCAATCAATATAGATTCTCAGAACTGGAAAGATGCCCAAAACCATCAATAGTAATGCTCATTAATTCCACTGATGCCCCAAGAGATACTGCTGTACAGAGGCTTCTGTCTTATTTGCAAACCAAGTATAACATCTCCCTCACCAGTTTTCTAATCCTACCTAGAGTTACCCAATAGAAATTCGCTTTCTTTGGCCAAGGTTTTTTACAGGACCCAAAAAATCCAGCAGTTTTAAAATCACAACAATCTCAGAACAAACTCCATAATGTTTCCAGTACAACCAAGTCCTACTAATGATGAACTAATGGTGAAGTCAGGATTTGTGAATTTTTTTTCATGGGGGGAAAGGGGAAAAGATGGAGGGTTATTCTTGGTTTTTGTTCATTTTATTCTGTTGTTCAGGTTTGTTTGTTTAAATGCAAACTCATTTATTTACAAGGAATTTACAAAGTTTGTTTTCCTTGAAAACAACGGGAGACAGTAATAAAAGAAAACCTGCTTTCTGCTATGAATTCACTAAAAATCTGTTAGCTTTTTCATCTCAGAGTCCCACTACCAAGGCCTCTCTGCCTGTGCCTATACTTCTTTGCTTCTTCTCTGTGCGTTTCTGCTGCTTCTCTCTCTTACAGGTATATTCAGCTGCACAACTTTACAGCACGTGGTTTAACATCTAACCAAGCCCTACATGTACCTATCACTCCAGCTATCTAATTCCATAAAGGATCTGGGTTATTTCTTACTTTTATCCTAAATGAAGGGCAACAGTTATGCTCACCAGCTTCAATGAGGTTTTACCCAGCAGCCTGCTGTAACAATGATGGCAATTACATAAACTTGCTGTTAACTCATTTTTATTGATAGTAAAAAGCCTCACTTTACATTTGTAGTCATCCCAATACAAACACGTGGCAGCTTCCAGCCTGAACTATCTATCTTAATTTAGTTAAAACCTAGCTGAAACCCACAAAACATTCTCAATTAAACTTTTATTGCGAAGGAGCACCAATCTGCAACTCAGAAAACCTTAATTCAATTTCTGACTCAGTCACTTGTGTGGCAATTTACCCCATTTCTTGGCTTGTTTCCCTCTTTTTAAAAGGTAGATAAATCACACCAACCTCCTTTAAAATTATATTTAGTTGAAAAGTGTTGCACATGAGCTATTCAAGCTAGCCCCAGGACTGCCTAATGTCCAATTATATTCTTGGTTGATCTTCATAATAATAGCCCCAGGAAGGGAAAATGTCCAGTCTAATGTACTATTTTCTTGGCTATACAGATGAATGATATATGGAGGTATAACAGAGAACTTTGCATATAATGCTTTTCCTAGGGATTGATTACACATGCAAAAATAAAGTAACTGAGAGCCAGACTCAAAGCAACCTGCCAATGAGTAACACATGCAAACAAAGAATTACAAATGTAAGAATTATCAATACAGCCGAAGCAAACAAAATCTTTCTATCTGCCAAAACCTGACTATAGAAACTGAAGGAGTTCTTGTTTTGTTTTGGGATGCCACAAGTAAGACCAAATAAACTGATTTTACTGTTAACCCAAGTCAAGTGGCTCCCCAATGAATACAATTTCAATTTGAAGCCAAGGTGAAGTCCTAAATTAAATATTAGTAATGCCTGTTGATCTAGCAGGAGAAGCAGAACTACTAACCCATGTCTCTGACAGGTAAGTACAGAAGGAAATGAGTTGCCAGTATTTTTTTAGAAAAGATACTCCAAATGTACAAGGCAAATTTGGAAATTAAACGCTGAACAGAATTTAATGGTACTTGTGATCGCAACACACTAGAAAAAGAACCAGAAATCTTTATTATGTCAGCAATTTATTACCTCAGAAACCTGCTTTACTTTTAAGCTTTGCTTACTGAGTACTGTGTTTAAACTGAAGAGTAATAGACTCAGTTCCTTGTTAAATTTTTAATAAGTAGCAGATTCTCTGGTCTTTGAACAATGAACTGTTTATTTACCCCGGGTCCACACTGAGGTGTAGCTGAAAAAAATTGTGTATGTTGGGTTTATTCTTCTCTTACTTGATAACATGAATAACTGACGCAAAGTCTAGGGAATATCACACACCATTCAAGACAGGAAGTGGGGAATACTCCATTTCATTGAAACTAAATGGTGGACTCTCAACTGGCAGAATACAGTAACACCAGCTGAAATTTGTCCAAAACATCAAAGTACATACTTCTCATTAGCGGTTAATCTTTTCACTCTACATCATATTTAAGCAACAAAGAAGATCAGAAACTCTTTCTTTTTAATGGTTTACAGCTCATCTTAGTGAACTTATTCTATTATTAAAATGACAACTTTGCTGTCTTGGTTATGTTTTTAATCACACTGCTACCATATGCATGGAGATATCTCGTCTTAGTGGCTTCAGGATTTCCGTTTCAATACTTTGCAATACATGAGTCGGTTTTCCTCTTCAATTTCCTTTATTTTTACTTATTTTCTGAAACTTGTTAATGCCTTTTACTACAAAAAATATTTTGCCAAAGTACAATTGTTGGTTGGTCAGTCTGAAGCAGTGTGAGAACACTGGCAGTCTGAACACAGCACTTTTCAGAATACCATCAATCAACAAGGCCATGTAAAACAGCAACACTTCCAGCCCCAAGTGTTCAAATATCAGGAGTCAGGGCCCCTCAACATCAGGAGCTTGACTTAAAATTCATGCAAATTCAAGATTTTTTGTCCTTAAGTTGTGTCTTTGAACCTTTAGCATTCTAGTGTTCAGTCCCTTCACCACGAAGGGGCTGAACACATGCACATGGCATCCCTGCTGATTGCCCTCCTCCTGCTCCCTCCAGCCCCTTGCATGCTGGAACTCTGCCAGCCTGCAAGGGGAAACCCACTGTTTCCTGCATTTTTTCTCCTTTAAAGAAGAAAATCTGAGTTTTACCACATCTTTCCATGGTGAATGGAAAACCTGGATTCCTGGACATAACTAAGCCTCAGGCATTGTTTTAACTGTAAATGGCCAATTCTGAAAATCTAGGGCTCATCACACATTTCAGAAGGTATTTTTTTCTTTCCTTTAAAGGCATGCTCTTAGGTCTCCTTGACACCCTAGTCAGATGACTGTCACGCAGAGCATAAAAATCCTACTGTTGCAAAGTCAAACAAGCCATTAAAAGGAAAATCAAGATAAGAACCCTAGGCCTGTGTTCATATCATGTTTCTATACGATTCAAATAATACTCTAGTTTTGGCTTTATTTTCATAATATTCATTTTATCTGTCAGAAGGTCAAAGATCAAAGGGCTGTTCCTTTTCTGAAACCTGTTCTTTCTAGCCAGTAAAGTTATAGTAAATCCAATCCAAAATAACAAATATTAAAAACAAATGTGAGCTTGTTTTTACCTGTTTCAAACTATATCTGACATAAAAGTCAGCAGTGTGGTGTTGGGCTATGAAGCTAAAGGAAGTTTATATGAACCAGTCTCTCCAAAGCTCATCATACATAGACTGTAGTAGCCTCTTTCACTGCACAACCCTATCTCATTCCAAGAGTGGCATACACCCTGCATACCTCTGGAAGCAAAGATCTTTGGAAAAAACAGTACGCAATTTTTTAGAATGTGCCATAATTAGGCTGACCATATCCCAGAATATAGGACATCACCTGAGAAATCCAGGATACTTCCTCTGCCCCACCACGCTCTCACAAATCAGACAGAGCAGGGCTGCATGCCATGAAAGCAGCGGTGCCTGCCTGCCCGCCTGCAAGGCACTCCATGCGGCTCTGACTCACAGCCAAACTGCACCCCACACCTGTCCTTTTCTAGGATACCCATTATAATTCCAAACAGCCAGCTGGGACAAGCCTCTGAGATCTGGGGCTGTCTCGCCTAAAACAGGACATACAGTTGCCCTAGCCATAATGCATGTGTACAAGGCAGAGCCAGGATTACCAAATTAAGGATCATTGGTAAATTTAATTTTCGTATTTCCTAATGTTCAAGTTCTTGACAGCAATCTTAGCTTTGTGTTAATGTACGGCTGACCTCTTTCATTAAAGTTCCTACATTAAAGTAAAAACTACAAAAAAAAAATCCATCTTGTGGAACTATGTTTACCCTCCCCTTCCAACTTGGGCCAACAGATCTTTGGACCATTACACCTGCACCACAGAACTCTATCATTTGATTCAGTGAAATAAACGGCACCAGTAGCAGGCTGACAGAACTTCAGCATGAGAGGAAGGATGAGAAATCCAGTTGCCAGTTTTTCAAGGCAAATGTCCTGAATGCTGTGAAATGTATAGCGGTCCCAGGCTCCTGTCATGTCCCCCTCTCCAACCTCCCTGCCTTCCATCTCCCACCTCTTCCCCTTGTGCCCCACATGCACATCTCTATATTCCACTGCATTCGCCACCTCCTCCTCCTTCCCACTACACCTGGTCACCAGCAGAAGGGAAACATGAGAGCAAAAGAGAATCATCTCGCCATTTTTTTTCTAATGTCTAGTACCACAGTACTTCCCACCCAGCAACAGTGAGCAACAAGTCCAGAGAAAGCCTGGAGTAAAGCCTGCACTCTGGGATGGAACAAAGGCACGCTGGGAGAACGGGGTAAGTGCAGTTGCTCAGCATATGGGAACCCCAAGTATCCCATATGTGCTCTACAGGCAGAAAGCATGCTCAACACAGAATTTTGAGGGAATTCAGCTGCCAAATGCAAACAAGTAACTACTCAGCATGTGCTGACTGAGATTTTTCAGATGCTTATAACTTGACCAGATTTTCAAAGGGACAGCAATAGGAAAATCCCTATTGGGCACCAGCAAATGTCAAGACTGCTCCAAAGCACAGAGCTGATCAAAGCAACACATTTCTCCTTAATCACGTTGTCAGGATGGATGGACCATTTTAGTTGCAATGTAAAATTCAGCCTGGGCGCACAAATGGCATAGCCAACTCCCTGACACACATGATCAAGATTCTGTAATGTTATAAACTATTGAAAATAGGTTTTATAAATATTGGTGGCACTGCCAGTTCCAGTAATTAGAGTCTGATTTATGGACTGGTGCACCTGAACGTTTTATGGACTCTTCTTCGGCAATCCCTCACAATTGAGGATGACTGTCTTCTATGATTGCTTGTTTTCATGGAAGACACCTGTGCATGACTTCTTTTATCATGGAGAAGCTGCTGCACATCAGCTTCCACAAGGCTGTTGACAGAACAGAACCTTGATCCAATGGCAAGGAGACCAAGACAACTGGGGATCTTATTCCGCTGCAGCCTTCATCCACTTTCGCAGCTGTTGAGATTCTAACCTCTTCTTCTGCCTGCTCCACCATTGAGGACTTGTAGAAGGGGGTGATGGACAGGCTTATTATAGTGGCGACCTGCACTTGCCATATCACAGCACCAGAAAAGGATATATGTTCCTTTTCAGGAGGGAAAGCATTGCCATCTGCTGTCCTCACCACATCCTGGTGGTGTTTCTGCTGTTTGGTCCATGACTGCTTATTCATCAGAGTAACCCCTGCTTATTTCACAGCTAACAGTCCCTGAAGGTCATTACACTATCCACCACCAGTGAACATGCTAGGTAGCAATACAGCTCTTTCCATATCAGGCAAGAAATAACTAACTTCGTAAAGCAATGGTAACCCACTGCTCAGTGCCTGTTACACCCTCCCCACTTTCTGTGGGAGCCCAGGGGTAAACCTTGCTTTGTAGCTGAAACTGTAGACTCACATGTGACAGAGCACAGGTTGTGCCTGTCACTCAAAAGTGTTTGAGCAAGCAGTAAGCAGCCTACAGGTGGGAGCAGGCGGTCACATGGTAAGCAGGAGGCCACCTGATTGGTGGAGAGGGCTGAGAGCCTGGGTATGAGGTTAGGCCCCAAAGCAGAGCAGGAAGTTACTGCAGGGGCCAAAGGAGCAAGGTCACCCAGCTGGCTGCTCCCAGAACATCTTGGAGGTACAGAGCAGGAATTCTGGGGATGGAGGAGGTTCCTGGCCCTGGGGCATGACCTAAAACTACACCTTGCTGTGGAGGATGGTGTGGTAGGGCTGCTTGTGGCAGGGCAGTTTCCAGGAAATGCCACACCTGTGCCTCCCTAGTGAAGGGTGAGTATGGACCACCAGAAAACCTCAGCCCCCACTGCCTTGCAGGTGACCCCATGGAGGAGAAAGGCTAGGGGAGTACACCCTGGGAAAAAACACAGGGCCTAGGTCCACTAAATGGAGCCAGAGGCTCACAAAGGAGCCGGGTGTTCAGGAGGCATGGGATTGAGACATCCAGTGTAGGGGCATGGGTGACCAAAAGGGTCCAAAGCAGGGCAAGGAGCCTGAGAAAAAGTTAGATGCTAAGAGCCCAGAGTGGTGTAAAGGGAGGCCCCAGTATGGGTGGTATGATAGGCCAGGTGAGGCTGAGTGCCAAACCTGAGAGGCATGGGACATGGTATAAGGGGAAATTCAGAGCCATGTATGCACCCTTGGCATCAGGGCAATTAAATGGGCAGCCTACCCCCTGGGAACAACATAATGATGCATCAAAGGCGTGGCAAGTGAGCAGTTTGCCCTAGACAAGACAGAGAGCCAACATCTAGACTGGCCCCAGGACAGCCACTTATTACATCACACTTTTAAGCAAAAGAGGTCAGTGGTTCGGTCCCTATTGTCAGCAGAGACAGTGGTCCCAATATGAACATACGTCTCCCTATATTAACAACATAAATAAGAAAAAGATCATCTTCTACAAAGGGTTTTAAATCCTCCCAAAAGACCAAAATAGGAAAGTAGAAATTGGTTTGTAATTGGATCCACAATGCTCAGCCTTCCACAGTACAGAATACCCTGGACTCCCAAAAAAACAGACACCCATAAGAGGTCCCTTTAATATGGTATATATAGGAAAATAAGAAGTGTTCTATATCAGCAGTCAGCAACCTACAGCCTGCGGGCCAGAACTGGCCTCTAGAGCCATTTCATGCAGCCGGTGGAGCTAGGAAGGTTCTGCCAGGTTTCACTGGCAGAAGGTTTCATTGGCAGAAGTGGGGGGGGGGCTTTGCTTACCCAGCAGCTAGCCGAGGCAGTAGTAGCACTGTAGTGCCACCAACTTGGAAACAGCCCATGCTCAGAGTTAAGCTCTGTTAAAATGCCAACCCCCCCCGCTCCCACTCTCCTCCCTCCTGGCAAAAAGTTACCACCCCCTGTTCTATGTAAATTTATTCCTCTGCACATTGAAAGGATGTGAAATATAGTCATTAGACTAACCTTAAGATGATTAATAACTCCACTCTCCTGTTGAGAATTATCAGAGTTGGCAAGGCCAACTTATCCTCATTAAATTCTCTAAATTCTCATTTCTGGAATGCTGCTAACAGTTGAAATTTATCTTAACTGTCTGCTGTTTGTCTCTCCCTGTAGTTCCTATTTACTTGTATGCTTCTCCTCATATGATGTGTTCCATGAAAAAGGGACAGTGAATATATACAGATACCACCCACTTATGGTAGGTGCTTTCCGCTGAATTCTTAAAACTTTGTTTCTTTACACTGAGGCTGTGCTCTGCCTGCCTCAAGCAAAACCCTCTGCAACAGACAATCCAGCTCTGTAGTTTAGCACCTGTTCAGCTCTTATAAAAAAGTTTACATGAAGCTTTTTCTTAGTTTCACTGAAGATGGCACCTTTCAAATGGGCATTTAAATGAAGTAATTATGGATGACTAAGTTAAAATAGAATTCCGTATCTCTCATTGTAGATTAGATAATTGAGGGCTATATATGCTGTGACTTATGTATTGTATTGCAAGACAGACATGTGAGAGACTGCATTTTGTTTATACATCTACATTTCTGTGTGCAGTTAGTTTATTGCAAAATCAATACAAGTATTAAATACAGTCTGTATTATGGCTCATGCTTAAGAAGGATAATCAGAGAAGTGCACTGTGTAGCTGAGAGCTGAATGCTGTTCTCAGTTACCTAGAAGTACATTCAATCACAGAAATCAGAGTAGATTTTTATTAAGACAGCATACAGAGGAACACATTTCTGGTAACTTTACTCCACCAGACAGAAAAAATACTCTTAGTGTATACAGGTATGTCAACACCAAAAAGTGCCATCAGCTTTGTTGCTGACCCTTAATTAGAGATGCACCAGTATATCAGTTGCATATTGAATCGACACCAATAAAAGGGAAATTTACATTATCAGCTATCAGATTTTTTGGCTGGTGTAGCCAATAATGTTCACCGATAAATATAATTAATTATGCCTTCTGGCCAGGACCCCCAGACGCCTGGGGTCCCTCTTGCCCATAGGGCCAGAGACCCCAGATGCCTGGGTTCCCTTGAGAAATGGCAGGTTTCCCCTTGCAGGAGGGCAGCAGTCTAGCCAGCAAGGAGTCCTGTTTGGGGCTACCAGCAGTGAGATGCAGAGGGTGCCACATGCATGAGCACAGCCTCTGTGTGGCCAGGAATGCAGCTGAGAAGCATGGAGAGCTGTTCTCTGCAGGTAAGTCTGCAGTGGGGAAGAAGCATGTGAGGGGCAGATCAAGGTCCCCATGATGAGGGAGGGAGGAAGTAGGGCAGGGTTAGGGGCTGGGGTTGCTGTCCTGCCAAGGCAGTGCATGGGACTCAGGGTGGGCAGCAAGACAGAGCTGCAGGGAGTTCATCCAGGGGGCATAGGAGAAGTGGCTCCCACCATTGAGTGCATCCTCCGGGGGAGGCACGGCAGGGACATGTGCTCCCCCAGATCTGTGCAGGCTATCCACTGTGGGCTTGGGGCTCTCCACCCTACTGCTTTTGCCCTGGGAGGCCCATGCCAGCCATGCACACCATGTCCACCTGGCAGCAGTGGGGGCAGCAAGTTGTGCCTCCCACTGCCAGGTGGGCAGGGGATGTGCAACCGGTGCAGGGCTCACAGGACAAAGGCAGTAGGGCAGAGCGCTCCAAACCCACAGAGGATAACCCACATCTGCCCTCACCCCACTCAGTTCTGCTCCATTTAAAAGGACCCCCTGCACTTAAAAATGGTGTTGGCAGCACTTGGAACTAAAGCTTATCAAATGAGCTTTAGTTCAAGTGCTCCCGCTGCCGTTTTTAAGCACTGGGACACTGATCCCCTGGACAAGCCACCTGTGGCTCTGTCCTGCTGCCTGCCCCAGCCCTGGGTCCCACGCACCAACCTGGCTGGGCAGGGCCCCCAGCCCCACTCCCTCCCCCACAGTGGGGCCCTTGATCTGCCCCCCACACACACACACACACACACACACACTCCTTCCCCTGCACAGACTTACCTGCAGAGACCTGCTCTCCACACTGCCCGGCTGCATTCCTGTAGGTCGGTTATCGGATCAGTATCAGCCAATGTGGCTGGTTAATAGTTGGCTATCAGTATCAGCCAAGAAAATCTTTATCGGTGGGCCCCTACCCTTAACAGCAAGGAGGACAATGGGAGAATGGGCCTGGAAAATGAAATGTCCTCTGACCCAAGGTAGCAGAGCTGAACCTCATTTCTCCATTTTGTATATATGCTACTTGTCCCTATGAAAACTGTCCTGTAAAGTAAGTTATGGGGGCAATTCTGTGAATACCTGTATTTCTAACTACATGTCACCTTTGTTCAGCTTCTTCACTCACACTATGTGTTTACGTGTCAACAATTCATAAAAGAGGAAAATTAGTACAATGTAGTCTGTCATGAAGCCCACGGACAAATCAAGCAAAATAATGAAAAAGCTGTTTTACAGAGTTCAGTGAAACCTGTCCTAGGCATTTCAAAAGATGTAGAATGATGTGTGTGGCAGGGCACTATGTGTGCCTGCCACTTTAAGGCCCTGGAGCTGACAGCCTCCAGGTGCCTAATGAGGGCAGCCATTTTAGGCTCAGGGTTGCCTATATAAACAAGGCAGTTTGGCTGCTGGAGGGCAGGCAAGAACATTGCCTGGTCTGAGGGCTGCTGAGTTTCATCTGGAGATAAGGGAGGAGCTGTAGGGGATGGTAGGAGAAACTACACCCTGCTGGGAGTGGGTGGCCTGGTGGGGCTCCCAGTGGTGTGGGAGTCCCCAGGAAATGCCAGGCCAGTGATCACCCCAGTGAAAGGCAGGTCAGGGTGCCTTAATCCCTATCCCTCACCTTTGGGTGGGTCGTGTACATCAGAGGTAGTTGTGGAGATGCAAGCCCCAAGGAGGAGAGTTAAAGGCCGGGTGTGGCCAAGGCTGCCTGAGCCCCATGGGGGTTTGAGACCCTGAGAAGGAGAGTTGGAGGGCCAGGCATGGCTATAGCCACCTGAACCCACCTGTGGAGGGAAGCCCCAAGCCCAAGCCTCCAGTGTGAGGGGGGCAGTGTGTGGAGCCCTGTGAAGGGAGAGGGGGGCTCAGCCAGAGAGAGCTGAGTCCTGACCCCAGTAAGTCCTCCAATGTGGGGAAGCAGAGTTTGGGTCAAATATAACACTGGTAATAGCACCACAACCTGCGGCCCAAGGGGGGAATGAGAGTCCCCTGTGAGACCCTGAGGCACCAGCCGTGGTGTGAGGTAACCCCGGCTCCCCATGTCTCTGGAGGAGGACCCAGAGAGGGGGACCCCAGGAAAAGAGTATGGGTCATACATCAAGGCCTGCCAGAGCTTCCCCTGACTGGCCCAAGCGGGGGCCAGGACCAGGAGGGTCAGAAGGTCAAGGAGGCCCATCGAGACAGACGCCCAAGAGCCAGGGGCCTGGGGTCCCAACTGGCCTGGAGGTGGGCTGGGGCTAGTGTGAGCCAAAGGTCCCAGTGAGGGGACCACACCCGAAGGGGGACTGGTGGCAGGGAGATATATAACCCAGTATGATGGCAGCAGAGTCTGCCTGAAGGGAGGAACTCAGTTGGGGGGTCCTACAGCAGGATTCTGGGCCCCATCATGGGGTCTGGTGCATATGAGAACATCAGGATGTCATCTGCGAGGCCTGGGCTGCGGTGTAGGGGAGGAATGGAGCCACAGATAGCGCCCCCTAGCAGCACGGCAGAAAATGGGCAGCCTCCACCTAATTACATCTATTAATTAATCAATTAAGACCTAGGTGTGGTGGGCAAGAAGGCAGGCAGTTTGCCTAAGAACAGGTGGGCGGGCCACGCGGAGATTGGCCCCAGTAGGCCCCCTGTTACAATGTGGTCCCTGCATTTTGAAAGCAAACAGAAGCTGTTCCAGATGATGTAAACAGCCAGCTTAAGAAAGTATATGTATTTGCTAAAACATTCCAGTATTTTTTTTTCTCTTCTTTAGGAGTAAATCTCTCTCCCACCATCTCTAAGGGTGTCCTTCCTGAAAGACAACTCTTAACTATGTGTTCCAAAATGGTGTTGCATGAAGTGTCAACACCGAGGAGCATTATGTTGGTGTAACAGGGATGACTAGATGTGTCAACCATACAGTCCACCTGCTGGGGTCTGCAGCTGACATCAGTTTTCCCCCAAAACTGACCCACCACAATGACCCCACCATGCACACAAACATACTTTTTCCCATTGCACCAAAAGACCAGTGAGAGAGAATTCTCCATTCACAACACATTTCCATAATATGCTTTATTCTGTTAACCATGAGACCCACATTTTAAGGGTAAGGCACTGGACTGAGATTTAAGAGACCTGGCTACATTGTCAAGCTCTGCCAAAGACTGTGTGTGTGACCTGAGGCACCTTATTTAATTTTTTCCAGGCCTCTGCTCCCTATCTATAGAATGAGGATAGTCATACAGATATTTTTTTTTCCTCTTAAAGTCTTCTCTGTCTGGTCCAGTAGCAAGGACAATTTCCGACTATATGTCTGCACTCTGTCTAGCAGTCAGGCCACAAACTCTAGGCAGAACCCAGTTGAAAATACTGTGAAAATAATTATAAATACAAAAGGTGGTATTAATCTAAATCTTTAATCTAAAATGTTAATGAAACATTTTTCATGCAAATTAGCAATTTCATCAAAACTGATTTTTTTTTCTGTCTGAGCAGGTCAATTGTACATATTTTAAATGAGGAAAAATTGAAATATTTAGTTTTGACTACAACAATGACTTAAATGTTACTTCCATTACAACTAGTACTCACACTTTTATGTGTATAGTATATTAAAATATTACAGTTAACATATAATTAAAACAAAATGAATGTAAATAAACCTACAGTAATGAGACAAAGCATCTTGGTGGCCCCAAATCAAAAATCTTTTGAAAGGTTAGGATTTCCCATGGAATGGCAACTTTGGCTGTACTAAACCAAAAGGCAGCCTTCTGGGTTTATATACCCCAAAGTGTTCCCTTTTCATTTTTTAGGTAACAAAATAATTATAACCAAGGTTTGAATTACAGAGGAGCTCATGGGGGGCTGAGTCCCCTCCACCCCCCCATAAGAAATGAAAGCCCCCCTCTAAGATTTTAAAATCATAATGTGGCAGGGTCTCTGATTTTAATATGGCATCATGATGGGCAGCCCAATTTATTTATTTTTTACAGACCCCCACAAGAGTCAAAGTGTAATTCAAATCCTGCTCATAATGGACAATGGTGGAAACATCTGGTCTAACTATGATTGTGCTTGTGGGAACCTGACGAACATATCTAGCAAATGCCTTCAACACCTAAAATTCTGACATCACAACACCTATCATTCATGGGCCTGGCTCTCAGACTAGAATCCTGTGTTAGGCATGTACAGCTCACTATATAGTGAATAAGGAGAGGTAACTCAGAATGGGATCCAACACTGCCAGTGTGATGAGAAGGAAACTGCCTTAAAAATCTCAACATACTACTGCCCTGAGTCAGACAACAGGAAAAAAAGGAAGACTAAGGTGAGTCCTAAATCCTGCCCTCCAAGTACCTTATCTCAGGGTCCCAGGGAGGTACATCTATCCACAGCCCTGCACCCTGTTCTTTCAAAATACTCAGCAGAGTCCACTCTTCTTTTAAGACTTGCTTGCAGGGGGAAGCATAGAGTAGCTGCTGGTTCCACCTCCAATACCCATTATATAATGGCCTAGACCAGTGCTTCCAAACTATTTTCCAATACAACCCCATTTTGACACTTGAAAATTCACAGGACCCCAGACACCAACAAAAACAAAACATCATTAAAACAACATTCTGTATATATTAAAGTTCTTGTATTACAGAACAACATATAATACAGTATATAAATATGAAAATCTATGTTTGTAAAGTACTTTTGTAAAAGGATGTGGCTGTGGGTAGGGGGGCAATAAGTTATGTTGTGGGTGTATATGTGGGGGGTGGGGGGGCAGGGTCTGGGTGTGTGGGGTCTGTGAGGTATGAGAGGATGGGAGAATGTGGGAACACCCCTGCACACTTCTCCCCATGGCATAAAGCCCCCACCACCAGTGGCAGCAGCAGCAGCAGGCACTCGGGGTGCTTGGAGCCCTCACAGGCACTGCACAGCTCCAGCCAGTGCTGCGTATGATGGCAACGAGCACAGCCAAGCCAGCCTGCCTCTATCATGTGGGTCTTCATATGGTGCATGTGCTGCTCCATGCCACCAGAAGAAGCCCCACATGGTAGAGCCAGCTGCCTTCCCCACCCACCTGCCAGGAAGGTCCTGGGAGACCCAGGGGCAGAGAAGGTACCTGGCTCAGTCATGCAGGACTTCCCCCAAGGACACAGAGCTGCATGTGCACCTTGCAGAGCCCCAGACAATAGAGGTGGGCTGGCCTGGCTGGACATGCAGCACTGGCTGGAGCCATGTGCCACTGGGCAACAGCACCTGTTCAGGCCACAAGTGCCCGCTAACTGCTGCTGCCGGCAGCACAGGCTGTGCACCATAAGGGGGAATGTGCGAGAAGGGTTTCCACACCCCCACCCTCCCTCACATTCACATCCTGCTCACCCAAGCTCCACATTCCCACCGCCTCCCTGGGTGCAGACTCTGCTGCAACGCAGCCTGGCCCCATGCTGTGTGCTCCCACCCAGCCGCAGCTCCCCCTCACCCTGCCAATTTCCTACCTGGTGCCAACGGGATGCCAGGGAAGCCAAGCCAGTCCCCCAACAGCTGCAGTAGTGGTGGCAGCAGCAGCCCTGCCTGGAAACTGCATGATGCCTGGGCTGGGCTCTTCCATGCACGAGGGTGGGAGTGAGGTACACTGACTGGACCAGATACAATTAGCTGGTGGGCACTCACAAGCCAAATGAAAGGGCCTGGCCGGCCATATTTTGCTCGCCCTTGCATTAAAGTGATTTGATTTCTCACAACCCTGTTTGGGTTGCAACTCACAGTTCAGGAACTGCTGGCCTAGACCCTGTCCAGGTTCAATTCCCCCCTCAGCCTGAAAGGATTCAGACCTGTAATGGAAGAGACCTAAGTTCTGATGCCCACCCCCAAGACAGTTTCTGTATTACATCTAATGACTGTTTAAGATAAAAGAATGGAGATATTTCCCTCAGCTGAGTACCTTAATGCCTAAGCTACCACATCATGTTTACTCTTCCACTCCCTCTCTAAGCCAATGAATCTTGAATTATTTGCTGTAAAAGTGGAACAGCTTCAAAAGGAGGGATGGAGAATATAATCACCTACCACCTATGGGGTAGTGTAGCCTACCCTATAGCCTGGCATTAAGGCTCTTTCCTCAAAGGTAGGAAAGGTGGGTTTGAATCCCCTCCAGCTGCAGAGGGAGTGCTATCTCTCGTACCCTGTGCAACTGGAATATTCTATGGATATATTCTAAAGGTGCACCGATACATCAGTACCAATATCAGATCAGCAAGCCCCCTCACTTCCCTCCCTCTCCAGACAAGCCACAGCGCCATCCCGCACCCCACTCCGCCTTGCCCCAGCTGGGCTGGGCAGCGCCTCCCCCAGCCCCACTCCCACTCCCACTCCCACTCCCTCCCACACCACAAGGGCCTCAATCTGCTCCCCTCACACACACACCTCTTTCCTTCCCCCTCCTCTTTCACTACAACAGATTTACCAGCCAGACACTACTCTTCAAGCTGCTGGGCTGCATATCGGAAATCGGATCAGTGTGCCTTCTTAAAAATTGGTTATCGATATCAGCCTTAAAAATCTCTATCAGCGCACCCCTAATATATTCCAGAGTATTTTATGAAATATTCTAACTACTAAAATATTCCATAAAGGGACTATTTCAGATCTTGAGTTGTTCAAATACTCTGCCTACACCTGGCATTTAAATCATTTATCCTTTTATACACATATTTTTACATAAAGTTTTCAGGGGAAAATGGGTGTGCCAAATCAATGCCTCAGGAAGTAAACAAAAATTATGAAACTAAGCATCTGCTAACAAACTCCATCCCTCAGGCAGACATAATAAGTCCTGTCAACTATTTAAGGAGTGATGTCTGTTTATGTGACAGACCTCCCCTGCCTAGAGAGGTGCTGTGAACTTTTATATTTTATTTATTGAACTACCCAACTCTCACTTTGTTTAAGAAACAATTAGCTGTTGACAGCTTAAAATAAATAGAACTCCCTCTCTGCTTCAGAATCACTGTACTTGAGTTAGCTTTGAAGTTCTTGTTAAGCTACTTGATGGACTAAATATTATAGTGATTTAACAAGCCTTTGAAAATACTGGGCTACTCTGATCCACCCTGAGCTATGTGGTCAGGGAAGTAACAAGAGAAAGGCTCAAACCATTCAAGCAAAGACACCAGTAATTCCACTGCCAGCTCCTCTTCATCCCCACAGACATTAGGGTTAAGTATAGATAGTCAAAAAGCCTGAGGCAGAATTGATTCAATCTTTGCCGGCTAGTCTAAGCTTCATAAACTGAACCAATAAGCAAGTGAACATGTTCATTTCTGATTCTGGAAATGCAGCCACATGCCTGCAGTCACTCAGGCCAGATGCTAGTGGGGCACAAGAGCACTCCCTGCTTGGCTGAAGCAGACAGCTTGGGCCAAAGTTAGTTCACCCACCCTACAAGGGAGTGGGGGGGTGGGATTTGTGGGGAAAGTATAAAGCATCCTGGGATACTGTGCAACTGTGAGTTAACTTGAATCTGGAGAGGATCTGGGACAAAAGATCTATAAACCAATTTAACCTAAGTCAGTTAAGTCTGATACTATATATCCATCCAGGTTTACCTCAACCCAGTTCTGGCCACTGTGAAAGCGGTTCATGTGTGCTGAACTTCTCTTGTGTCACAGATTTGAACCAGTTTCCAATCACTTATCCTGGTTTATGTCCCTAACCTAGAAGTACCTCAATATAAGGGGTCTGTCTTGCCCTGAAGCACAAAAAGAAGGCCTGCAAGTACAACAAAGAAGAAGGTCAAAACCAGTCTACCTTCCACAGCATGGTCCTACCAGAAATCTTCAGGGCTGGTCTCACTCCCCCTGCATATCTTCTACAACAGGGGTCAGCAACCCCTGGCATGTGTGCCGAGCATGACACATGAGGCCATTTTGCTCAGCATGCCATGACCAGCCCCGGGTAGCTGCTGCCAGCGACGGAGCCCGGGCTGTTCCCAGCAGGGCTTGCAGCGTCCCAGCTGCCTGCTGGGACCAGCCTGGGCTCCCAGCTGGCAGCAGCTACCCAGAGCTGGGGCCGGCTACAGCTGGGAGGCTCCAAACTGCTGCACCAGGCTCCAAAGCACTGGTACTAGCTCTGTACCGGCACATGCAGGCATGCCTCAGAGCAGCTAGTGGGGGGGGGGCCCGAGGCAGCACAACCCCTGGCTCTCCCCTGCTCCCAGCACAGAGGTGATGGCAGGTCTCCGGAGCCCAGCGCAGCTCTTTGTAGCCAACCTAGGCTCTGGGCAGCTGCAGCAAGCAGTGGGCAGGCTGCAAACAGCTGGGCCCATGCAGTTGCTGCCAGCATGGAGCTGATGCCCGGTGCAGCTGTTTGCAGCATGACCACTGCTTGCTGCAGCTGCCCAGAGCCTGGGCTGGCTACAAACAGCTGCTCCAGGCTTCAGAGCCCAGTCACCAGCTCTGTGCCAGGAGTGGGGAAGAGACAGGGGCTGCGCTGCCTCAGGCCCCTCCCCCACTGCCCACTCCAAGGCACACGTGCACATGCTGGTATGGAGCTGATGCCAGGGCTCTGGAGCCTGGCACAGCCATTTGCAGCCTCCCAGCTGCAGCTGGCCCCAGAGCCAGGGTAGCTGCTGACAGCCACAGAGCCCGAGCTGGGGCAGCAGGGGCTTTGGGCAGGAGGCAAGGGGCAGGGGCCTTAGTTGGGGGAACAAGAGGCACAATCAGGGCATCCTGCCATGTACCGCCTGCCCTTATTTTGTTTTTCTGGCATGCCGGCACCTTCCAAGGTAGGCACTGTGGTGTTTTTCAGCACTCGGGCCAAAAAACATTGCCTACCCGTTCTACAACCAGTCCAAAAGGGGTGATTGCAACCACTGGTACAGACTATATTATGTAGTGTTGCAGCGTCCTTTTTCTGGCCAACAGCATCCACAGCAACCACGGGGATCAACCACCAGGCCCACAGAAATCAAGCCAATTCACACTTGCTTCAAGGCCATCTCTGCCCTGATTTTGGAGCTACATCTTGAAGAAAGGCGATTTCCTTGACTGTTACCAAAGGCAGTGGCCCTGGCTTGTCCCCCTGCCTTCCTCTTCATTCAAACATAGATCCCGTCTCCCAAAACAAAGGGGAAGGAGCCACAGACATGAGCAAATCCACAGCCTTCACATCCAAGTGAAGAGATCATCATATGGAGTGGGGGAAGAGAATGAGGCAGAGGAGCAATCTATCTCTTGACAACTGTTAGTTTGTGAACCTGGGACTCTGGAGCCTTCTTTAAACTACCTTCTCCACCACAGACTGATGACATGACCTTGGGCAAGTTCCTTAGTCTTTGCTACCCATCTATAAAATAGTTGTGTCCTAACACAGGGGAATACTGTGGGAATTAATACATGAAAGGAGTTCAAATGCTATCACAACAGAAGCCATGTGAGCACCTTTGGCTAAATGAAGTCATTGCAGAAATATTTCTACTTTTAAATAATGCTGCTATTTCTCACAGAGATGAAGAAAATTACTCTGCCTCAATTTCAATGTATTTATAGTGCTGAAGGAGGAAAACAGAACAAAGCAACAAGACAAAAAGCCCAATAAAAACAATCAGTTTAAAAAACTAGTGGCCCTAAGAAAGAAGAAAGGGCTTATAAGAACAGGAACACATATACAATTATTTGAAGGTGCAGAAAACAGAGGTTTTGAAATGGTGACTCCTGTCATTTTAAATCCCAAAGCAAAAGGGGGTGCGAACCAAATACCAAAGAGTTACAGGTAGAAAAGAAAAAGGAATATTTAGAAACAGAGGAATAAAATCATGGAAAGATGTTTACAATTTGATGAAAGGGATAAATAGAAAGAATAGGAGGTAATAAGAAGATAAAAAGTATGAAAGACCTTGGAAACCAACTGACTTCCAATAGTATTAAAGAACTAAAATGACACAAAAGCCTGGAACTTTATTGTTAAAACTTTCACTCTATCCTTATTTCGACCTATAGCTCTCTGTCACAGAGGTCTTGGATATAAACAATCCTACTGTTGCACACTCTGCAATACAGTACCTAACCATAAATTTGTTAATTAACAGCGAATAAGATTCACTTAGCAGTGAATTTCTTTGGTGGCTTACACACTTAGCCATTGTTATGAATATACTTTCCTGCATTTAATTAACATTTTTAAAAGGCAGACTACGCTGACCGGCACTCTACTGGGTTTAGAACCACTTTGGCCCCACCCCGCCCCCATGTACATCAATTACATACTTACAATTTATACCATATAGGAGACGCTTTCATTGATAAAAATCAGTAAGGATACATGCTTGTTTTAAATTACACAAACTCACTAGAACTGTTTTGAATCTTCCAGTTGAGGCCACTCAATCATTATAATTCTACTAAAAAGCTGATTTTATTGCCACATATTATTATTGTCATTCATTGTGTTTTTCTGTGATGATGTTTTTTAAACTTATTTGAAAGGCTGACCTAAAACTCTCACACCAATAAAAGCTCCAGAAAGAAAGACTAGTTAAGTATGACTTTCTGAAGAGGTGTAGTTCAGAGAAAAACAGGTCCATGAAATTAAACTATCTGATTGATGTTAAAAATAGAATAGACTTTAAGCAAACCAAAACCACTACCAAATCACTAAACAAAGATAAAATTAGACATGTGAAGTTGAAGCGTGTTAAACAAGTTGATTGCAGAGATGAGCAAGACTTTCAAAGATTTGCCCCTCCAAGTCTTTTACAAGAATGGCAAAAAAACCCAAAACACAAAAAAGAATAGCCATAAAACAAATTCTTCAGCTGTAGTTAAAAATAACAGGCATATTCCCTTTATTCCTTTTTTTTTTTTAATATTTTGTTTTTTGAAGAACTAAATTCCTCTGTGGCCGAGGTATTTGCAAAGTGTCCATATTTTGATTTGGGATTTTTTTTTTTTCCAATTCATCTAAAAGAAGCCAATAGTGCATTCTCCAGGGAACAGTACAACTTTGAAGTACAGTTTTATAGTCTTGTGTCAATACTTCAGCTTGGGTTAAAAGAAGCTGCAAGCTCTGAGCACTATTCCATATGAGGCCCTAACAATTTGGGTTCTTCAAATACTGCAACTAACACATAGGATCAACTTGGAGCACACAAATCATTCTGCTGTGGTCAAAAGACATACATGCACATTTAATGTTAAGCACCTACACTGCTGTTTAAAGGATCAAGGCCTAGTGTACCTCAGGGGCTGGACCCGATGATCTCTGAGGTCCCTTCCAGTCCCTAACTTCTATGAAACTATGACACTTGAGGCAAACATTAGTGGGAGTGTAATTAACGGAGCAGAAATGGTACATCTTTTTGACAGAAATCTACAAATGTTCTTAAGTATCATATCAGTCACAAGAAATGGTCTTTTCTGTTTCTGAACAGATACTCAACTTTAAGCATGTTCTCAAAAACCAGCATACATCTAGAACGTCCGGCCTTTCCTCTTTCTAGCCCTGCTCCCATATTTCTGAGTCAGCTGAAAAACTTCATTGTGGTTCTCTAGCACAGGTGACTCTAGGCCAGGGATCAGCAACCCCTGGCACATGCCAGAGCACAGCAGGCAAAGGCACCGTGCTTGGCACATGCGCCTTGGGGTGGATGGTAGAGAAGGGGCCTGTGCTGCAGCCAAGGCAGACCTGGGATCTGCTCTCACAGCCTGTCCACTCCAGCAATCCCGCAGGCCCTACACGTCAGGCCTATCTAGTTGATCTAATAAAAGATTTACCCAAAAAACTTGTGCACCTACATGCTTAGACGCTTAGACCAACTCGACTACAACTAACACCCCTATACATGCCAGTGTGCTCTGGGACTCGGAAAGCCCAGAAAAAGGGGGATTCAGGGAGGATCTGGTGGCCAAGCTGCTTCTCTGGGGCAGCCGCATCTGAAGGGCCCCGAGGTTGTGTGAAAAAGGAAGGCTTCTGGCCGGCGCACAGGAAAGGGAAAAAAAGAAGAAGAAGCCTCCCCAGAGCCCCCGAGACGCGCGCCACTTGCCAGGGTCCTTCAGAAAAAAACTTTTTTCTTTTCTTTTTCTTCCCTTGACTCACTTCCTCCCCGGCCCCAGCCCCGCCCCCGGCTGCACGGAGCCGCTGCCGGGCGCGCTGCCCTGTGCCCGCTTCCTGCGCCCGGCGAGGCAGGGGCCCGCTTACCCCAGCGTGCTGATGAAGCCGTTGACTGAGCCCTCGGCGTAGAGGGATACGATGTCGCCGATGTAGAGGAAGCTGGACATCTTGTCCGACATGGTGGCTCGGGCTGCGAATCCGCACCCCAGCCCCGTCCCCGGCAGCGCAAGGCAGGGCAACACCGGCCCCTCACGCCTCCTTCCTCCGTTTCCTCCCGCCGCCCATGTCGCTCGAGCCCCGGCGCCCTCGACCCCTGGCCCACGTCGGCTCGCGGCGACCGGCGGCGCTGCGCTGCGCTGCGCTGCGGTCCCGGGCGGGGCGGGCGAGCTGCAGCCAATCGGCTCGCCCCAGCGCTGAGCAGTTGGGCGGGGGCAAGGTGCGCTGAGCTGCGCCGCGCTCCGCACCCGCGGCGGGCTTGCCCCGCGGAGCGCGGCGCTGAGGTCACGGGCTCAGGGTGGCATGTCTGCGTCTGTGTGCACGGGCAAGGTTCTTTGAATAGATGTGGCATCTTTTATTAGACCAACTGAGTAATACTGGTCTATTCAGTCCAATAGAAGATATCATATCTACTCAACAAACCTCGCCTGCCTGTCCTTATACCAACACCATTACAACCAAAAACCCTGCAACATGGAACGTGTATGTGCGCATCTACATGCACACATGCATATATGCACACGTACAGCCACATATATACACATATGCAGCCATATATACATGTATACCTATAGCCATACATATGTGCCCATATACATGCGCATGTATGTGTACATGCACACACGTGTATTTCCCACTCTGTTTCTTTTCATCAAGCTCTGCAACATCTTCCAAGTGGCTACACTTCCAGTACCCTGGGTGAAATCACTACATAATTTGGTCCGTATCTGATGCAGACCTCAGGGTCACTCGAACCTAGGAACCTAGGATCACCAAGTTGTCTGAATGAGAACAACACACATCCCTTCCTTTGTTTTGAGAAGATAGTCTCCAAGGGGATAAATGTAATCTTTGGCCCTAGAAAGTTTCCACAGGATGATTAGAATTCTGAATGAGAATCAAAGACTTCCCTGAAAACTCAGCTCACAACAAAGACAACTGCAGCTTTAAGGCCTGACTTTGCTGTCAGCAGTGAGGCAAATATTTCCCATGAGAATTAAACTAGAGCAGGACAAGGCCCCCAAGTTGTTATTTTCTTCCATGGCTATTGGTATTATAAAGCATGACCATATGCAGTGCAAGCTGTGATATGCACCCTAGTGGTGACAAAAATAACACATAAAGCCCAGTGAATAATGGATTTTTCACCTCTCAGTCCAAACCAAAAAAGTCATTTTGGGTCATGTTTCATTCAACCAAAAATATTTCATCTTATTTTGCTTTGTTTTTGTTTTTTAATGATTGACAGTTTAAAAATCATTGGAACAAAAAGATGTTTCATTTCAAAAAGTAAAAAAAATGACTAACTTTCTTATTTCCTCTACGTTTATGCATAGCCCAAATGATTTACCAAATTCAACCCATATTCACAAACTTACTTGGTTGCCTCGAGACTCCATTTTTTCAGCCAAACAAAAATCTTACCCAGCTCTAACATGATCAAACTGTTAACTGCAAGCGATACCAACATGAACCTGGGTGAGGGATGTTCATGAGGAAATGAGTAACAAAGTGAAAGTTGCCTCCTTTGTATATTTAGCTTTCCACCTCCACAAAAGCCAGCATTCTCTCATTATTTCTGAGGATAAATTGTTGCTTTCAGAAAAGCTAACTCTACAGAGTGAAGCCATGAGAAAGCTTTCCCATCTAGCAGCACAAGAAATGGAATTGATATGGTTTCAGGTCCCCTGCCCACCACCATTCATATCTATGGAGTGACTTCCTTCTGTACGTTTTTTCTGTTTTATACATTTTAAAGCTATGATCATAATTTTGAGTTTTATGTCTGTGCATATGTAGGTGTATTTTTAATAGACTAAATGACTTTGATACTTTCCTTTGTTCCTTCAATTCAATAGTGTGTGTCGCAGGACATTAAGGTGCCCTGCTCCTCTAAAAAGCTGAAACTGCTAGGGGAAGAGCCCTAGCAGTGCGTTGGAAGCCCCAGCTGTTGGTTACCGGGGGAGCCAGAATGAGTTAGTGGCCCACACCTGTCAGCAGTCAGCTGACTGGAAGGGGCAGGGACTGGCTCATATATAAACCCCGGGGCTAAGGACAGGAAGGTAGCTTCCTGTTAGTAGTTGAGGGGGAAGGAGCTCTCTCAGAGCAAGTAAAGGGGTGAGGCCTGACTGCAGGTACAGCATCTGATACTGGTGAGGGATGGAGTGCCTCTGGTGTGGCTTGAATGAGGTTATAGCCAGGTGGCTGGAATTTATGTTATAGCCCAGGGTCTTGTGTTGTCTTTACTGTTTAAGACTGGTGGCTTGGGTGAGGCTATTAGGGGAACAAGGAGGCCTCATAGGGGGCCCACAGCAGTGTGGGGACTCTGAGTACCAGCAAGGGTGCAGCACTAGGGTGCACGGACCCTGAGTGCTAGTGAGGGTGCAGAGTGAGACAGCCAGGGAGAGCCCAGGGAGGACAAGGGGACCAAATTACAACGAGGCCCAGACCAAACAACATTAGTACCATGTGTGAGGCTTGGGGCATGGTAAAAAGGTGGCTGGAGCCATGCATAGCCCATAAGGCTAGGGTGCCCTGAAACACCTGTTGTGCTATCCATCTTCGAGTGGGGACCCACTAGGAGTCCATGGAGTCAGAGTGTATAGCAAACAGTGTCCAAGAGGATGTAAAAGCAGCCTCCCATATAGGATTCCTTTTCCCATTCTTCATCTTTGTCTTTTCCATCACTTTAATCCTTGTTCCAGAATCTCTGCTGATTATCAGTTACTCATTTCTCTCCTTCAAATCTTGCTCCTTACAAACATCTAACTTTTTCCTTGTCAATGATTTCCATAGTCTCTTCCTCATTAAGTGGCCTGAAACAGCCACAGGTAAACCCTTGTGATAATGCAAAGTGCTATCTGCTTCAAGTAAATTCTAAGTCTGTCTTCTTTGCCATGTACCTTTCACACCATCGTGGGATGGAGTCCTGCAGGATGGCCGTGATCTCCCCAAGGCCCCCTTGCCGTGCCAAGTTGGCCCAATGCAATGGGCACCCTCAATTCTCACCCGCCACATCTTTGATGCTGAAAAATGACACAGAAATTGCCCACAAAGGAGTAGAATACGTAATATTACCACCATATGTACTTAAATGAGATTTTATCCATGCCCCTATACTCAAAATGGATGAAGAACTTATATGGCAGACTTGCACACTTTATGAAAGTGGGACCAAAATCAATTTCAAACTAGGGACTCGGCAGCAAAAATACTATAATGCACTTCAAGTCTCTCTCTAGCTCATTTAATTTATACCATGTTCTTCATCTGTAACTGAGAAGAAATTTCAGTTCAGTAACTAATGTAACAAGTGCAGACAGAATCCTCAAATTCCTTTACTTAATGAAAAGCTTTCCCAAGTAAGATCTTCAGAATCTGACCTAACAGCAATTAACATTCATTCTGGGCAGGGCAACCCTTTAATGGGCCCTAGGCAAACAAACTCATGGGGGCCTACTTAATACTGTATATGTATATTACCTTTTTCATTCAGTAATTATGTTATGTAAAATAAGCACAACTGGGTTCCTCTTTAACTTGGGGCCCTAGGCGTAAGCCTAGTTTGCCTATGTGTTTAATCCAGTCCTGATTCTGGGCTGAAAACTGTCATGTAATAGCCTTGCCAGAAAGTAAACTGTAGTTGCTGGAATGGCATACGTATGAACGTTCTGTATTTTAAGAATACAAAATGAGCGCCAACTAAGATTTCTTTAAAAAAAAATGCTAAAGATGTGCTTAATGGGCTAAAGCAGTGCTTCTCAAAGTGGTGGTCCACGGACCTGTCCCTGTCTGTGAGCCACCGGTTGCTGGTCCGCAGCAAGTTGCCAGGAAAGAAAGAAATATATTTTCAGAAACATAACACTGATATGTCATAGTGCCACAGTTCATGCGCTCCAACACTCCAGGTGACATCACATTGTGTGAAGTGAGGAAAGAGAAACAGCTGTTCGCACATCTGTGTAGCACTGCTGCACGCAGTTGCTGCCACTGGCTGAACCAGGCACTGGTCCCTGGCCCACTGGGGAGGGTGGAAAAAAAATTGCTGGTCTGCCACATCGGATAGCTTGAGAAGCACTGAGCTAAAGTCAAGGCAGATATGATAGAAGTGGCTCCCAGATTTGCTGAATACCAACTGTGTTGCCTCTTTCAATTAAATACTAAGTGGAGACATTGTCCCTCTCTCTTTTGGCCACCTGATCAAATTTAGTACTGGCTGGTAGAAGCTGAAAGTTATGACTACCATCTCACAGCTGTTTATTGACATACCTGACCTGAAATGAACTGGCAGGGTCTATCCAGTTCTTTAGTGTTGGTGTCCACAGCTAGTGGTAAGTAGCAAAAAGCAACATTTGTAAAATATGCCAATAAAAGAAAAAGGAGAAAAATCAAGACTGAAGGCCCAAATCCAGCAAACTACTTAAGTACATACTTATCTTTAAGCATAAAATTAATGAAACTATTTATATTTTTTTAATCCATCCATCCATATGAAAAGCTGGATTCCTTCTAAAAATGTGGTAGTCTTTCAGTCCTAGGACTGTCTGGGAACAGTGATCTAGAAATTTGCATTCTCAGTTGTGGACAGAAATGTTCTGTCTTAAAGACTGTTAATATCACCCTTTCAACAAGCACTGGTGAGACCATAGCTGGAGTACTGCATCCAGATCTGGACACCACACTTTAACAAGGATGTGACTGAGCTTGAAAGAGTCTAAAGAAGAGCCACCTGTATGATCAGAGTTGTAAAAGGCAAGCCATATCAGGGAAGGCTGAGGGATTTGGGACTCTTCAGCCTGAGGAAAAGAAGGATGAGGGGGGACCTGGTAGCAGATTACTCAAGGTATCGGTGAGCAACTGTTCACCAGGGCAGCTGAGGGGAAAACCATGAATAATGGCCACAAACTCCTGGAAGATTGATTTCAGGCTTAACATAAGGAAAAACTTCTTCACAGCAAGGGTGTCCAAACTATGGGATAAGCTCCCTCCAGAAATGGTGTAATCATCTACCCTGGAAATCTTCAAGAAAAGACTAGACAGTCACTTTGCTGGGGTCACCTGACCCTCAGTTATCTTTCCTGCTTGGTGCAGGAAGCTGGACCTGATGATTTTCTGAGGTCTCTTCTGGCCTTCCAATCAATTGAAGAAGTATTAAATCCGCACATTAAAAACAACGGTAATTTCTCATCTTGAATGAGAATTTTACAAAGAGCTGCAAAAATATAATTGCATGAGATAATTGTAATAAGTCTATTAAGAAAAGCAAAACATGGTGCGAGATGGTGATTGAATGTTACCTAATTTATCTAGAATAAAAGTTTTATACAAAATTTTCATAGATTTCATAGACATTAGGGCTGGAAGGGACCTCAGAAGATCATCGAGTCCAGCCCCCCTCCCAAAGGGCAGGAAGTCAGCTGGGGTCATAGGATCCCAGCAAGATAAGCATCCAATTTGCTCTTGAAGGTGTTCAATGTAGGTGCTTGAACCACCTCCGATAGCAGGCTGTTCCAGACCTTGGGGGCTCGGACAGTAAAGAAATTCTTCCTTGTGTCCAGACTGAAACGGTCCTGTAGTAGTTGATTTCATGATAACACATGAGTAAGGGAACTGTTTGTTAGCTAGCCAATTAGCTTCAAGGTGAAAGTGAGGTGGCTGAGTCAGATTTTCCAATGGTTATCTTTGATAATCTTTTGATCCAAACATAAAAATAAATTGTGTCCAGATTCAAAACCTGTCACTACTAACAAGCCATGCTTCAGGGCACACCTTTTACATACAGTACAGGTCAAGGAGCCTTTTCTTAATCAAATTTCATATCCACATACCTATTTTCATATTAGTAGCTGTAAGTGACATTTACAGGGATAGATAATATAAATCCTATTTTAAAAATGGTAATATGAATGTTCTGCTGCACTAGGGTCAAGCTTTACCATGATTTCCAAATCTTGGATTTGGATGATCAAATAAGGATTTAGGCATGAAAAACAGGTGTTTATTCACTTTAGTGCCAGAAAAAGGTATCCAAGTACAGAATGTATACATACAACTCGGTTACATTTTTATACTTCATGATTTTTTTTTTGCATTTTTAACTTTGGCAGCATGAAAATATACCAATATATTCACATGCTAATTTCTCCTTCACAACCCAATCTTGGAAAGATGTTTTAAGAAAGCATTTGAGCTTAATTTCTGTCCTGCATAAACTGAAAAAGTGCCTGACAGATTTATAGTATTTAATGGATTTGTAAATTAGTGAAAGGGCTTGATTCCTAGACATGCACACAGTACATCTCTTATTTAAAGTATAAATTCAGGTGACAGTATTCAAATGACAGCAGACCAGGCCAATTTAATAGCCTTTTACAATAACCAGCACTGGTGTTCATTTTAGTCAAAGCAGAAGGTATTGATTTCCAGCTACAAAGGAAAAATGGGAAGGACATCAGAGAAAGATGCATTTCCAACATCACCTGAACTCAAATTGTGCCTATCACTGACACCAGCATGAAATTGTACATGTTTCTTGATTTATACATTTTATAGAATCATAAAACCATAGAAAGGAGGACCTGAAGGAACCTGTAAAATCATCAATTCTTCTCTCCTGCTGTGGGCAAGAGGTAACTGAGCAATTATAATTGAGTAGTTGGGTAATTATAAATATATTCATGGGCTAATTTTCCCCCCCTCCCTACTCTTCTCTTTGGAGTTGATCTTTCAATATCATAACCTTGGTATTGATGTAATGCAGAAGATTATGAATCAAGTAAAATTAATTCCTTGAAAAGAAGAACATGGGTCAAATTATAAACCTGATTGTGATAAATATTCCATTAAGCATTCACTGAAGCATATAACATAAATATCCTTATTTGGAATTAATTAAGGTTACAAAAGGGGGAAGAAGTGTTGGACATAGGATACAAAACCTTTGTTATTCTATATACAGGGTTTTTGGTAGCACCAGGAAATCATGGCTGAAATAGTTCAAATAACCCCAGCTCTTCCCAGGCTGGTGACATAACTTTCCCAAGGGCATTCAACTGGCCTGTGGGAGAGCCAGGATCTTCTAACTAGTCCCAATTCAATCACCTGTATTAATCAAGTTCAGTGGTTCCAGGTCATCTCTGACAATTACCTTAATTGAAGATAATCCAGTTGTGTGTGCTTAATCTGAACTGGCCAAAGTCTTGAATGGAAGATGAATAGCCCTCTTCACCCAGAAGTGAGCTTTCTGCCTCAGGATTGAGGAGTACCGGTAAACTTACATTGTTACTATCTGTGCTCATCAGCTGTCTCCATTTTGAGGTTGAGTAGATATTTTTATGTTTAAAATGTTGCTGTTTTCAATAAGTGTGTTTTGTTTTAGGATCTGGACACTTGATGTTTTACTGTAGTAATTTTCTGAAAGAGGCAAACCCAGAAATAATGAGAGCTGCTGTCAATTATGAGCTGAGCATCTAAGCTAGAGAGGTTTAGATGAAACAAAGAAGTTATTCTAGCTATGCCATAATGTAACTGATATGCAAATAAACTTCTGACAAGTATTCTAAACCCTTCAAGTGAGGATGTTCTTCCTTGCAGTATGTTAAAATACTCTAAAATATTTTTCTAGTTTAACAACTAAAGTTGTTTATTCAGAGAGCCAAATATAAAAATCTAAAGCAGAAAATACAAAAGTTCCTTTCTTAAAAGGCAAGTAAAAAAAACCTGTGTTTTATTTAGAGAATTCAGGAAGTATCCCCATTGCCATCTATCGGCTTACAACCACAGGGTTAAGACATCAGGAAGCAAACAAAAATGAAGTTACTATTTCTATGCAAAATGAGTGCCAACAGTTGCACTATGTTTGCATTCAGCTTTGCAGTGTCCACTGTCAGTTACTAGAAACCTGTTCATCAGAGGAACATGGGTAACTTTCAGGGTTTTTCTTTTGCCTGGCTGTGTAAAATAAACTATTTATTTATAAAATATAAAGCCACATTGTTTTAATTTTCCCTCTTAGCAGTCCCCCCTTTCAAAGGATTTCTAAAATGTTGCCACCTGTGGTGTTTAACCCTTTAATCAAAAACAACAGAAAAACCTCTTTTTAGTGAACAAAGTGAAAATATTTTCATTTTTTCAGCTTGTTACTCCAGATGTACCGCCCTCCTCCATGATCTTGATCCATGCATAGCCATCAACTAAACAAAAGAACAGCCAGCTACACTTTTTTAATACCATGACCTTAATTACAGCACCCTTATACTTTGATCTCTGTAATTAACTTTCCAGCTTTGAATTCAGTAATAATCATGTAACAGAGTGATTTACAGGGTATCCACAATGTGGTAGACGCAATGTGTTCCTAAAATGGAGGTTGAATAGCCCTCTTCACCCAGAAGTGAGCTTTTTCGCTCAGGATTGAAGAGTATGGGTAGACTTACATTGTTACTATCTGTGCTCATCTGCTGTCTCTATTCTGAGGTTGAGTTGGAAGGAAGTAATAATTGGAGTAAGATGATGGTTTTCAAGGTTGACTGGCAATTTTTTCTTCTCATTGAAATATTATGTTTCAGTAGGGGGTGGGAAGTAAAATATTAACTAAACATTTTCATGCAGGAAATCCCTTCCCCCCCCCCCCCCTCTAGTTATAGCCTTGTAGTTTATATGAATTAGTGGCAAGTAGAATTCCAAAAAGATACATCACCAGAGCGTACTGTAACTCCAGTTTAGTAAGGGACTGAATTACAAACTAGAGAACCCCTCTTTCCCCTTTCCCAAACTGAACACTAGCAAGCCTAGATAAAGGCCTTCTTAGGCCTGACTGAAAATTTCCCAGCAAACCTTTATATTGTTGAAAGCTCCTTGGCTAAACTGTTTGTAAACAAAATCATATCTTACTTGAATCAATATTCCTGCCCTCCACCCCGCAAGAAAACTAAGAACCTAAAAACTAAAAAATCGTGAATCTTTGGTTGCCAGAGACTGAACACATACTTTGTTTTCAAGAGAAATTGAACTTTTCTACAGAAGAAATAAATATTTTAACCAGTATTGCTCATAACCAGTTCATATTTCAAAGCTGTTGGTGCTGCAGTCCTCCATGAAGGCTGCATTGGTGCCTTCGTGCTACTGCATGAAATGTGTTCCTTATTTTGGCTTGAGATAATACTATCTGATGTAGAAACACACTGGGGCACTTGCACATGTGACAAAAATTGGTCATTTTTGTGATTTACTTGTGTCACTGTACATGTGTAGTGGCTTTTTATGATTTAAATCCATTTGTTGCGTTGCAAACTAAACCACATCAGCATGTGGTTTACTTTGCAAGATAATAATTTTGTAATATTGCAGCCATTTGACAGCTCACCCCCCCACCCCCACAACTGCAGGAGAGGCAGGCTGAAGATGGAAGCAGTGAAGGGCCCGATCTTTTCTTTTTCACAGAGCCTGCCTTCATCTCCCACAGCCAAGGGATGAGCTGCCAGCAGGGCAAGCAGCCCCCAAGCTGTAGGGAACCCTGGTCGGTCCTTCCTTCCATGGTGGCAGCACCCAGGTGGGCTGCTAGTAGGCAGATGCTGCCCCAGCTTGGACTCAGTAGATTGTGGGATGAAGTTACGTGGTAAGCCAAGGGTTCAATTTGGGATGGATACCCTAAGGGGAGAGACTGTTTCAGTTCTGCCCTTCAGACCAGGACAAGATGAACATATTTTAGGATATTACAGGGGAATTATTTAGTACCAGAGATGGGCTCAAGTGATGGGGTTTGGAACTGATCTAGGCTGAGCTAGATCAGTCCTGACTTCAGGACTTAATACAGGTTAACATTTCAAACAGACAGCACCAAAATTCCAGGCTGGTTTCATCCTCAAACAGGAACACGTCACAAGAGTAGATTTCTGTCATTTTGGTCCTACTTTGTCTATTAAACTTTAGCCACAATCAAGCTAGAAAAACAAGCTTTTCCAGATCTTGACTCTACCAAAACTCTGAGGACAATCTCAGGCTGCAAGAAGACATCACCTCTATGCCACCATAAAATTTTGTATGGCAGCATGAAGTAAAAGCAAAGACACCCACACCTGTTGTCACACCACAAACACCCAAATGTGTGGCCACAACCAAAGGTAATACAGGTGACCCTTGCCATTCATGGGGGGGATAGGTTCTCACATTCCCTGCGAATGGTCAAATCTGCAAATAAGTCACTGGATTCATGAATACAGTGCCCCCTGGTGGCTGGGGGAGGGTGGAGCATGGCCCCAGTGGTGCCGGCAGGAGTGGTGGGAGCCTGGCGGCAGCAAGCATACAACTCCAGAGAAGCTCCTGTAACCGTATTTAAAATGTGGGTTCGACATCTGCGAACAACTTAAACTGCGAATGCTGAGCCTGCAGATAATGAGGGCTTCCTGTGTAAATTTGTGCCACTATTTTCTTACATGCATCTATTTGTTTTAAGGTAAAAGGAGCTTCGGGGGCCCAATCTTACGGGCCCTAGGAATTCCCCTGTAAGTTTCCCTGTTTGCAGAGGTGTGCCCAAAATTGGAATCCCTAGGTGCACTTCTGTAAGAGGGGAAGCCCAGGTTTCCCCACTTGCAGAGGCACAACCCAAGAGTCATCCTGTAGGATCAGGCTTCTGGAGTGGCAGGGACCTAACCCTGTAAGACAACGGGTGGCTGTTTTGCCCAAAGAAGCAGATCTGCTGTCCCCGGGACACATCCCAGCACAGCTGAGCTGCTTCATTGGGCAACATTTGCTTATGGCCTTACTTAGGTCCAGGGATTAAAATCTAATCTCCCCCAACTAATCCAGAAAATTTTGGTTTGGAAACAACCACCTTTCTTTAAAGCCTACCTTCTAAACTGAAATTTTTAGAAGCCACATATAAAAATCACACAGATATATCTGATTTCTTCATTCATTAAGAGGAATGCTTCCCATTTATACCTTTATCCCATACCAAGTAACAAATCTCAGCAGTTGGTACTATGCTAACAACAGCAAGGTTAAATCATGAAAAAAACCTACAAAATTTGTGCATTCAAGTTAAGTACTTGAGATTAAATTACTGTTGTAGCTGTGAGGGCAGGGAAACATATGACAGGCAAGGCTTTTCTGGTGATATAATTTAATTGGACCAACCCTACAGCTGCAAGAGACATTAGAGAAGCTGTCAGGTACCACGTGGCCTTCCTCAGGTCTTCAGTAGACCTTGTAGGCTTGTATCCCAGGACTAAAATCTAATCTGCCCTAAACACACTGGAACACCTTAAGCAGGCCAAGAGGTATCATAGAAATGTCACCTCCTGCTCCCTTACCACATGGATTTAAAGGATTACATGTGGTGTGCACTTAATGAACTTGAGAAACAAACCACTATTTCAATATTTGTACAACAAGGTAAATCAGAGGGCTGACTTTTCCTGAATGTCCTTTGTTAAACTGCTCTGGGTTTTAGTGGTAGCTATATTTATAGACAAAGTTGTATAAAATTTACATTTAAATTATAGGTAGCTAACTATAAAATAGAACTATTTAAAACACCCATGCCCTATAGCAGTGGTTCCCAAACCCTGACAGATTGCGCACCACCAATTTAAAGAGCAACCTTAAGTACCACCGGCAAATTTGTCATATAAAGTAATTATAATAAAGCTGTTAACGTGTACCACTGACAGGTTGTCTGAGTACCATTGGTGGTAGCTGTACCACAGATTGGGAACTGCTGCCCTATATCATTTCCTTATATCAATCTAGAAAAAGAAGGGGAAAAAACCCTCACCAGCAAAGTAAGTTACTTTACTGGTAAGGAAACAAATAGATTTTCCTTATTCTGTTGTATTTACACTTTTGGAGAAGTTGGGGTCAAGGATCCCTTACTTACATGTAACACAAGGATGGTAAAATTTCCTCTGGACAGACAGACCAGAAAAACCCCATGTGTCTTTCAAGGTCTATTTTAAGGGGATAAATAGTGTATAGGGTTTTTGATAGTTCTCTACATAGCAAAGTTTAACTGAAATGACTAGAAGCAACATATATTATATTAATAATATAATAAATATTAATATATAGCAAAGTTTAACTGAAATGACTA
>NW_017728931.1:22957165-22960259 GCF_001723895.1 Crocodylus porosus | reverse complement strand
GTTAATGACCCCGTGTTCTTTACTTCACAAGTGTTCACAATCACCTCTGCAGTAACAATGCTCATTCCACTAATCAAGCTAACCTATTTTAGGGCAATTCTACTGTCTGCTAGGGCTTCCTATTTCATAGCTCCTACTGCTCTGCCTCTGTATCCTTATTTTGGTTTTCACCAACTAGCTGGGACTGGCCTACAAAACCCAGGACTGTTCTGGCCAAACTAGGACAAAGTCACTCTAGTTTTAGGACAAAACAACAAAATAGACAGAGACATAGACAATTCTTCAGTAGTGAAGGTCATCTTTCCTGAACAGTGCTGTATCTATAGCATGAAGCTAAGATGCATTGTATTATGTAAGTGACATAGAACATGGGAAATGTGCACCTGTAGATATGGACAAATGTATACTTTAACTGTACATTTTAAAAAGAGGGAGGGGAAAGCTGCAGCTCAGGAATATACAGTGGCTGTTGCATTGCACCTGTTTCATCAGCATGATCCTATAGCCATAAAAATGTGCTAGATCACTCTAATTTTGACCTGTATGAAACAGGGTTAAAGCTGCAACAGTTTGTCATGATATTCTTTGATATAGATGCAACTGTTACATCTGGTTTATACCCTGTTTCAACATCATGTCCTGGATGGAGGCAATATCTTTTTTTCTGTGACAGGATCACAATATTGCACCCACAATTTCACTTCAGATATGATTTAATATATATTTGCATACTTTTAAGTAATTACAGCTGTATTGCAACAGGCTACAGTCTCGCATGTTAAGCAGTGCTAGGCTGTATCAGGCCACAGACTAAATGGAGAGAAACTCCTGCAGTTGTTGCTCCTACATCTGCAGCATGGCAGCTAAGCATTGGCTGCTGCAAGAGCAATGCTGCAGGGCTGCTTCTGCTGCTGGGGCATTGACTCCATGGAAGCAGGCGGTGATTCTGATGTCCCTCCTAAGCAGGTGCCCAGGGCTGCTGCCCTGTTCACCCACCCCAAGTTATGCCACACACAAATACACACACATTATATAACTTTGTGTTACCATCAAGAAAAAACAACATAAACCAAACTAATAAAGTTATTCTATGAGTTTTTATATTAACTTGTATTGCAACTGTACCTTGGAACCCAACTCATGGATCAGCCCATTAGACTGGGCACTGTACAAGCACACAACAAAAGTACAGACCCGAGTCTTAAAAAAAAAAAATCAATGTGGGTGCTGAAAGTTTTCATGGATAGGTTACACAACATCTGTCATGAACAGTTTAGACAGTTGATCCTCCTTTGAGCAGGGGTATGGATGATTAGATCAGCATTTTCCAACCCATGGGTCATGACCAAAAAGTGGGTCCAAGAATATATGAAAGGGTTGCAAACAAATTTAAAAAATGGATCAAGAAACTTTAAAAATGGATTCTCCTTTAAAGGAGAAAAACATTGGAAACCGTGGCTTTTCCCTTGCATGCACAGTTACAGCCTGGGAGGGGATCCTTGGGCTCCCTTTGCCCCAACACAAACCCATTCCCTGCCCCACACACTGTGGGTCTGGGGCTTGGGAGCAGTGGGTCAGGAGTAAGGAGCACTGGGTTGAGACTGGCCATCAATGTTTACAAACGGGTATGAAAAAAGATTGAGAACCACTGCATCAGATGACCTCTTGTGGTCACTTACAGCCTCATTTTCTGTGCTTCTAAACCTTTATTATTCATCCCTTTTAGATGCTATAAAGTAATCATGGGAAACTGATAGGATTCACATAAGGCCTGATCCTGTATTAGTGCAGGTTTGGATTCAGGCCAATTTATTATAGAACCTGTCCACCTCCAACACAGACACTTATCTGTCTGGGAACAGTCTAAAGACTGGGGAATTTCTCTAGCTGTGCTTTCAGAATGCAGAGTACCTAACTTAAACTTGTCAACTGTACCGAGAACAGTTTTAAATTTCCTTGACAAAGTAACTACAAAGGGCCCGAGTTTCTGACAATAGTTGTTCAACATTATGTTTTCAGAAAAGCTGTTCTGGTGACCAGCAATGCACAATGGGATAAATATGAAAAACAGACATCCCCACAATGGAAACCAGTATTCAAATCATGGTGAAGGCCACTGAGAGCAGGAAACCACTTGACCTATTTCTAAAAAAAAGTTAAAGATTAACAGGGATGACTAAGCTGGAGAGGTGAGAAAGCTTGTAAGTTTTGCATTCTGTGGAAAGCTAGCTGGTTGTTTAGCACAGAAAGTATTAAGGGTAAATGAAGAACATTAAATAGCTCCCTCTGTGTTTATGTATACCTATTCAGTACTTCTTGCTCACGTGCCTAGGCAGAGCTGTATCCAAGTTATTTCTAACAAAAGGGACACAAGCATTTCTTGTACTCAAATGGCAAACAAACAGCTGATTAAACAGGGAGATAACATGCCCAGGTGATTAACATCTGTGTAACGGCAAACTGTGTATTGTAATGTTACAAAGACAAAGGCTAGAGCAAAAAATCCACTTGCAAGCACTATCAGGGTTAGTAACTTGGCAACATTGTCCAGATGAATGCGAACATTTGTTTCCCTGAGGACAAGAAGCACCGGCACACCTTGTGCCACTTCTATTGTCCCCAGGGAATGCCTGTGCCATGTACCCAGGTAGGGTACAGGAGGTTGGGGCCAGCAACTGTGTTGGCCTTAGCAGCCTTACCTGGGGCTCTGGGGAGCTGCAGCCACAGCTATCCTGCTGCTCAGAGCCTGGCCGGAAGCTGGAGCATAGCTCCAGCTTCCGGCCAGGCTCTCTTTTTGGGCAGTGTGTACTGCCCTGTGTGCAGTACCCCACTTTTCTTTCACCATAGAATTTCTAGGAGTCAAAAATAACCCCATGCTGCTACCTTGCAGCACAGAAAACACTTTAATGTGTGGTGTGTGGTGCCACAAACAGGTCTGCGGCACCACATTATTGAAAATGCATTATCAATAGTGTTGTTAGAACAGCACAGCTGCCAGCTCTCATCAATAGTGTTGTTAGAACAGCACAGCTGTCAGCTCTCCCTGGTGGGAGAGAGAGGTTGGAGGAGAAGCTACTAAGGGCTCTTTGTATTA
>NW_017728931.1:22948470-22956200 GCF_001723895.1 Crocodylus porosus | reverse complement strand
CCAGAAGAACTTAACCTGTTGCAGTCTGTGGCTTATTGGGAAACCTGTGGGAGCTGCAGGGAGTGACCACCTTGCTTCCTTGTGGTAGCATCTCAGCAGTGGCTGAAAGCTGCCAGTTACCCTACCTGGGGTTCTTGAGTCAAGGGTTGACTAATGCATTCTGGTTTGTGTTGTGATTCTGGTTATGCCATTTAAGTTCACTTGTAAATAACCTTTCCTATTCTTGTTTTGTAAATAAAGTGTAAATAGTTAAATCAGTTAAGTGTTAGACCTTCTTGGGACCACAGGCTGCTCTGTGGGAAGCAGGGACTAGCTGGAAAATAAATTGATGCTGGCCAGAAGCCCTGCCCCACTCTCACCACACCATCCCTGATATTGGGCAGGGGTGGCAACTATTGGGCCACCACCTGGGTTACATATGTATACATTTATTTTAAAATTACATATTTCAGATGGGCCAGAACCTGAACACTCCAGTATTCAAGTCAGGAATAGCTGTTATTGTCCACTGATCTCAAAGTGCTTAACAAATGCAATAAGCACCATTATCCCCATATTAATGTGGGATGAAGAAACAGGCAAGTGAGGATGAAGTGACTTTGAGGAAGCTCAAGAAGCCAGTGGCAGAACCAGAACTAAAACCAGCCCTCCAGAGTCCCTATTTGGTGCACTTCTCACTGAGCCCCAGTGTGTTGCACTATTGTGTGCAATTATAACAATTTATAATCAGATTATGAATTTATAATCAGAGTATGAATTCCGAGTGATCAGCTTTGTCATCTCCTACCATTTTAGCCACAGAACTACTCCCTGCTAAAAGTCCAAGATGTAGTCAAACACTGGGCTGCTTCTGGCCAACAGCAAAACACGATTGGTGGAAGGTGTTGGGGAAAGAGAGCAGAGAACACTTCAAATATGAGAAGGCAGTCAGGATAGGAACCACGGGGCAGTAATTAATCCTTAAATAACAATTAAAATAATTTAAAATTAAAATTACTGTACTGGGCATTGCTTGTCCTCACTGTTCTGCAAAATAGGTGAGAGCGAAATGGAGTAAAAATGACTGGAGATCAGGGGAAAATGTGATATGCACCATTGTTGTTGAATTAATTTGAAATCATTCCAAAGCTAAGGTTGGGGAGAGGGGTCCTGTAGATTTCTCATTAGCATGCTTTGTTTTTTGGGGGGGAGGGAGGGCAGGGGGGTTAAGAATCCACTTAGGAAAATAAAAATGTGTTTGTCTGCTCTTTGAATTCAATCATTCCAATTCAGCATTGCAGCAAAACAACTACCCTGTCAGCTCAGGTTAACAGGACATGCCTCCCTCTGGTTTTGCTATCCTTTCTGATTGTCTCAGGAGTGGCAGTTAGCAAAAAGCAAAAGATTCTCTCTTTCCTGCAAAGACTGTCATTTTGCAACTTCTAGGTGTCCTGGGAAAAAAGGCCCAAGTTTAAATCCCAAATTCAGATTTTCAGAACTACTGCAAGAATTGCACATATTCAGCATAACTTTTAGGAATTCCACATACCTCAGTTCAATAATTAGATCTTCACAGAGACCTTTGCCTGGAGGCAGCACAGGAGTTTTAGGGGGAAACTCATGTTTTTTAGCATAGAAACACACACAAAAAAAAGGCTTTCTAGCTTTCAGTTCTCTGCTATCAAATATGATTCATATGTAAGGAAACACAAGCATTCAAAGAACCATCTTGTACAAATAACTTTAAGAACTGGTTTATTCACACAAACACACTCATCACCACAAAATCATGGGCACATGCTTCATTCAGGACATGAAGGTGGTCTCCCTACTTCACTCTCTGTAATTTGCTTTTGCATGAAGCCTACAGTGGTATGGCCCCAATCCTGTTCTTTCCAACATTAATGGCAAGATTCCCATTCATTTCGATGAGGGTAGACTTTTACATTTCTTTTTTACCTTGTCTGAGCAGGTTCAGTGTGACATGTGTCATGCAGTTCACTGCAAGATAATTGACATGAAGCAGTAAAGTAACACTAGCATTCCTTTATATCCAATCTTTCATGTCAATCCATCTAAAACCCCCCAAAAATAAACAGAGTAACTGTTGTTTGAACACAGTCTTGCTGCTGTGGGTAAAAAGAGTTTTCATTAGGATAACTGATTACCACCACTTAATTCTTACAGGGTAAATTGATTAAATGTTCCAACATCTGCAGAACACCCTTCATTCCAAAGGATTCAAAACTGCTTTACAACAGGTGTGCCACATTTTACTCTCATTTTCACCAGTGCAATCCTGTTCATTTCAACTGTGTTGCTTCTGGTCATATGCAAATAGATTTTGACTATGTAAACTCTTCACTGAGGTACAATACATAGAATCATGGAAAATTAGAGTTGGAAAGGACCTCAGGAGGTCATCTAGTGAAGTCCAACTCTCTGCTCAAAGCAGGACTATCCCCAACTAAATCAATTCCAGCCAGGGCTTTATTGAGCCAGGCCTTAAAAACCTCCAAGGATGGAGATTCCACCACCTTTCTAGGTAACCCATTCCAGTGTCTCACCACCCTTCTAGTGAGAGAGTTTTTCCTAATATCCAACCTAAATTTCCCTGCTGAAACTTCAGACCATTGCTCCTTTTTCTGTCATCTGCCACCACAGAGAACAGTCTAGCTCCATCCTCTTTGAAACCACTCTTCAAGTAGTTAAAGGCTGCTATCAAATCCCCCCATAGTCTTCTCTTCTCCAGTCTAAATAAATCCAGTTACCTCAGCCTCTCCTTAGAAGTCACATAGCCTAACCCCTGAACCACTTTAGTTGCCTTCCACTGGACTCTCTCCAGCTTGTTCACATCCTTTCTACATCTTTAGGATGTTAGCCATTCTACTCCAGGGACTGCAGTTCAATAACTGTTTAAATAATGCCACAAGGAAGAGATCAGTTCAACATAGCAACCTAAAAGTCTGAAAAAGACAGCCATCCTTCTGAGCCTGAAACCCCAGTCATAGAGCAATATTACAAAAATGGAAAGATACAGAAATTTCAGTGCCCTGAGCCAATGCTTTAAAAAAGACTGCAGGATCTACATTCTTGTTATTTAAATAAGAATTATTATCCAGGCAAGGTAAGCCTCCCCACCCTGCCTGCCACTGTGCCTTAGGAACCAGCTTTTGAGGTAAGATAATGCAATAATCACTCCTTGCACTAATTCAATTATCTTCCAAAATTACCAATACTTTACATTGCTGCAAATACCTATAAGCCACCCCCTTTGAATTCACGTGTGTACACACAGGCATAGAGTATGCGTTTCTGTGACATCTAGTCTTATACGAACACACAGAGGTATAAAATGATGCGATTCAAAAGAAAAAAGCTTTTCCAGAGTTTTAAACAGTTTTCTCCAAAGACATCTAGAATTTGGGAGTAAGGATGATGACTCTAAGTACATCTGGAGAGCAACAACTGAATATATTTCCAGCTTGTTTCTTTGCAGCTGCATCAAGCCAAATAAAAGCTTGCAATATCATTAGTGTTCTTTAAAAAGGGATTATCTATTTAATTGATTACAGTGTGATTTCCACTGCAGCTGTGTGGCTACCCAAGAAGCACAGATCTCTTAGGCAATCTTTGCAAACTGGGACAAAAGTCTTCATCATTGTGCTAGAATCTGGCTGAGATTTATGACTTATTAATTAGGAATAATTAGCTCAGCCACTGCAGCTTTTACTGCTAACCTTGACTTCTGCCCTAGTTATTTTCAAAGATTTACTGCTGATTCTCTTTTGCTATACTGCATGTAGCTATTTGGACCCAAATATCAGTTATGAATCAGGTTATTCTAAGGGTTCTGTGTTGAGTAAACCTTCATTTAGTTTTTTAGGTAGCACACATGTTTAGAATGTGCAAAAGGGACAGGAGTTTGGCCTGAATACAGGCACAGGATTTGAGTGGGGAGAAGGAATACCGTCAGTTTTCAGAATGAAATGAGATTTGCAGAAGATTATCACATACAGACGTTTAATTATCTTCATTTTTTTTACTGTTTTAATCACAAACTTAACATTAACAAATCTTTCAAATAACCAATAATAATAATTGTTAGGGTGACAATATTTGGATCTTAGGGAGCACTGGATTTGCAGCTAAATAAAAGGCTGCAGAACTGCTGACCACAAGGCAAAATGATATCTCAGCCAGCCATTGCTAAGTAACCATTTTAAGCGTGTTCACCATTTTTCTGAAAAAAGCAGCAAGTGAGTCTGTGCTGTGAATGAGGTGACATTTTAGGAATGTGGAAGATGGTACAACCTGAGACATACTGGAATGTGGAAAACAACACATAATTGGTAACAGAATCTGAGATGAACATATGCAGAATGGTGATTGGTGAAGAAGCCTCCAGAAGCTTCTAGGTTTTGGTCAAAGTCTGCCCATTGACCGAAGAAGAGAAGTCAAGGTCTTAGACATGCGCTCATAGCAAAGACATGTAAATTAATGAAATGCATAGGCAATTCCATGCTAATGAAGCAATCAGTAAACAGAGTGAATGTTAATGAATATAAACCAAAGTGTATAAATGTGGAAAAAAAACTATTGTTCAGGGCAGCTTCACAGGCTGTGCGTCTGTGAGGAACCTTTGTCCAAAGCCGTCTCCGTTCTGAATAAAGTTGTTGCGAGCAATGTGCGCTGGTGTTTGCTCCCTGCTTGCTCTGGATAATGAGTAACAGGAACCATGGGTAATTGGATTGTCATCTCCCTAGTCACTGGGTGCCACGTGGAGTCAGGGTCTAACAATAATGATGAATTATAATGATTGATTATGATAATATTGTGCCTAGGAGCCCTCAGATAACATCACAGTCGTGCTGTGCAGGACAAAGGTGAAAGGAAGGAAGTTTCTACTCCCCCTTTAATAATGGGTACAGCCAACTGTACCATGGTTCTGCTAACTCCTCTCTTCAGGTTCTACAGTAAAATCCCTGTTATCCGGCATAAATGGGGAATGCCGGGTGCTGGTTATGAAAAATTCCAGTTAGCCGAGGCAGATAATGTGGAGCGGGAGGGGAGAGGGTGGCAGCTGCTGCACATGGAGCCGAGTGGGGGGTGGTAGCAGCCGTATGCAGAGTGATGGCAGTGCAGGGCGGCAGTGGAGGTGGTGGCCACTGCATGCAAGCTTTTCCCACCCCCCATTTCCTCCTAACATCTGGCCAGCCGGCCGGAAATTCCAGTTAATAGAGTATTCTGGCTTGTAGAATGCTGGATGACAGGGATTTTACTGTACTGAGATTCAGGGATGTCCTCACTTTAGCCACGACTAACATCATGTTTTTGGTAGGAGATGACACTGGGAATGAATGCCACTGAAGCAGTGAAAAGACAGACAATACTGCAATGAAAATCTAAAATGGAAACAATCAACTGAGGAGGCAGGAAAGAGGAAAGTAAAAACAAAACAAAACAATCAAAATCAACAACAAACCCTGTAAATTTACCCCAAATCAATGTAAATTGTATCTAGATTCAGTCTAATTTTGAGGAGAATTTTCCAATACTAGCAGAGTTTTCCATTTCAGCTAGGGAAAAAACAATTTAATCAAGTTACTTCTGTTAAAAAAAAATAAAAGCAAAAAACAAAGAGTTAGGTATTTGGAAGGGAGGAAAAGTACGTTTCAAAATAAACTAGCTTTGCAAGCCTCAAAAAACAGCCTGGAAAATTCACCAATATCGACTTGAATGAGATTCTCCTTCCCATTTACACATGGGTACAGGTTCATGTTTGCAGCTGGTATTCTTTAGGGTGATGCTGTCTATTTTGTTGTTCACATTCACCTACTTTAATCTTTTTTTGATCTATCTAGGGCTTTGTTATATATCGCACTTTGAACTGCTCAAATGTTGATCAGTGTTCGGACTTTGTTACACTAAGCAATTTTAGGCAGCTCTTGGAGCTCTTAACCGCTGGATTGCCCACACATTAACATCTGAAACTAGTTGTAAGCAACCTTTAGAGCTAAGGGCAGAAGTTATACATAAACTGGTTTAAGTGATCAGAAACTGGTTTAAAGTGCCTGCAGCAGGGAGCGCCAGCCATGGACCGGGCAAGGGGCCACTTTTCCCCGTGCTCAGCACCAGCCTCTTCCGCACCAGCAAGCAGGGGGTCAGGGTTGTGTACTGCCCCCCGCCTGTACTGTGGGGCTGTGCCAGCGGGACCCAGAGCAAGGTGGCAGAAGCACGGGGTCCCAGCTGGCAGGGGCTCTATGGAGCCAAGCCAGATCCCTCCTCTTCCTGCTGGTGCAGCTTCTGGAGCTCTTATCCCACAAATTGTTCACACATTAATACCTGAAACTAGTTTCAAGTACACTTTAGGCAACTTAAAATTGTGCTACTCCAGGACAGAGTTCTCTCTGATCCATGTTACCCAGTTCATTTTCCATTAATGTGTGGCCACTCCTCACAGATGAGCAGCCCAAGTTGCAGTCTTCTAGCATCCCAGTATTCAGTGTCCCCTCCCCCACCCTTCTGTTCTTCATGGACAAACTTTCCAACCTCTGAACTCTACTGCCCAGGAGGCAGTTCTGGCACCAAGCCGACTCTCTCTTCTGCCCCAGAGAGGTGTGACCTTCCCACCCCCAGGATTGCAACCCTGTGTAAAACAGCCTGCAAAGCACATACCAGCTAGCCAGGTTGTAGGACATGGGTGGGTCCAAGAATGGGGTCAAGGGAGGTGGAAGGGAACAAGATAGAGGGTTGGATTGGATCCCCATGAGCCAGGGCAGGGGCAGTATGTCCCCCAAAAGTATCTTCCCTCACAGCTCTTACCTCCCATCCATCCCAGAAAGCACAAACAGCACCCCCCCATTTCCAAATCTCAATTTAAAACATGAGGCCTTCTTTTTTTTTTTTTAATTTCTACTTTATCCTTCAGTAACCAACTTCATTTCACTGCCATTCCCCTACACCAATTTCTGTTCAGCCTCCTATTTCATTACCCACCTCCACCCCCTTAACTTTCCATCCCCTTAACTTATGAAAAACTGAGGGTTTTGCTTTTTTTTATACATATACACACACACACAAGATATGCATTCCCTTCCCTTCCCCAATTATTTCTGGCTTTTCTTTGTCTCCCTCTCTATTCCCTATAGACAACCATAAGCGAATTCAGACTTAGGATAAGCTTTAACATATTTATTTCGGCAGCAAGTTTTTGGTTTTGGATATCCACTGTTTTACATTGTATTATTATTAGGTTTGTATTGATTCTTACTGTTGTATATTGCATTATTATCATTTTCATATTGATTTTTATTGTTTCATATGGATATTGTATGGTTTAGGCCTGTATTTTTAAGTGAACCAAAGTAATGTCAAGTTTCCGTTTTGTATGTCAAGTCTCTATCTTGTGTCCTCTGCCTGGGCATCCCCTGTGTTACAACTGTATGAGTCATGTACCCCTCCCATGTAAATTGGTTCCCGGATGAATGAGAGTGATTGGGAATGATTGAAATACAATGGTAGCAGGCCTCTACTGAATGGCCTGTAATGACCAGGCCATCACCTCACATTGATTCATGCAGGAATCACGGACCTGGCTCCTACCCTGGGGGGTTTTAAGAGGAGGTTGGATGAACATCTTGCTGGGGTCGTTTGACCCCAGTATTATTTCCTGCCATGGCGGGGGGTCGGACTAGATGATCTACTGTGGTCCCTTCCGACCCTAGAAACTATGAAACTATGAAACCTCA
>NW_017728931.1:22892012-22947765 GCF_001723895.1 Crocodylus porosus | reverse complement strand
ATCTCAGCTGTCTGCCTCAGTTTCCAGCCCCAGTCTACCTTAAGTAAACCCAAGCCTCAGTTCCTCAGCCAGCTTCTCTGTAGTCCACCAGTTCTGGCAACTTTCATTCCTTATGCTTTAACTCACTCTCTCACCTTAACCTTCCCCCAAGTATCCCAGGTACCCCAAGCACATGCATGCACACTGTACCATCCAAGTTAGGAACTTACCTGTGTGTATGTGTAGGTGGGTTGTATGTGTGTGAACTGGGGAGTGTGTGTGTATATATACATCATTGTGTGCATGATCTATGAATTAGTTATCTGGGTCTAACTTTTGGGGTGTATAGTGTATGTGCTTGAATTGGTGATAGGTATGCTACCTCCGCAGCCACTGCTGCCACCACCACCTCTGCCACTGTTTGGGCTGTGCCCAGAGAAGGGCAACAGCCTGGCAGTGGCAACAGGAGCAGCTGGGCAGGCAAATTCTCATTCCCTGCCTGCTCCCCTGGGACAGTGCTGACAGCCACATGTGGGGAGATTTTGAGGAGCAGGAGGGGAGCCCTAGGGGCAGGGGGAGCAGAAACAGGGGAGAACTAGAGGGTGTGTGGGGGGAAGGCATTCTTACCTTTGGAGTCCTCCAGGCCCCTGCTGGCCTGAAGTATGACTGCTCCAAACTCGGGTTAGCATCAACGTCTATCAACATTTGAGCAGCTTAGAGTACAATGTGCAACAAGGCCCTTAGTGCATGAGTTTGGAGCAGTCACATGTTCGAACCAGCAGCGGCCTGGAGGACTCAAAGATAAGAATTTCCCACCCCCCCTCAGGACTTCCCCCCAACCCTGGGCTCCCTTTGTTCCCCCCACCCCTGGAGCTCCCCCTCCATCCTCACAGCTCACCCGTACCCCCCCAAGCTTACTTGTGGCCACCCACCTAGCCCAGAGAGTGACAGCAACAATGGTGGCCAGGAAGGGAGGTTTCACTTCCCTGACTACCCTCCTGGGACAGCAACAAGTAAGTTGGGACTGCAGGGGGAGGGGGAGGGGAAGGACAGTAGACAGTAGGCCCAATCCTGGCCAAAGGCAGTGGTCAATCAGTGCTGATGGCTCTCCCCCACTCCTTGGGGTTCCCTCCCTGCCCCCTCCCCCTTCCCCTGGCTCCCCCTGCCCTCCACCCACCTGGCTTACTTTTGCCTGCCAGCACAGTCCAGGGGGGAAGGCAGGAAAAGAGAACCCACCTGCCCAGCCCCCAACCTCTGCTACTGCTGCTGCTTTTCTCCAGGCTGAGCCCAGTCCAGACAGGAGCTATGGCAATGGTGGTGGCAACAGCCAGGCAGGTGGGTTCCTCTTCCCTGCCTGCCCCCCTACTCTCAGGCTGCACAACAGCTGAGAGTAAGGTGGGGGAGTGAATGGGGATCTGAGGTGCTAGTGGGATGGGGGACAGTGGGCCCAATCCAGGAGGCGGGGGAGGGCAGCAGGCGAACCAGGGCTGGTAGGGGACAGAGTTGGGGGATGGCAGGGGATGCCACCTTATTTGGGCCAATGGGGGTGGAGAGGTAAAGGGTATTTGCACTAAAAATGTAGCCTAGAGTGGCTACACATTTGTGTAACATGAGCTAGGTAACACAGATCAGACATAAACTTAGGTTGGGGTGGTATAGCTTTAAGGCACCTAAACAGTGTGTAAAACTTATTTCCCGTGTTGCTGTGTAGACAATCTAGAGATTTAGACCTCCAGGAGCCACCTAAAATTGTTGTTTAACAAAGCCCTTAGTTTAATCTACTCTGAACATGAGCCCAATACTAGTTATGTTAAGCAGAGTCAAAACATCTGAACCTTCTGTGCTCCTTGGTTTGAAACTGAACAAGACTAGTTTGCCTGTACTGACAAAAGGTCCTGCTATTTTTTACATAGAGTACTTCCTAATCAGGTGTTACTTACAACATGAGAAATTAATTATAATCAATCATTCTTACAAACCTAAATTAAATATTTTATCCTGTTGGTAAAAATGTCTAGTAATTTCCTATTTGGAGGTTATACTGTGGTAAGCAATGTTGGTCAAGATACAAATCCAGACACAAGGCCAGCAAAAAGCTCATGCATCCTTTAAGCTAACAAGAGTTAAGACCTCTTAAGAAATTTTATATAGAAGTACATTTGACCTATTTGACCACTTTGCTTCCATTTTACTTCCAAGAACTGTAATTAATTTGTTGGACTGTCTCAGTCATTTCCCTGCTTGCCCAGTTTCTTAACTACTGCTACTGGAAAGTAAATTTAAATGTTTACATGAAAGAAACTGAAACCACACACTTAAGCAGAGATTTTATTTTTTGGATGATTCTCTCTCTAATTGGAAATGTAAAAATGTGCATCTGAATAGTCCCATACTTTAAAAAATTTGGACCCCAATTTCAGTCACAGCAGATGTTCATATGCTGCTCTGTGACAACTATATGTTGCTATCCCATTATAACAAGTAAACATCTAGCTTTCTCTATATATACTCTGCAGTGCCATAGAAATCTTTTTTTAATTTCCATTGTTCATAACCCAATGCTAGCCTCACTCTGTTCCTTCAAGCTCCTTTCATTATATACCACACAATCTTTATGAAAACTCTCAATCCTTTTCTGACAAAGTCAGCTGCTTACTACTCAGACCATGCAGTCCTGAGTAGACAAACAGAGGTTGAGACACCTAGAAGAAACTGCACTTCTTTCTTCAGTTAATCTCACAAGAGATTATAAGCAACCTGATGTATCAAGCCAACATGGAAGTCAGTAAAGTTGTACTGCTCTCAGGAGCATGACTGTTAACACTTAGATCTGTTACTATTGCTGTAGCCACTGACTGGAATAGTAAGGAGATGGTAGATAATAAGGACTTTAAACAGAAAGAGAAATGAAAGCCTGTTTGTGAAGCATTCATCAAATATGTGAATTATAATCACCTACAATATCACTTTGTAGCTACTGAAAGTCTTTTATGTTGTAAAAAACCCCAAAACAACCCACTTGTGAGGGGGTGGGGTGGAATTATCAGCAGGAATTCTGTTAATTGTCACTGAAAGCCTTTGGCTAAATCATTTCCTGTGGTCTGAATCCAGCTGGAAGCATTAGCCAAGGAAGAAGTCTGCTGTACAATCACAAGGCCTGATCAGTCACTGCAAGACAAACAGAGGAAACTCTGTTCCATTGTAAATCTGTCAGTAATGTACCAGGCGGCTACCACAAGCTAAGACGTTTTGTCTCATTATCAACAAATGGAAGAAACCTTTGGGGATAAACAATCAAGACATCACCAGAACTTCCCACGTAAGTACTAAGGGGCCTATTGGACAGCAGAACAGGAGGACACCAAAGGCACTATTCGGAGGGCTCAAGTGCCTCTGTACAAATGCTAGGAGCATGGGGAACAAGCAGGAAGAACTCACACTTCTGCTTGCAAACAATAAATTTGATTTAGTGGGGCTAATGGAAACCTGGTGGGACCCTACCCATGACTGAGCAGTACACATGGTGGGCTATAGGTTGTACACATGGGACAGAGTAGGATAGAAGGGTGGGGGGAGGGTTCCTTTCTATGTTAAGGAGCATTATACATATACCCTAATCAAATACGGTCCCCCTAGGGGAAATGCCTTACTGGACTTGGTGTTGGCTATAGGGGAACTGCAGATCTGTGGTCACCTTGAGGACAGTGACCACTAATCAGTCAAATTCCCCATATGGCATAGGGTGGGGTAAGATAACTAGTAGGGTGGAAGTGCTTGACTTTAGGAAGGCTAACTTCAGGGTGCTCAGGAATTTAGCTAATGATGTACTGCAGGATAGGAGTATTGACGAGATGGGACTCTAGGATGGGTGGTCGTTCTTAAAGGAAGCAATCCTTTGGGTGCAGAGGGAAACTATCCCATTGTGAGGGAAAGGTGGCAAAGGGGCTAAAAAGCCTTCTTGGCTAAACAGAGAAATCTAGGGAAGCCTAAGGGCAAAAAAAAGAGGCACGTAAGCAGTGGAAGCAAGAGGAAGCTACCAAAGAGGAGTATACCTACTTGACCCACACTTGCAGGGAGGCAGTTAGAAGGGCCAAGCAACCATGGAGCTGAGGCTGCCAACAGAAATTAAAGACAACAGAAAGTCATTTTTTAGGTATGCAGGGAGTAAAAGAAAGGCTCAGGGCAGCATAGGACCCCTACTGAACAAGTAGGAGCAGTTAGTGATAGACAGAGGGGACAAAGCTGAGCTCTTCAATGAGTTTTTTGCCTCAGTGTCTCTGAACAGGGCTCAAGATAAGTCTCCTAAAGGGTTCTTAGAAGGACATAAGAGTGACACCAGCCCACCAACCGTCGACGCTGACTTGGTGCAGAGTCACTTGTATAGGCTGGATGTGTTCAAGTCAGCAGGCCCAGATGAGCTGCATCCGAGAGTACTGAAGGAACTGGCTGGTGTCATAGCAGAACCACTAGCACGGCTGTTTGAGCACTCATTGCGCTTGGGTCAGGTCCCAGAGGACTGGAAAAGGGCCAATGTGGTCCCTATTTTCAAGAAAGGGAGGAAGGAGGATCTGAGTAATTATAGGCCAGTTAGTCTCACCTCTACCCTTTGAAAAGTCTTTGGAAAAATTATCAAGGATCATATTTTTGAGAGTTCAGCAGGAAAAAGAATGCAGCAAGGCAACCAGCATGAGTTCATAGCAGATAAATCATGCCTAACTAATCTGGTTTCTTTTTATGACCAGGTAACAAAATGCTTAGACACCGGAGTAGAAGTGGATATCATTTACTTGGATTTTAGGAAGGCCTTCAGTACGGTATCTTACCCTATTGTCATAAATAAATTAAGAGGCTGTGATTTAGATGTTTACACAGGCCAGTGGGTGGCAAGTTAGCTTTGAGGTTGGTGGTGGATGGGTCATTATTGACCTGGAAGGATGTGAGCAGTGGGGTCTCACAGGGCTCTTGGTCCTTGGACCTGTACTCTTCAATGTCTTCATCAGTTACTTGGACGTGGAAGTGAGATGTACTCTGTCCACATTTGCGGATCATGCTTAATTGTGGGGTGAAGTGAACACACCAGGAGGGTAAGGAATGACTGCAGGTGGACCTAGACAGGTTGGAAGCATAGGCGACCTGTAGGGGGTCCATGTGCCCCCCTGAAGGCCAACACTGATGCTGTCAGTAGGGCTGGTGTGCCTCCTGACAGTCGGTGGCTTCTGAGGGTGCCTCCCCAGATTCAGGAGGTACCAGTCACTCATGGTTGGAAGAGTGGGTTGAACACAATAAGATGCAGTTTAACAAGGACAAATGCAGAGTGCTGCACCTAAGGCATAAAAATATTGAGCACACTCACTGGCTGGGGAATGCCCCTCTCAGCAGCACAGAAGCAGAAAGGAATCTCAGAGTCATAGAGGACTCCAAGATGAACATGACTTGTCAGTGTGACAAAATCATCAGCAAAGCTAACTGCAATTTATCCTGGATTAGCAGATGCATGATGAATAGATCTAAGGAGGTGATACTTCCCCTTTATGCGACATTGGTCAGACTGCAGTTGGAGTACTGTGTCCAGCTTTGGGCAGTGTACTTTAAGAAGGATGTGGATAACCTAGAGAGGTTCCAGAGAAAGGCCACTTGTATGGTTAAGGGTTTACAGGCCAAGCCCTAATAAGGAGAGACTAGGGGACCTGGATCTCCTCAGCCTCGGAAAGAGAAGGCTGAGAGGTGATCTTGTGGCTTCCTACAAATTCATTTGGGGGGGCGGGGGGCGGTAGCAAGGAATTGGACCAGTGTACCTCCTGGGGTAACAAGTAACAAGGAAAAACAATCACAAACTGACAGAGACCAGATTTAGGCTGGACATCAGGAACAACTTCTTCATGGTAAGGGTGGCCAGAATTTGGAATGGGCTTCCAAGGGAGGTGCTTCTCTCCCCTACCTTGGGGGTCTTTAAGAGAAGGCTGGATAAGCATCTGGCTCTTTCCTGCTCAGGGCAGGGCGTCAGACTTGATGATCTGATGGAGGTCCCGTCCAACCCTAGCATCTGTGAAACTATGAATCCACTCTGCCAACATCTTTGGTGGCCTTATCCCACAAATTCAGCCTCCTGCAGAACTAATGCTAGAGCAATGAAGGAAGCAAGCTGGCCCACTGGAAAAAGGCACTGAGGGACTTAGAAGATCTGGTCTGTAGCCTGCTAAGTGGTCTTGGCTGTTAAGTTAAATGAGTCAGCAGTATGCTATTGTTACTAAAAAAAAGCCTACTGGGATGTATTAGCAGCACTATCACATGCAAGTGACAGGAAGCACCACACTTCGAGAGATGTCAGCAAATCAGAACAAGTCCAGACAAGAGCAACAAAAATTATTAGAAGTTTAGAAAACATGACATACAACTTAAAGTTTGGAAGAACTGGAATTATTTAATCCAGAAAAGAGAAGACCAAGGGGGAGATCCGGTATAAGTCTTCAAATACAAATGGTTGTTATAAAGAGGATGGTAATCAACCATTCTGTGTGCCTACTAGGAACAGGACAAGTTGCAACAGGCTTAAATTGCAACAAGGGAGAGTTGCAGTTTTCCCTAGTATCCAGCCTAATTAAGAGGTTAATTGGGATAGATTACCTAGAGAAGTTGTGAAATCTCCATCCTTGGAAGACTAAGTGCAGGTTAGAAAAACACATGGTGAGAATGATCCTACCTTGAGCAGGGGGCTGAACTATGTGACTTCCTGAGATGCAGGCCAGCCCCCGCTCTTCTTTTTGTAAATGAGCAATATTTACCAAGTTGCCCACAATGGCACTAGAGAAAAATGTTAATACAAATACAGTGGCAGCCTTGAAGTGTTTATAGTTTAAAAAACAAGATATATAAAGAAACCTAGACATGAATTTATAGTGGTATCTCTGACATGATAGCATGGTAGTTCCTTGGAAAAAAATTTAATAGTGTTCATTATGTGACTGATACCACACACACACACACTTCCTGCCTCCTTCCCTTACTCCCTCCTATTTTGGTTACACTAAGATTATTCCTAAGGTTAGGCTTCTAAATCCATATTTAGCTCTTTAGATACGTAGTTTGATTTCCAGGAGTTCTGAATAGCCAGCTACTCAGCTGACCACAAAATTGTGTGCTTAGCTTTCCTGAAATTGGACTTTTTTGGTGCCTAGAATGAAGATAGGAAGCTGCTGCTAGCCTCCTACTTTTGATAATCTAAATTTCCTGCAATTACTTTTGTCTTTTTGTGAGAATAGTCTCTTAACCTAAACAGAGATGTTTTCCTATTATTTTGCTTCAAGCCAAAAGCAATTATGCAACTGAAGTCATGATCTTACCATGAGAAGGCTAGCTGCAGTGTGTTATTGCATTTGCCTTTGTATTTGGAAACAAAACAAGTATCAGTGGTAGCTTAGGCCCAGTGGCTTAACAATGCACCCAGGTGCCCAGGGCAGTGAGACACATGGGGGGTGGAAAGCACCAGTGACTTCCAGATCCTGCAGCGCTGCCAGTGTGACTACAACAGCAATCCTTATTCTTCCATGCTCTCCCCTCTAACCAAGTTGGCACCTGGGGCAGCTGCCCCAGTTGCTCCACCCTATTTACTTTATTGCTTAGGCCACAACATTTTTAGTGGTTTCATTTTTCTATTTAAGAACAGGATATGAATCACAGAACTCATGGGGGTGAATCCATCATTCTGTGTGAGTGCAGATGAACTGCAGTGCCTAGTTTTGACACAGGTCAAGACTGAGGTCAACTGATAGAGCTGTGTTGGAAAAGAATTTGCAGCACCTACTGTTTTGTTTGGCTCTAGTGGCTACTAGTCTTTTACTTTAATTAGTACCAAATTCAGCAGAAAATGATTTGGGCCACAACATTTTGTTTGCTTGTTTTTCTCTGATGCTTCTTCTGTTGAGATTTTTCCTCATGTCTGGCTGAAAATGCTTGAATAGCCCAGATCAGTCAGCTACTGCTCACTGATCTTTGCCACAGAAGTTCCAGCCCACTCTCAAATCTGACAGGTTGCTTCTTGTAGTATCACAGAGGATTTATTAGATGCAGTCCAGTAGGACAGAAAGTACTGCCGTGCTCCAGAAAGGCAGCCAAGCCCCTGCAGAGCCCCCCAACCCTGCTGGTGCCCCTCATTTGCCTTCAAAGCCATCCCAATCCTGCTTGTGCCCCTCATTGCCCCCACAATAGCTCCCCACCCTACTCATGCCTCTTGCCTCCACCCACAGCCCCTGCCCCCCAGCCCTGCTAGAGGGGGCCCCCAGCTGCCAGGGCTGAGGCCAGGGACCCAAGTCTGTAGCTCCCTGCCCCCAACAGCAGGCAGCTTCTGCAGAAGCAGCATGGAGCCAGCTCCCCTGCTGCTTTGCCTGCTTGGGTGGCAGAAGGGCCAGCTCCTGGACTCACCAGCCCTGCCAGAGGGGCCCCTGCAAACCCCACTTATCTCAGGCTGCAAAAGTGAAGAGTGAAGCTGAGCCAAGCAGAGCTGTGGCTGACTGAGAGCCTCAGGACCCACCCTTCCCCCTCTGGGCAGGGCCGGGGGTTTGCCACCCTATTTGCAAACAGCTCTTACAGGCTGGAGCTCAACCAGCCTGCAGAGCTATTTGCAAAAGCAGAGAATCCATGAGTTTCTCTGCTAAAAGGAGAAATCTGCATCTTCTCTGATAAAAAGGGGAAATCCGTGGTTCTCTCCGTTTTTCTGTGGGAAATGGAAAACCAGGATCCCTGCTTATAACTCTATTAATATACAAACTATTGCTTCAATGTATTCACATAAACTATAAGGCACGGTCTACAAATATAACCCGCAATCCTTAGACTACTGGGTGCCCCCCAGGACAGAGGCCCCACTCCCAAGTTACCACTACAGGAAAGGAAGTGGGGAGAAAGAAAAGGAGAGGGAGACCCCAAAGACTCCTAAGCTCCCCCCTCTATCACCGAGGAGTGGCCCATGTGGTGTCCCTTCGCAATCCTAGGGGCCCCCTCCCCTGTTGGGACCCTCTCTCCAGGGTAACTTACTATACCACAGTCCCAGAGAGTTGCCTCTCATTCTCCAGGTCAAGCTCTGTTCCCTGCTGGGCTTTCCTGCTGCCCGACTCTGCTGCCGCTGGCCTTCCTTAGGGCCACATGCACTGCTGTGTGTAGTGGGCGCTTCGCCTTGTGCTAGGTGTTGGAGGGGTTGTGCAGCACCAGGGCTTGGTCTGCTCCTGGACCCTCTGGACAGCGTCATCTGCACCAAGCTGCTGTCCCGAGCCACCTTGATTGGCTTCCAGTGTCTTTCACCCTCTGTGCAGCACCTCCTGCACCAAGCTCCCAGCTTCATGCTGGGGGTTGTGGACCTGAGCTGCCTAAGGGGCTCCAAAGATCCTACTCTGTGCACCATCTGGCTGCATGCCAGAGGTTGCAAACCCAAGCCACTTCACACAGCTCCTACCGTCTTGACACTGTGCACCGTGCTGCACACCAAGAGCCTAACCGCTAGAGCTACCCACTGCTCCACACTGATAGAAGTCTTCAGGAGCTCTTTCTGGGCTACTGCTTTGCCCTGCTGAGCAGCTCTCCTCAGCTCTTCTAAGCCCCGCTCTTCTCTCTTCTCTGTCCCCGACGCATCTCCCTCGTGCTGGGCACGCAGTTCCTTTAATACGCTCCAGGGCTCCGCCCCTGAAGTCTTCTGGACCTGACAGTTTACAGTCTTCAGTCAGGTCCAGGGGAGCTCTTCTCCCCCCCACTCAGGAAAGGGGCATGACTTTATTGCTTTTGCTGCCTCCTGATTAGTGGATGGGCTCCACCAATTAAAACAGCAGGATCTCAAGCCTGGGACTCAATCCAAGCTCTGAAAGGTAAGCCTGCTACATTGTGAGCTACTGTACCTTAATCATGGATCTTTCAGCAAAGGCTTTCAAGCATCTACATTTTAAATTAGTCACTGATGGTTAAGACACATGTTAATAAAACATATGAGAGGGAGAGAGGGAGAGTGAGCATGTGTCTAAAAACCCCTTCCCCTTTCCAGTTGTTCAACTTTCTCAACTTTTGCAATGTAGCTAACTTTTTAAATGTAGAGACAGCCTGAACTTTTATTTACTCTTTCAGGACTTTCTTTTTTTGTTTTGCTGCTTTAACATGCATAATAAAAAAAGCGGGGACGAAGGGAGAAAGAGGGGCAGAAATCAAGTTCCCCCATGCTCCTTGCAAACCACCTGTAAAGAAGTGAGTGCGAGTGTGGCCACGACAGGGGAGAACGCAGAGCGCCACTTTCGGAGCTGTTGCCTCATTAAGACAGAAACTCTGAGAGAAGAAGGGAGCAGCGGCACATTAGGTCTGGAAAGAGGGGAGTGAGGAGTGAAGAGAAGAGAGGGGAACGAGGAGGGATCCTTCAGAGGAGCTGTGGAGAAGCTAATTGTGCTCATTTGATTCTGGAGGGAACGGAGCAAGGGGGCAGATTCCTGGAAAGGCTCCGAGTGATTCAGGACTTCCATCTGCAACTAACAAAAAAAAAGAAAAAAAAATATTTTTTTAAAACTCTGTTTATATTAAAAGACTGGTTTTGTTTGGTTATCAGGAAGATTCAAGCTTACAGGTAAAAGAGCAGGCAGATTGGTGACTGGTTTTAGTAAAGATAAACAGAGTTCATGCAGAGAGATCTAAAGAGATAAGATCTCTCTTCAAATGGGGAAACATTGAACGAAATAAAAGGAAAGAAAGAAGATTCTAGGAGGGAGCCAGTTAATTAATACTAAGTGCAGTTCATTTGTGTTTTAACTGTTAAAGAGCAAAGTCATTTTGTGCGTGAAGAACTACAAAGTTAGGTATGCAATGAACATCTTTTGTCTGACTGTGTGTGGAACTTAAACAAATTTGTAAAAGAAAAAGAAAAGTAAATATCTTAACCAAACTGTGGCTGGATATCTAACTTCAAGTTTTGTTGTATACACAAATAAGCGAATTAAATTGTAGATGCAACCTGCACGTGAGCCCCATTAAAAGGTTGCAGTAAGACCAAACTAAAGCAAAATAACCCGCCTGACTAACAATATCTAAACTTACTATTAATAATAATAATAACAACATCAAAGACATGGCAGGAAAGAAAGTTGGGGCATACCGATGGCTCATGAAATAGTGGCAAACGCAGACAAAGGTATCATAAGCCAATAATTTGCTGTCTAATTTTTATTTTCTTATTGTTTTCATTAATTAATTTATAATGTTCATCAGAAAGGTCTACAAACATCAACTCATGAGAAATATAATTTCACTTCCTCCAACCAGAAGGGGCTGTCACATTAAAAAAAATTGAACTGTAGCACAACAAATAAAAGCCTCTGTATTCCAACGGAAGGGAAAAGTTCCAGCTCTGCATTTTGCAAACTGTTTTGAATTAAATTGAGAGCTGGTGCCAGAGGGTGGAGTTCTGTCCAGAATTGTTGCATCTGTTAAGATCAGGGTTAAACAAGTCCATTAAGTGAGACAGAAATGTCACTAGGATATTACAACAACCTGTCTGAAAGTGTTGTGGGAGAAGACAGCAACACCAAATGAAAATAAAAGCAGAGCCCAGTAGAACTAGGCACTATTAATAAGGTTCTGTCAGCACATCTATTATAAGCTCTGTTTTAATTGTTTGATACATAAACTGCCCCCTGAAAAATCACACAAAGTTGAAACTTGGTACACTGGCTTCCATCCTGTTGTACTTTTTGTATAAATCTCAGTTCAGTCCAGGCTTCCACACTTTTCAATGGGATAGAGAGAAGAAAGTAGCACTGTGCTGCTGCAAGCTTGTTGTTTCCAGCTATGTTTGCCCTGTGACTGTTCAGAATAATTTGAAACACAACATACTGAGAATTTTTTTAAAGGCTACTGATACAACTACATTGTTATAAGAAACTTTGTGCTCTCTCATTCTACCCATTTAAGTGAAGTACAAGGTCATATAAAGAATTAGCAAGAACTGGGACAAGAACCCTGAGTTCTCCTTATCTACACTCCCTCCCTATGCCAAACAAACTCCTGAAACAATGTGATAGTTCTCTGCCCTATGTATAATCATCACCAAGTGCTTTGTGTACTTTCATTCATAAGAATACCACAGGGTTCTCATCAAGAATTTTATCAATATAGGTTTTCATCAAAAATGAAGTATAATCTAATTTTGCATTAAATACAGCCTTTTATTTATTTCTTTTCCTTTTAAAAAAATTTAAAGGGAAAAAATGGGAAAAAAGAAAGTTAAGAAATGTTAAATCAATTTCAAAACATTGGGAAAACACTGAGTTTCTCTCAGGTCTTTTTTTAAACTCTTCCCTATTTCCCACTTAGAAGAGATGGGAAAAGGAAGATAACTAGTTGGGGCTCATCTCCATGGAAAAGTTGCATCTGTTATGCCAGTATAGGTAAACTGATACAGTCTAAATAGTAAGTGTTGATACTCTTAAAGTAGTTTTTTATTAGTCTAAGCTCCTTACAAAGTGGAATAAAATAAACAAATTGAAAACTAATTCTGGTATAAAATTTCATGTGTAGACAAATCTTAGAAAAGATGTGGGGACAGGGCAGGGTGTGTGTGGTAGAGAAAGGGAGGCAATACTTTTACTTTGATTTTCTTTTCCACTGGAAAAAAATGTGAGGAAAAAGGAATTTTTTTAACTGTGTTTTCCCCTCATCTGCTTTATTTTTTTCTTTTTACATTTGTATCCCCCAAACTCCCGATTCCATTTTTCACCAAAAGAAAAGAAGGGATAGAGAAAGCAGAGGACTCAAAACTTAAAAAAAGCAAATATTATAGGCATTTTTTCCATTCAGAATGGAAAGAGGTGAATGAAATGAACTCTGCTTCTTTTGAAGCATCTCACAAAGCCTCTTTCTGACATGCTCTGTAATATGCATTAAGCCAGGGTGGCTGCCTCTTAGCCAGCTTCTATCAAGCGCTTCTGCTTATAGCCGAGTGGAAAAGCAACAGCTGGAGAATACCACTCAATTTCAGTCAGACACAAAAGAAAAACGCAAACCCGTGAAGTGATAGTTTGTATTCTCCCTTGTTATTTCTTGTTAATTTAAATCATACAGGCACGGCAGGACTTGCCAACAATAGGAACTTTTGATGAGGGTAGGGTAAAGTAAAAATAACTGGGAAATGATTGTGTGGTACCCCCAGGGTTAGAGGGTGTATAATGATAAGTAGGACTGGTTCTGTAACACTGGGAGCTGCATCTGGTTTGAACACAAAGGAATCTTCACACTACACAACCCCAAACATAATTTTTCCTTTGTATGTTTCATGGATCTCTGCCCTTTGCACCACCAATAGTTACTAGGCTTCTATCTTGCAAGAATATCTGAGATGGTTATTACAACCATCTAAACAAAAATATCTCAGACATTTAGCAAAGGAATTAGCACCAACCTGCCCGTGCATCTGTCTGTGTTACTAAGCAACTCAAGCACAGTGGCCTTTCTTGGAACATGCTGAAAGTCAAAGGAACAGGACAAACAACTTTTTTAGTTGTTCTCTACAGAGCAGATCACTAGACTGAGAAGAGCACTATGAGGAGACTTCCAAAATGTAACTGGAATGCCAAACATGATGAAACTGCCTGCTGAATTATCAGGAGGTAAGATCTGTGGTTGTTAGCACTGCCTAACCCAAACATTTAAAAATCATGAGTCAGGCCCCATGTGCAAATCTTTTGAAACACTTTGAGACTGTTTTTCCCCCTATATTCACCCTCTGATTTCTGAGTCTTTAGAGTTCACTCAGCTCACATTTTCAGGCTTTTCTTTGCATCATGTGCAATAGCTGCTTGCTTCATTTTCAAAGGAAGCTGGATTTCTCAAGCAATCTCCTAGAGCTTCTGGAGCATGCAGGACAAGAAAAACTATCCAATATCATATGATATATGATTTAAAATATTAGTGTTGGCAAGGCTGGCTGTTAATGGTATTGAAGCAGCACCAAAAAGTTTGAGCTCCATTGTGCTAAGCAGTATACTAAACGGCTGTTCTCCCCAATTGTTCACCATCTGAAAATAAGACAACAGGCAGTTACAGACAGGCACTACACAGGGATAAAATGTGCTCCATTTTTTTTACCCCCCCCCCTTTTTTCTCTTTTTTTGGTTGTTTATAATCTCCTACACAAACTGTAGCATCACAACTGAACAACACATTTCTTTAGGACTAAAATGGTGATACAGGCCTGTCAAGACACAAATTAAATGGAAATTAAAGATGGACCAAAATAGGAAAAGTGCTCATATACACCACCTGATATCTGGATTTCAGGCAGGCTTGTGGGTTTAGAATTGTGTCCTGCTCCATAGTTCCAAGACCAATCAAAAAGGATTTGGTTTGGATTCAGCCCAATTTGGCAGCAACAGAGAATTACACATTTCCTACCTTTTCTGAATAACATACCAATGAGTAACATGCAGTTCTATGGTAATATTTAATAAGTGCTCAGGACATGAATCTACTAGAAGAGGTGGCACAGCAGTCCTAGCTAATGGTCAAGTACCCAGCTTACCATGTAAGCAAATTGCTTCAAAACATATCATAGGCTTTTTAAGGATTATTAGAGGAAGATATGACAAAAGTGAGTTAAATGCAGCAACTCCTCTCTCAAGAAAACATTCTATATTTAAACAGAAATTTTACTGCCTGTGCTGTAAGGACTCATCCAAAAGATCCAAAAGGGATGAACATCTGAATCAGCTTTCTAGGCTTGGGACAGAAGTTACATATAAACTGGTATAAGTGATGGAAAACTGGTTCAAAATCTGTAACACAACAGAAGTTCAGGGCACATAAACTGCTTTCAAAATGGCTGAAACTGGTTAAGATAAACCTAGATGGATGTAGTACTAGACTTAACTGATTTAGATTAAATCTATTTATTGAACTTCTGTCCCAGATCCCACCCCCCAGATTCAGGTTAACTCATAGTCCCCTAGCATCCCAGGATACATTGCACCTCCCCAACAAACCCCATTCTCCTTGAAGGGGCTCCTTGAAGAAGAGGTGAACTAGCCTTGGACCAAGCTGTCTCCTCCAGCTGAGCAGGAAGGCGTGCTCTAGCACCCCACCAGGTTCTGGCCTGAGCCACTGCAGGTATGTGGCTGCATTTCCAGAATCAAAAGCGAATGCCTGTTCACTTGGTTATTGATTTAATCTATGCAGCTTAAATTAACCTGCAAAGACTGAATCAATTCAGCCTTGGGCTTTTTGACTGTCTGTACTTAGCCCTATGGCTTGAACCAGCATTTCCTGAACAGTTTTACACTGGAGAGCGAAAGGCTCTAACAGTATTAAGTACCATTTAAGAATGGTTTCAGCACATGCTCTCTTCTAAACCTTGTTGACCTGGCCAACACAGAACAAGTACATCATAACTCTCTCTGGATAGGCAAAAGATGTCCTTTAAACCCATGTACAGCTCTGTAGTAGCCCTGTATCAGCAGGAACTGATTTTAATTATTGTTGCTATTATTTTACCTCCTGAGTACAAGGGGTTTAAAATGTAATAGGTCAAATGCCCTACTAGCACATCTTCAATCCACAGAATGCCAGCATTCTGCAAAGGGTGAGAACTTCTTGTTACATTAACTCATGAGTGGCCTGTGGTCCTGCATTAATTTGTTTACAATACTCTTGCCTTTCTCTGTTACCTTTATAAGAAAAGACCTGCCAGGTTAGGTTACTGCTCTGTGTACTGGGCATTTCTTTAACACAGCTGTTGAAGGCCCCCCTTGGGAGGCCCTTGTCTAGTATTTCTTTTCCTAGAAACCAAGTGGTCTTTTGTCACGACAAGCAGAAGCAGGAGCAGCAGAAGCAGCTGCAGCCACAACAACATGTTTAGAGGAAACTGGGTAAAAAAAACATAAAAGGGCTGTTTGTGCAGGGCACTGTTTTTTGTTATGGATCTTTAACTGAACTGAGAGATAATAGTGAGTATTGTGGGGGGGGTTTAAAGGTGGGTGTCAGTTTGTAAATTATTCATCAAAAAACTTATTAAACAAGTGGGTCCTAATTAATGCTATTTAAGTCACATGAAGCTCTGAAAGCCTCTCTTATCCAGGACAAGCAGCTGGTTCACTTGATGTGCATATATATTTTCCCCCTACAGTTCTCAATTGAAATGAAGTGTCTGATTACCTCGGGGAGATTTTCACATAGTGGGTATGGATGCCACACATTGGTACTGATGGCAGGTTTCCCATCACCAGGTCCTGTTTGCCCATGGAGAGGCGAGTTTTAGCAACATTACCTCTGCTCTTTTTATTGGTATCTTTCTACATAAACATATGTACTGGGGTTTCCAAGGAATCAAACAATGCATGTGAAGAAGTACAGATCCTCCAAAGAATCCCAGACACAGTAACTTTTACAGGGCAAATATTCTCTTATCCAGTCCCAGCTTTTGTCTTTAAGGGAAAGATAACTCAGTACAAGGTAATGCTGTTGTTAAAGACTCTCCTTAGTGCAATCCATCACAGGGTTGGGGGGTATTATGCACCTTATATTTTTGCAGTAATATCTAGTTAATTATGGTTTCACTGTGGAGCTCATCCACAGAGGGAGATTTTTAACAAGCCTATTTTAAAGCCTAACCTTGTTACTTGGATTTGTGTTAAAAATGAAGAAAAACCCCAAACATTTTTAGATACTCAGTCTCTGATGTTTGCTGATGAAGATACTATAATTACATGCTCTTAAATATGGGGTATTGCCAAAAAATAAACAGCTTCCAGGTGTTCTAACAGAGCTATGGGCAGGTTATTAGCAGAATTTATAATTGTGTTTTTAGCAGAATTTTTATGCAGAGTTTTGAGATATAGTAGATACCAAAAAGCTGCCCTGTGAACACAATTTATCTTCTGCCCTCTTGTGGAACAGATTACATTAGCCAATGGTGCAGATGTGCCAAGATGGCTTGAATACAGTCCCAAGACAAGTATGTTACAAGGAGTGCCCATGAGAGAGGACAGTGGAGAGTACCACCTGAATGTAGATGCCTATGGAGCCACATGTGTTCCAAAATCAAGAGCCAGTGTAAATTTTACCCTTCATGTTCAGGACAGAGACCCAATAGCAAAACACAGCAGCCCAAGTCCCATATGTAAGTATTCTTTCATGTCAATAAAACTTCCAAATGCACTTCACCAACCCCACAAATTGCCAATGTATTTACCCCAAAGCAGGGCCTTTTAAGGAAAAATGAAGCTGCAGAAAAGGATCAGGGATGGGGGTGGGGTGGGGTTGACTGAATCAAGGGAAGGAGATGTACAGTTTGTTTATAATGTTCTATGCTGTTCTATGCTAAGTCTCTTGGTTGCTATTCTTAGTGAGTACTAAATACAAGGTAGTTTTGCTTTCAAAATGGAATAAAGCCAACTCGAACAAAGGTACTCCTGATGCACCCATTTAGAACTCATATGGTGGTTATGCAGAATAGATCGTGTAAACTCACACTCTAGTTTTCTTCATGTTAACTTCCCCTGTGTAGAAAAGTGCATGGGATCAGATTAGAGCCCACTGAAGTCAATGGTAGGCACTGGACTGGGGACATGCTTCATCTGAAATGAAAGAAGACATTATAATGGGGACTTAAAATTGCCAGTAGTGAAGAGCTAAGAGATAGAAAGGAAAGGGACATTTATTTGTCATGTCCCCAAGCCACAGAAGAAAAAAATATTTGCAACCTATTTATTAACTAAGAGGGGAAAGAGCCATTACTGAAGCAGCACCACAGTGTTCTTTAAACAGAAAGGAACCAATAGCTGAAAGCACCAGAAAAGAAAAATGCAAGTGCAGTGATTGATGATTGTTGTGAGGCTAGGATAAGATCATAGAGCTAAATACACATTCAAATGAGGTTCATCTGAAAGGAACGAAGAGCCCAAGTTTACACAGATAAGGAGTTTGGAGAGAAGTGAATTTTCCCAAATAAATTATGTGCATAAGGTTACAGTCTTAAACCAAAACAGGAATTTTCATATAAAAAGGGGGAGGTTAGATGCAGAGGACTTCTTATGTTTTTTGAACTTCAGTTCTGGCAGATGTGCAGGGGATGTTTGTTATCTCTGCTGAGATCTTCCTTCGTGTGGCAGTGGAATCGCTGGAGTTTCAACAGCGCCTCTATTTTCTGGCCACCATGGCAGAATATCTCCATCTAGACCCCTCCTCAGTGAACCTCTGTCCACAAAGGGGTTTGCTGAATGGAAGCTTGCAAACCTAACAGTACTGGCTGAAGACATCAGACAGGTCAGCTTCATGGAGAGCCAGTATGTTGGACTCTACTGGGCTGTGAGGTGTGGTTTTGCAATGCTCTCAATTTGTTCAAGTTGTAAGACGCAATGTGGATTCACATGATTTCTCACACCTGATAGGATACAAAACAGCAGGCTGGAGAATACTTAAAAGAGAAGTAGAGGGAAAAAAAACATCCTAGAAGACAACACAGATAATTAAAGATTACACCAACTCCTACATTGAAACTGACTAGACTCAACCATGCAACAAACTGGAGAGGACACTATCAGTCATCCATCACCTCCACTACTGATTTACATACACTCACAGATGGCAGTGATGCCTGCTTAGAGTTTATCACTTTCCTTTGAAGGGAGCACAGTGATCACAAGCTATAAAACACAGAGTGAAATCCATGCAACAAGCCAAGAGTATTTAGGGATCTTAAAAACAGACCTGTCACAGATTTCTGATTGACCCATTATTCTCTCTTATTTTTCAAGATTTCTCAATTTTTCCTGAACTTTCCCCTTCTTTGATCCTTACAGCAACCAGTCCATCAAAAGAACTGGAGACGCTGCATGATATTGTTTCTAGCATGCCATTAGTATTAAAGCAACCACAACCTCATGCGATAAAGTTGAATGCATACTCACTGTGTAGAGGCATCAAGGCAGCATTTGCAATCAGCCCTTCCTTTTGACATCTCTGAAACAGCCAGTAAAATCCAGTTTGCCACATCTATTCACTCTTTAATGACAAGGACATATTACAAATGGCCTCTAATCTTGCCAAAAGTGTCTTCTATTGAAAGGTGACTTTAAACAATTTTGCCAGAACTGTCAGTCTCAGAAGTGCCAGATTACAGCACCCAAGAGGAGAACACCTCCCTTTACACTCAAATTCAAGAGCCTGAAATGCTCTTTACTGAAGCTGTCTCTCCAGGAAAGCTGTCAGCATCACACACAGCAACTTCAGTAAAACCAGCCATGCTATTCGGTTTTTACTCTTCCCATTGATGATGTGTTTATATTTTTCTCACGCAGTAGCAGTGCAAGTCAAAAACAATTTAATGGCTATGAACAGGTGTCGAAAGATTTTATGACTGCACCACAGACCTCGGGACTTCCATTTACTGAAGTAAAAACATCAGTTCTTTCTGTAATCCATAGGGACACAACCCTTTGGGATAAAGAATACAGCTCAATGGCTGTTGCCTCAATAGTTGATTCTGATGTTTTAAGTGGCACTTTCCCCAGTGGAGTATCTCATGAATCAAGTCTGACAGTTCAATCCTATTCTGGAATTGCCCCAGTGTTTACACTGCCAGTGGATTTTGCTGCCTTTGACATGCTTGAGTTGTCCAGACTAACAATTATATTTAGTTCTTATGAGAACATCATGTTCATAACACAAATTTATTCTCAGTGCTTTACCTAGCAGCACAAAGGACTTTGATACAGACAGATGCCTTGAAACAAGAATGATTTTGCCAAACATCAGAGAGTTTACCCTAGTCATATAAAATGTCAAACACTATATCTTATACCACAGAAATATCCGTGGCGACTACAGTTAATATCACTTCTCATTTGTACAACAGGATGTTTTTTGTATAATCCATATTTGGATGTAGTGATAATGAAACTATAATTTCAACTATTCAGACTTTTATAAACAACCATAAAGTTTGCAGCAGAGTAACATAACACCAGAAGGATTATACCAGCAGCACATTTAGAGGCACCAGCTATTTGTTACTTTTCAAAAGTATCTTTCTGACCCAAATCAGAGATGTCCTGCCGGTGGGGTAGGGTCTAAGAGAGATTTCATAAATATTAGGGCTGGAAGGGACCTTGTGAGATCATCGGATCCAGCTGCCTGCCCAAGGGGCAGATCACCCCAGCAAGATAAGCATCCAAGTGTTTCTTAAAGGTATCCAGAGTAGGTGCTTGCACCACTTTATTTAGGTTGACTATATTTTCAGAAGGAAACCAAAGTAATCAACTCATTGCAAGGTAAAATAACAAATGCCTTATATTCCTTATCCTTTCAGCGTACTCTGTAAACACTAAGGAGTGAACAGAGTTTTACAACCCCTCTGCATTCATCCCCATTTTAAGGTTGGGAAAGTCAGGACAGAGGAGTTAAATAACTTCAAACAACACTTACCCAACACTGTAACAAAATACTCATGTCATTTCCACAGAGCTGCTACAGACTCCACCCCCATTGTTCTACCAAGATACAGACAGCTTGCTATTCCCTATATATGAGTCATTAGAATCTATGGGAACTGTGTGGATTCACCGTCTTTCTTGTGTCTCAGATGCCTCAGGACATCACTCAAGGTAACACACATAATTAGTCTGAAAGAGGTACACATAGGAAACTGTTCTCTCCCAAGTGTAGAGTAGCTCATTTTTTCAAACACAAACTGTACAGAGAAATCAGAACATATATTTTGTCTAGTCTTAAGAGTTCTGGCTTCCTGCACTAGGCCTCAGAAGTTCCTCCTTCACCTTCAATTCCATCATGGAATTTGAATGTCTAACTTTTTCCTTAAGTTTTCAATCATGCAATTACTTCCTTATCTCACACACCACCAGTAAGACCTTTTTTTTGGAAGGCCAACTATAGAAAAGATTGTTTCCTGGGATGCCACACTTTCTGCCACTGTCACAGTCTGAATGAGGCAGCAGGAACTTCCTTGGTGTGGCAGGACAGCAACAGGGCTAGGCACCATACCAGTACAAGGGCAGTGAAAAGACTGTTACTTCTTCACTGTAAGTAGTTCTATAAATTTCTGTATATAATAAAGTGTTGTTTCCACACCACAAAGCTCATCAAGATAGAGAGCTGCTGTAGTGATTACCTTGAACCAGCTCAATTGCTGCTTCAGGCACAAGCCACAGTGCTCAGCCAGTAGCTTGAAAGTTGCAAGAGGGTCAAACACAGGACTCTTCTTCAGATAGATGTATTTTAAAATAGACGCATTTTGAAAATTACATGCAAAACAAAAAAGAACAAGTGAGCAAAATTTTGGTCAAAGCATACTAATATCAACATTACAGCAGCAGTGAAATGGATGCATCAATGTGGGAATCCTGGGTTCCCCTGAGAATTTCATCAATTGAAGTATGCACTTAATGGTAGAACCTACGTTGAGTGGCTGAGAGAGAACAATTAATTATATGCATCTCAGAACTGAAGTATAAAGTCCGTCCAAGATATTTATAAAGTTGTCCCTTTTAAAAACCACTCAATTTAAAACAGACTAAATAAAAATCCCAAACCTGCTTTCCTCCCATTTAAATGGGACAACAGATTACTGTTACGCAAGTACAAAAAAATATAGACAAAAATTAAAGTCAGATTATATCAATTAAAAGGCATTGGAAAAGGGACCCCAAAACAATGAAAAATAGTTCAAATTGAGGATTTAAGTTTGTGGTTAATCTGTACCCTGAATACCAGATTTGAAGTACAAGCAGTCCTCTGACTTGCAACACAATTGGTTCCTGAAAATGGCATCTTAAGACAAAATGCTGCAACTCGGAACTGACTTTCCCATAGGAAACAATGTTATAAATGGGGAATTGAACCAAGGCCCAATACCCTGTTTTCACCAAAAATAACTTAGAATTTTGTACTCAATCAATTAATTATAGATGAGTAATATAGCTACATTAATGTATTTATATTGTAAATAGCAATCATATTGATTTGGAAGGACTTATTTGAGGCGACTCTGCTGGACTTTTTGAAGGGTTCTTGGCTGGAGTCTTCTCAGGAGTCTTGGCTGCAGGTTTTTCTGGAGCCTTGTCTGCTTTCTTAAAGAAAGCGTCCAAGGAAGTTTGGACAGACGTTCTCCAGGGAGATGGGCGACACAGCAACTTGTTCACTGGCATGGCATCACATCAGATCAAGTGTTGTAAAGTCAAAACTGATGTCAGAAAGTTGAAACAGGGTGCCAATTTAGAAACGGTACAAGTGCAAAACATTGTAACTCAAAAAATGTTGTAACTCAAGGACTGCCTGTATTCAGGAAGTATGTCCCTCAATACAGAGAAGTCCCAAATAGTTTCTAAAACAAAATACTACATAACACATTTAAGGTTTTCACTGGTTGGTGATATTTCAGTGCGACTATCACAGAGAGGATTAAGTAAACCTCAGCTAAGAGAAGAGTAAACATTATGGATGTTATAGAAACCCCAAATCAACTATATAGTTTACAAGTGGCTAAGATGGAAGTAACTAAAGGGCTCTGTGTCAGTTTCAGCTTAGATACAAGCATTTTACATATGGCATGAATTACATATTTTATGAAACAGACATAATTTGTGGACTTTAAGAAAGGATGCAAGGGAGAAAGCAGCTAGGGAAGCAGAGTTGATGGCTTTACCATAAAAAAAGTCTTAAAGAAGGTATCGCCATGACTCTTACAACATTTCTTTGCCATTGCTCCCTTACAGTCAACCTATTTTTATCCCTTTTTTACTTACTTTCATTTATTTCTTTATTTAGGTCAAAAATTCATTCCCAGAAGGCAGGAATGCAATCAAATTCCTAACAGCAACTATAGGATGCCAATTCCATTTTTCAATACCTGCTGAAACATTTTCTGATCAGGAAGATGGCAACTCAACTCAGTTGACCCTTGGAATAAACACAGTTGATGGCTCACCGTCAGGGCCAGAAAGCTGGCTGCAGTTTAATGTATCCCACCAAACTATGTATGGCTATCCACTTGATACTGATTTCCAGTATTCCCCTCAGGAATTTGTACTCTCTGCTGCAGATTCAGAGGGACTGACTATTTGGGAGCCTTTCACCATTGAACTCTTGAAGCCCACTAGTATTCCATGCCATATTTATACCATTAGAACAAAAAATAGCTATCACTCATTGCTGTGGGAGAGAAAGGATCAGTTTATTCTTCGACAAGCTTTCTAAATATTTGAACTCCAGTGGTCCCAAGAACATTATACTGACCAACCTCAGACCTGGGTAATCTCCTGGTACAACAGCATTCTGTGTACAAATGACAACAGAATGTTGAATTGGTGTGCAAGAGATGAAATCCTGGAAGTGCTGAATAAACTAAGAGTGCCTAACAGAAGTGTTAGCCCACACTTTGCTGAAGCCATGTCACCAGAATACAAAATTGACATGATTGAGAATGTTTTATATGGAGGGATCTGTTTTGCCACCGCAAAGCCATTCAATGGATCTTTAAACAGCACTTCAGTTACATTTGAAACAAACTGTTAGTTGCACTGACCTGGAAATGGATACACTCAAACTTCGCAAAGCACCCATACTTGAACAGGAAGTTCCAACTGGACCATGGCCCTGGATGCCATCTTTCATAGCACTTCCCTCCCAACCACAACTTGCAAAGCCAAATGCAATTCCTTTTGCCTCACAACTACCTCAGTCTCTACCATCTTTCCAACCACCAAAATATCAACTGTTCCACTAAAATCTGGTTATTAGTGGGCAGAAAGACCAAGGCATAATTTATGGAAGATATCTTGAATCCAGATTATATTAATAAACCTAGGAAGGAGGCACATGTGTCTGATAGGAAGAACATGCACAAGTATGTGCTTAGCCTTTTACAAATTTGAAATAGAAAGCAAAGCATTTTAAGCCACAGAAGTCATGTGAAAGCAATGCAAGAATACAGAAATTTGCAATTAGAACAAGATGCCAAGTAAATAAATAGGTTTGGTTATAATACTAAATGATTAGTGGTTTGTTTTATAGGCACATATAGACACAGAGGGATTGCCAATAAGCACCCACTAACACAGCCTAGGCTGTACCTAAACATCTTAATTCATGTTTTCTCTTCAGGTCAAAATAGACTTTTTCAGCTCTGTCAAAGATTCTTCCCTCTATTAATGAAAAAAAACTTTTACATCTTCTTTGCAAGGATCTCAGAATATTTAGACATGTCATCCCTCACAACAGGCTCTGAAATAAGCATGAAAATACCTAGTTTGTGAATCACAAATTGCTGTAGGCTTGGGATAGGCTCCTAAATGATTGGATCAGCCAAGATGCAGGCAGTTCTGGACACGCATTTTAGTCCAACTTTAGGTTTCTAGATAACTTTACTGGCAAAACCCTAAACACCCATGGGATTAGATATTCATCTTTGAGAACTGCTCTCTTAGACCTGGGCACCTAAATTTCAGCTGTACTTACAGCTTTCCTGGATCTGGCCAATAGTGCTTAATTATTTTCTCCTAGTCGCAGAGAAAGTTGGAAGCCCCTGTAGTACCAACCTCTGGACATTTTTCTAGATTGGGGTAGGCAACCCCTGGCACGTATGCATTTTGCTTGGCACACATGCCTTGGGGTGGATGGTGGGGGAGCCACAAGAGGCCCAGTCCTTGTTGTGGCAGTACAACCCCAGCCCCTTCCCCGCCATCCACCTCAAGGCATACGTGCACTTGCCACTGGCAACAAGCCAGGATAGGGCTCCACAGATCCAAGTGCAGCTTCTCACAGCCTCCCCACTGCCTGCTGCAAGTGGCATGTGCTCCATGGGGGACAGCAGGGGCCCAGCCAGGAGACTGCAAGCAGCTTGGGTGCGGTCATCATCGTTGTCAGTCCCTTGAAGTTGAGGATGACTTCCACCAGGCTTGAAGTGTCCTCAGGTGACTGAGGAGCCTGATTCTGGATGCACACATTCTTCAGCAATGGAGGCATGTTATGGGTTGGTCTCCTTCTCCTTTCTCTGCCGCCATCATTCTGCCTTGGTGTCGAGTTGCTGGGCCTCTAAGTGGTGTGTGCCTTGGTGGACCAGGTGGCGCCATGCTGAACAGTCAGCATTTTGCTCCTCCCGGCCATTGGTGTTAATGCCTGTGCTCAAGGGCGACCTTGAGCATGTCTTTGTACCATTTCCTTTGGCTGCCATTTGAACGTTGGCTAACGGACAGCTGAGACAAAAGAATCTGGTGAGGGAGGCAGTTCTTGGCATTCTGGATGCAGTGACCCGTCTATTGGAGTCGATTTCTCAAGAGCAAGGCTTCAATACTGGTGGACGCAGCTTCATGGAGGATGCTTGTGCTGGTCCAGCGGTCCTCTCAGTTGATCCCCAGGATTCAACATAAGCACTGCTGGTGAAAGCTCTCAATGATCTTAATGTGGTGTTGGTAGATGGTCCACGGTTCACTGCACTAGAGAGAGTGGCCAGCACGACAACCTTAGATATCAGGACCTTTGTCAGCTTCCAAACATCTCTATTTTCAGACATGTTGTCACAGCTTGAAGGCAGCGGCACTGGCGTAGTTGACCTGGTGCTGCACTTCTTCATCAATGGAAGCCTGTTGAGAGAGGTGGCTGCTGAGATATGGAAAGTGCTCCATGTATTCCAGAGCCTCTTCATCTATGTAGATAGAGTGAGGGATATTCAGCTGGCCTGGGGAGGGTTGGTGGAGAACCTTTGCCTTCGTTCAAGGACAGGCCAAGTCTTTTATACTAAGCATTGAAGAGAACTAGAGTTGCTTGTACATCTTGTGCCGAGTGAGCCATCATACAGCAATTGTCTGCAAACTGAAGGTCATGGATGTCTTTGGTGGCGAGTTGTTTTTGCTCAGAAGCACCCAAGGTTGAAAAGCTTCCCATGCAGTCTATACTGGATACCAACGCTGGATGGTAGATCATCTCGTATGAAGTGAGTGATGACGGTCAGGTGAACAGGTGGGGGCGATTACGCAACCTTGTTTGACTCTAGTCCAGATGCAGAAGGCATTGTTTTCACATCTTCCACTCAGGATGGTGGCAGTCATATTGTCATACAGGAGCCTCAGCATGGTGACAAACTTCAGTGGGCAGCCAAGGTGTTGCAGGATGGTCCACAGAGCTTCACAATTTGAGGAACTGAAAGCCTTGCTGAAGTCAATAAAGGCAAGGAACAGTTCTTGATTTTGTTCCCAACATTTTTCTTGGATCTGCCTGGTAATGAAAACCATGTCCACAGTGCCCTGAGACGGTCGGAATGGTTTCTGGAAGGATCTCCTCAGCGACAGGACAAAGGCAGTTCAGGCGGGCCAGGATCTTACCTGCAATGAACAGGAGAGAAAAATCCTCTGTAGTTCCCACAGTCAGATTTGTCCCCCTTTCTTATGGATTGTCATGATGGTCACATTCTTGAGATCCCCAGAGATCTCCCAAAGGTGGAGGATAAGCTGGTGCAGTTGTGATGTGAGCCAAAAACCACCAGCATGGTAGACCTCTGCAGGTATACCATCTGGCCTGCAGGCTTTGTTAGTTTTCATCTGTTTGATGGCCCGCTTCAACTCTCCCATGGTTGGTGGATAACTGAGGGAATCCACCACAGGGCGCTGCGGGACAGCTTGGGAGGATCTCTTCTGATATGGTGGACTCCCAGTTAAGGAGTAGTTCGAAATGCTCCTTCCAATGCAGACGGATGGTGTCATCATCCTTGAGGAGCCGGAAGCTGTCCAGTGGAGGGGGTTTTGTCCAATGGAGTGGGGTCTGTAGGTTGTCTTGGTAGCCTGGAAGAAGTTATGCATGTCATGCTGGTGTAGCCCTGGATCACACGCGTCTTCTCCACCCACCAGCTGTTCTTCATGTCACAGATGTGTCACTGGAACTCAGCCTTCAGCTGGTGGTACACTGCCGTCTTTCACTGAGTTTGTGGATGGCTTTGCTAGGTGATGAAGGCTGCATGCTTTCACTCAAGGAGATTGTAAATCTGAGCATCGTTGACATCAAACACTTTCAATACACATTTGGATGCTTATCTTGCTGGGAACCCTGCTGACTTCCTGCCCCTGGGGCAGGGGCTGGACTTGATGACCCTTCGGAGTCCCGTCCAGTCCAAATGTCTATGAAATCTACGAAACCAGTCCTGGTTCCATCATGATGTAAACCCAATGGTCTGGGCACAGGCGTCTTGGACAACAGACTTGAGTTGCTCTCAGTGTGCCTGCATGGAGATGTCGTCAGCACTAGAGACTTGCTTCAGTTCACCATACAACTGGGCCTGGAGCTCCTCCCACTGTCTAGGGTCCTTCAGAGCTAAAATGTTCAGCTCTCTTTGGGTGGCCTTCTGGGTCTTCCAGTGTCTTGGTGCCAGGTGGATGTTAATCACAGAGTGCACAAGGCCATCCACCAATCTTCAGATCCCTTCATGGCCCTCCTGACAAGCACGTCCCTCAGGTCTCTATGTTGAATGATGTAGTCCAAGAGGTGCCAGTGCTATGACCTCAGATGCCTCCACATGGTCTTAAGCCCGTCTTTCTGGCTGGTATATGGTAAATCCATGCTCCCCAAAACAGCCATACCCGAAAGCTTGCAAAGAAGATTTTTCCAACTACTTGAGTTGGTCTAATAAAAGATAAGGTTCTTTGGGTAAATCCCATGTCTGCCTATGCCCTTAGACCAACACGGCTCAACAGTGTTAATATGGAAGCAGGTAAACAGGGAAGCACATTGTTGAGGGTGCTGCCGCTGGCAATGGTAAACAGTCATAATCCCATGGCCTAAATTTCAAAATCAATAAAGCTAAGAATCAGGACTTCAATGCTATTGACAATTTTACATGGTAGATTTCTCTCACTTGGGTGGCACAAGAAATTCTTGCACTTTTTTTTTGTTGATAGTACCTGTCTTTCCAAAACTGGATAGAAAAAAAAGGAAAAGAGGGTCTTATTATAGCATCATGGAAAATTAGGTTTGAAAGGGACCTCAGAAGGTCATCTAGTCCAATCCTGGAGTCCTTTCTAGAAAGGAACATCATAGGGCAAAACTACAAGAGCTGTGCAGACTTACACTCCGCACTGAGGTCAAAACTAGGTCAGAATGCTCTGCTTCATGTTATGACATCCAAAATGTTAAGGATAAAAAGAGGTAACTTCACACATTTTAATAGACTAATACACAAAATCTTTAGACTACATACCAATTTGAAAATTGCTTTAAACTTGCATATTATGGTAATGTTAGAGTGATGTAGCAGATGTGACAGTTCAGAATTCTGCGAGAAAAGGATTTTTTCAGGTGATATCTTTTATTAGACCAACTGCATAGTTCAGATCACTTCTGCCATGGAGCTCATACCCCTATCCTCAGGAATGACATGAAGCCAGGTGACCTGGCTTGGCAATGGCAGTGCATTACATCCTAGCCCACTTTGCCATTACCCCCAATTTCTTTGTGGAACCCCTGATGAGCTATCGCGGAACACCAGGGAGCCACAGAACACAGTTTGAAAGACACTAGGATAGAGTAAGACAAGCTGTTGAATGGGAGAAAAGCCAGCACAGCCATACTAAAAACTTGTTGGAAGATGGGGGAGAGAAATTCCCAGGGATATCAGGCAAACTTCTTCTTGAGCAATCCGTCACAGTTGAGGATGAGTGTCTTTCATGATTTTTTTTATCTGTGGATCAAAAGATGGCTGATGAGGCCAATCTTCAGACCCTGCAGCAACTCAGGCATGTGTTTCCAGGCAGGGTGGGTGGATCCAGATTCGATTCAGTTCATGACATGCTCTTTCTGTCGCTCCCACTTTTCCATCTTCTGTTGTCATCATAAGATTTCAAAATACTGAGATCTTTGCAGCAGACCCTTCCTCCAATTGGGGCAATCTCTCATGACTTGTCAAGGTGACATTTTTTCAAGTTGGCTTTGAGGACATTCTTGATGCACTTTCTCTGCACTCCTCTTGAACATACATCTTGACTGAGTAGGGAGAATAAAACTTGCGGAAGAAAAGCAGCTAATAACTGGGATATCAATGCCCATCAAAAAGGAGTAAGGTTACCATCTATGTCATTATCATTGCCTGTGTGGGAGGAATTCAGGAATCAGGTAGGTTACAAGGTGCCACAAATCCAATATTAGTGTTAAGTCCTTGGTTCCTAGTGTCCAGCCACCCGATGAATTTTTATTCCCCAAGTTCACCTTTTAAATGTATTGGGTACCTCTACCTTGAGCATGAATGAGCTCAGAGATGGAGTAGTGGTTCTGTGAGAAATGTGTACCTAATAGTGTACATATGTCTGTCTTTTATATTTTATGTCTGTAAGAGTTCAGTCTGATACATAGCTGCTGTTGACTTTCACCCACGTAGCTGCCATGAGGGCACTTGATGCATTATATTAGAAATATTACATTAATGGGAAATGTGGGAAATCTAGAATCCATGCATTCTAATGGTTTTAACTGTAGTAGCAGTGTTGACACAGTAAGCATTTCTTGCTAAGAAAATGCTATGTTCCACTTTACATCTGTTGAACAGTGGGAGTTTGCTTCTGATGATGGCAAGGTTAGGGGGTTGTTTGAAAGCCAAGAGTGGAGGAGTAGGGAATATTTCTCTCAAGGCCTGATCTTTAATCAAGTCTGAAGTTGTTTGAGGATTCTTTTGATCAGTTCATGTAGGCTGGTACCAAAGTACCAAGGTTGTTTGGTTGCAGGGGGGCTTCTTTTTGGATTGTACCAGGTTACCAGTAGCTCTTTCAAGTATTGGGTAGCTCTTTCAAGTATTCAGCCTATTTTTTTTTTTTTTTTACTAGAGGGTCCTTGTTGTTTAAAGGAATATTTTACATCACAAATGTTCTCCTCAGAGCAGATGTGCTGGTATCCAAGGGCCTAACTTTAAACTTATAGAAATTTTCCCTTAAATAGCAGCTTTCTCTTTTGTGCTTCTGAGATGCCATAAGAGCACTGCATTTCTCACAAAGAAACATCCACAGAATGTACTGTCTGACATTGCAATTTGAATAGGAAAGCTTGACAGGTGAGGGATGTATGACCCACTTATATTATAGCTCTGAAAATGAAATGCATATTTTTTTGTTTTGTTTTGTTTTTTAAACACACCATCAAATAGACCATAAATCCCTAGGAGGGCAGTCTGCTCTTTGCCTTGGTTTTGCTTTTGGCACAATAATGATGCCTTCAGCTTAAAAGCATAGTGAAATATCTAAAAAGGATAAAGTGTGATTGATACAGTTATAGAAAATGATTAAATATCATCTACTTTATAGCAGAAGAAACTTAAATTCACTGACAAGGCTACACAACAAGATGTACAAAATACTACAGGACTTTAGTGTGTGTGTGTGGGTGTGGGTCTGGGTCTGGGTGTGTGCGCGCGCGTGCACGTGAGACACCTAAAGGACAGATAAGACATGAAAACTAAACTTGGTGTCTTCTCAACTTACATTTGGCTACTTTCTGTAGGCACTGGTGATAAAATGTCTCTTTCTTCCTCATTGGCATATTCACTCGTATTGCTGGTACTAGTATGCATTGTTGAAAGCCTACCTGCAGAGCTAACGACATTGTAAAACAGCACCATAATTGCTGGCACAGAAGAGAACTGAAATAGCAATATTCTTCTCTAAATAGCCAGTGTCCAATGCTGACAGTAAACGAGCACAGAAGGTGAAAATGACAGTATTAGAAAGTTTACAATGAACAATGATCTGCTGTATGAACTGATTGTTTTAACTAAGGATAATATTGTTGATGTTATTCACACACTTTTTTGAATCACCCCTCAGGATGACTACAGAAATACTTACAAGACAGCCAACTGTGAACAAAACAGTGTATTGATAAAGTCAAAGTGAATATAGCAATACTATTTTACAGCAGCTGAGGGTGTAAGCCAGTGGTTCTCAATCTTTTTAGGGTGAGACATCCCTCATTTGACTCAAAGCACCCCTCCATAATTTGTAACTTAAGTGGCACTCATTTCAGAAACTAATTTATTACAGTGCTTACCTCCTTGCAGCAGGACTGGACGGTGGGGGTGGGGAAGCAGCCAGGCTGGGACATATTTGAGCCTGCACTTACTTCCTCATACCTGCTTATCTCCTCACACCTCAAGGTACCCTTCAAAAGACCTTGTGGCAGCCTCACAGAATCACTGGTCTAAAGCTATGGTTGGTAGGTAGAACAGACATTAGGCATAACAGATTTATTTAGAACCACCATGTGGTTTGGAGCAGCCAAGCTGTTTTCATGAAACCCAAACCTGTACTGAGATGAATAGGAATGATGTCATTCATTTTTGTGGAGATGTATCAAGCCCCTGTGCAAGCCTATGCAACCACATTAAGTTGTAAGCTTATTATCCCAGTTTGAATAAACAGCAAGAGGAGAAAGAGAAAGTAAGCTTGTGCAGGACACCCACTGTGCACAGCCACTTTACTGCTGTATCACCCCCGGCAGCTGTTGTCATGTGGGTAGTGCCAGCCCTCACTCCCTCCTTTCCAGAGCAACACAACATCCATGACGTCATACAATGCGAGTCATTCTTCCCTCACCACTGTGCGAGCAACACAAGCCCGCTCCCCTCACCACTGCCACAATTTCAAGTTCAAAATACCAGCTTTGTTAGTTACCTGCTTTCCGATCAGATAAGTCTACTGCTTGATGTTTCTACTACCGATATTTTTTGTTCTGTATCAGCACTGCATCAATGTGGTACTAACAAACTGTGCAATACAAGATATGCTGGTTTTCAGGTAAGTAGAATAAATGAGGACCTGTGGTCTTTAAAAATTTCTTCTCAAGCATAAGGAGTCTTTGAAGTAGTCTTCAGGTTATTATAAAATGAGATCCTACCTGATACAAAGAGGACTTTCAATAACCCCAAGTCCTTTTTGTAAATGGAAGGGAGTTTCCTCCAGCATCTTTGAGGAAAGTTTTCCCTCCTACCACTGTTATACAGTACGTTGCGTGCAATTAATGCTTCTTGGCTACTGCCCTTCCATTGCAGAGGTCAGTGGACTACCAGTTTTGCATACAGCTACTTGTACGAAGTTTTGAGGACCTCAGCAAGCTCCATACAAATATAAAATATGACTGTAAGACAAAATACCTCAAAAATCATCCTTATTTACAGAGTAATATTATGACCTTGTAAATTATTTCATTACAAGTGGCTCTAAAATAATCATCATATACAGGAGGGAAACCATTTATTCGCGATTCCATTTCAGTTGTTATACAATGACTTTGAAACTACGTAAGCTGCTTCCCGGGGTCAGTAACTAATTTTAAGGAAGGAGTACCCAAATGACATTTGTGTTCTGATCCAGTGGCCATCAAGCATGGCCTTCAGAACTCCCAAATGATAAAATATGCCTATACAATATACTTACCTATTCAGAAGAAAAGCCTGAAGTAAAACACAGAATATCAGTCCTGCTCTATAATATATATGTAGGACCTTTAGTTTCTTCTAACAGCTGTTATCAAGCAAAAGGTTAATCTATCTCAAGGATAGGAAATTTTTGCTGCACAGATACAGAAAAGGAAACGGATGGGTCTGGATCCTATTCTCTAGACTGGGCCTTATTTTGTATTCAGTTCTTCCCTCTGACATTCAGTCATCCATAAAGAAATGACCCCACTTTCCAACAGGGGGAACAAAAATAACAGATCTAGTCACACCATCCAAGAACTTGAGGTGGAATCAAAAAAATGGTTTCAGGGAGAACATCTAATTTGATATTCCACAGCTACTGATGGAGATCACACATCAAGTATCGCCTGTGCATTCAGAGGAGAAATTAGCCTTCAAAATCTTGTATTCCAACTGTTGCCAGAAGTAGATTGCGAGAAATTCTTTGAGCAATTAGAACAATGTTAAATTACACCTTGTTTAACAAGCAAGGATTTTTACTGTGTTTTGATAATTTCAGGATAAAGAGCAACTAGAAAAGCTCTGCTACTCGAATGAAAATAATCTTATCTAAAAGTTCACAGTCTCAACCCCATCATTATACTCTACTGAAGATCTTAAAACCTTCCCTCACCCAGCTGGCCCAAGTGTTGATCTAGAAATGCCATCCTCTCCATGCATGGACTCTAAATGAGAAGTCTGCATTTTCTTTTTAGAGCTGTTCTCTTAAGATTTTGGCCTCCTGGGAAATTTTGCATACATCTTAAAACATAGCAACATGTCAGGCACTTACTTAGAGGCTCAAATTCAGGGTTCTGTTTTTCTCCCTAAAAATCTTAATGTTGTAAGCTTTTCACATTTTTACCAATATTTCCCAGAAAAAAGACCTGGAAAACATACTGTGACATTTCAAGGGTGTATTTGTGCGTACAGTGGTGAGGACAACCTTTTATCCTAAAATCCAATGTAAGATAATTGAAGAACAATCTCATTTTCACACCAGTCATTTAATGTAATATGTAGATTTTACATCTTATAGAAAAGGGATAAAATTAGAAAAATGTAAAAACCAAAGCAACAGAACTATACAGTCTTACTGAAACTATATCAACTTCAATTTCAGCATAAAATAATTATGCATTTTGGCCAACTTTAGCTCGTTTAAAAAATATTAATCAACAATCATTGTCGGCTGCCTTTTCCATTTTCTGTTGTTTCCATGCTGAAATACAAGAAGGTTGAAGAGACTGGTTAGTTTGGATGTATAATCTGCTTGCAAGTCACTCAGATAATTAAAATTAAAAGGCAGATCACTAATTTCATATAAGTAGTCCTTTTAAATTTTTCAGTATCCCACCCACTTATTTAAGTAAAAATTTCTAAGTAATTGCTATGTCAAAAGAAAGCAAACTTTCTATTACAGCTGTACTATATGTGCAGTAAGGTCCACATATAAAAATCCCAGTTAAGCCTGACAGTCTATTATCAATATCAGTGGTTGTTAAATGATAAGAGCAGACTTGTGACCGAGGAGGATAAGCTTCTCTGAATCTTCTGAACTTCGTTGGTTTGTGTCAAATCCCTCATGGAACTCAATCCTTTTTCCTTTATTTTTATCCTCGTGTTCAAATCGCTGACTGCCTACACTCCAATGATTACTTCACAGCAATTCAGCTTGTGGACAGATACAGGATATGGATTAAATTAGCATTGTTTTATTAAGGTATGGCACAAGATGCAAAAAGTTTATTGTCTATGAGGTTCAAATTGGTGGCTTTTGATATTAGATGCTGTTTTGGAGGATGGATTGAGCGATAGCCTGGCACACAAGGGATCTGAGCTTGTCCATAATTCTGCTTCTGCCAAATTTAAGGAGTGGTACTACATAGCAGTCACTGGAAAAGGACGAAGGGAATCTTAAAACAGATTACAGACAGGTCACATTCAGTCTTGCTCAGCAACTAAAAGCACAAACTATAAAAATAAAAAAAACAAACCAAATTTTATTTAATGCATGAGGTAAAGACTCATCTTAGTAGGTAACTTAGTCCTCCATATAGCATTCAGCTGTTAGTAAAATATATTTAGTATTGTGTATTTAGCAATACAAACCCATTGTCCTCTTTGAGATGTTGATACAGCTCAGCTTTGTTGTTGACAGAATTCAAACGACCAATAAATTCTTGATGTTTCCTAGAATTAGCTGTATTAATCCTATTACTCCACAGAGACAGCAAGGACATAGGCCCTAGAATTCCATATGGAAAAAAATCAAAAAGAAATCTGATTAATGGAGTCCCAAATACAACCCCTGTATATGAACAAATTATACTATCTATACAGCGCCACAGGACAGCACATCAAACACGAATGGGAAACCTGGTCTTTACCCCCATGAGTTTACGACATAGGTAGGATGAACATGTTGGCTGCAAAGAGGAGACATTTAGGTAGTGTAAGATTGGGGGGTCACTAATCTTGGTCATAACTCCACACCCTGCCCAGGCTATGTGCCTAGATAGAGTGGTAAATGGAGTAGACAGACCTCATGTGCCATAAGCAGATAGGAGCTGTTCTACATCAGTCTGACTTTACCTTAAATGCATAAAACTAGACCTCAATTTTTTCATTGCTCTATGTGGAAGTGGGCTGTCAGGAAACAGGAATGAAAGAAGGCATTATCACTTCCAGATGTCCCAACACAGGAACTGGGCACCCTCACTGTCATTCAGCTGCAAAGAAAAGGGGTCACTTATACTTCTTTCAGCTCCAGAACCTGCTGCAATCTCCGAAATGCAGTTGCTTAGCTGACACAAATAGGGTTCACTGGTCCAAAAAAGTCCTGAGTCAGAACAACCAAAAACAATGCACAGCAGTAAAGACTACCAAGAATATTCTCTCCATTTTTTTTTTTTTTTTTTAAATATTGGGAATCTCTCCTTGAGGGCAACTCCATCCATCTCTAAGACGGTGATGTAGCTTCACGTTTCCAAACTGCAGCCATCCAAAACACTGTCACTAGAACCTCGATATAAAACTGAGTCATCATGTTCTATTTATTAATATCTAGTAACTTATAGTAGAAAAGTAGATTACAGATATGCATGAAGAGAGTCAGAAGACACCTTTCCAAACTCTAATTAAACTCTTCAAACATCCGCAAGCTTCAATTCTTCTGCAGCTAATGATGACAGAAGAGTTGGGTGCTTTCTCCTAAGCCTCATTCATTCACCGTAACTGGACTCTTGTGTCTGATACACTCCGTTCTACTTCAGTCAGTGCTTTAATTGAAATGTTCTTTTTTAGATACAAAATATTCTCTCAATCCAAATTCTTCCAGAGTAATTGCCGCTTATGGTCTCCAATAGGTTGTTTCTTCTTCTCTATTTTACCCTGGTGTTTTTTCTGCTTTAGTGACACCTCTATGCAAAAAGTGATCTTTGACTACAATTCACTTTTTAGATCAGGAACAAGAACAGCCTTCAGCACAGAGAAGTGCCTTACTGCATAAATAAACTGAAATCAATGGGATTACACACGGTAAAAGGTACTTTTCCATTTGAGAACCTGTCAACCTGGCCTCAACAACAGCAATCAAGGATACAGGGTTTTTTTATCATAATACAAGAATCCATTCCTAGAATTCTCACCCCCACACTGTCCAAAACTGTTCAGCTCAAAGTAAGATCTTGCTCGTTTCGCTATACAGGATTTGTCATACTCTTCAATGAATAAACTGGTTTGTTTTTTTTTTAGTTTAGTGTTCATCTTTGGAAAATCCTACTGGGTATATTTATGCTTTTGCATACAACTTAGCAATAACTCACCTTAGCACTGAGCAAATAAATTTATGTGCAGTATTACAGTATATCATAAATCTGGCATGCTTGGGACCAAGCACCTGCTGGATATTTGAAAAGGCCAGATTTCTGAAATGTAAATAAAGTGCATGGAGCATGGGGGTAGTGGCGGCTGGTCACTGCCCAGCTGGCCAGATGCAGAGAAGGAAGCTTGCACGTGGTAGCTGCCACCGCATCCACCACTCTGTGCTGCCGTTCTGCATGCAGCTGTTATTCCAGGGCCAGCCGCCAAAGTGCCAGATTTCTGAGAATTCTAGATTTTTAAAACCCAGATTTAAGAGGTTATATTGTATTGAAGAGATGCACCTCTAGGTCACTTAAGAAAAGATTAGTTACTGTGATAACCACGTAGGAAATTTTATGATTCAGATCAATTTTTACCAGAGCTGCCATCTCTTAAAATTCGTTTTCATTACCGACCTTTTGCCTTTTCTACTGGCGGCATTTCATCCATTGTAACAAGAGGCTTTTTGTTAGGTGGTTCAGGAGAATCAGGAGAGTCTTTTATGATTTCAGCTTCAGCCAGTTCCTCTTTTTCCCGATCTAATACACCTTTTAACCTTTAATTTGGGTGGGGGAAGAAATGAAAATGAGGGGAAAGGCAAGAGAACAGAGCATACCATAATATATTTTTGATTTCCAGTGCAGTTCAAGGTCACACATTACATCTATCCTTGTGCACACATTTTGCTTCAAGTGATGAGCTATGATAGAGATAACAGGGAAGCTACAGGTTAAGCATTACTTTTGAATGTAGGCAGAAGGAAGTAGGAATCACCTACAGCAATTTAATATAAATAGCTATTTATATAATGCTCATTGTTCAGATATTGAACTGTTCTACAGATTTGTTGTTGTCAACAATCAAGACAACCCAAACCCACTCCTAGCACAGGCCCATCTGCCTCTACAATGACAAGGATGAGCCTAAAATAGATTACTAACATGCAGGTCGCTACTTTGGTGTCATTCTACAAAAGATAGGAAATTGCAATGCTGGACTTGATCACAGGAAGACTTGAACATTATCTGCATGGACAGCACCTGAGGCCAAACCTTCTCTCAGCCATCTTGCAAGTACTTAGATCAGCATATATGCAAACTGAACTTAGGGCTGAGTAACAGGTTTTTGGAACATCCACTTCATGACCACTTTAGAACAGTATTTAAAGGGGGGAAAAATAGGTATCATATTTTCTCTCATACCACATCCCCCAAATACAAAATGCACCTTGTTTGGGGAAAGCAGAGTAAAGAAAAGGAGACTTTTCTAATCATGCCCAAAAGCTGACCTCCTGGAACAGGAACAGAGGCTATTCTTTAGCTCACTCTCCCCTCCTTCCCTCCAATTTCAGACAAGAGCTAGTTTTAACCCTCTCAGCCACTACAAAACTGGCAGTAGCTTTTAGCTGAGGATCCACTTTGGTAGCAGCTATGAGAAGGTTAAAATTCTAGCTCCGATGTTGGGGAGTGGACTGCATCCTTGTAACATGCTGTCTGTGAGAAAAGAACAGCCCCTGGCAGCCATTCCAGCATATCCATGCTTCATTCAGGTGCAGAAACCAACTTCCCTGATTAAGACACTCTCTCCCCCCACAGTTTTGGAAAGCTAACTTATGGGGGAAAGGGTGCATGGGGTAATGTGTGTAAGTAAATACAGTAATAAAGAAATCAATGAATAATAGATTTGTGAAAGACAGATTAACTGACAGTTACTGATCATACAAGTCATATTAGTGAACATCAATGTCTTCAGTTCCTTAACACATGGACAATAAGTCTGAGTGAACATCAAGATTTCTTGACCATGAAAGGTTATTTCATACAGATAAGCTTGGATTACCTAAAATGTGAAGGGCATCTAAATAGCCACAGAAAATAATTATTATGTAAACCCTGCCCCCAAAAGCTCACCTCTCTGATTCCTGCCAGGGCTTATCTGGTTCATAATCTTTTCCTGATTTCTCTGACTTGTCCTCTTTTTCCTCTCTCTTTCTCCCCCGTTTCTTGCGCTCCTCTTCTTCAGGTGGCTTGCTCCTACAAGCCAACAGGCATTCCAAGACACGCTGGTGTTTATCAGAGTTGTTTATGTGTGCTCTAACAAGGGTCTCCAATTCATTCCACATAATCCGGTACTGCTCATCCCTACAAGAGGGCATAAAAGTATATCTTTACTTATTTATACACGCAAGTGTGTATGTATGCGCACACATGGCTGTAAAGTCATTTGTACATTAAAAAGAAACCAAGATTAAAAGAGCATAACTAGTTGATTGTCTTCCCTCCCCACCCCTTTTTTTCAACCGTTTCTCCATTTTTCTTGGATTAAAGTCCTATTTGCTCGATATTATTTCATTCTTGACATGAAATTACTGGCAGCAGTGTTAACTCCCTGGGTTCTGGAACCATGCCAAAATGGCAGCTTCAACAACTGCAGGGGTTAATGCTGCCACCACTTGCCCCACTGCTGGAGGCAGAACATCCAGCTTGAGAGGGCCAGTAAGTAAGGTAGACACCCCTGCTATAGAGAATTGTCATAACATCACTCTACAGACTGTGGATAAGACTGGAGTCTTTCAGTGGTGACTTTTTGCTTTGGTTTTTGTCCTGCAAATAATTAAAATTGAAGAACAGGAAATGCAGGTCACTATAAGAATAGATAACATATATCAGAAGTCTTCCAAGTTTGATTTACAGTCAAGTTCCATTTGTAAATAACCAATTTCAACAATGATAATGTTTTACAGTTATTTTACTTTTGAAAAGTGTCTCAAATATGATATTTGCCATTTTTCTTTATTAGATATGATCTAATCTCTTTCCAATTACACTGAAGTTTTTCTTTATCATAAAATAATTATGATTATTACCATTCTAAAAGATGCAACCAAACGATATACAAAATTGATTGTGTGTGCATGCGTGCATGTGCGTATATTAGCTCACTGGATTCTAAATCACTTTTGATAACCCCATTTAAAATAAAGTTTCACATGCAGTTGTGATACTATTTAGGTAAAAGTAGACAGTAAATAATTCTTAAACCTTTTTGGACCCTTTCCCCGGGTACCAACTGTTGATATTGGCAATGGATCATTTTTCCTCTCCATATCTACCAAGTTGTATATTGTTTTCTGACAATTCAGTATATCCTCATCCGTCAGAGCTTCTTTTACAATCACGCTGGCTAATGGCACCACCTGCAATGCAAAACAAAAATTATCAAAACCCCCCCCCCATAAGTGTTAAGAAATCAAAACTAGAGCCCACAGTAGAACCTGCTATTGAAATCAAATTCTTTGCCCCCAAATTGAAAACAACTCCTGACATACATTCATCATAAACTTTTCTTTCTTAATCCAAAGGCTTTGCATCCAAGTCAATTCTATGTCTCCCTCTGCCTTTACTTATAGCAGTGGTTCTCAACCTTTTGGTCCCATGGGCCAGATGAGTTGGTAGGGATGGTCTACGAGCTGGATTAAGTGTGCCAGGATTGAGGCCTGAGTCCCAACGCCGCCCCCTTCCTGCCCTATGTACACACTGGGAGTGGACCCCGGAAACTGGCACTGCCGCTGTGCACTGGGATTGAGCCCCAAGGGCTAGGACTGGGCCTTGCCTCCTCCAGTGCCAAGACTGGGTCCCAGAGGCCCAAGTGCCACCCCCTTTCACCAGAATTGGTCCCTGGGGGGCAGGCACTGCCCCTCTAGCCCCAGTGTGCTGGGATTGGGTCCTAGGGGACTGGTGGCACCTCCTCCCAGCCCCCATATGCTGGAATTGTGCCCTGGGCCTGGCCCAGCCCTGTGCCGCCCTTACCTGCACGCTGGGATTACCCGTCTAATCCAGCATGACGGTCCTGGGACTCCCCATGGGTCTGTAAATTTGGCAGTGGGGTTGCAGTACCACCATTCACCTGCTGCCAAATTTCCTGACCCATGGGGAGCCCCACAGGCCAACTGACTTGGGGACACAAGTCAGATCTGGCTCATTAAGCCAGGGGCAGAGCACACCTGAGTTAGAGTTATAATCATAAATTATCCACAGCATAGTTAATCAAAAGCAAAAGCTAAACCTTTAACCTACTGTTATAGTATTTGTTTTTTTCTGTAGCATACTCCCCATGTATTAGCTTCCCATCTGCCCCCCTTACATTAGCACTTCCCAAAATACACTTTGGAAATTTGCTCTAGAACAGAATAGAAAAAATAATAAATTCAAAGTCACTTACAGCTTGCATGTTGAAAATGGTAGTCTGAGAAATAATCATAGGCCAGTAACGTGTATGTTTCTCTAACTGATCTTTTGCTCGTTCCAAAGGAATCTCAAGACTTCCTCTGGGTTCTAGAAAAGGAGTTAATCTGTTTTCCCTCATAAATTCACCAAAATCCTGATGACCAAATAAAATAAAATTAGGATTTTGTCTAATAAAATAACTTTCATTGAATGGGTCAAACATCATAGAGGGTTTTGCAGGTTCCTCCTTCCAGGTCTTGCTCCTTGCATAGTCCTTACCCTCACACCCCAGTCTCCCTTGTTGGTTGGAAGTAGGAGTTGGAAGAAGGAACCTACATAACACTCAAAGCTCCTCCCCCATACCGCAATGGACTCCCTGCAAAACCAATCCCCACAGCTCCCAGCTGCAGCCATCCAATTCCCAGCTGACACAGGTATGGGGGGGAAGCCCTAGAGCCGTTTCTGACCTGCTCCCACCCCATGCTGCAAGGAACAGCTGTACACAGATTTCTCCTTCCAGCCTGCTCTTGTCCAGCAGGGAAGACAGGGGGAGAGAGCTAGGCAGGGAAGGAGGAAACTGCCACCACCACTGCCCCAAGCCAAGGCAGGTTCCCTGCACAGCTGCTCCCTGTAGTTCACAGCTGGAGTGGTGTGATACTTGAGTCTAAGACGAGCCTTGGGTTTCCCCATGTTCAATGGGGAAAAGAACTCATCTCGGACTTGAGTAAATAGGGTCTCTCTCCGACACAGTTAACCTATACAGTACAAATCTACCCTGCCCTCTCACAGCTTTCCTTATAAATACAGTTTAACAGAAAAAAAACCCAATGCACTTAGGTCTAAAGACTAGAAGTTCAGCATTCAGATGCAATTCTACTTTGGATGTATACAGAAAACATTTAAAGAAAAGTCTGACAATCCATAATCTTCAAATGAACACCCATAGTGTTCAAAATCCATACCGTTCAAGGTTCAATAAATTTTAGAATGTGCAATATGCTTTCAAATGAGACAATAAAAGAAAGACTTAAGTTCCAAATACAAGGGTACTAATGAATTTCAGAGCTCTAATGTTCTTTTAAATATGTTCTGTCTGCCAATTCTCAAGCTCCCCATTGTGACAACCATCCTGACAGAGACCTGTATAGGCCTAGTTCATTTCACAACAGTTTTATAAAAAAAAGTCACTAATGAGAAGATCTTGAATTTTTTTTTTAACCTAAAACAAACAAGTACAGATGCAAGGGGGACAATAAAGTGTATGCATACTTGATGGCTGACTATCAGTGGTAATGTACTGAAAATGGCTGACCCAGATGAGTTAGGCAACCTAGGCAAGTGACCCATTTCCTTATTGTACTGGATGTCTGATTCAACCCATTTCCTTCACCCTTAAAAATCTGATGAATTACAAATAAAACCAAAAACAATCAGTAGAATCTTACTGTAATCCTGTAGTCTGTAACTCTACCACCACATCCTTCACTAATTGATGGGGGATCTTCTAAAATTGATCGAGAGCTGCTTAATACGTGCAAAAATATTTCTCCTCCATGGCTACTAAGCATATGGCTAATTACTTTAGAGCCTGATTTCCGTGGCTGTTCCAACAAAACAGAACGACCTATTAAAATTGAGATCATTTTAGTTAATTATGAATTGCAACTTATATATGATTTTACCTTGCCCAGTGAACCCTAACTGTTAAACTAACCTACAGCTATATTACTAAACTGGAATTAGGAGTTCTACAACTCTTTCCTATTTGATTTTAATTCCTGCCTTTAAATGAGCTATTATGAAACTTAATGCTGTTTTTGTATTTTGATATAGATAGGATTTCAACCAAATACTTTTATTTCTTTTTGTATATTTATAACATTTAGGTTTTAGGAAGATACATTTGTAAAAAGGAATGAGAATGTATATAATCAACTTACAGTTTTCAACAGCTTATGTTTTATCTTTGTAAACCAAACTGCAACCTAAACACGACACACCGTCTCACTGAAGACCAAGCCCATGGCAATTTTAAGTAGCTACCCTGTGTTAATTATTTAAACGTAAAAGCATCCTTTTTTCTTTTAAGGGGGCATAATTTTCAAATGTAGAGGTATTAAAAATAGCTTTATTTAAGTTCCCTAAAATTAAGTTAGGAATGAAAAATTCTATCCTCTAAAGAGTATTGTTTGTTACAAGAAAACAAAAAACAGGGAGTCACAGAGCTTATTTTCTTGAAATATATTTTGGTTACTTTCAATTCCAAATACTGAAAACAAGTCAGTAGGCTCAGTTGTCAGAAAAACCAGACAACGCTAATTACATTAAAATAGGTATGAATTATATTTTTAAACATCTATTTGCTCTTCCTCTCCACAACCCACCGTTTGAAAAACTGTAGGGGAAAAAAACCTTCCATTTTTAAAAAATGTACTTCTAAGTACATTTTCAAGAATACATAACCTAACACTTGTCATTAAAATAACTGTGCAAGCTATTTGCAAGAGAAGTGGCAAAACAATTAACATTTTGCACATGTATTCATATTCTGCAGAAGCCTACAGTTTGGATTTACTTTCAACATTTAAAATGCCTACCACTTCAGGCAACATGATTTATGGCAGGAGTCTGAAGCTGTTTAACTGATAAACTGCCTGGTTAAACTAATCCTGGGCATACCAAATTACACTGGAATCAGCCAATTTCATTCAAGCAAAAAGCCATTCCAGTATACAAAAACAGAAGTCAGAAACCCATGACCTGCTACTTAGATCAACTGTAAAGTCCAGGATTAACCCATTTTTACTGAAGGCTGACAATCTTATATATTATTACTCCTACTCAGAACTGGATGCAATTTATACTTGAAAAATAAGTTACAGCATTAATAAGGAGAAAGAGTTTTTAGTCTCTTGAAGGAGAGTTGGCAGAGGAAGTAAGAACAGATAGCAAACTCTCCATCCTATACTAATTCATTAGAAATGTATTCATATTTTGCACTAACACGCTTACTACTTGTAAGCTGTTTATGAGGACAAGAAAACCTATCATCTTATTTTCTGATGAGAAAACACAGTTTTTCAAAATCTAGCTAGTAACGCATACTCACTATTTCTGGTTTATTGATGTTAAAATGTGATAACTTATCACGATACAACTCTTTTCCTTTTCTTCTGCTTCCTATTTCTTCCATTTTTCAAGGGAGACACATTAGGGCTATGCGAAGTTTCGGGTGGTGATTTGATTGAGAGGAGATTCAGCCCGATTTGACAGCCCAAACTCCACAACCAAATCAAATCAGGAGACCAATAAAAAGGTCTGCATTGATTCAGAAAAGATTTGGTGAGTCCCTGCTCGCTGCCACACGAAGCGCCGTGCTGTTAAGTAGGGGGCAGGGGAGCTGCAGAAGGGGAAAGTGGACCATGGGGGACCCCCACCAGGCCCCATCCCCCATGGCTGCCCCGCCTAGCTCCAGCATCTTTAAAAAAAAGCCCTGCATTCACCAGCTGCTGCAGTGGCTGTCAGGGCTTGTGGTAGAGCCCCCCACACAGCATGGGCAGTGGGATGCAGCAGGGATCACCCCCCAGCCTGGCAGCAGCTAGTAAATACCAGGCTTTTTTTTAAAGAGCTGGGACTCTGGGGCTGGGAGAGCAGGCAGGGAATGTGGGCTTGTGACAGAGCCCCCCAATGCACCATGGGGCAGTGGGGATCGCTCCCCTACCTGGCAGCAGCTGGTGTGTGCTGGTTTTTTGTTTTTATTAAAGAGCCAGGAAGCTAGGGCTGGGTGGGGCAGCCATTGACAGGGCTGGAAGAGTGGGCGGGGGGTAGAGCCAGTCTGATTCAGCAATACGGCCAATTTGGTGGCAGCCAAATCTGAATCCAAAGCAAATACTAGCCGCTTCACACAGGTCTAATATGCATGTCATATTCTATTTGTATTTAGGCACACTTATCAGTAAAATTACCATGGTGCTTGTCTTTTACTGCATTTATTATTGGTTTTACACAGAACAGGTGATATGTGACCCTATAATAACCACTGCATATATAAATTTTTAACACTGCAAGTATACAGTGCAGTTGCTGCACAAATTTTTAAATAATAACTGTTCTATCAGTAACATCAATAGCTAAACTTTAAAATGTTTAGCCAAGAAAACAATTTACCATTAAGAAGAAAGTTAGTAAGGCAGGACGATGGTCGGCTATTTACATCTACAGGGGAAATTCTGTATGCTCCAGTGCAATAATGTAATTCTGAAAAATAAACAGGCAAGAATATTTTTAGTGTGGATCCAAAAGATTGAAAAGAATAGACTAAACAGTATGGAGGAGAGGGGAGGATGCAGACATAAGCTACTGTCTTGCCCACCATATTCTAAGGTCTTAAATGACTGTAGGCCTGCAGAATCATCTGCATTGGCTGCAGAAATTTGTTTTAAGGGGGTTTTTTGTTGTTGCTTTTGAGGGGGGTAGGAAGAAAAAAAAAAGATACACAGGATCTCAAACTTACAGAGCCAGGTAGAATATTATAATATTCTAGTACTGATGAAGTAAACCATAGAAGAATAATGGAGAAGGAAATAGAAAATGATTGAACATCTAGCCTTTCTGCTGTACTAAAAATACAACCCATTGGAGAAGGGGGGGAGGAAATCCTGGTTTTCCCCCTTCTGTGTAAATAAATTACACACTAGCCAGGTCAGGGACATTCAATGCGACAAAATACCGACTGTTGGCCAAATCACGATGAAATGCAGTCTGCAGTTTCTTTGGAGGTCTCTTGGCTAGCAGTATATTGTAGTCAGTGGGTGCAGGAAGCAGAAAGGAAAGGGAACAGCAGTACAATCATCTGGCATTTCTTATGTCTGGGTAGCCCTGGAAAACCCCTAGGTACATGGGAGTTTCTCTCAAATGCTTACAGAAAGTACATTACCTACCAACACTGTTTGTTCGGGGTGTACACCACTTTAATGTTACTGTTTCTTTAAATGTGCCCTCTCTGCTATTACCACCTATGTGATTATCACCTGTAACATCAAGTTAGAGAAAATAAATCAAATCACCAGTGTTCATTTTTTTTATTACTTTAGAATGCAAAAAATAAAATAAAATAAAAATCTAACTGTAACCTTTAGAGTAAGCATATGGTGGTACTGTAAAATCCCCACTCTAGACTGAATGAGAATTAAAAATAGGCTCTTTTCAGAAATTTGAACATAACAAAAACTATTATTCAACACAGAAGTTTAACAAAACTCAAAACCCCTCACTGCAGGGAGAAAGCAGACATATTCAACTTGTACAGCATAACAGCTATATGGAAGGTCATGAAAACTTGTGCCTTATGAAGGCATTATATTATTTAAGATGGTAGCCAAAAAGCCTCATTTGCAGTGATTATCTATTTATGAAGAGAAACAGCTTGCTTTAAAAATCTCACTCAGACACTCAAAGGAAAGGGAAGATCTTTCACGCAAAAATCCTGAACTACCATTATTATTATTATTTTAAATTTATTTTAAACAACACATATGAAAATTATAATTAAAAACACTTCTAATAGAGCACATTTGACATTTTGATTTCCTCTTTTTCCTTTTGGACAAAAATGGTCTCACAATTCAATTTGTTATCTTATTAAGTCCAATATGAATACCTCTTCACATGTTTTACTGGCCACATGTGCTAAGATATGTTGCTAAATCTGACAGGCAGCAGCAAACCACAGGAAGGCTATAAAATAGAGAGGCATATCAATGCTTCATAAGCACTGAATCATAGCAACTTCTCACTAATTAATGCTTTGGGCTAGTCTGCACTTCCTAAAAACCATACTTCCTCTGTGAATTTTGCATGAAGATTTAAAGAATGAGAATAATGGTCAGCAGAGTCAGTGAAATTTAAATGGGACCTGCTGCCTAGCTAAGTCTCCCCTTTATAATACACAGTCAAATCTCTGTTATTCAGCATCCCCGGGGTAAGGGGATTGATTGCCAGTTATGTGAAAACTAGCCAATTATCTGTCAAAAATGACGGGAGGAGGGAAGCGGGCCCCAACCCGTCCAGGCCCACTCCCCCCTTCCCTCCTTCTGCTTGGGGTCCAGGCCCACTCCCCTCCTCCCTGCTGCAGCAGGGGGGAGGGCATTATCAGGCTCGAGGGTGGGGACAAGCTGGGCCATTGCAGTGCGGAAGGGGAAACAGGGGGCCCAGGCTGACCCAGCAATGGGAAGGAAATGGGAGGAGCGGGCCCAGGCTGGAGGGTGGGGAGGAGGCTTACTCCTCCCCTTGCCCCTGCCTTGTCAGGCCGGGCCTGCTGCTCTTTCCCCACTGACCACCACCAGCATGGTGGGTCAGCTTCTCCCCCCGCTTGGGCTCGCGCCTCCTCTCTCCTCACCTGTCAGGCTCCCCCATTCCTCTGCTCCCCCAACCATCACCACAGCGCACCCACTCCTCCCCGACCTTGCATCAGGCTCACTCCTCCCCCAACTGCATGGGCCCAGGTTGGTCCTGCAGGCGGTGACAACGGAAGGGGGCAGGGGCAGGCCAAGGCCAGCACCAGTAACCTAACCCCCTGCCCCATGCCACCGCTGTCACCTCCAAGGAGCAAGGTGTGAGCTCTATCCCGTGTACCCACCATCATGGCAGCGCTCTGCCACGCCACCACCTCCTGTCCAAAAGCTTCTTTGCACTCTGACTGGCTGTTTGTCAGCCAATCAGAGCGTGAATAAAGCATTATGGACAGACAGGTAGATTAAGGTATTTATAATATTATAACTCTGGTTATCTGCCCCCCACCCCGGGAGGGGTGTGGCAGCAGCTGCATGCAGAGCAGCGGCAGTGCAGGGTGGTGGATGGTGGCAGCTGCCACTGGGTGCTAGCCTTCACCTGGCCCTCTCCCCACCCCCAGTGTCTGGCCAGCTGGCCAGAAACTCCAGTTAGTTAAATGCCAAATAGCAGAGATTTTACTGTATTACCATAGACAGAATTTGAATAAGCCACCTGCTCATGTAAACTTGTCTAATATTTTTCCAGTAAAGGGAAATTAACTTCTGCAGTATCCAAGCTTTTATGATTGCAGAGAAAATATTCCAAATGCAACCTAGAGGAAATACTATCGTCTTTGTCTGCAAAGTCTATACTGCTACTGAGAGTTACAGCTTCATTTTGGTGCACTTTGATGAATAGACTATTTACAACTTTTACTAAAGATATTCAGAACCCCAGTGAGTTTCTTTTGGCACATGGCTGGAAAGGGGACAAGAAAGTCCAGGTAGACAGACAGACATGAAACAGGTTAAATTAATAGCTAGAGTACTAATCTATCCTTGCCTACCCTTGCAGGAGAAAAAATTATTTGGGGTGGTATGGGAAGAGAATGATCCCTCCAGGAATCAGAGGGTTTTTAGGGGCTTCACATTTATCATATACTTGACATCTTTTAGCCAAAGGGTAGAAATCTACTGGACTGAGGGACCCAAGTTTGTTGGCACCTCAAACCTCTCAGCAGCTAGGAAAGAAGGAAGAAGACAAACTTGGTTTACTTGGACTGGTTAATATTGACTATGGAAATATTATTCCTTCATATCAGTTTTTGGTTGATAAATTATATTCTCTGGCTATTAAATGAGTAGCACGCCTTGGAAATTTTAGATGCAAATGGAGGCATGTGAAAAACATGCAAAAAAGAAGAGGAAAAAGATAAATACACTGAGCACTACTACAAGAAAGAAAAAAAGAGCAGTGATTTTCAGGGAGTTACACTTCTAAGCACAGCAGTTAAAGGATGTAAGAATACACATCTTCAGACTGCAGAAAGAACCTGCAGGGGAGGGCACTCAGGCAGGAAAGTATTTACCAAGCGTCATCAGAAAATATTTCTTCCAAAAATCCTGCCAATAAGTATGCATATACCCCACTTAAATTTTACACAGAAAAATCCATGGATTCATGTGAAGAGACACAGAGTAAACAAGCAAGCAAAGAAACAAAAACACCCCTGCATGTTACTGAGCAAGTAACAGCTAGAAAGAAAAGGGGGTAGAGGAGAAAAGAAGAGGAAAAGGAATTCTGTTACTTTATTATTTAAGTTGGGAAGACAAAGATACTACCTGGGTTATACAAGAGCAGACCAGTCCAAAAGCATTATGGTACATCCTAGCATCTCTCTCCTCCCTCAGCTTTTAATCACTTATTCCCTAAAATCTGGAGCACAGTAATTTTAGAAGGCAATTTGGGGGAGTAACCCTTACATTAGCCCATGCCAGTGTACAATTTCCAACTTAAAAAACAAACAAACAAACAAAAAATCACCCATCCTTCACCCACAAAATTCCAAATTTAGGGAGGGGAGTATTTTATTTGTATTTTTCACTATTTTTTAAGATGGTAGATTATTCTTCTTCACTACTTTAGATAGCTATTTTAGGTAAAACTCATATTTGTCCATGCAATATCTGTACATTCAATATTTTACAGATCATTTAAAAGTTAGAACTTGGACAGCTTTGCACCCTGTTTCTTAACCATTCCATCTGGCAAAACTATCCAAACTAAACAGCCTTCAGAATTGTGCCGAACTGTATGAAGCAAAGACAAACTAAGAAATCAAACAAACAAAAAAAAAATCTATAGCAGAACATTTTTTATGAAATGTTATCTACCATACCCATTGATACATCAAAGAGGTGATTTTTTGTATGTTAATTAGATTCATCTGGTTCTAAAAATTTTAGATGCATCTGCAAGTAAAGCAGTAGGCTCCCAGCGTCATATTAATCCAAACACTAAAATCCTGATATATGATAAATAACACCTACTATAAATTACATTGGATTATAACCTGTCAAATGATCTATATGGTAAACTATGCCAAGGGTGACCAACCTGTGGCACTGGCCTAGGCAGCCTGTGTGTGTGTGGCACACAGCAAGTCAGGAAGGGGGCAAGCTGCACAGTAGCAGATAAGGCAGGGAGCAGAAAACAGAGCAACAGGTTGGGCAGAGTGCAGGTCATGGAACAGAAAGCAAAGCAGTAGATTGGACAGGGAATACAGGGCAAGGAACAAAAAGCAAAGCAGCAGATTAAGTGGGGAAGGGGATTAGAATGGCATTTAGGGAGGGTGTGGGTTTAATTTGTGGCATCCCTGCCAAAAAGGTTGGCCCCCACTGAACCACACAATTGAATTATGTCCAAGTAGCAAAAGGCTTCTTGAAGGATGCCAAGATAAAGGAATAAATCCTGAATTCCTGAAATCCTGATCCTTAGAAAGGATCCTGGAAAATGTGAGCAACTTTACTAACCAAGAAACAGCCAGTTCCTTGTTGCACTGACAAACATTCTGAAGAACAGGACAGGATGCAGAGCTGTCTGTCCTAAGACTTCCAACAACAAACTTTACAATAGCTCTTGGATAATTTTTCAAAAACACTAAATGCCAAATCCAAATAGCGACTGTGCCGTGCATAGCGATGCTTAGAACTGCTACACAACATTTAGGCACCCAAGTTCTGAATTGAAATTCATGACACCAAATTCAGCATCTAAGCTCCTTATATACAACACAGAATACTAAGCATCTAAGAAGGAGATTCACAATAGGCAGCATACTGAGCTGAAGTAGCCAAAAGATTCACTCAAAAAAGGTGTGTGGGGGAAATACCATCTTTATTTTAGATCTGGGCACCTCCCTATGATCTAGAATTAGGTGAATATGTGAGATTGGAATTCACAGTCCAACACCCCTTCCTGGACTTTAACTGTCTCTCTAGACCAGGGTGGGAAAAATGGTGGACGCGGCAAGTGGCTAGACTCCTTTCCCAGTAGCGCCTGCCTGCGCTGCTCTGGCTAGTCTCCATGCAGACTCCAAGAGCAGCAGGGCTGTGATAGCTTTGTTCTCCGAGGGTCTCCATGGAGACAGCCCAAGTGGTGCTGGCAGGGCAAGCAGATGGGCAAGGAGCTGTTCTGGGGCCAGGATCTTGCAGTAGTGACAACACAAGGCTCGAGATGGGGCAAAACCATGATCTACTACCTGCATGCCCCTGCCCGCAAAACCTGCATTCATTACAGGTGTGGGCATCGGATCATGGCTCTTGCCCCAGTCCTGTCACTGCCACAGAATCCCATCCCTAGCCCCAAAGCAACTCCCTGCTCAGCCATTCACCCTGCCAGTGTCGCTTGGGCTGGTCTCCATGAAGACCCTGGGAGCACAGGCGATTGCAACCCTGCCTCTCCTGGGGTCTCTAAGGACCCTGGCTGGAATAGTGCAGGCAGGGGCTGCTGGGAAAATGGAGTCCACTGCAGGCCCGATCCAGCCTGTGGTCTGGACTTTGCCCACCCCTACTCTAGACACAGATATCTGGCTCACACTTTTCTCCTAACCACAGTCACAGGTGTGGGCAAAAGTGGAAATCAGCGGCAGCCACCTTTTATATAATAACCCTCAAGGTTACAGCACTCACTCAGGAAGAAGGAACCATAGGTCCTTGGCCCCCTCATAATCCACACCTTATTTTCCCAGGAGAGTGCCTTGACTACCAGGCAAAATGTAACACTGGGGTGTCAGTGTGCAGAAAGTAATGAATGGAACATAAATTCAGAGCCTTTGAATTAAGAGGCTCTCTGGGGTTGGGAGAATCAGGATGCTAGTCAGGATTTCTCCCAACACTGGGACACTGGATAAATGCATTAAGCAGTCCTGAAAATAGGGACTCCAGCAGCACCACCACTACTATGCTACAGATTCAAGATCAGTCCTTCTCCCTTGATTTACCTGGCCTTATAGAGTTTGCTTCAGAAGGAGATGAAGACAGCTCCCGGCTAGCCTTGCCACTTTTCAAGGATGCGAGAAATGAAAACTTAAATCCTTAAGGCTGAGTAGTGTCTACAGATATCAGACGTTCTGTGTAAGTGCTCTGACTCGTAGGCTAGTGCATAAAGGTGGACATTACTACTACCATATCCTCCTCCTCCAGACATGATTTTTAACAAAAGTGACTAATAGCCATGTTCTGTATTGAATTCAGAGGTATTAGCATGTTAGGAGACTCAGGCAGAGAGGTGTCTAGTTTGTGAATCCCACTAAGACATAAGGACAAGAGTTATCAAGATTCAGGCATCCAGGGAAACTTTTTGGTAAAAACTAAGGGCTCTATTAGACTATAGTAAGTCACCTCCTACAAAGGCAGGTAAATGGCAGATCCTACTCTGAATACATTACTTGCATATAATGCACACTGCGACCTCTAGCAACAGGTTTTGAGTTGTTGGGGGAGTGATGCTGCATGCAAGAAAATATGGTACTTCAAGCAAGCACACTAATTTGTATTAACAATTTTTTAAAAACACTGTTGAACAAAGCAGGTCTTGTATAAAACTTATTTCTATATCGTTTAAACCTAAATTAACAGGTTCTCTGTAAGCAGTACATTACAATTCAACCCATACAATCCTATCAGGAAATAGATTGATAAGTTCTTCAAGTACAATAGGAAATCTAAGATGGCAAATAATTATTAAACAAATTTCTCTCAACAAAAAAATATGTATAGAATGGGTCTGTTGATTTTAAGATTAACATATACTTATTGCCATCTAAAAAAGATAAAACATTTGATTGCGCCTATAAGCCCATGAGTTTACCAGGATAGAAGCAAACAGTACAGAAATTGACAGTTATTGTTTCCTGTGTTACCGGTTATTTATTTTAAACAGTTTCCCTTTCACATGCAGTATAGTTACTGGTATATATAGACAAATCACCATTGAGCTTTTAACATATGTAACTGGTTATTTATTTCTTAAAAAGTCACTTTTGTCAATTCTTAAAAAGTTTTAGACTATGAAACTGTTCAGACACTGTACAGTAAACAGCCCACCCAACTAGACAAAAGGAAGAACTCTTTGTTCTCACCTGTCTTATTAGATCCTCTTTCTTTTTGACACCGCTTAGTTTCTGCCAGACATGCTTTGGACAAACGACAAGCACTTATCTATGAATGACCTCAGAAATTCTCCCACCTTCACAAACACCTTGCTTTTCGTTTAAAAATCTGTTCCCATTCAACCCAGCAGCTGCATTCTTACACCCAAGTAACAAATTCAAAAAGCCTCTGGTATGGCCACAGGCACATGATATCATCATAGGTACTATGTCTAACTTAGTTTGATGCTTCTATTATTTTTTCTTCATTATTTCATGATTCCTTCCCTAAAACATTCATATTTATGCTGATGTTCAAAGGTCAGTATTTTTCCATTGCATCTCAAATAGCTTTAAAAAATTAATACTTTAATAAAGCAGCTTGCTTTTTTTCTACTTTTTAGCCCAATTCAATGTAAAAGTTTAATGTCTATATCAATTTAAAGCCATGATCTAAAGCTCTCATATGATCCTAACTTAGTTTTAATGACTTTCATTAGAGACCCTCTCCAATATGATTTTTCCTACTTACCACTTTTTATAAAGTCTACGTGTGCTTCTTTGTGATGGAGAAGCTCTACATCATAATTGGCAGATGTGTTAGCATGTTGTTCTTCCTTTACATGGAAAAGAAATGAAAAAACAATCCTGTTTATTGCTTTAAGTAGAGATTTATTGAATAATGATAGTCTTCATTTTTTTCTTTCACTCCCATAAAAAATAAAGCTACAAAGTGCACTGGATAAAGGATTATAATGCTGACAAAATTATTTGTTCTCTGATCCATCTATTTAAAGATGTAGTTCCCTGTTTTTATATATTTTTAAACTACAATACCCCAATTTATAAATATGCCATAAATATCCACATTGCAAAACAGATAGATAAAGGACAGGGACATGCATTATAGTTTTTTCTTTCCTCTTTCTTGCAAAATGTAACAGCGAAGTGTGAGAGTATGAGTGTGATTCTAGTATCTTGTAGGTAAAAGAAACTGAAACACCTGTTTCAGCTTCCTAAGCAGAAGCCAGTAATTAAATCCATTGATTACAAAAGCAGTTGGCAGTGTCATTTGTCATATCTGAGAATTTTTTCTTAACCTGAACTAACAAAGGCATTCACTTACAATAGTTCTTCTTGCAACTACGGAATAAAAGCTATCTTAGTTTGAATTGCAGATATAAAGTTAAAAAATGACTATTCTGTCAAAGGACAGTGCAACTTTAAACAGCTACAGCAGATTACCAAAAAACTGAAGAGTAATAATTGCAATTTGACTTAACCCCCACAACATATTCTAGTACTAAAAAAAGCACAAAGGCAGGATGAAGAGGCTTAACTAGCAGTACACAGGTCAGTAAATTACAAACAATGTATTTGCAAACCTAAATAAATAAATAAAATCACATTTACGCTGTGATCCATGTTAAAGTTTCCCTAGGGTCATCCAAGCAAATCACTTTTTTAAAAGTAAACCACCTCTTTAACCTATGAAATCCACAGACTGGTACTTTTCTTTCTTTCTTTCTTACTTTTGAGTATAAGCACTATCTAGAAATATTAGGACTTCATTTTTTGTGCATTCTTTCAATCTGTTTATAAACAGGCTTACTGTGCTTCAGGTCTGGCAGCAAAATACAATTTAAACTGGGGCTCCTATTTATTAAAAGCCATTTAGGATTTTTAGCTGCATTTATCTTCATGGCCACTGGGATGGCTATCAGTTAATTTCAGAGAAAAGTAAACAACTAGCAACATCTGTAGCTTCTAAAGAAAAAGCTGCATTTAAAACCTTTCATTATTAGCTGCACTTGTAAACCCACCCTCAAGCCTTCCATCAATTTATAATTAAAAACCACTATCTTCTGGTTAGTTACAGACACCTTTATGTTGGGTAGGCATGAAAATTAAACAAAGGAAAAAGACTCACTAGCCACTGAAGTGCACAAGGTTCAAGAATATCTAATGAACACAACAAGAAAAAGACAAAAGAATCACAGAAAAAAATAACCAGAGGCAAACAAGATTATAGTTATATAAAATAACGAACGGAACAGAAATAACAGTTGTATTGCTGAATATGAATTGTCAATATAGCAATACAACATTTTGTTCTGTGATCCTCCTTTTAAAAATTTACTAACCTGGTCACAGACACTGAATGTGGGCTAATAAAAAAAAAACAGAGAATATGATATGGAGAGAAAAACAATATAAAAATACTATTAAAATAAATAGTAAATTTTCCAAAAAAAGTAAAAGTTGATGATGTAGCTACTTAACATGAAGCTATAGCTACAATCTTACCTTCATAGGAATATTGGTTATTGTAGTTGAAGCCAGATCAAAGTGTTGCTGTACTAAAACATTCAGTTTGGTAGCAAGATGCCGTCCAGCACGGACACTATGCACTTCACTGGTTAAGACAGATGAAAGCTTAAAAAAAAAAAAAAGATGCAGAAAGAATGGTGTAAGTGGATCAGTTTTTCAGAACTTTAATCTACAGAAGAGTTGCACCAAACATAATATAAGACTGGGTGTGTATGATATTTCTTCAGAAAGAAAAAGATTAAAAATATTTATAAAGTAATCTGAGGTACTGCAATATACAGTTCAGTCCATCTTAATTTAGTCAGTCAATTTAATGTGTTCAACACAATGAGTTGTTGGCTAGAAGGGTCACAGTTAACAGGAGTCAGTATCACACATAAGACTGGAATCCAGGATGTCCCTAGTCCTAGTCCCAGTTTGGTGAATGCTTTGTCATAGAGCCTGAAGTCCTCTCTAGCTTTGTTTTCCAAGCAACATTTAATGCACCTACCTGACTAGTGTTATTTCATATATGTTTTTTATTATGATCAGGGATAATATTTTTTTTAAATATTCTGAGATAGATAGATAGATGTATTTCTGAACTGATATAATGAACTATGAGGTAGTCATGTCTAATTTTCCTCCGTTAGTGACACTGATGTGTGCCTCTGAAGTAATGATATCCTAAGAACTATTTTAGAGAGAAAATTTAGGATACTATAAGAGTCTGCTCTATCCATCTCAGAATCTTTTAATATATCCAAAGTGTCACTAGCTTCCTAACTAGAGGTGCACTGATATATCAGTCCAATATCAGATTGACACCGATATAAAGAAAATTTACTATATCAGAAATTGGCCGTATCAGGCCGATAATTTGGCCGATAAATGGCCTCTGCATGTGCACAGCCGCAGCGCAGCACAGGTAGTGAGGAGCACAGTTGGCAGCTTGGAGAGCTGTATCCAGCTGGTAATTCTGGTGTTGTGGAAGTGGTGGAGGAAGGG
>NW_017728931.1:22858089-22891912 GCF_001723895.1 Crocodylus porosus | reverse complement strand
AGGCCCCCTGTGGTGAGGGGGGCTGTAGCTGTACCTGCACTGAGGTCTTCAGGGTGGGCTGGGGCAGGACTACACTCACAAATTCATTGTAACCCCTTCCCAGTGCAGCCTTGCCCCACCAGGAAGAGCTTGGCGCAGCCTCAGCCCCAGCCTGCCCCGCGCAGACCAGAAGGCACACACCTCACACTGACCTCCTTGGAGGAGTGGTGGGAGTTGCCAAGCAAGTGCCGAATTAGCCACTGAACCAGTGGCTCTCTGACAAGTGGCGCACAGTGGCAGGAGCCGCTCCCCACCCTTTCTGCACAAGCCGTGGCACCAGGGCTGTCCCTAGGGAGCGGACAAATCGGGGCAACCACCCCAACCCTCGCAGAGCTGGGCAGAGCAGCTGCAGAGACTCTGCACTGCTGCCTTTACATCCAGTTGCTCGCTACACCCCTCCCCGATTGGTAGCAGCAGCTTCTTCAGGTCAGAGGCATGTGGGATCGGAGTGGGGGAGGGGCCCCGCATGGGCTGATTTGCCCATGACCTCGCTCAGGTTGGTGTTGCATGGCACTGTCCCCTACCTGCCCTGGCAGTGCTTACCCCAGCCCCTGCCCCAGCCCCACACCTCCCCTCACAGTGGGGGCCTTGATCTGCCCCTCCACACCCCCTTCCTTCCCCCCACACCAAACTTACCAGCTGGAGGCAGCTCTCCACGCTGCCAGGCTGGGTATTGGAAATCAGATCAATATTGGCTGGTACATCTCCTTAAAAACTGGCTACCAGTATTGGCCGCAAAAATTTCTATTGGTGCACCCCTATCCCTAACCATATATAGAAAAATGCATGTCTATGCAAGACACTTAATGCACACTAGCATAATAACACTGCACAGTAGTGTGCTAGGCAAAAAAAAATGTTAATACGCTACTGTGTAATAGCATTAGTCTACTGCGCAGTAAGTGTCACTAAAAAGCCACGTGCTGGCACTACTGCATAGTAACTATACTAAACTAAGCAAGTACTAAACTAAATGCGCGGTAACTACTGCACATTAACGAACGTGTAAACATGCCCAGTGTGTTATTCTATAGGAGGAAAAGTACTATATTAATATAGACTTACTCCTATGATGTTTATTTACTGGTAGCAGAATGAAATTCTAAAAAAGGATTTGCCTACAATACATCTGTTTCCAAAGAATAAGTATTGTATTTAAGCAAATTTAAGACAAGGTTTTTCTCCCAATTCAACATGGAGGCGCAAAGAAAAACCTGGTCTCAGATTCAAGTACCAATGGCAAGGGATGCTGGCAGCTGCAGTTATAGCCCTGACCCCACCCCAGGCCCAGGGCTGCTACCTGCCCCGTACCAGGGGGGCCAGAGCTGTTGTTGTTGCTTGGCTGGGGTGACTTAAGGTGGACTGTATAGGAGAGAAGGGAGTGCATGGCAGCAGGAGGGCAGGGAAAATTGTACAGTGCGGGGGAAACGGAGGAGCGTGGTAGACAGCAAGAGAGCTCCTTTAGCCCTAGCCCAGGGAAGGGCAATTATTTTGGGCAGAGGGCTACTTACTGAGTTTTGGCAAGCTGTCCAGGGCTGCTTGGGTAGCCCCGCCCCTTGACACGTGCCCCACCCCTGGTCACCATCTTGAGACAAGAAGTCCTGCCCCTAGCCTCTGCCACCAGAAATCCCTCCCCATGCCCAGTACTCCTTTGGGGAAGAAGGTTTGCCATCTTAAAATGGGGAGGGGAGGGAAACCAACTATACACTAAGAATCAAACACCCAAAATAATAATATATTTTAAGTTAATAAAAAAAAAAGTTTTTTTCCTGATTTGTGTGCATTTGTGCTGTATATGTAGAAGTGATTGCATAATAGCTCAAATGCTTATATAGTGTGTGGGGTGTGCAGGGATGTCAGGGGGTATGGGTGGGTGTGGGGTTTGTGGGGAGCTGTGTGTGTGTGCGGCTGTGGTATTTGCGAGAAGGGTTTGAGGGTATGTGGACTGTGCACAGGAGACCTGCACATCCCCCCGCCGCCCGAGCCAGTCAACATCTGCCCCCACACCTCAACAGCCCAGAGCTCAAACACCCTGCAGTGCCTCCCTATCACCACCAACAGCGTGCAGCCCCAGCACGCCCCTTGCCCACTCTGCACCGTCTGGCCACAGCAAAAACTGCCCAGCAGTGAAAAGGAAGAGGTGCCACTTTCCACTGTGCCAAGCAGCAGTTTCTGCCCAGCTCCTACTGCTCAGCCCCAACAGGCAAGCCAAGAGCCAGCATGGGGCCCAGGCTCAGCAGCAGCAGTGCAGGACAAACTGCTGCTCAGCGCAGGAGAAAAGTGGCCCCTCCCACTGCCGGCGCTTCCTGGTGCAACCCCTTGGAGCCCACACAGGACTGCCCTGTGTCTGCTCTGCACTGCCACCACTGTCACACAGGGCAGCCCAGAGGTAGCAGTGATGTGGTGGAGATACGGGATAGCTCTGTGCGGGCTCCAAGTGGCTGCACCAGGAAGATGGGGGAGATGGAGGGAGAGGGACCGCTTTCCCCCATGCCGAGTAGCAGTTTGTCCCACACTGCCAAAGATCAGCCCAAGATGGGTGAGCGCAGGGCACGTGGGGTTGGTGCTATGTGCGCTAGGCCCCACCTGTACTGTGGGGCTGGGGTTGGGGGAGTAGGAGCAAGTGGGCATATGGGAACACAGCGCCAGCAGGGCCCAAAACAGGATGGCAAGAGTGCAGGGTCCTGGCCAGCAAGGGCTCTATGGAAGCAAGCCATCTCCCCTCTCTCTGTTGGCACAGCCCAGCCTGGCTCCACAGACCCCTGCCAGCCCACGCCCTGCTGCTCTGGGCGGAGCCAGCACTGGCCCTGTGCTCCCGCATACCTGCTCGCTTCCACTGCTTTCCTGCCTACCCACTGGCAGCTCCTGATCACGTGGTTCCTGGCTGTATGGCCACAACAGCAGGACTCATCAGGAGGACTGGGGTGATAGCATGCAGTTCTCCCCTGCCTGTCCCCCACCCCTTACCTGAATTTCCTGTTCCAGTGTAGGGAGACAGGAACAACCCCATGGTCCTAGGATAGAAGCCTCTGCCAGGTAAGGGGCTTCTAACAGGCAGAGTGTATGTGTGTGTGGAGGGGGGAGATGGGCAGGGCCAGGCAGACCTCACTGTTGCGGGGTCCTGATGTGGCTTCCCCTGGGTCCTATTGCCACTGGCTCCTATCATCTTTGACAGGTAGCCAGGGGAAGACAAATGTTAATTTTCTAAATTTTTTAGGGGCCCTGCAGGCCAGATAGAACGGCTTAGCAGGCCGAATGCGGCCCGCCGGCCACATTTTGCCCACCCCTGCCTTAGCCCCAGGGTAGGGTCAAAACCAGCCTTGCCTGCTCAGGACCTGGGGGCAGGTAGTAAAGGGGCAAATGGCTGCCTAAGCAGCAGCAGGAGGGCAGGTGGTAGAGGGGCAAGCAGCCAAGGGCACAGGCACCAGGAGCAAGCATGGAGGGGGAGCAACAGGCAGCAGGTAGGGCAGGCACAAAAGGGTGCAGGAGACCAAGTGGCAAGAGGGGGCAAGGTGCAGGGGAAGCAAGGGGTAGGAGTCAGGCTGCTTGCCCCCATCTCTGCTTTCACTGCCATAGTGGTGATAGGGGACAAAATTTAAGATGACTGTCCTTTCTACAAATTAAAAATTATAACAAATGTATACCATTTCATGTCTGGAACCTAATTATGGCATTGCCACCTTAAATTAGAAGTTGTCTTGAATTTGGGTATAAATAACTTTCAGGAAAAGGATGCAAAGGAGTTTATTTGCCATGTTCAAAATAATGCTTCTTTAACAGAAATAGGAGCTATGCTCAAGTTTGGTGGTAAAAGATTCATACAGTTAAAATGTTTAAAAAAATGGTGACAATAATTCATGAAATTTAACAGCAAGACAGGCCAGCAAACTCTGTAGCGACTAATCTAGTATGGCTTCTAGTAGCCAGCAATATATGCTTATGTTGCAAAAAAAGGGGGCCTAGAGAGATAATATTTCACATAGGCCTTGTTCTTCATTATAACGTTAGATCCTCTCAAAGAAAGGAAATCACAACAACAGGATTACACTTTCTCAAGGTGCCCTTAAAGTACTTATTGTTCAGTTTGCAAAAGACCGGGTAACTACCACACAGTCAAGAATTAGCACAAAATCAAGTAGGAAGCAAACACAAAAGGGGGGGGGGGTCCTAGCGTCATGGAGATTGCAAAAGCTGGGTAGGATTATCATAAAACTATATGATAACAACAACATGTTTACGATACTGGGGGGGCAGGAGGGGGGGTTAATATCACTGATTCCTTTATCTTAGCTTCAAAGATAGCCAAAACATTGTTAAGTTATCCAGGTGTACCATCTGTCTAGATTCTTGTATGGTAAGTAATATGTTGGAGACCTTCCTTTAAAGCACTGGAAACATCTTACCTCTTTTTTAGGACGATCTGAAACAAGGCTATCTTCTCCAACTGGGTAAGTGTGGATTAAGACCAATTCACACTTCTGGATTTGCATGAGACTTCCCCAAAAAAGAAGTCACATGTTAGTAAGCTGGTAACATAGCTGAAGATGTATACTACAGAATTTAGATCAACATTGTGCAAGACTAGTTCAAGCTCTTGATCAAGGTAGAACTAAAATCATGAGATGCACATAAAATGTTCTGCTTACGTTTTTGCCTGGACTTGATGCATGTTAATGTCTTTAGAAAATACATCATTTATAGTAGGAAACATCAGTATTTCTAACTGAGGCTTTTGGGGGTACAAAACACCACTGTTCCACGATCATCAGCATAAATCAGTAGTTCTCAGCCTTTTTAGACACAAGTCTTGTTAGACTAAAGGCAAACCTCTGAAAATGCCAGGTTTTAACTTTTACTCTTTTTTTGACTATGGAAAAGCAATAGAGGAATTTTTCTATTACAAAGAACTCGGAAAGGTCAGAACAGATCAGAATCTGAAATGCCTGAGTTTATTTTATGAATTGCATAGCTGTTTGTACCCCCAAAAGCCTTTTAAGGATGCTACACAATATTAGCATGTCACTGGAAAAACATAGTAGCTGATCGGTCACTAGATTAGTCATCGGTCAAGAGGATTTTGAAAAGCTTTTCTTGATGGGTTTGTTTCACTAATGCAGTAATTTTGCTCTTCATATAGCAGCAAATAAACTTTTCAGTAGAATTCTGTTTTCCAGTATTCAATAAAAATTCTACTTAATACAAACATAGACACCTCTTCTTTTTCCTTGTACAAAGTATACATTAAAAATTCATAGCACCATAGTTGAGAACCACTGGCATAAACTGTTACAGCTCAATCCAAGTCCATAAAGCTATGGTAACTGACACCAACTGAGGATCTGCTCCTAAATGTTTTGCTAATATATAACAAATAGCTATGAAATAAAGAAGTACCCATTGTATGTCAGAGAACAGGAAATAAAAATTAAGACACAATGTTGAACAACCTTGCCTCGCAATGGCTGCAGTACCACAGAGAACACAGGGCTGCGTGCAACTTTTCTGAGGTCATCGAACATACATAGCAGCTGAAAAAGAATCCATGTCTTATGATTCAAACCTTTTACTGTATACATTGTGTGTCCTGCTTTAGTCACCTTGAGCGTTTGTAAGTGCTTGCACCACAGCACTGGGCACTTTTAAAAGCACCCAGAGCTAGGGTACGTGCATTTGTATAAATGACAAAATGCACGTCAGTGCTGACAAAGTGGCAGTGGTGTGCTTTAGAACTAACACGTCGGAGGAGTATTAGTTCAAAAGCACACTGCTGCCATTTATACAAATGCATGCAATGCAGCATAAAGTAGGTCAGCTCATGTGTCAAGCAGACTTGATTAATCACACTGGATGTCCGGCATGTTGAAGCAGACAAATGTATGTGTATAACTGCTCCTTACTTCCCTAACACAGAACTTAAACTAAAAGCCAATTTTCTGGAGTCTATTGTATTTTTTCTATACATGTGAAATTGTAAAAATGTAAAGTTTGAAATTAAAAATAGATGAGAGCTAGAATCTCTTATTATTATGATTTATACGGATTATGTAAGTGCCTAGAGGAAAGAAAAGAAGTGGGAACCTAAACTACTTCTATTCTGCACTGTACAGCGTAATACACAGTCCCCGAGCCAAATAACACAAGCTGAATAGCCAAGGGAGAGATGTGTAATGTGATTTAACATTGTGACCCCATACTTTTTCATCAGTAATTTCTCTCTAAAATTCCAACAGGAAAATTAGGCAAAACGAAAAACTATTTCTAAGCACCTAAGCTTTTACAGTCTAAATGTAACAGCCATGTAAAATGAATTTAGTGCTGCCGTCAGCATGCATCCCTGAAAACAATAATCGCCATCAACATCAGGAACTCACCAAATACATTATTGATTTAGGGATGTTCCCTACGACAAGACTAAATTATCTTCTCTTACAGCTTGCCTATTTAAGAGATACCAATCTAAAGAAACATGTTTTGTGCTGAATGATTATGCATGTAAATACGTCAATACTCAAATTCTTGGATTAGAGTTACATTTTACTATCTTTCTCATCTGACTATCTTTTCCAGTCAGCATTCAAAGTGTCTATCAAAATAAGTTTTCAATAAGATCTATGTGAAACAGGTACATCGCTTCTTACAAAGGCAAATAAAAACAAGAGTCTGAAGGATAAAAACAGTGCTTGTGAACTTCATACTCACTGATCTGAATTAGCTGCAAGCTTGTTATGTTCATGAATCGTTTCCTGGACACATTCTTCAAGCATCCGAACATGGCTGTCACTGGAAAAACATAGTAGCTGATCGGTCACTAGATCAGTCATTGGTCAAGAGGATTTTGAAAAGCTTTTCTTGATGGGTTTGTTTCACTAATGCAGTAATTTTGCTCTTCATATAGCAGCAAATAAACTTTTCAGTAGAATTCTGTTTTGCAGTATTCAATAAAAATTCTACTTAATACAAACATAGACACCTCTTCTTTTTCCTTGTACAATGTATACATTAAAAATCTTTCAGACTTCAAAAAGTTACAGGAGTGGGGCTTGAAGACAGCTCAAGAAGTTAAAGCTCAGATTTTATTCTTCTGAAGATAACCAACTCTTCATCTGTTCATCTCTTCCTAACTCACCCACATCTGCTTTAAATAACTCACTTCTCAAGAACACCTTTCCACCAATGCTTTCCTACTCCAGTTGAGAAACAGTTGACTAGACTACTTCAGCTAAAGTTTAGTTGACCTCTGCAAGTGAAGTACTATGTGAGGAAAGAGAGGATTGGTGAATTGGCCCAAAAATGATCAACTGAAGGCATTATATACATCAAAGCAAGAATACCAAGTGGCATTTAGAAAAGGAAAAAACTAGAATCCGATGGGTTTAGTTTAATTCTAAAACGAGTAATTTACAAACCTAAACACATATGACAATATTAGGAGTGGGCAAAATACAGCCATATCCGGCCTGCCAATGATTCTATCCACCCCACAGGCAAGTGGTGGCTTTGGCTCCAGCCTCTGCTGATATCATAGATGTTGGGTGGAAGCAGCCCTGCCTGCCCACCTGGCTGGCACCACCATGCAGCAGGCCCCAGGTGAGCCACATTCAGACCCCAATGGCTCCGGCCTAATCTGGCGCTGCGTGGAAGCAGCCCTTCCCAGAGCCTCAGCTGAAAATGAGCTCATTAAAGAAGGTAGACACTGAATGCCAAATATTCAACAACGAACAGATTTCTAATTTTTTTTTAAACTATGTGGGTGGAAAAGCTACATGCTTAATTTGTGAAAGTGCATCTGTGTTCAGAGAATACAATTTGAATTGGCATTGTGAGAGAAAGTATGAATCCAAATATAAGAACATGTCAGCTGAAGAAAAAGCAAAGAAAACTGAGGAGATGGTTGCTCAAATGCAGAAAAAGCAAAGCAACAGAGATGATGCTTGACTTCGATTTTCTGGTTAATGCACATCACAGGCTTGTTCTCTCCATTGAGTGAGTTTCTTTGGTTTTTCTTTAACCTAATTTTCAATATACATAGTAAGACTTTATTTTGAGTAGGGGTGCACTGATAAAGATTTTCTTGGTTGATACCAATAACTGATTATTCACCAGGCATATTGGCCAATATCAATCCAATTACAGATTTACAGGAATGAAGCTGGTCAGCGTGGAGAGTATTTCCCTGTAGGCAAGCCTATGGAAGGGAAGGGGCATGGGGGAGGGAAGGGGCATGGGGCAGATCAAGGCCCTCAAAGTGAGGGAGGGAGTGGGGCAGGAGCTGGGGGTGCTGCACAGCCAGGGCAGTGAATGGGTCTGGGGCAAAGGCAGCACGGCAGAGAGGCCATAGCAGGCAGCCCACATCCGCCCTAACCCTTAACACAAGTCTTGGGGAGCACATGCACCCCCCGGTGCCTTCCCTGGAGGCGTGCGCAGCACCAGGAAGCCACCCCCAGCTCCATCCTGCTTCCCACCCCCAGTCCCCATTCACTGCCCTGTCTAGGCAGTGCTCCAACCCCTGCCTCACTCCCTCCCTTACTGTGGGAGCCTCGATCTGCGACCTTTCACCTCCTTTCTTCCACAGACTTACTGCAGGTTGCTGCTCTCCACACTGCCCGGCTGCATTCCTGGCCACGTATGCCTGCACACATACATGGGACATCCAGGAGCCCCCGGCAAGAAGGTGTATGAGATTTATCGGTGACATTACTGGCTATGCTGGCTGGAAAAAGCCAATAGCTGATGATGTTAATTTCCCTTTTATCGGTGCCAATCCAATATGGCACCAAAATGTTGGTGCACCTCTAATTTTGAGCTACTGTACAACTGCCTCAAAAAAAACATTAAAACAGGCCAACAAATAGTTTTTTAAATAGAACTGAAATTTTTTATAGGAGATCTTTTATTTTTAGCAAATGATTTTTTAATCTACTTTTTAAAAAATATCTTCACTATTAATTTGGTCTGTGCAGCTCACCAAAACTTGTTCGAGTGGCTCTCCAGCTGAAATAATGCCCCACCTCTAGCCCATACCAACCTTTTGGCATTAGTAATGCAGATTATTCTTCCTCTATTTCCAACACGCTCTGCATTCTCCATTAGCATAGTTCGGGCTTCATGTTGGTACTCTGTAATTTTGCAGAGTGCTTCTACTGCTGTAACCAGTCCATGAAGTATGCTGCAGCATTCTGGGTCTGCATGAGGATTAGGTGGTCCAACAGCTGCTAGAGCTGCCATTAACTGGTTTAAAAACAAGACAGAGAGAGACAGGTTTTACAGACCCATAACCAACTTCCTAAAAATATTTAGCTCTGAGCTTTCTTTTGTAGTAGATATATTAGTTGGCAACACTCTCTGGACAGCACGATCACAAAAAATACATTATTTATTAATTAAAACAGAAGCCAGTACCTACTGCAAGACAGGTTCTATTACCATCTTCTACTACAGGTTCCTAGTTTTTTTAAATCTTTGCCTTTGAACAGACAGTTCTGTTTCTGTCCAAAGGTATGTTTTTGTAAAAGGAATCTGTTTTGTTTCTGAACAAAATCAGAAGCAAACAGTATGCTAGCTCAGCAGACAAACCAGGTCAAGTCTAAAGTTATTTACAAGCTTTATCCAATTAAAAAAAAAATTACAAATAAACAATATTAGCGTAACAAATATAAAAGCAAAATTTAAAGATTCCAATAGCATTGTTAAATTTAGATGTATGGCATATATTTATAGAGTATTTCTTTTTACTGTTTTTTTCCTTTTTCTTCTTTATATAAATTAACACTGCAAATTACAGTTTGTACTATTAAACACATATAGGTTATGTCATGTTGCAATATTTAAGAGCCTAATCTTGCAAGGGGTTTCAGATGATCATTTCCAACTAAAACCATTAGTTCAGCACCTTGAAGGATCAGACCCTCACGTTCCATTTTCAATTTTCACTGAAGCTTTTCACTACTCTATTAACAGTTCCCCTCCCCATTATGTAACTGCGAATAACATAATTAGCCTGCAGTGTCCAAAAAGTCTTAAGACCACAGGAGAAAGGCAAGAGGATTTTGGTATTAACATAAGAAAGAGGAAAGTATTTTTTCTTTATAGTCCTGGACAAAGCTTAAACCTTATAAGGTTCTGGACCTTTCAAGGTTTCCAACAAAATGTAAACCCTCACGGGCTAACACCAATAATTTTAAGTAGTTTTGCTGGTAGCAATTCAAAGAGTTTATCTGAACATTATAATACCTTCCTTCTCCACATTATCATTTTAAACAATACAACCAGCCTGAAAGAGAGAGGCTTATCTGAATGCAGGTTATGATCCAAGTGTCGATATAGGTGCCTTTCTTACCCAGAATATGTACAAATTGCTATTTTTGATGGTAACACTAGTCCTTAGGTCTTTTACTTATCAAAATTCAAACTGAGTACCTTTTAATAATTTTGTCAAATTTTCTTCTTTTAACCTCCATGTTTTTTTATTGAACTTCCTTATGAGATTTTTGAGCTTGCTACAACATGAATCTTACAACTCATCTATTTCCATCTGTTACAGTTATATGTGTGTGACTTTTAAATGATAAACAGTATTAAGAAAAAAAAAAAAAGATCAGGTGAATAGATTTGCAACTTTCATGTGAAATGTATGCAAACTGGTGGTGTCTTTATTGCCATTCTAGTAAGATGAAAAATAACAGTCCTCAAAAAAATCTTATTCTGTGAAAGATACAACACCACTAAAATCCTTCCTAAAATGACCAACACTTTCTCGGACAAAATTAACATGTATTATGCTGTAATAAAAATTGTATGTGATCATTAATTCAAACTACAAAACAGAGTATCAAGTACTAGTCATACCTCCTGAAGGTTTTGGTCTTCTTGTGTCCAGGAATTTAAGACATGAGCTCCAGAATCACTTACAATGAAATTCACCTAAAAAAGTTACAAAACACAGTCTAAGACAACGATAACATAATGAATTCTCTTACCTCATGCAATAATCAGGACCATCTGAAAAGGCAACTTTTCCAACACCTAGTCTTTCCAGTCAATCTTTATTAGCAGACATCATCATTTCATTTATGTCAAATGTATACCATTATTATGTCAAATGTATGTCTACTGTATTAAATCAACAGGTTATTGCAATAAATTACAATTTTCTCTACATTGTAAGCAGAGTACACCCCAGAGATCTTGCATTCAGAAGCAGTGGAATGACAAGACAGAGTATAAAAAAAAATCATGCAAAGTCAATTTTTTAAGAAAGTCAGTAGCAATGCTAACTTCATAAGTTAAAATACAAACAAGAAGTCAATTTCAATCCTGAGTTACCATTACAAAAATATTATGAGGTAACTTCCTTACTAATTCAGTTACATTTTCATTAGTAAGAATCATCACTGAGGAAATATATACCATCTGTTATTTAATTAAATACAACATTGAATCAGCCTGTGGAATCTGTCACAAGGAAGTCATTGAGGTGGGATTTGAAGGCAGATCAGACAACTTTACATACATTTGCTGGGAAGGCAAAAAGTTTCAAGAGAAGTCATTTATGATACTAGCTGATCATATATGTCTTGATTAAGCAAACCATGCAGCTCCACCATAGGAATTAAGCAAGTTTAAATGCCTGGCTGAGGTTAGTGAAAATGGTAAAACGCCATTTCTCTGTTACATAACAACAGGACAACTTTGTTAAATTAAGCAAGAGAGAGCTACAAAGAATTAAACACAGTAAGCACAGACGTGTCAGATGAGTTTATGACAACAGTTAAAAGTTTCAAAAGGGCTTGATGAAATAGTTTTGGGGTGTAGGTTGTAGCCATGTTGGTCTAAGGACATAGGCAGATGAAGTTCTTTGGGTAAATCTGATACCTTTTATTAGCCCAACTGAAATAGCTGGGAAAAAAATCTTCTTTGCAAGCTTTTGGGCACAAACACCCTTTGTCAGGCTGAGGAAGCATTTGCAGTTGGTCTGTGCTCTTCAGTTGGCATTCTAACTATCACCAATTTGGACAAATAATACTGACCTCCCTACCAGAATATGCTTTGATTTCATGTCTTTCCCACAGCAACTGACATTTTCAGGACATTACCTGAAGTTTTACTCAAATGCAGACAAAAGAGCTACTCACTGGGTATGTCTACACATGCGTTACGGAGCATTAATGCGCAATAATTCTCAGTGATTGGCACTACTGCACAGCAGTGCTGGCACACTTCTTTTATGTGACGCCAATGGGCAGTAGACTTATTCTACTGTGCCTTAGAACTGCTTTTGGTGTGACATGCACAGTGGAATGAATCTACTGCACTTGTAGCATCTTGTGTAGACACACCCACATAATAGATAAGAAATTAATTCCCCTATTTTATAATTCAGAGTTAGTTAGGTACAATATCAAGCATTTTCCCTCCAAAAAAATCAAATGGGATTGCTCACTATTGCAGATTGTATACCAGACTGGAAACATCAGTGCCTTGATTTTATGTAATAACTCTTATTTCTAGTATCTTTCAAGCTTTAACATAAAAGAACTGTATGCTTATTTTTAATTAACTATTTTCTTTGTGCTAATATTTAAGTCTGTTTAAATCTAACATCCTTTTTGACACAACTAGAAGATTATCAGAAATGAAGAGGTGTCATAAGAAATAAAAGTTGTTTACTATATAAAAGCAAAAGTGTAGGAATTGTGCATTCTGTCATCTATCTTTCACCTATGTTCTATTAACTGTGCTTTGCTTTAGTACTGTATTGTAAGATAAACAAGCTAAGACCACACTGTGTTTCAAAATTATATTTTTAACTGTAATGTACTGAAGTAATAATGCTAGATTGCATTCTACACCTCTTTCATATATAAAGGTGTTGAGCCCCTTTCATTAGCAGGAATGCCAAAGTGCATTCATCTAAAAATAAAAAAAACCACTCTTTAAAAGATAATTATATGGATCTGTTATAGGATTTAATGTTATATGCACTGGAATATTGATGAGAGGTCATGCTGGGTACAATGAATGTGCTAAATACAAGTCCTGGGTAGAGGAGCAGCTGTGGAAATTCTGATTATTAAGGATTCTGAAAAAAAAATAATGGTTTGGTGGGATCAATATTTGCAGTTTGCATGGAAACTTTGACATATTGCTTATAACCAAAGTTCTGAGCTGTCAAGCAGACTATCCAGAAAATAAAAATGCCCATAACTGTCAGTGAAATACTGTTATTCTCCTAGATAAAATAAGAAAGTAAAATCCACAGTTTAAATAGTGAAAAAGTTAGATTTTTTTAATTTCCAATTTTTATGACTGAACAGTATTGGTTTTTATTGTGACCAAACCTTTAAAAATATTATATGGCTTACATTAAAATGAGAAAACATCCCATCATAATATGGCTCTATGACTGGTATTTCTAAAAGCACTTACCAGTTTTTTGAAAGGAAATATATCATACATTATTCTACAGTATTCCATAGATGATTCTACTGAACAGGTCCATAATGACTTTGAGATGGGAGCCAGAGGTATAATTCCTTGGGTCCGATTCTTCACTAACATGTCAAACTCGACATGTTGTCTGCAAGATTCTGCCATATAGGGGCAATGATCTACAACAAACACAGTTTTATGGGACTCAGCGAAAATTTTCATTTTCTTCCTGAAACAACAACAAAATACATCCAGCAGTTAGACAAAAAAAAACCTGCAGTAGTTTTATCAGTTGCTACATTTACAACATTATTGTAAAGCTTATAAAGTATCTTGGGTATGCAAACAGTAACCTTACTATGAAACTCCTCTTTGCAAGGCTATACTTAATGACTTGCAATTTAAAAAAAATCTGTCTAAACTAAAAACCTGATATACAAGATTTGTGTCTACAAATAAAGCATTTTTATGCAACATAAGAAAAAAATGACGTAGGTGGTGAAGAAAGCAAATACTGATATTACATTTCTTTCACTCCTACCTCAAAGAATTGAAGACAAAATTAACAGGAATTGATAATTACTTCTATATTTAAAATCTATCTTTAAAACATAATTTCTTAAAATGAGTTAAGAGCAGGGGTTCCCAATGTTTGCGTGCCCAAGGGCACATCCGAATTTAAAAGAAAAAGCAGCAAGCCAATATCAAGGTAATTCCTGGATATGTGCATGTGCTTGGTTTCATTTGGGAGGGGAATAGTAAGCGTCACTCCATCACTGCATCAGTTAGCCCTACTCGGTCTCATTCTGGCAGCCGTTGTATACAGCCCGTGAAAATAATTTTGAAGTGTCGCTGTTCTGAGTTCAAAATCAGAAGTTACAGCATTTTTTGTTGGAATAATGATTTTTACTGATTGTGAAAATGTGTGCAGGCACCTAAATAAACCTCAAAGGGCACCACTGAGCCCACAAGCACTGTACTGGGAACCCACCGTACTGAGTCTTTCTAGCATAGAAGCTTTCCTCCAGTCTGTTAAATTTTGCAGTTGATATTTGTGAATTATCAGTTCCTCTGTTTCAGTATTATAGAGACATTAATTTTTGTTGACTCAGTCTTTGCACAACATAGGCATGAAGAACTTTTAAGATAGTATGAAAATGCAACTGTAATGTAAAAAATACTCCACAGGAACTTGGAAGCATTACATTATTTCCTGAACCCTATTTTTAAGTCATTGTTGGAAGTTGGCCATATTTCAAGTTGACCCTGTCCTTTAAGAGTCATACACAAGGCTGCTTCTGCTTCAACAAAACTGAGCGCAACTTGAAGAGTGCTACCAGAATGCTACACGATTCTCTCCCATTACAGATCTCTATTAGGCAGAGAGATTATGATTCCATTATAGATCACTATTCTCTCCAATTATAGATTAGCTTATACTGCTTATTTCTTGAATCTAACATGGACACTATTTATGACATTCTTCAGTGCAGACAAACTAAAATTTGATTTTTGCCACAGCTGTAATTTCAACATTAAAGGCACACAAGTTGTCTAAAGCTGCAATGAGATACTTAAATATGCCACATTGTGCATCTGACCTTAGATACTTACATTTTCCCCAAAGTTTGTATCCAGTTATGCCCAGGGAGCTAAAATTATTATCCTGGCCACAAAGTTGTACACAGGTTTTGCAAACCAATACAATTTTGAATTCAAACCTGGAGTCTCTTGTAATCTGACTTTTCAATTTATTCTGACAACAAGCTCTTCCATGCACCCAGCCCTACAATGATTAGAAGGAAGAAAATAAAAAATAAAATTAAAAAAAAAAATCACCCATGTCCCTTTCTGTTCTGGGTGTAACACATATGATCTTTCTATTTGGGATCACTTGTGCTAGGCAGGTAACAAAGAAGTTTCAAGTCTTCTGTAACCTTTTTCTTAATCAGTTAACCAATGGAAAACCAGGAACAGGGCTAGTCCACAATCACCAAGCCTGTTAACCACTAAGAGCGCCTATACACATAAAGAAGGTACACTGTAATTATAGTGCATGGTAATTACTGCACTCCAGCAGACTCCAGCCTCACGGATATCAGCATCCCTGCACTGCACGGAAAAGTGGCAGTGGAGCACTTTAAACTAAAACTTGTTCAATAAGTTTTATGCTGGACTATCACGTAACATGCACCACAGAGGGTCTGCAAAGCCAGTCCCTGGTCCACCCAGCAACCTTCCTTGTTGGCTACTTGACTCAATGCTCTCTAATAATTGTTATTTTAAAAAATCAAAACAAGAGAGAGAGAGACAGAGAGCGACACATTCCCCTGGCAGCCTGACCCAGGGGCGGAGACGCTTCAAGACTTTCCCATCACTTGATCCTTTTACAATCTTCTCTCCAACGCCAGAAGAAAGGTGTTTGTGCCCGAAAGCTATCTTTTAATTAAAGAAATCTAGATGATCTAATAAAAGATATCACCTCTACCACGAGCCACAATTCTCATCAGTTGAGGCATTAAACTCGGTGCTTCACCAGACTCTCCCTCGGCCTGAAGAAGGGCATTTGTGCCCAAATGCTTGCAAAGAATAATTTTCCCAACTATTTAGGTGGTCTGATAAAAGCTATCACATCACCCAAAGAGCCTCGTCACCCCATACTTCAGTCGAAGCATCCAACACCCCCTTTAAATTTCCGTTAAAACGGTGGGGCCACCATTAGCTCCGGGGGGGGGGGGGGGGGGGGGGGGGGGGGGGGGGGGGGGGGGGGGGGGGGGGGGCGCGGGGAGTTGTCTGGGAGGCGCTAGTGCGCATGCGCCGTTGCCCCCCACTCCCGGGCTGCGTTGCAACCAAAAAAGAGTTGTGGGGGACTTTCACTCCCTCTTACTTTTTGACCGGATCCGCCTCTGGTGCATAAGTCCCGGGGCCACTCGCAGGGGGGGAATGTCGCTCACAAGAGGGGCGGGGCGGCCAGGCGCCTGCCCTCCATAGCCTGCCCCACAGGCGCTGCGCGGGGAGGGGGAAGAGGCCGGTGTGAAATAGCAGTTAACGCTCCGACACCTTCACGGCGACACTGAGATCCCCAGGGCCGTAGCTACACTCTCCCCAGCAGCGCCCCCTACCCCTCAGCTCGCCAACAGTCTCGCGAGACCTAGACCCTTCGGCCTAGGCCTCTCGCGCGATTTCGTAGCAAGTAGATTTGACCGCTCCGGGGGCGGGTATGGGATTTCGAAGTCTCGCGGAATGTGTTTGAAGCGGCTATTTAAAAAAAAAAAAAAAAAAAAAAAAAAAAAAATCGAGGAGTGGGAGGTCTCGCGATAAGTGGCGCTCCGGCGGCGACTGTGGTTTGAGTGGGAGCGGCGGGGTGGACGGAAGCTCCACCCCTCCTGCCTATGGGGCTGCCTGGCGCCACGGTATGAGCGGCTCCCGCGGCCGCTGACCCCGATCACGGCCTGGCCTGCCCAGGCTTTGCTGACGCCACCAGGCATGAGTGAGTCGGCGGGGGCGGGGTCGCGACCCGGATTTGGATTTGATGTCGCTGCAGGCCCGGTTGTCGCGGGGCCAGGACAGCCCAGCTGTGGGATGGAGCCGCGTGTGTCTGGGCTGGGAGACTGCCTGAACCGGACCGTGGGTGTGGGGGGGGAAGAGTGTGTGTTTGGAAATAACTGTGTGTGTAGAGAGAGAAAACTGCGTGTGTGTTTATATGCATATATAGACTTCATAAACATTAGGGTTGGAAGGGACCTCCCAGGATCATCGAGTCAAAGGATCCCAGCAGGATAAACGTCCAAACGCTTAAAGGAGTCCAGAGTAGGTGCTTGCACCACCTCTGGTCACAGTCATTGCAGGCCTTGGGGCCTCAGACAGTAAAGAAGTTCTTCCTTATGTCCAGCCTGAAATGGTCTCAGAGGAGTTTGTAACAGTTTGACCTTGTCATCCTTGGGGGCATTCTGGTGAACACCCCTTAAATACTTACAGGCTATCTCTAGATTCCTTCCCTGCACTTTTCCAGGCTGAAGAGTCCCAATGCTTCCAGCCTCTCATCATAAGGCCTGTTTTCCTGCTCTTTGATCGTGTGCGTGGCTCTCTGGACTCTTTCAAAGAGAGAGTATATATGTGTGGGTATATACAACTGTGTATACACTAAGCTCTGTGTGTGTACATAAAATAGGCGGACAAAACTTGGGGTAGAGGTGATTATACACACATGCAGTTTCATGTGTGTAATTACACACAACGGTGTGCATGTGTATCTGTGGGTGTGTGTATCTGTGGGTGTACATGCACACAAACTAAAACGCAGCTGTGTGTGTGTGTGTATACACACACAACAGCGGGTGTATAGAAGCTCTGTGTATACATGCAGTTTTGTAAATACACAGCTTTTGTACACGTGCATGTATACACAGCTTTTGTACACGTGTGTGCATATACACACATATAGAACCATGTGTATGAAATTTGTGCGTGTATAAAACTATAAATAAAGCTCTGTGTGTGTGTATATATGTGTGTGTGTGTGTGTGTGTGTATGTATGTATGTATACACACACGTATAAAATAAAGCTGGATGTGGGTGTCGCTGTATAAATAAAACTGGCAGGGGGCTTATTGATAGATAAAACTGGGGAGGGGATATACATTTCATTAATAAGTTCCTGTCTGTGGACTGAGATGTATGCCTATTTCATGGTAAGACCTTCTTTGTTTGCAGTGTGCAGCCTAGACTGGTAGCTAGACTTCTGTGTTCCTGCAGTAGGATGGTGCAGGCTTCCTGGTGGATGTGTTGGGCTCTGTCAAGGCAGGATGTGTGGCTTTGTTGCACAGGCTTTGCTAACTTCAGGGAACTTTTCTTTCTCTTGATATGTAGGTAGGGCAGAATTGATTACCTTACTAAAAAGTGGCAAATGAATTAGAAAATGTGCCATAATTGACAGTGATTGACAATGGACAAAAATACAGCTATATAAGCTCTGGAAAAAATGAATTTGCTAGTGTAAGCATTTTTTCCAGTGTGTCTCAGGGAGATCTGTGGAATGAATTAAAGAGCTGTGTTTAAACTTAGCTTGGACTAACTTGGCTTTTCACAGCTCAGTCAACCATTGGGGAAAGCTGGCAAAGCTATGTGTATATGTGTTTTTTTTTCCTAGAAAGAAAATGAAAACAGAAACTAAAAAAAAAATCTATATGATTAAACCCTTTACATAGCTAATTAAAACTGAAGACTCTGATTTCCTCCTCTTCCCCCCCCCCCCCAGAAACTTAAGACACACACTCAACTTAAAGTGTTTTTTCTCAGTGGCAGTTTGTTGGCTAACTGGCCTTTTGTGCTTTTGAGAATTCGCCCCCTTGGTGAATGTCCTCTAAGCAGTTACGGAAGTAGTTTTCTGAATTGTTAGACTGTTCTCCAAGGCAGGTGGATTGCACTTTTCTCTAATGAGGTCTGTGGCAATGCCAAAATACAAACTTTGCTATTTTATTGTTGCCACTGTTCAGAAAAAAAATACATATTTTATTTGAATGGAAAAAGTGTCAGTTATTCTGCCAGCCTGAGAACTCAAGTGTGTCTGAAAAGACTCTTTCAAAATCTTTTAAAATAAAAAAGAAACTTAATCTGTGCCTAGGCTAGCCATGTAACACAACCAGTCAGGAAGCTAATATTCTGGCATTTGAGTAGATGGAAATGTTTTGCAGGCTTAGCTGTAACCCATGCTTGGTCACACCTGCTGCAATTATAGATAATGTTTTAATTGAATGAACTACAGTCATTTCCTGTCCTAAATTGCTGTCTTGCTCTCAACTGCTGAAAAAGTTTCTGTTGTTTAAGTGTTTTCCATGTAATGATAGCTGAGGTCATTGTATTTAGACCTAAATTAAAATCTCCTCTTGATCTTTTAAAACATGTAAGTGACTTTAGTTATTTTAGCTGTCTCTTCTATACATGCAATTCATTAAAACAAAACAAAAAAACCCCTAAGACTCTCAGCATCTTTCACAGCATTAGATTTCCCCTTCCAGATATGTAGCTGCCATCTCAAAACAGTTGTGTGGTATGACACAAACTCAGATTTTTCAATATTGTCATCTTTTCCATTAACCTTTACAATGTTGCTGCTGCTTTTTCTTTTCCTCCACTCCTGCTTCTCACACACAGGCCAGGCATAAAGCATGCTTTCTCAACAACTTGGATCCTTGAAGTTTCCTTTGGCTCTTGTTCGTGGCTCATGGTCTTGAATTTTCAAAATTAAAGGTTACTCATAGAGATGCACCAGTACATTGGTCCGATATTGGATTGGTACTGATTATAAAGAAAATTGGTTGTACTGGAAATCGGCCCAATGGGGCTGATAACTTGGCTGATAAATGCCTGTGCATGCGTGTAGCACTCGGGTGGCAAGGAGCACAGCCAGCAGTGTGGAGAACTGCTTCCAGCTGGTAAATCTGTTGTGGTGGAAGGGGCATGGGGTTCTAGCGCACAGCTGCAGCCCACCTGCCCCATGCAGATCCAGGGGGCACACACTCACCTGTACCCTCCTGTGGTGTGCGCAGCCACGGAAGCTGCTTCCCCCCCCCCCCATAATGAGCTGTGGGTCTGTCCCACACCATGCCTCGCCCTGTCTGGGCAGCGCCTGCCCCTGTCCCCTCCCTCGGGGAGGGGGCGAGGGGGGGTTGAACTGCCCCCAACACCCCTTCCCTCACCACAACAGACTTACCAGCTGGAGGTGGCTCTCCACGATGTATCAGAAATTGGATTGGTATCAGCCAGTATGCTTCCTTAAAAATCATAGATCAGTATTGGCCCCAAAAATCTCTATCAGTGCACCACTAGTTACTCAGTTGTTGGGGTATGAGAGTTGCAAAATGTTCTTGTTTCCATAAAAGAAAACAAGGTTTTGAATATTTCTCCCTTTTTGCTGATGAGGGAGAGAATGTATCCAAGAGCTACAGAATAAGTTTAAAAATTTGGACATTGCAGGTATAACTAGGATTGTACTATTATATGATAAGTAGTGCTTGCTTTTAAAGTGATATATTTACAATTTTTTAGAAATGAGTTGCACAATTGAGAAAGCCCTAGCTGATGCCAAAGCACTAGTGGAGCGGCTAAGGGAGCATGATGATGCAGCAGAAACTCTTATTGAACAAACTACTGCTCTCAACAAGCGGGTAGAAGCAATGAAACAGGTTTGTTTTTCATTTGCTGACTCATTTTAAAAAGTGAAGAAACAGATAGCAGTCAGTCTTAATGGTGATATGGGTAATCTTGAATGCTATTAACTTAGATCACTCTAATTTAGATACCTCTTCTATTGACATTCTAGATGGCTGCCATATGAGTATGAACTCTCTAATGAAACAAGTCTTTTCTCAGGTTGGTTACTGTGATCCTGTGAACAAGTTTTGTTCTTAAGATTGGGACTAAAGTAACCAATGTATATGCTTAAAGTTAAATATGTGCTTAAGGGTTTGTAGAATTGTCTTTTTATATAAAACTTGTACAAAATTATGATGTCTGTAGGTTTCTCTTCCCCAAAGTGCGTATTCTTTTATTAGCTCAGACATCCAAAATTAATCATACTGAGACTTTTATAAGCATGCAGTCTTATTTTCTCTTGCTGCATGTTATCTTTCTACTCTCTCATCATCTGAGTCAAATAGCTAGTTCAACTGATTTTTTTTTTTCTAGTGAGTAACAATTTTCATTTTCTGTTTCCTAATGAAGGGGTATCACTAGCTTCAACTTCTACTAAATGATGGGGTAAAACAAGGTTCTCTGGTATTAATTAGAAAGATCATCCTGTCATATGACCTAGCAAGGTAGTAAAAGTATAGATTTTTCATGACTCTAGATGAAGGTAGCATTGTTCCATTTGAAGTGAATTTAGCATGGTCAAGATACAGTAGAGTTTGGCATGCAGATCTTAAACTGTCACTGTACTCTTAATTTGGAGACCAATTAGGAGACATTGTTCTTGCAGTCAATTTTGGTATATGCAGTATGTTCTGTACAAAAAGCTATCCTTAAAATTAGTTCCAATGAATTGTTACTTAATTATATAACAAGTATCTCAAATGTTGTTAATATTGGACCCAGATGCTAAATTTTAAATTATATTAGTCACTGTTGATAATTGCTTACATTCATATACATGACTGTTGAACTCTAATTAGTATCAAGAAGAAATTCAAGAGCTTAATGAGGTAGCAAGACATAGGCCTCGGTCTACCTTAGTGATGGGTATCCAGCAGGAAAACAGACAAATAAGAGAACTGCAGCAGGAAAATAAAGGTGAGGTTTAATATTTTATTTTTGGAGGGGGGGAAAGTGTTGCCCTGAACCCATGAAATTTGGACTGGTATGTCTCTAGTTTTATCAGCATAAGTTGTCCCCAAGAACTTCTTCCTTCTGATTTTAGATTTTTCTTAACATAAAATCAGTCATAATGTAGTTGCAAACTGTGACATATAGAAAGTTTGGCTCTGTCAAAATGGTAAGTAAAAATTCAAATGTGTTTTGCCTTATTATGAAATGGCTTTGCTTGTACTTTTTCCAGAGATCTAATGCTCTTAGTTTTTAAACCAGGTAAAAAGATGAATATCATCCATTCCTATTAAATTTAGTATATTTAGTTTGCTGCCAAGAAAAAATCTTTATTTTTTCTATTTATCACTGATACCATAAAACTGACTTCTCAGAAGCCTTAACAGCTGGCGCCATGTATTAAAATGCTTTGCCATTCTTGATCTTAAATTTTTGGTAGTTTAACATTTTTATGTAGACATACTTTCCACAAAGTTACAGGCCCAGCAGTAGCCTAATTTGCTTCCAGATAGAGCTGTACATAAAATATCTCATACAGAGATAAGGTCGCCACCCTGTTCCAGCCACTTTATTCCTCTTAAAAAGAGGCTTTCAAAGCCCTAATTGTAGCTGATCAAGAATGTTATCAATGCAGATACACTTGGAGAAGCTTGCCATATGTGGTCCTCAATCTCTGGTGTTGGGTCACCTGGCCCATGGAGTTTCGTACCGGTTGGAAAATTTTAGCAGTGGCACTGCTGCCAAATTTCCAGGCCCGTGGGAAGCCCCAAAGACTGGCTAGCGTGGCCTCATATGCAGGATTGGGTGCATAGGATGGTATGGGGTTGGGCTGTGCAAAGGTTCAGTAGTTGGTTCAATTTGGAGGAAATTTGGCCCAATTCGGGGACCTGAATCTCTGAATTGAATCGGGAGACGAATTATAAGCTCTGAATCAATTTGAAGCATCCAAATTGAATTGGAAAAGGTTTGGCAATTTGGCCATAGATTAAACAGGCAACTGACACAGGTGCCTCCAGCAGGTAAATCTGTTGGCGTTGGGGGAGGGAGGGATTGGGATTGGGGCTGAGACAAGCTTCCCAGCTGGGGCAGGGGCATGGGACTTGAGGAGGGGGGCACAGGATGTGGGCACAGCAGTGCACAGAGTGGGGGCTATACCTTGTTGCCACTTGCTCAGCCGAGGAGGAGGAGCGGATGTGGGCGCAGCTTGCTCTGGGTGGAAGGGGGCAAGCAGCAGCAGGGCATAGCCCCTACTCCCTTGCGCTGGCTGTCAAGCAGTGGCAGTGCTTGCTCGTTTGTGCTGGCTGGCAAGCAGAGGCAGCACTTGTGGGCCCTCTGCCCCCATGCCAGCTGGCAAAGGGCAACGGCACAGGGCACCCACGCCCAGCACTGATGCAGGTACGGCAGTGCTGAGAACAGGGGCTCTGCCCTGCTGCCTCTTGCCCAGTTGGTGCTGGGCAGGGGGGTGTGATGCAGGCACAGTTTACTCTGGGCGGAAGGGGGCAAGCAGCAGCAGGGCATAGCTCCCGTTCCCAGCGCTGGGAGCAGGGACTCTGCTGCTGCTTGCCAGCTGGCACAGAGATGCACAGGATGCAGGGACAGCAGTGCTGGGAGCAGGGGCTATGCCCTGCTGCCACTTACCCTATTCTGCTCGGAGCAAGCCACACCCACATCAATCCCCGCCCCCGCGCGCGCTGGCTAGGCACATGGCAGCAGGGCAGAGCCCCGGCTCTGAATGTTGTCACACTTGCATCCCACACCTGCGCCCCACGCCCCTGCCTGAGTAACACCCCCCTGCCCTGGCTGGGCAGCTTGTCCCAGCCCCAATCTCTCCCTCCCCCATGCCCCTTTCTTCCCTACCACCCCAACAAACTTACCAGCTGGAGGCAACTATGTCATCTACCTGTTTAGCCTATGGCCGAATCTCCAAAGCGATGCCAAATTTTTTGGATCTGATTCGGCCAAATTGAATAACGACAGTGATTCTAATCTCCAGATTGAACTGCTGTTCTCTGAATCAGCTGAATCCAAAGTGAATACTTGCCGGGCCTAGTGTGGGCCTTATCCTGGGTGCAGAGCTGGTGCCACACCACTTAGCTGGCCTTCAGGGCCAGAAGACTGAGCACTGCTGTTACAGAGGGAGGAGAGGTGGCACATTGACTAAGTGTTTGTTTCAGGTTCCTCAAATTGAAGGATTCTTTGTATATCTTTAGTCCACCCCTATTCAAATCTGAATTAACTTTTTAAATTATTTTGGCAGAACTACGTACATCTCTTGAAGAGCATCAGTCTGCTTTAGAACTTATAATGAGCAAGTATAGAGAGCAGATGTTTAGGTTGCTCATGGCCAGCAAAAAGGATGACCCAAGTGTAATCATGAAGTTAAAAGAGCAACATTCCAAGGTAATGTGTCCTAATAAAAAATATAAAATGCCTTCATTTTCTATTTCCTTTTTATGTTAGAATGTTTATTAACAGTTCTCAAGTTTTACATTGCACTCTACTAAAATGTAGTTCAAACAGATTTTTTGTCCGCTAGATGCTGGGGATATGTATTTAAGTAGTCACCAAAGAGCATATTATTACCACAGTCTTTTTTAATTTGCTTTTTTGGCCAGACCAAAAATGAAAACTGCTGTACCATATTGCAGGTTGAAAACTGAAAGTCAAGTATTAATTTACAGCCAGCTCTATGTGGACTAATGACACTTATAGCTTTTGTAATCAGTGCTGGGCTGGCAAACCTGCCTTTTTAGAACAGGAAAGGTGAGCGTCATTTAGTTCAGTATTCAGTGATTTTTTTTTTATTCCAAAGCGAGAAAATCTTAGTTCTTAAATATTAAAAGAAAAACAAACTTCTGAATATTGAATAACCAGACTTACCATTCTCCCCAAAACACCTCCTTAGCACTGATCAGAAGTGTTGTGGAGTAATCCTTGCTTTTTTGGATTTTGGGTGAAACTAAAGTTGCCAATATCTTTGTGAGCTGCTTGATGCCCCTAGAAAATGTAAAGGGGAGAGAGTTATTAAAATTAACAACAACAACAACTGCTCTTGGTAAGGTTTATATGAGGATTTGTTGGCCTTAGTTATGTTGGTCTACTTTGGCATTTTTTTAAAGAAAAGTATGGTTCAGCCTTTTAATATGTACTAGCAGAAGGTGATACATAACTATTTTAAAAAATTAATTGGAAGGTATAGAAAATATCACATTGTAGTCTTTTGAAAATGACTGTGGTTGAACAAATAAATCACTTCATAATAAGTGGAAGATACTGTAGAACAGGGAGTTTTCAATGCCTGGCCAGACAAAGCTCCTGGTGCCAAAGTCCAGCCTGCAGGGCTCCCCATGCATCTGGGGCCCTAGAGCTAGATCAGGTGTGCCAAGTCAGTGTACAACCCAGCCCAGCGCACAGGGACAGCATGGGGTCCGTAGGGCCCAGTCCTGGTGCACCTGAGACGGCTGAGGCTGTGCAGGCCCAGTCTTGGCACACAGGATCTTATTCAGCCCACGGACTGACCCTGCACCACTCTTCTGGCCTGTGGGGCCAAAACATTAAGCGTCACTGCTGTAGAATGTTAAATTTTAGCTTATGACTTGCGTTTAACATAGTAAAGCACTTTTAGAAACTTAGACTGGTTTCCTAAATATTTTGTAACAATTATAAAATAGAACAAAACACTTATTTGTATAATCTTTGACTGTATCTTTTAAATAATAACATACCTGTTAAGTGAGTTGAAATTGCCATATTGGGAAAATGATTTCCAACTACAAGACCCTGCTTCTCTGACTGTTTACCTGTTCATTTAACTCAAAATGCATAATATTTTCTTGAAATCAATGAAACTAACTTCTTGTATATACATTATTTTGTATATAAGAGCTTACAGAATTGGGACTTAAATGTGTAGTCTTTATTCCCTAAATAATTTGTAAATACTTGTTCTCTTAAGAAATATTGCATCAGAAAAAATAGTGGATTGGATCATACAAGTAAATAGAATAACCAGCCTTTTCAAATTGGTTTCACTGACAAATAAAATGGTGAGAGTCCTCTTTGTTATCTGCAGTTTTGTTTTGTTGTTTGGGGTTTTTTTAACCCAAGGATTAACTGGAAACTTTAAGTAGCAGCCTCTGTGGGACAAACTTCAGATGGAACATATCTGAATAGTTCAATCAGAAATTTAAAATGTGAATATTAGTATTGTATCACTTCACAAAAAGTGGGTTTAAAGGTTTTTAAAATGTAGATATTAGGCACTAATCTAAAATTCACTAGAACGTACAATTTCTTTTGAAAGAAAGTGTTGGTATACAGGTCTAATTCAGAAGAATGATTCTAGATGTATCTAACAAACTGTCTCTACTTGTGACTTGTCCCAAGAGTGTACTGTTAGGGCAAGTACTCCTTTAGGCTTCGTGCAATACTTTGGGTTCAACTCCCTTTCCCATGGAGGATTTGTGCTGGGGGGTGATAATATTTCTAATTTAAGTTGCCTGGAATTTCATTCTGCACTTTCCACTAATCTTTACAGACAGAAAAACAAAGTAATTTTTCAGTGCGGTAAAAATTGCTCCACACTTGGTGCCCAAGGAATTAATCTTGCTGTTACCAGTGAACAACATTTTCCCAAGAGGCACCCATCAATCAGCCTGAGCACTTGTTTACTGAGATCTAGTTAATGGATTGCAGAAAATGTTTGGGAAAAACAATTTTGCATTCAAAATTCAACAATTTATATTGATTTCACCAAAATGTTTAGTGTTTAGTAATTGTCTTTTTAAATAAATGTGCTAACAAACTTGCTGCAAACTGAAATTTAACTCATTTTGCTGCTAGCGGGGACTTTAAAGGGTTAAAATTGTTAGAAAACTTAATTTAATAAAATTAGCAAAGAAAAGCAAATAAAAAAAAAAAATTTTTGCAGCTATTTGGGGCTAGATCCATGGACTTAAGATGCCATGACATTGAGTTACAGTATTCAACTCTGACGTGATTTCTTTCTCCAGACTAGAATCCACAGCCTTGAGTTTAGCTCAGTATCTCCCTATCCAGTGCATGGGAGAGAGCACAACAACAGTGCAGGGTTTCAGAGTAGAGAGCTGCCTAAGCTTGCTCATAGGTAATGCAGAAAGCAGGAGCATCTTCCTGAATTTTTGCCCTTTTTCATGACTTGGATGTCTCTAGATATAGTTTTTATTTGCTCGTTACAGTCCTCACCAAGGACCGAGACTAGATTTAGTAAAACTCCTTTTAGTTAAAGTGGTTAAACCTATATCTCCCAGATTTCTGGGGCGGCTTCCTAACCACCGAGTTGTCTTCACCCTTAAAACATTCTTCCCACTCTTTCCCTCCCTTGCCCATTGAATTTCTTTCTGCAAAGTGGTCCTGTGGGAAGACTCACTGGGCCAGAGCTGGGAAGTACCTTCCCAAGGGGGAGTATGGCTCTGCAGCCTCATAGTTGAGGTACTTGCCAGACAAAGGAAGTCTAGGTTCCAGTCCATGCTGAGGCTGTTCAGATTGCATCTCTTTCCCAGTCACTGTTTAAACAGCCTTTCTCAAACTCAAACTGAATAAGTTACCAACACCCTATTCTGTTACTATTCAGTTTATAGTTTTGCTAATGTAGGGAGCAGTATTAAAACTTTTTAAAAAATTTTTTATGGTCTTAGGAGCTACAAGTGCATGTGGACCAAATTACAGAAATGGCAGCAGTAATGAGAAAAGCCATTGAAATTGATGAACAGCAGGCTTGTAAAGAGCAGGAACGTATTGTTCAGCTTGAAGTAAGTATGTAATGAGAGAAGCTTTGACAGCAAGTTGTGACTTTTTCCAAACTGCCATATGTTATGAGGGTAAATCTGTTATAGCTTATACTTCCAAAGGAAGTTAGTCTTTGTGTAGCATTTTTAGGAAAGAGTTGTGTGACATGCCTAGACACAAATGTTCTGAAATGCAGTCATGCTGCCTTGTTCAATGGTTTGTTCTAGTATAAGGCTGTCTTTGACTAGCTGTTGTAACTTGCATCCCACTGGAATGAAATACAGGCAGTCCTTGGACTTGCGACACAATTGGTTCCTGAAAACCGTGTCTTTAGCTGAAACGTTATGAGAAAATTGTTCCAAGTTACAAGAAACAATGTTATAAATGGGGGATTGGTTCCTGAACCAAGGCCCAATACCCTATTTTCACCAAAGTACCCCAGAATTTTGTACTTGATCAAATTATAGATGAGTAATATAGCTACATTAATGTGTTTATGTTGTAAATAGCAGTCATTGATTTGGAAGGACTTCTTTGAGATGACTTTGCTGGACTTTCTGAAAGGCTCTTGGTTGGACTTTTTGAAGGGTTTTTGGCTGGAGTCTTCTCAGGAGTCTTGGCTGCAGGTTTTTCTGGAGTCTTCTCTGCTTTGTTAAAGAAGTTGTCTAAGGAAGTTTGGACAGATGTTCTCCAGGGAGATGAGCAACGCAGTGAAATTGTTCGCTGGCGTGGCAGGGCATAGCATTGGATCAAGCGTTGTAAAGCCGAAACTGACGTCATAAAGTTGAAACAATGTTTCTAAATTGACGCCTTGCAAGTGCAAAACGTTGTAACTCGAAACGTAAGTCGAGGACTGCCTGTATACCTGTACTTTATTGACTCTGTCTTGCACTTTAGCTCCTATTATTGCAGATAAACAACAACAAATAATTTTGGGCAAAGTGTCTGGAATGTTTGAAAGTGTGTGTGCATGTAAAATTATATGTACATATTCATATATACATTTATTTATATCTAATTTCACACACTTTCAAACATTCCAGAAACTTTTCCTGAAATTATTTTGGTTGTTTGTTTGCAATACTAGGTGCTGAGATGTAAAACTCCTTGTGTTTGTGTGTAAATATATAAATATGAGACTATACACAACAAAGACTATGCTTAGCTGGGCAGTGAGGATCACTCTTAGCTATATCCGTGTCTAGGTTTTTATCAAAATACACCATCTTTAAAAAAGGGAGCTTGTGTCCTTGCCTGTGTGTTCCTCTAAAATAGCATTAGTAGATCGCTGGGACAGCCCCAGGATTTTTTATTCATAGATACTAGGGTCAGAAGGGACATCAACAGATCATTGAGTTCGACCCCCCTGCCTTGGCAGGAAAGAGTGCTGGGCTCAGATGACCCCAATCAGATGCCTATCCAACCTTATTTTAAAGATCCCCAAGGTAGGGGAGAGCACCACCTCCCTTGGAAGCCCAATCCAAATTTTGGCCACCCTTATTGTGAAGAAGTTTTTCCTGATATCTAGCCTAAATCTGCTCTCTGTCAGTTTGTGACCATTGTTCCTTGTTACTCCAAGAGGCGTCCTGGTGAATAGAGCATCTCCGATCCCTTGCTGCATCCCCCTAATGAATTTATAGATCACCTCTCAGCCTTCTCTTGCGGAGGCTGAAGAGGTCCAGGTCCCTAAGTCTCTCCTCATCAGGCTTGTCCTGTAAGTCCCTAACCATACGAGTGGCCCTCCTCTGGACCCTCTCCAGTCTTTAGTTCAGGCCTTCTTCCCCCAAATCTTCTTTCAACTGCTCCAGTTGTCTGCTTTGAGTCCTAATCTCTCCTTTAATGTCCAGACTATACAAAGCTTTAACAAAGCCATTTTATTTTTTCCATCAGTTTTTACAACGTCCTATACTATCTAGCTTAAAGCTAAGGAACTATTTATCACTGAATTCATATTTTAACATCCACTAGTACGTTATAAAATCCTTTTGCAAAGTCAATAACTTGGCTCCTTTAACTTCCCATTGCCACATTTAATTTTGCATGGGAAAGGATTCTTTTGGTTTTCAGTATAAACTTCTGTTCTATAAAAGTACTTCTGTTGGCACAATTGCCTTCCAAATCCCAATCTAGTTCTCCCTTCACATTGCTCTTTTGGTATACTTACTTGGACAAGAAAGACTAGTTAGTTATGCCTTCCCAGTAGTGCCTTCTGATTTTTATCTTGCAATGAGTTTTTCAGTGTCTCATGTTTTACCTGAAGCTGCAGCTCCTGGAAAATAGTAAAGATGAGAATCTTGACTTTCATTTTTCAGAAGAAAAAAATAGTTTCTAGTCTTCAAGACTTTAGAAAGAAGCTTAGAAGCAGTACCTGCTTTCTTGGCCCCGTAGGATACACACAAACAAAAATGCAAGTCTTCAGATTTAAAAATCATGAGTTTTGAATGTGTGGGACTGGTAATGCTGCTTTTTTATTAAGTACCAGCAAAATCCTTTGTTGCAGGAAGTGGTTTTAAAACTGTTCATATTGAGTGGAGAGAGAAAATCCAAGTCTTGTCACTTTTATTTAGCTTTTTAGTTTTTTAAGTTAGATATCCTTTTCTTATCCACCTTGGTGTATTGTACTCTTTCCTGATACTTAAGGTAGATATTCCATACAGCAAAAAAATTAGTCCTAGTTCATGTGACATTTGAATAGGAGCTTTTAAAACCTACTTCTTGCATCTCAAAAGTGTTGTTAACAACAAATACATTGTTTTTCTGGTTTGGGCGGGGTTGGAGGTGGTCCCAGTATTTTACAGGAGTTAAGTCTGTCTCTCTCTCTCTCTCTCTCATTGTAGCATGAAAATAAAGGCTTGAGAGAGATCCTTCAGATAACCAGAGAGTCCTTTCTGAATATGAACAAAGATGATGCATCTGAAAGTACATCTTTGTCAGCATTAGTAACGAGTAGTGATCTGAGCCTAAGGAAGAGCTGAAGATCCTGTCAAGTCAAAAAAAATTTAATTGCACACTTTACAAATCAGGGGTCACTTGTCAAGCACTTGTTACTGAATAGGGCACCGATTTCTATTTGTTTGGGGTTTTTTTATACTGTGTGAAGTACATTAAAACTGGAATCTTAAATCAGTAGCACCAGAGTAGTTTTTCCTGAACCTAATTCTGATGAGAAATTGGCTAATGCTATTACTGAGATTTGAAATTACTTTGCAATAAGTACTTGAAGGACAAGCTCTAAATTCATATTTAATTTAAATTTACTGTTTATGAAAAGATGTATCTGTCTAAATAAGGTAAGATTTCATGAGTCTTGACTAAGAGTTATGAAAATAACTAGTAGCCCTTTTGAGTTGTTCTCAGTATTTTTAGTAAAGTAAATATTTTCAGATCTGCCTTTCACAACAGATTGATAATGGAAAGGACACCATCTAAACCCCAGGTGAAACCAGTGGAAGAGTTTCTTTTGGCAGCTGAGAAATCCCTATTAAAAATCTAATCCCTTGCACCTTTTATGAGTTAGAAAATATTTAACCTAAAATGATACAGGTTAGTACCACTGGGAACAAAAAAATATCAGTAGCATGCCTACTTGTACTTTGAGATTTAAATTTATAATTTTGCTTGTAGCTGCAGTATGTTCTGCTTTCATAAGAGCAGTTCTTTTTGGATACCCATGCAGTAGTATCTAAGGAATTCTATTCAAATACACTTTTTGTAGTCACTAGATGCAATTTTAAACTTTTTTTTTTTTTTTAGTAACATTGAGAGCACAGCACCTTATTCTGTATTAGTAATTCACCTTTTGAGTAGTGGGGAAAGGATTCAGTCGTTCCAAACTGTAAAGAACTAGCACACTTTTCCATTCTGTGATTGGATATTTATCCATTGTTATTCAGGAAGATGCAGTTTAGACGCACAAGCTGAAGATGGCAGGCACGTAGCTTGTGGGGGGGAAAAACTACTGTTGAGAAAATTGATCTCCTACGCTACTATAATCTGCATTTTTAAATTTCTGGTATTCACAAAAGAGGGAGATTATCTAAGTTACTTTAAAAACTAAAGTTTCCAGGTACAAATCCATTTGTAGGGAAAAGTGTCCTTCTTACTGAGAATTTCACTAAATGACATCAACAACAGGGGATGCTTGCTTTGTGTGAGGATTAAGGTGGTACCTCCTGATTCTAATTGTTAGCATCAGTGTGGGAGAAGAGCTGTGGGTGTTGGGACACCTGTATGTGAAGTTAACTACCTACCTTGCTTTTGCCCTTTTCAAACGTTTGTCTTACTCTTATAGGGAAGTGTTTTTAAAAAAAAAAAAAAAAAAAGAGAGAGAGAAATGTCCTTTTAGACTTCTTGTGCATGGCTTCCCTGGCTATAAACACATTCACAAGAGATTTCACCAAAATGATTGTGTGTGTGTAAACCGTATCTAAGTTTGAATATTTTGACTACTCAGACCTCACTTAGTAAAAGTATTTTTAATTCAGCTAGACTGCTACTCAAGTTCAGTTTAGTAAATTGGATTTCAATTGAAAGAATGCGATATCCTTTAAATGTCAAGCGATCTTTTTTTTTTAAACATTTTTCCAATAATGTAATGACCTTCTAGCCCATGTAGGTAAATATTTAGCATAGTACAAATGTTTCAGACCTGAATTATCCATGCCTACTAACTTGATTTATAAATAATTCAAAATGTATTACACTGGTGCTGTTAACTCTTCCTATAACTTTGAAGGTTAAAAATGAGCAAGACGGGGAAAGAGATGGTTATCACAGCTGTTGATTTATTTATTTTTCATTATTATTATTTTTTCCTGTCAGAATTTGATAACTCGATCGGTGAATATAGTAAACTTGTAAACTAGTTGTTCCACTGACTGTTCAACTAATAGGAGAGAGTTCCTTTTAATAGCTAATTTACAATAGCCATATATGAAACTCCAAACTTCCCCAAGAGTTTCTCTCATATTTAAAAAAAAAAGACCAACCAAAACCCTATAACAATAGGAAAGACCACTGGCTCTCATTTTAGAGTGTTTAGTGAGATGGCATCCTTGCTCGTTTCTGGGTTTAGTAATATAGGTAGGAAAAACTAGACATTATAGGATGTCTGTTTGATGACTTCAAAGCTGGTTGTTACAACAGTTCTATGAGGGAAAATTTATGCAAGTGTACTAGCTCAAGCATAAAGTCTGCTTGGCCACTACTACAATCTCAAATGCCGCATGCATGCTATACATGAATTCAGTTTTGCACCTCAGATGCAAAGCGATAAAATATTCTAAAAACCAAAAGCAAAATCACATAAAATGAACAAGTTTGTTGCTGTCATCCCTAAAAGGGCTTTTTACTTTGAAACCTGGAGGATGAGAATTGTTCATCGTGCAGTTGACTAGTATGTACTGTCACTTATTTTATGCAGGAGAGGAGGTTTTGTTTTATATATTTATTTTTTTAAAATCCAATTTCCAGGGTTGCATAGCAAAAGTCTTAAATGTGTGGCACTTTTTTCAGGTTGCTCTATTATGAAACAATGCTTGATTTAGTGTTTTTGTAAATAAAAAATGTGATTTAACTTATCTGTTTGTCTTCACATGTTTGATATTTTTCCCCTTCCCTTCCCTAAACAAACCTAATCATTCTTGGGTTTTAAAGAACTCTCACACTTGTGGAGTGACTATTTTTCATCACATGCCCATTATTTTTGAAATGCAGATGCTTGAAATGAATTTATGGCTAGAATTGTGTACTGTACAGTAAACTTATTTTATCAATAAAGTTGACTGAAAACTTTACTGTCTCCATGAGTAAAAGCAATGTTTATTTTCGAGAAGCATTTCTCAACTGTAGGACAGGTACCAAATTACAGCCTTTTAAAAGTTGGGTTGGGGGGCTGCAGTGGGGGGGGTGAAGGGCATGAGCAGGGCTGGGGGGCTGTCATGAAGGGCATGAGGAGGGCTGTGAGGAGCCTTAAAAGCCCCAAAAGCCATGGTTAAAATTAATCAGAGAATTTGTGATTTTTTTCTTTTATCAGGTTAAACCAGGATCCCTGGTGATTAGTATCAAACCACATTCTGTTGAATCCCATGTAAGCATGTTATGTTGCAGGATAATAAAGCTGGCCAGCTTCTGCGAATCTGAAGTCCAGCTTGAAATTGAACTGACTAGTTTACAACTAGTTTCCTGTAGATATCAAAGAATCATTTCTGCATCTTAAATATAATGCAGTAGCTTTTTGCATAGCCAGCAGCAGTGGCAGGAGGAAAT
>NW_017728931.1:22855272-22857989 GCF_001723895.1 Crocodylus porosus | reverse complement strand
GCGGGGATGCTTGGGTACAGTGCTGCAGCCATGTGGTGCTAGAGGAGTGGAGTTTGAGGGGGGTGCCAGGCCCCCTTAGCCCTGGCCTTCTGCTGTCTATGGTAGCCAGTAAAAGTTAAATTTCAAGGTTCTTTATTTCTATATCAGCACAGAAATAACTTCAGTTACTAATAATCAAAATATGTGGCCTGTTTCCAAGTAATGCCATATAGAAATGTTGGATGGGTACAGGATTTAGTTTTGTAATTCAAGCTAGAAGTAAGTTGGAATGTACCAATAAATCTTAAGATGGAATTTGGCTATGCTGATAGTGCCTAATGTCCACTTCAAAATGCACAGAATTAATTCACATTTAACAGCAGCCCAATGTTAGTGGTTCCAGGAAGATACTAGTTCGGCAGTAATATTAGTGAAGCAGAAAAGATTTAATGAAGGACCAAAAAAATAAAGGCAATGCTATTGCAGAAAACTGCTAACATATGTTTAATTGATGGTATGGTATTCAGGTCATGATAGAAAAACTAGAAAAGAGGGAATGCTTATGCTCTATAAATAACTGGCTAAACACAAATGTCTTCAGGACTGCTACTAGGACAAGGCCATATCTTGTATTAAATAAACTTAAAACTACAATAGCAAAAAGGTTGAAAACTAAGGGAAAGTCTACAGTTAAGACTGTCAAAAGGATGTAGTTAGCCTAAACTAGAAAAAAAAAAACATAAGGGGAAAGACACAGCTATGTAGGAATATAAAACAGGACTACTGGAAGTCTGTTATTCTACTGCTGGTCAGTGCTTTTGGGTTTCTTTTAATTATCGTAAACTGACAGTAACTTTAGTTTGGTAGTGGGGCAAACTTAAATTGCTGCTGCTAGCAGCAATTTAAAGTGGTGTGTAGGAATCTCCACTCATCTGCCTGCCCTGTAACTGTGTGACCTGAAGTCTTAAGCCAAATCAGTGAGTTGTTGTATATGTATCCCACACTGAGTTGGGAACTGAGTAATTCCCTACAAGTTGCCCAATGATTGAGTGTACCCACTGCTGGTAGAAAGCCCTCCTTGAAGGCCATGCTTTCTCTACCTTGCCAACCTGGTTCTCCAAAGCTTAAGAACAGCAAGTTTATTTCATGCTGCATCAGTTGCTAGAAAAAGGCCTACGTTTTAGGCACAACTCAGTTGGAGAACAGCAATGTGGTTGATACTGACAGTCTTAACAGGATCTTGGTACCAGGGCTGAAGTTTTAATTATTTAGTTACATTTCACAGGGACAGTCTGCATTCATAGTCAATTTGTGGTCAGAAGCTGCTCCCACGGATTTTTAGTGAACTGTTAGATCAGCCTTGCAAACTGTTTTAAGTTTTTTAATATGCAATAGATTTTATCCAACATGGTGAAAGTGGGTTTGGGAAAGGTGCATTTACTGGATGTTTATGATGCTCCGGAATTGAGCCACCCATCTTTTTTTTTTTCATAACTAAACTTTTGTTTCAAGTTGGCTCTAGCTACTGCTCAAGTTTAGTATTTGTCTGTTCACCATTAGCTTTACAGCCATGAGTGCCACAATGTTTTCTTAAATGAAAGCTGATACTAAAATGTACTCCTTATCTATTTGAACAGCAGATTACAGGGATATTTGAATCCTGTCAAAGGCATTACCAACAGGACCCTTTTTTACCTCTTATCCAGTAGTAGCCTTGATTAACGATGGCTAGAATACTGGCTATATTCCAGCTCTCCCTCCTCCAAAAGAAGGAAGGAACCAGAGATGCAAGTGTTCTTGAATTGATCCATTTGGTTTTGTCCTAAGCAAAAAAAAAAACCTCCCATGACTTAGTGCTTTAGTTCTATCACAGCAGGGGGCACTAGAAATGAGCATGCTTATGCCTATAGTACTTCATACAGCTGTTGGGTCCTTTGTTTTGGTTTCAGAAGGGGAACTAGAAAAGTGAACATTTTAAAAAGATTATAATATAAGAATCAATTCAGGGATTCTGTATTGTGGCAAAGGGGGTCCTATGGGCAGCAGACAGCACAGCACTAGCTAGTATGTCTTAAGCTGTGTACACAAGTTATTATCTCTTACATTTTTCATATAGAAGAGTTCAAAAGTAATTGGTTTTGACCATACTGAAGTATAACCTTCCCAAGGTATGGTCCTCAAGCTTTATCAGAATGGATAAAAGGTGGCATTACTCTGCATAACTAGTAATTGTTGTCAGATCACTGCATTGCATCAGCCTCTGCAGATGGAGGGGATGCCTATATTTTATCCAAGAACTCAAAAAGATTAGACCACTCACCTACAATATGGGAAGCTTCAGGCTCAGCTCCTCCTGAGATTTTAACCCACTTCTGAGTGTCCTAATGATCAAAAAATAAGTGGTCTGTGGTAGAAGCACTTCAGTGCCTTTTTCGCAGGAATTGGGTATAGACTGTTCAGTCATTGCATACATTATCCTAGGCAGGCAAGCAATGGCTCCAGGCTACAGCTTGGATTGGAAGAGGTTAGACCTGTGTTTCTGGTCCAGTGACTTAAGATTCCCTGCTCTGCCTTAACTTGCTGAAGTAGAATGTAGAGTTTATTTAAATCAAAAACTAAAATTTCCAATCTTTAAAAAAGATTGTTTACAGCCAAGGCTGCAACTGAACTCCAACTAGCTTCAGGCATCAAGAACAACAAAAAGTCCTTTTTCAGATATGTGGGGAGCCGGAGGAAAA
>NW_017728931.1:22837010-22855172 GCF_001723895.1 Crocodylus porosus | reverse complement strand
CCTATGACCCCAGCTGACTTCCTGCCCTTTGGGCAGGGGGCTGGACTCGATCTCCCGAGGTCCCTTCCAGCCCTAATGTCTATGAAATCTTTTCAGTCTCCTTTTTCCAAGGAATTGTCCAATTAAGTTGTAAGCAGTTCCAATCACATACTCCTGTTTTATACGGCACTGAGTAGCTGTCATCTCAATTGGGACCTCAAGTTGTAATTGTAAGAATGCAATCCCACCTCATCCTTTGAAGCTGCACAAGAAATGCACAGAATGCAGGGATGCATGCAGCAGTCAGAATGGGTTCAGGCCATCTGCATACCCAAAGCATCTCAAGATCAGACCCTTTTGATTCCACAGCCTGTTGAAACATCTTTATTATAAAAAGATAGAAAATATTTGAGTTAAATCTGTTTCTCTCTCTCTCTCAATGCTGAGCTCGGTAATTATAGAAACAAGATAAACATGTTTCAGAGTAGTAACACACCAAAATAAGTAAGTGTTTGCTACTTTGGCCACTGTATGTGGCAAAGTTATGCTCTGTATTATCAGCCCTATAAGGCAGTCAAAAAGCACCAGGTTGGTATATAACATGGAGGTAGGCCTCCTTCCCCTAGGTGAGCAGTGGGGAACAGTGTATTTGGAGTCAGATCCCCAGCAGGTAGAGATCAACATGGCTGTTGAGTTCCACCTAGCTTTACCACTTGAGAATCTGGCCTTTAGCAATCAAAATAGACTTGATCTTTACCTTTACCTCAGGTCAGCCTTAAAGATGAACATGCCATGGAGTGAAAATTAAGAAAAGTTGGCCTTTAAAATTGTTCTTGTTAGTATTAAAATGGTCTTGATATCAAGACCTCAAAAAGAAAAAAAAGGCTTTATTAACAAGTTGGGAGGTTGCGTGGCTCACAACTGAAGTTTGCTTGGGTGACTTTGTATTGTACTGTTAGTGGTGGTTTCATTACAAATTATTCTGTAAAGATTTTCATTGGAGCAAGAATGGTCAATGCTATTTGCTACACACATGGTAGAGGTATAAGGGCAATGGAGGAAAAAGGAAAACAAAGCCACTTGAATAAGCAAGATGGGGCCCTAGAAGGTAAGATGCTGCAGTGATAGCTTTAAAAAGTGTGACATCACTATGTACACACACAAAAAAAAGTGAAGGACAGTTGGACAGTTTTTGGAGTGGAGGGGGGGCTGGAGGAGAAAGTCCTGTGTTTAAGTGATCCACAACTATGACACTCCTTTCCACTGTTCAGAGGAAATACAAGTTTTTAGTGATTAAAGTAGAGAAATACAATCATGGTCCGTGGAGTAATAAGGTGGTCCTAGAACTCCTTTTAGACAATACTTTAATTTGAGTGCATGCTGTTGAGAAGGCAGAGTGCAAGAAAAGGCTACATATTTGTAGCCAGCAAGGTTTCAGGTCAACACTGTAAGCTGTTCATACCTCTTTCCCAACGGCCCCCTCCCCCCCAAGGGAAAATAAAAGCATTGATTTTAGAAGTCATGTCTCAAAGTTCAAGATATGCTGGAGGGGGTTCTCTTTTCTGGAGGTACTAAATCAGGTTGTCTAATAATTAATGCAGGTTAACAATGCTTTCACTTTCTGATAATTAAAACAAGGCCATTCTTTCTTGCACATGGCAAGGAATAACAAAAAAGAAACTCAAATAAAAGAAGAGGAAAAAAAACCACTTCAGGAAGCAGGTAAAAGGGCAGGAAAACTTTTGTGTTCTATTAGCAGCCATCATCTCTGTACAGTACTACTAGGCATAGACCAGATGAACAGCTTGCTACAGAAGTGATATCAAAACCAGCTTAAAGCAAGGGCAGCAAGAGCTTCTCTTATTCCTTCCCAGATCAAGAGCCTAGTTCTTGAATCTAGGCACACAGGAATACAGAAGCATGAATCTAGTGCAATTTAAACTCACAAGTTTCTTGGTAGTTTATCATGGTTCAACAACAGTTAAAAAATAGTTCTTGTGTTTAGAGATGTGGGTTTTGTACCCATTTTGAAGGTTTAATAGGCAATGACACTGCAGTTAAAAAAGGTACTTCCTTCAATATATAGTCTTCAGCATCGTTCTTTCCTTGCATGTTAAGCACAGAATGTGCACATTCATTAGGAACAGAGATAAGTATTTTGGATGGGATTTTTGCAAGACAAGGGTAGAATTCTGACACAGCACATTTTGATCACAAGGAACTTTCTTAAATTTTTTTTAGTCTTAGTCTTGTTGTACCTGCACATTAAATATTTCAAAAGACAAGACAAACACCTTGGTCATTGCACTCTGTGTACTCCAACCTTAGTACAAGCTCTCTACAGCCAGCAAGAGTTGCATAGTAGAGTAGGGCAAGTGAACCATTTAAAAAAAAAAAAAAAAGTGGTATAGGTTAGTGTCCAATACACCATTTATCTTCCATGTCCAGCACACTGTCTCTGAAGCAGCACTAGGCAATAAGAACAGTCTAGCACTGCTGGATGGATGTCAGTCCACAAACATCCTTAGCCCAGTAAATTCTTAGAGCCCTTTTTAGCTGATGTCACCAGTGTTGGGTCAGTCAGTCAAAGAAGTAGTGGAGTTCTTTCCCCAGCTGCTTGCTCTTTCCGGAAGAGTTCCCCAATCTGCAATAGTTTGTTATGGATCCTCTCTCTCAGTGGAGGGACATGGTGGCTGGGATCCAGGATATTGGTGCTCCTACGCTCCCTTTCTCGCTTCCAGATCCGATAAGGGTGTGGTGGGAAGGGTACCTCACCTCTTTCTCGGCGAAGCTGCACTGTTACTCCGCCAAGTGCCAGCATTGCCCAGACTGCCAGGATGATAAAATCTATAAGGGAGAAGGAAGACATTAATTCCATTGTAATGGCACCAGCAAGACAGGATTCCTCTCCTCCTGTCTCACCACCCCACCTCCCTGCAGAAGGCACCCCAATTCATGTCTTGGATAGATTTCAATACCTTTTTGTGCACTGAACAATATTTCTGTGCATCATTTTGGAAAAGAGGGCTAAAGCTCTTGATATGCAGCACTGTACTTCAGTTTGTGAAGGGCATCATATGGATTTGGTGCCTACAAAAGCAGCCCACTAAGCTTAGTGGTAAAGAAGGTCCCTTCCAGTCCTTTTTTCTTAAATGCAATTTAAGACTGGCTTTTGCTGCCTTACTGCCCATGATTTATTAACCCAGATTAGGAACAGCTTTTTATAGGCAGTTAAAAAGATAACAAATCTTCTTTAAAAAAGAAAATAAAAAAGAAACATAGCAACATCTGGAACTCAAGCTTTTATAGAACAGCGAGCAGATGCAAAACTGCTGAGTCACCTGATCTTTGTATATTCATAAGATAGCTGGGGCAAAGAAACATGGCTACATATTCACTAGGTGCTCCAATATCATAGGGGTTAGGGTAGGAAATGGTAAGTTCTCTGAAGCAAAGTTACAAGCAGACCTACAGGTTTATGGCAATACTGCTTACCATTTGTTTGGAAGGGCACATTAGTATAAGCTCTGCTGAAGTCATTCTTCAGAACTCTCCGGAGCAGGTCCAGGGTGATGTAAGCAAGGCTCGTGTACAGGTAACAAGCAATAGCTAAAACCGCTGAGTAAGAGCCTACTATGCCACAAGCCAGTATGTTCAGCTACAAGAGACAAAAATCAGATCATTCTGCACTTTCCAATTAGGAGTATTATTTCTCCCTTGGAGATAATAGGAGGGAACTTCATGATAAAATTTTAAACAAAGATGCAACTTAAGAAATCTGCAAGCACCACTAGTCTTGTAGCCTCTTATTGCCATTGCTTTTTCCCTTTTCTCCAGCCCACCTCCTCCTGCCTCCCTCAAATGGTCCCCATGTATTAAGTCTTGTCCAATGTATTGAAGTTCTTCAGCATAAAATTTCTAAATGCTTCTACAGCACCCAAAATAATGGGATCCCAATACAATAAATGAAGAGTTTTTTTCTCCATAGCACATGCCACAGCAGCCTTGCTCTTTAGAGAGCTGTACAAAGTTGCACGATGGTTTACTGAAATTTGCTGAAGGTCATCATGCATCCATCCTAATTATAGAAAGCGTTGTGCAAATACTTACAATTCTTGGACAGCCAACAAAGACTACTGGAATCATCAAGGCTATGCAAGAAAAGGTCACCCAAAACACGGCATCGTCGCGAAAAACCCTGTAATCTCCTGTGAAGACACCATTCTACTTGTCAGCCACAAGCGTGCCCAATGAAATCACATCTATTTTCAAATTAAAATGCCCCAACAACATGAAGAAGAAAATCTCATATCAACACACATGGTGTTATAAAACCTCAGTAAGGCAAGCCAAGACCCTTGAGTTACGTCTGAAGTTACAGGCAGTAGCACTCACATGCCAAATTCCTTCCTGTCTGTGCTATGCAGTGCTAATACTCTTAGAGACTCGTCTTAAAACAGCCCATAACCAATCTAATGTGTTTAGTGCAATAAGCTGTAGGTAATGTAAGTCTGCACAACAGAATCAGCGAGAAGAAACGTTTATATGCAAAACTTCTTATTTAGGGTAAGGAAGAGTCTTTTACCAGATTTGAAGGAGACTCTTGATGCCTAACTGGATTTACAGACCCAGAGTTTCTGCTTCAAAATGAATTCAAATAGGCAGATCTCTCCACCCATGCAAAGCACTCACACTTTTGTTACAGGACTGCACAGAGATCAATGTTCATACTTCATTTAAGTGACATGCACAGCCTATAGTATGCAGACATGCCTCTTCTTCAGGTTGCATTAAACCCCCTGGCCAAAGCTGGGGAGAGAGAGGGGAAACTGCTGCTTGAGTTCCACTGCCAGAGTAAGGCTGAAGATTAAATTAAGTCTCCGGAGGTTTAAGCAAAGCATTGCTTATGCTGCTGACCCAGAGGGACTTCAGTTCAGTCATCCAACTATAAACATGCTTTTAGTGACATCTTCTTTCAGATTCACTAGGGAGATGCAACAACAGTAAAAACCTGTTAGTGTAGTCAGACTAGATGCTTCGGAGTACAGCTGGAAGCATGAATCCAACTCCCTTGGGGACAAGACTATCAACAAAGTTCTGCATTTGGTGTTTCAAATCAAGGTATTCTATTCTGGATTAAAGAGAGGTATCTGAATCTTCAGCCAAAACTCCCCTCATTGTTACTATATGGCAGATTCTCCATTGTTACAACTGGCCTCAAGACAGTTTGAGTGAAAGAATAGGGCATGTAGAACAGGTAGTGTGTTCATCCAGACATGGGGTAGAACTGACATCCCATTCAATTGCTGAAACAGCAAGCTGCCTAGGGACAGCTCCAACTATAATACAGGCTTGTTTGCAGTTTTGCCACATGTTTATAGAGAAGACTAGAAGGGCTAGGGGATTCTACCCCTCTCCCCTCTTATGAACACTATTAAGGAGTCCTTGCAGTGCTGCTTACTTCAGGAGAGCTGCAGAGGTGTAGCACAGCCCTTCCAACATTAAAGATGAGAGACGGCTCACATGCCTACTTCCCAGTTCTAGAGACACTCTCCATAGACTAGCCAGAAGGTGGCACCCTCCTCTAGAATTAAAGCTGCATCAGCAGATAAATATGAAAAGCCAACCTCAGACATTAACAGAGGGCATACCTAGTGGAGTGAAGAAGATCACGGATGAAAAGAGGAGTCCCAGCATAAGTCCAACAAGCACCATGCAGAGTGGGACAAAACCAAACCTCCACCAATAAGCAACCAGGAGAAGTCCTCCAACAATTCCAGCTACAGCAGCCAGAATCAGGCAGACTGTAAAAGAGAAAAAGAAGAGTGCTTCTAGGATTTCAAATATCCATTATTTTGGATGACATTACAACTCAGAAGGCTGCCATTACAAAGCTCCCATGCACTGCAACATCATTGTAGATTTCAGTGTATAAAATTTAAGGCCTTAATATTTGCAGTGGTCAAATGCAAGTACTCGGCTGTAGATGTGCTGCTTTTGCATTTGATTTTTGTTCCTCCAAGTGTAAACAGCCCTGGATTCTGTTGTCACAGTTTCTTCTTCCTGCCTTTGGTAAGCATCAGGTTGAGAAAGCTTGTGCGTTAAGGGTGTGTGAAACAGGCCCTATCTGATTCGGATCGAAGTACTTCTGGTCCACTTCTGGGTCTGCCACCAAGCATGCTAGGGAGCCCCCTCACGTCTCCCCAGTTTGGCAATTGGCCATGGGGGAGGACCCCATGTGCCTCCCAGACCCAGAAGAGGCATCAGTCGTCGAGCTGAGGGGAGGCACGGGGCAGCTCCCCGACAGACCCGGAAGTGCTTCTGGTCCACTTCCGGGTCTGCTGCCAAGCATACTGGAGACCGCCACCCATGCTCTCGTGGGATGCTTTATCTGCCCATCACGAGTTGCCTAGTACCTAGAGATACATAGACAAAACATTTAGAACTGCATTTATGAATCTTTCTGATTCGATTCGGAGACATTAAAGAGTCTCCTGATTTGATTCAGATTTGGAGATTTGGTCGCCGAATCAAATCAGTTTCTGAAGCTTTGCACAGCCCTACTGTGTATGCCAACAGTACCTAGAACAAAAATTCTCAACCAGGGTCCAGCAACATGCTGGGGTGATGCATCACCTGGCCCTTGTATGAGACCAATATTCTCCTCCCTGAAGGAGCCCTGTGTGCCTACTACAGCTACCCCAGAAGCACCCATGGCTGCTTCTCTGAAGACTGCAGCTGTCCTCAGGCAGTCACTGTGTCAGCTTTCCCCATGTTTCCAGCAGCCTGCTCTGATGCAAGTGGGTGACAGCCAAGCTGTTGCATCCCAGTTAGTTGCCTCCAAACTTCCCATGCTCCCAGGGCCAGTGGCAGGGGCCACATGAATGATTACCAGCTTATGAGATCCCACAGGATCAGCTGAGTAGAAGGGGGCCCAACTTACTACTACAGATACAAACTGATGACAGAAAGTAGAGAGCTGGGCACAGCAGGTTCCATCTTGCCACTGTTAGCTGGAACAGCTAGGCCAGTGGTTCTTTTTAGCCTCAATGCATCCCTCCATATGTCTTTTCTGAATTTAGATTCTAGTTCAATGATTCTCAACTGGAATGCCATGAAATTCTGAAGTTATGGACAGCAGTATCTCGAGACTAAAGAGGTTGAGAACCACTGACTTAGGTTTCCCACCTCCTGCATCAAGGCTGCCCTATTCTAGATTCTATACATAAAGAGTAAGCTCGTCAGAGGCATACGCAAAGAAAAATATAGACCTCATTTTACAGATATGAAAAGCTTGATTAAAAGTGGGGTAGGCTCTTCTGCAATTCAGATGCTATGGCCTGGCCACATGCAGCCAGATTGAAAAAGGAAGTCTGAACCAGAGCCAGGAATTAACCCCAGATCCTGAGGCCCAATCCACTACAATAAAGGGTGGCCTGGTGACTAAAAGGAGGGGGAAGATGGGAAATGTTGCAATTTTTCCACTACCTTCCCAAGTTCTAAAATTTGTATCCAAATTTAAGCTTCTGGTGTCCTGCAGTTAAACAGTAACAGATATGGTTTCAGGTTGTGAAATGACAGTTATTTCTGGGTTCTTTGGAACCGCTTAGGCAATAGCCATTAAGACTCAGTTCAGTGGCCTTGCTTGTTTCCTAGGAGATGGCAAAGTCTGCATGCATGCACGCACGCACACACGGACACACGCACAACTAGTCCACACTGCTTTTTCCCCATTGTAAAATGGAGACCCTGCTAATCCCCATGGATTTCAATAGGCTTTTCAGATCATGAACGTATTCTTTTCCTCACTACTCCCAAAACACTGCAAGTTTGTCTTTACTCACCATCATAACCAAGGTTAGTCACTCTTGTAATTAATACAAAGAAAAATAATCCCATGAAGATGAAGCCCATGTAGAACAAGTCTGAAGTAGAAACATAAAAAAAAAAAAAAGAGTAGTTTAGCATGCTTTCATACAGCCTTCTACACTATACCTACTCCAAGAACAGTTGAAGAAACCAAAACCTATTAACTGGGATCCCCATTAAGCAATGTGCAAAGACTGGGGGGGGGGGGGAAAACAAAAAACAACAGGTTTTCAAGCATCTGGCACTGGCAAATGAGCTCACTCCTACAAAACACTAAAAACTTCAGCTAGTTTCCAACAGGTATCCTAGTCCACCTCCCACTAGTTTCAACTTCCTGTTCTGTTATTACTCAAGGCCAGAGTTTTAGTGCACACAAATGATCATCCCACTAGCATGGTTATTTAGAAGAGACCTTGCTGTGATGTATGCAGCAATTCATAGTTAAGAGACAGCATGATGGACCAGGCTTGTGAATTATGTAGTTGGCACACATGAAATCTTGACTCTGTCCAACACATACAAGCCAAACAGTACCTGTTTTCCAGAACCTGTGTCCAAAGAAACAAATGAAGAGGCCAAGGACAGCAAGAATGGTGAAGAATATTTTGGTAGGGAGTTTGGCTATAAGGAAACAAAATGAACAGGTAAGATGATTTTTATTTTATTTTTTACACTTTTAAACTTGTTTGATTACACAAACAAGCCAAGACCTCACTGTTGATAGCAAGTATTGACTGTTCAGATGCATAAGACCCTATCAATACTTTTGATCAGCACAACACTTATAGCAGATGAGCAGTGCCAAAACTCAGACTGTGGGTTTTTCTACCTATTGAATTAGTAACAGAATTGGAACTCCGAAATCCTAGCTTTAAGCTGTACAAGTTTACATTTCATTTAAAATGAATACAAATTCTTATGCTAGCAAGGTATTGATAGCTTTTACCATCCAGATAGCCTTCCAGTTTTGGAAACTAGACTGCATGGCAAGCCACAGCCACACTGAACCATACTGCAAAAACAAAGTCACAGCATAAACAGCCATTCAGGAGGAGACTTGCTCCTGTCATGTGTTAAACGAGTATATCACCATAACTCCCCTCTACTGAGACAAAAAGTTCTTTATACAGAAGGAAATTCTGCTTTCTGTAAGCTTCCTTATTAGCTTGGAATAGTTTGAGGGAACTTTCTAGATGTTTTTGTGTTATATTCTTGTGTTTAATGATTTACAGGAAGGAAGCTAGTTTAGCAGGTTCTCTTAATGGTCATGAAAAGCCTTAGACAGACCATCTTACTCCCACAAATTGCAGAATGCTTTGGCTGAATGACCTCAGCTGTTTAAGTTATAGCATGTGGGAAAAAAGTATATTCATATGCCAAGATTAACAAAAAACTATAGGCTCTGCTCTCCACTGCATTTCTGTTTGGGCAAAACTGATGCCCTTGTAAGGCAGATGCAAGACACTATTGGAATTTAAGTGGTACCTATGCTTTCCCCTTACAATCAATGCACTTCACACAGCAACTAAGCTCAAAATTTGCTTGAGGCACTGAAGAATTAGGCCTCATTTTCTTGCTGTCATCTCCCTTGTCAACAGTTATGATCAGAGGAATAGTTGTGTAAAGATGCTACCTTCTTACTCAAGAGATTCACTCCCTACATGGAGTCATTTAATCAGATTGGCAATACTGAATACCTTTATTCCTGGTCACCCTGCCAGGTAGTGCAGTTATAGGAAGAAGCTGGATTCTCTTTCCTTTTTGGCCCATGTGTCACAGTTGTCACATCATCAGTAATGTGGTCAACAAGACTAAGAACATAGGTTGACCACAAGAACAAGTTGTCAAGCTGAGAGCTAGACAATGAGTGCTATGTGTGCACTTGTGTGCCACACATGTGCAATCTTTGAGGAACAGTAGGTCACCACCTCCACTTTATCAAAAAATTCCTGAGGGGCAGGGACTAAAATATCTTATGGTATCGTGCAAGGCTGTCGTTATGTATGGAAGTCCTAGCTCAGATCTTGGTACTTTCCCAAAGTGGGAGTGTATATGAACTGGTACAAGCTTATTTGACTTACTGGGAGAAAGACAGTTATCCACTGGGGTAGCAAGGCTGCAAGCATATGTATGAGCAGGTACATATGCTGCAGAAGTATTCCAGAGTGGATCCCAAACAATGATGTTGTAGATGACGCCTTGTCCAGGAAGTGAGGAAAAGTAAGCATCAGTTTTGTCATTAGTTGTTAAGGTAATCATCTGAAACAAACAAACAAAGCTTCCATTAATTGAGGGTTGCTTTTATTATCCTACAAAGGGGTCTTCCTATTTCCTCCCTTGACTGCATACCACTGAGTAAGAATGTTTGCCAAATCCGTCAAATAAAACCCTACCATAGTTCTGTTGAGCACAGACTCCAATAGTACTTAAAAATGCAGAGGGAAGACTACAGCTATGTACTGATGTTTCATTTGTCTGGGTAAAAACCCTTCTCCAGGCAAAGAGTTGCACAGACATTCAAGAGATCACTTGCTATAGAAAATCTGGCTTTCACAAGACACTAGATGGGGTACCCATGAGGCAGATTTCCCTGCTCCTGATCCAAATTGTCCTTGCCAGAGAAATGTACAGACATCCAACCTGATAGAAAGCAGGGCTCCCCCAACAGCCTGGCCAGAGACAAGTTGTCAGGGAAAACTGTGGGGACCCTGACCCCTATCCCACCTATCAAATGATTGACTGGGGGGTGGCAGCAAAGTGGGAGGGAAGCAGGAGGAGCATTCTTGTGGCAGGAACCCTCCTGCAGCCCCAGGGCCATTCCTGCCATAGGAACCTGGAAAGGTACAGCAGGTTTGGGGCTGGAGCCCTGGCATGATTCCAGCCCAGGAGAGTTCCACCCGTGCCTCTCCAGCCAGTCAGTCAACGGACAGGTGGCACAGAGGAGGGCAGGAAGCAGCCTTGCACCCATGGGAGATCAGGAAGAAAGCCTCAGGAAAACAGCCCTCAAGCCCAGTCCTGAGGCTTTAAGGAGGGCCACCTCCACTGCCCAGATGGGTGGTGATAGGAGGGCTTGCACACAGTCTCAAAGGACAGGCACAGGGCTGGGGAAGCTATCCCCATACCAGTTCACAGCCCTGCAGGCTTTAAATGCCAGCTGAGAGTTGCACATGGGGCAATTTAAAAGCCAGGGAGCCAAGACCTGGGACCTACCACAGAATACAGACCAGCAGCAAAAGAATCCAAATGCAGAGGAGCCTGTAGCTTCAGCACATCACTCTGCTCATCCATTTATCCCTCTGCAGGAATCTGGAGCCAGAGCAACCATAGTTTGACCTGCAAGCAACCTTTGGCAAAACTTACTTTCACACCATTAGCTTTGATGCTCTTCACATCTGACATCTTCCGTAGGTGGCTCATGAGTGTTATTTCTGAAAGATCATTCTCTGGCAAGAAATACTGATAGATATCATAGTGTAGTCGCCATCTAGAATTCTGTCCAGTACCAGAATCACATGAAGGAGGACTCTCACCTCTGGAATTAAAAAAAAAAAAAAAAAAAATTCTACTGGCTATAGACAAACCAAAAGGTGCCTGTACACAAGCATAGAGGCTGCTCTGATGCACTGCAATTCCAGCATGTCAAAGCAGCCTCCCATGTTACATGTATCAGCATCCCTGCACTTCAAAATGGCAATGGGGGCACTTGAACTAAAGCTTGCTCAATGTTCAAGCACCCCTACCACCATTTTGAAGCATGGGGATGCTGACACACGAGACACTGTGACACTAATTAGAGTAGCTCTTGAAGCAGCTTTAAAAAGACACCAGTCCACCCCCAGAGTACAGAAAAAAGGTGCCTCAAGACTCCAGATGTGGAGCTGGTATTCAATGGAAAGAAACAGAACACCAGGTCTGAAAAACTGGTACTTCAAAATTTAGATCCCAGCCTGGACTTCATTAAAAGTTTGGGGTACTTGGGGTTCTTTACAGAGAAATTCTAGATGAAAAATTTGCACTTCAATCATTCACCAAATTACAGTGACAACTTGTAACAATGGGAAAGGACTGTATTTCACTGTGCATTTCTAAAGACAAGTAAGAGTATGTTACTACTCTGGAGCTTGTTTAGGACTAACAAGTCCTGCAAGTCACTGGAAGCAATGTTCATACTATGTTTCCAAGTTACTGCAACAGCTGAAACAATTCTGCCATTATATTCTTTTTATTTTAATCTACAGGAGATTAACTCAAATAGGGTCCATTCAGTTCTCTGAACCCAGTGTATGCAGCTTTAGAAAAGATTTGGGGAAGTCTTCGCTCTAACAAAGGCACCAAATTCACCAGGCCTTATCTTTACCACCTGCTATCCAGAGTAATCCATTACTTGAAAGATTAGGACTTCAGGTGATAAGCATATTACGGAAGAGAAGTACCCTGCTTTCATGGTAATAAAGTAAGGAGTTGCGGTATGTATATTATAATACAGCCATTTCTGGAACATAATAGCCGTTTACCACAGGAAAAAAACAACAACTGATCATCCCAATAATCATTTATCCTGGTGAGCTACAAGTATTTTACCCCCTCACTTCCTTCCTCCATATAGGAGGAAGAGAGATTTGGGACTCCACTAAGTATTTTGTTTCCTGCTCTCATATACTTTAGTTCTTTTACTGGAGGTCAGAAATTGTTGCTAGAAGTCAAGCCCACAGCCCTTCCATTAGAATTTATGAAGCATTTATAGCCTTGCCCAGATGCAGTATGAGGAAGACCATTTGTTATGTACCGACACCACACACCTGGTAGATCCCAGGTTAGCTGGAGCAAACTTGATGCGAGTGTCAACTAAATTATACTCCAAATAAATATTAGGATCAACTTCCAAGTTGAATTCAAGATTGCAACCTCCAGGGATAGGGTCTAAAAAACAAACAAGAGAACTATGAGCGGTAGCATCTCTCTTCTTCCCATTCCCCCAGGCAGCATTTTCGCTACTGCTTTGAAATTCATCTCTTATTACAGCCTTAATGTTCAGGTCTCCAAAAGAACCCGAAGTCCAAGACTCAGATCCTAAAACATGCAGTGGGAACACTGAAGGACTAGACACATGCATAGCGGTCTGCATGACTAGAGCTTTAAATTGATGGGATCTGTACAGCAGGCTCCACAATCAAGTGGATTGCATGCTCAGAAGGTTAGCAAGTCAGTTAAGCATGAACATCAACCTTGGTAGAATGAGTTGCCAAAGCTAAGATTTCTGGCATTTGGCAAATCTGTGTATATTCATTACACCCAGAATAGAATGCAGTACATATGGCCTTCTAAAGAATGATCTGTACCTCAACTCCTGTTGCTACCCCATAAAGAGAATGCATTAAGAACAGTACCTCTTGCTGTATACGGGATAGAAACAGCTGTGCTGAACACCTGGTTAGCTTCAAGAGACTGTAGGTACCACGTACATATGCTCTGTTGAGGACGAAGGATGGAAATTAACCCTCTGTCTGCTCCAGTTGCAGAGTTATTTGTAGAGGGAAACTAACAAAAAAAAAAAAGAGCAAGTTGAATGCATGTAAGCATGGCAGTACTATAAGCACAAAGACAGAGCAGAGGGAGCTCCTTCTTGAAGTTGCATAGATGTGGACTATACATATTACTGAACTGCATACTGCAAACAATGAAGTCAGCTCTTAAGCCAGCAACTGCTTTATTTTTACATTGAAAAGTAATACCATTTTGTTTAGGTTAAAAAAACAACAACCACTACCAAGCAATGGAATACATAGAAACTAGACTGTAGGTACATTTTGTTTCAGGAGCCACTTACATCCTCATTGCAACAGAGCACCTGAATTTCAGATGATCCAACCCAGTAGCACTGGGCCACACTTTATAAATGCACATTCTTGTTGCACTGGAAGTTAAAATAATAAACTAAGTGGAAGACTTGGGGACCATGTAAGCTTCAGAAATTAATTCCGCCAAACCCCAGAGTTGATAATATATCCAGTAACAGCAGCAAAGATTCAACTGTCATTTTGCTCTTGTAAAAGAACCTTATAAGAAAGGCAAATTGCAAAAACAAAGAGTCTGTTTCTACTATAAATACAAACATCTAGGAAACCAAGAACACCACAGCCAAATGAGACACAGCAATTATTTTCATGAGAACACAAGACAAAAAACTCATCAACATTAACAGCAAGTGGCTTTATATCACAAGGAAGAAATAGCAAGCAGCCAAGAGATAGACTAGACAAGGGAAGATTCCCATTTTCTTTTCAGGAGTAAACTGGTGTACATGCAGATGCACACAAATGCACAAGGTCAGCTCTCTCCAGCAATGATAAAACACCCTTTGTCCCAGAGTTAATTGCTACTCTTCCTCCCCTAATGAGAGTTGACAGTTAACATGCACACAGGACACTGCACTTCAAACCCACCTTATCAAAGGATACTGTGACATCTTTTTGCTGGGCATGAGCTTGAAAAATAATGAGAGTCACGTTGCTTGCAATGTTCCTTATTACAGCTTCCACTGGGTTAGTCTCATTAAGCAGGACATTTCTAAACTTTCCCAGAGACATCTCAAGAAGACCTGTATTAAAATAAAAGTCTTTTTTACTGTATAGTTAAGTAGATTGAAGAGTTGAAGTTCAAAAGGGCCAGAAATATTCTTTGTCATCTGATGACAGGAATGTCAGCCAGCTACACAAAGATCTGCACCTTAAGAACAGACAATTTAATAAAGCCTGGCACGCAAAGTGGAGGAGAATTGTCCTCACTAAGAAGTCTAGTTTAACAGACACAAAAACCACCACTACCCTTCCAATTCTAACAGTCCTGAGCAACCAGCCAGTGCAATTAAGGGCAAGCAGCACTCAATACAGAGTAAATACAAGAGAGATAGTATTGAAAGCCAAGATAACAGCAAAGTAACAAATCTGCTGTCCTAGTCAAGACAGTGCATTGACAGTGCACACTGCCTCAAGACAGTTTAAGACTAAGCTCCATGCAAGTTTTGCTATAGACATCCACAGACCCAGGGTATCACCCAAGGTTTCCTAGGAAAGGCAAACAGTTTTCATCTCTCCACTCAGCCATTTTGGTGCAACTGATTTTCTCTCCTTGGTGCCTGTGATCTGAGACTTAACTGTTTCTACAATACGAGTTCAGCAGAGGCAAGGGCACATCTGATATTATTTGATCAGAAACCCTTTTCCTGGGGACAGGGAGAAAAGGAGGTAGTGGTCAGGGAAGAGGAGAGCAGAGCTAAAAACCTGGGTAGCATCTCTTAAGACAAATATCCCAGAACCTTCATTACTTTATAAAAAGCTTGCCAGACTCTTATTGAGAAATCAGCACACAACAACTATTCTGAAATCCTGCAAGTAAGCCTGGGTCTCTTCCCTCTTCTCATACTTCTGCTGCAACTGAAACCAAAAAAAAAAAAGTATACAAAAAGACTACGTGGTTTGGCCACTATCAGTCAGAAACCAAGATGTGCAGCCCATATCAAAAGTTCCCCCTAACATGAAGCAATGCAATGAACAGCCACTTTATCATGCACAAGCACATACACAACCTACTTCTTCACAGAGAAAGTGCTGACATTGCCCATTATGCCCTATAACTGTTGAAGGGTGGTACTGCTGAAGGAACAGCACTAGTGAAGAGTGTTCATAAGCTACGGGAGTTTCCCCACAAAGACAAAACTATACCCTGCTTCCACAGCACACACTCCATCCTGTTTGCCTATGTCTACAAATCTCTTCTTAGAGCTACTTACTTCCATCTTTCCTCTGCAACCAATTCTACCTAGGCCACTCTGCTAAAGACTCCTCCCACCCCTTTGTCCCCCACCCCCAGCAGTGATTAAAAAAAAAAAAAGCAAACAGCAGCAAATCACATCAAACCGAAGAACAGCGCTCTTCTAGCTTCACCCTGCCCTCACAGAATATACAGCCATAGTTAGACCTCTTCACAAGATCTGGCAGCCTCTTAAAACCCTGGAGAAAAGTTACTGGTTAGCGACCATAGAGAAGGTCTCACACTCTGGACAGCTGCAGTGGCACCTCTATACCAAGGCTGGATTCTGGGCACAGATTGAGGAATGCAGTCGGCTCACCAGAGGGAGCACATGGTGCCCCTGGTATCCCCCGACCCTTGAGACGGCAGCAGCAGCGATTGGCAGCTAAGGGACAGCTGCGGCAATGAAAAGGTAAGCTGGGGGAAGGGAGTGAGCAGGGCTAGGTGCTGGCGATTGGGCAGGGGACTCTTTCCTTGCCTGACCCTATTTAGCCACACCGGACAGGAGCCGCGCTCTTTAGGGGCGCGCTGAGTTTGCACAGGGAGGTACGTAAGAGAGGCCGCAGGCAGCGGAAGAGCCAACAGCAGCAGCAGCAGCAGTCATCTCCAGGTAAGTGAGTGGGGGTGACAGCATGGCAGTTGTCACATGGAGTGCAGCCAGGGCTCCTGCCCCACAGCTGCCTCCTGGCCCAGGGACCAGCGAGGCTTACACGTAGGTGGGGCCACCTGCCTGTGGGGGCTGCCTGGCTTGGCCAGGGGGCGGGGGGACGACGGATGCAGAGGCAGGGGCTTCTCTCACCTGTGACAGGATTGCGGCACCGGAGGGGCAGGTGAGAGACCTCCAGGCGGAGGTGAGCAGGCTGCAGGGGATCAGGGCCATGGAGGATGAGATTGACAGGTACTTTCTCTCTGCAGGGCCCGTCCCCTTAGGCTGTCACCACCCAGGAGTTTGCAGGAGATGAATGGAGGATGGTCACCTCCAGGGCCAGTCACTCCAGTACAACTGGGGAACAGGTATGCGGCTCTGGCAGCGCTGGAGGAGACTGGGCGTGATGAAGGAGGAAGGGAGGAAGCCACACCCTCATCCAGCAAGCCATCATTTGTACCAACTGAGCATCATCCAGTGACCCGGAAGAAGAGATGTTGGGTCATCGTCATAGGGGACTTCCTCCTCAGAGAAACGGAGGGACCTATCCACCACACAGACCCCAATGTGAGAAGTGTACCATCTCCCAGGAGCCAAGATTGGGGACATCACAGGGAAGATCACTGATCTCATCCAGCCTTCCAACTACTATCTTATGGTCCTCAACCACGCGGGAACCAATGATGCGGCTTGGAATAGTCCGGACTGGATTATGGATGAGTACGGGGCTCTGGGGGCCAAGCTTAGAGAGTCAGGGGCCCAGGTGATCTTTTCGTCACTCCTCCCGGTTAGCGGACATCAGTGGCAGAGCACCTGCATGCATGAGGTGAACTGGCACCTCTGGAGTTGGTGTCGTCACACCAGATTTGGCTTCCTGGACCACGACCCACACTTCAGATCAGAGGGTGTCCTAGGGTGTGATGGTCTCCATCTCTCCCCCAAAGGTAAATTTTTTTTATTTTTTTTAAAAACAGGCTAGCTGACCTCCTCCAATAGGCTTTAAACTAAGTTCATCAGGGGATGGGGATCCATAGAAAAGGGAAAAAAATTCAACTAAGTGTAGGACCTGCCCAGGTAAGAGCTCAGGTAAATACCAAGGGACCAGTTGTCTCTCAGGTAGGGGGAATGCCCAGGGCTCCCATGGGGGTGGGATTAAGGTGTCTCTTCACTAATGCAAGAAGCATGGGGAACAAACAAGAGTTTGCTCTCCTGCTTGCAAATAGTAAAATCGACCTGGTTGGCCTAATGGAGACACGATGGGATGAAGCATTTGACTGGGCATTAGACAGAGAGCTATAGGTTGTGTAAAAGAGACAGGAAGGGGAAAAAAGGGGGGGGGGGGGGGGGGTTGCGCTCTATGTAAGGGAACAGTATACCAATTCTACCTTCCAAATGGGACCAGAGGAAACTTAACGGAGACCCTGTGGGTCAAACTTCAAGGAGGGTGGGGGGAGCGGGATCTGGTGGTAGGGGGTTACTACAGGCTACCACATCAGGAGGAAGAGCTGGATCTGGAATTTTCCAGGCAGCTTGGGGAGGCTGTGCATGCAAAGGATGTTGTGGTCGTGGGTCATATGAATTACCCTGACATCAACTGGGAGGAGCAGTCGGCCACTCACGAAGGTTCCAGACATGCCTACAGGACCTACACCTCGTGCTGGAAGTATTCGTCCCCACTAGGGAAAATGCCATACTGGATCTGGTGTTAGCCTCTGGGGACGACCTGGTGGGGGATGTGCTAGTACAAGGGAAGCTAGGAGACAGTGATCATGAAATGATCCAGTTTGCTATTCAGAGAAAGGTGGGGAGGGCAACTAGCACAGTGCAAATGCTTGACTTTAGGAAAGCCAACTTCAATG